>NC_133658.1:899453895-900053895 GCF_037893015.1 Macrotis lagotis
AAAAAAGAAGTGTTGGATGTGTTTGGACACCAAAAAGGCAATTAATTAATAGAGGTTTTTTTAAAACTCTGATATAAGGTACTGCTCACATAACTTATAGCTATTTTATTTGCCAAGGGTCCAAAAACAGGAGAAAAGTTGCTTGAGAGTGTATGCTGAAGACCTGAAAGAAGTCTGGCCCTCAGATAAATGGACTATCTGAAAATTCAACAGGGTCCAGAGTCTGGTTGGAGATGGTAGAAGCTGAACCATTTTCCAGCAGGTGATAGATACATAGGTGGCAGCTAGATGACATAGGGTAGAACGCTGGCCTTGAAGTACAGAAGACCTGACCTCAGACACTTACTAGCTGTGTGACCTTGGGCAAGTCAGTTAACCCTGATTGCCTTGCATTGGGTTATCTTCAATCATTCTGGTTCAGATGGCTTCAGAGGAGAAGATGAGGCTGGTGACTTTGAACAGTAATCCCCTTACTCAAATCCTATTCACAGGACAGGCTTCTTCCATGCTTTTCACTCCCAAGATACTTTTCCTAAAAATTGATTGATTGCAGAGCACAGTGCTTTCCTTCCTACCCTTTCCAATTCAAGACTTAAAATCAACAAATCAATACTGTCTCCAATTATTATGGTCAACTTTTAATTCCTCATGATGGCATTCCATCTACTACCACATGCCTATGCCCTGACTGTCCCCCATGCCCTCTCACCCCTACTTCTAAATTTCTCCTGGTTTCCTTCAAGAATCTTCTACAATTCCACCCCTAGCTGCTAATACTTCCCCTTTCAGATAACCTTCAAATAATCTATGTATGTCTCTTAACAAGATATGTAAAGATGGTCTCCCATTAGAGCATTCAAACCCCAATGAGGTGATTACTTTGTTTGAATGCCAAACATACATTTGCCTACAAGTAAACTACCTAAGTGAGTTTTTCAAAACTTCTCCATTTGCTGTAACTGATGGTTTCATGAATGGATAATATGGTGTTGGCTGGTGTTTTGGGGATTTTTTTTTGATGGTGTTAAATGTTAGGCCAAAATTAGCATAAGTAGCAGAGAAATTTATCTATACTTTGTTGCATCTCAGTTTCAGAGACTGCAGTGAGCACACAGTCATCTCCAAACAAAAAAAAAAAAGTCATGTGCCAATTCTCCTTCCACTTTAGTGCTGGCTTGTAGCATTTTCCCTTTTTCCTTTTTTCTTTCTTTATTTTAAAATTTTATTTATTTATTTACACATTACTAAAATAGTCTTCATGTGAACATGTAAAAAAAAATGAAGTGAGAGAAAAAGAAAATTGTACTTCAGTCTGTGTTCAGATACCATCAGTTCTGTCTCTGGGATGGATCGCATTCTTTATCAAGTCTATCAGAGAGGGGTGGCTAGGTGGCTAGGTGGCTAGGTGGCTAGGTGGCTAGGTGGCTAGGTGGCGCAGTGGATAGAGCCAGCCCTGGAGTCAGGAAGCTTCAAGCCCAAATCCTGCCCCATACATCCAACAACCACCCAGCCTGGAGGACTGGGCAGGCCACCCAACTCCATTACCTGGCAAAAACCAAAAAAGTGTTGTATCTTATTGGCCTCTCTCACAATCTTCCCTCTTCTCTTTCACCTACTCCCTCCCCTCCCATTGACCCCTTTCTCCTATCCCTTTCGTCTCCTTATTCATTTTGAGGTAGGACAGATTTCTATACCCTATTAAGTGTGTGTGTGTATTGTTTCCTTTCTGAGCCAATTCTTTGTTTTTTGGAGGTTTTTTTGTAAGGCAATGGGGTTAAGTGGCTTGCCCAAGGCCACACAGTTAGGTAATTATTAAGTGTCTGAGACTGGATTTGAACTCAGGTACTCCTGACTCCAGAGTTGGTGCTCTATCCATTGTGCCACCTAGCTACCATCTAGCTACCACCTAGCTGCCCCCTCTCTGAGCCAATTCTGATGAGAATGAAGGCTCACTCATTTCCCCTTGCCTTCCCCCCTTCCACTCCATTGCAAATGCTTTTTCTTGACTCTTTTATGTGAAATATCTTAACCCTTTCTACTTCTCATTTCCCTTTCTCCTAGTACATTCCTTTTTCACCCATTGACCCCATCTTATAATATATAATACCTTCATATTCAGCTCTCTCCCGTGCCTTATCTATATATGCTCCTTCTAACAGCTTGATCAAGCTGATGACGTGGATTTCATGATTTTCCTGCATCACTCTCATTTCTCTTCCCAATTTTTCCTCTACCTCCCTTTCTTGATTTTCAAAATCTTTTTTGAGCTCATCCATAGTGTGAGACCAATTCATATTTTTCTTCAAGGATTTGGATACAGAAAATTGGACTTTGTCATCTTCTGAGTGTGTTTTGATCCTCCATGGGACCAAAGTAATTATTCACTGTCAGGTTTTTTTTTTTCTGTTTACTCATTCCCCCCCCCCCCAACCTCTGGTTTAAAGGTGCTTCCCAAGCTATTGAGTGTTACTGGGACACCCCACAAGGACTGCTGTCCTGGTCTGTGCTCTGGTCTATGGATGAATACAAGCACTCCACTATGCCCTAGATCTGTGAGGAGGGTCCCTGTTCTTCTGTGGTAATAGGCTGACCAGGATCTGAACAGAGCACCAGAGTCCTGCCCCAGGGATAGCAGAGAGACCTTGACAGTCTCCCCTGATCTCCTTACCTTCTGTGGGCTGAGCACTCTGGAAGCAGCTGCTGGGTGGCTCCCTGTTGGGTGGCTCTGCAGGCCTACTTCCATTTCCTGGACAGGGGCTGATTTGAAGACCATGCTGGCCTGAGTTCCATGATTACTGTGGCAGAAGTTTTTTTGCTGATCTTCTAAGTAGTGCTTGGTGATCCCTGGGTCTGGAAACTGCCTTGGCTATCCTGAGGCCAGGCACCCCCAGAGACCCAGGCTACCCATGGGCTACCCCTGGAAAGTTGGAGCATGTTTGCTCTAGCACCCTGGTGGAACAGAGCCTTCCCATGGATCTTCCAAGTTACCTTGCACTGGAGAATTGATTCACTGGGGTTTTTATGTGGGTTCTTCCTCTCTAAAATTTGGTTTGAGTCATAATATTAAGGTTTTTGGAGTATTTAGGAAGAGACTTTCTGCAAATTCCTGCTTTCATGCCGTTATCTTGACTCCGCCCCAACTTGTAACATTTTCAAGTTAAATAATTTATTGTCAGTAAAGCAGTTGATCTTATTGGAGGCATCTGATGAATCTGCTGAAAATATCATGCTAAAAAGCATGGGATGGGCCGGCTAGGTGGTGCAGTGGATAAAGCACCGGGCCCTGGAGTCAGGAGTACCTGGGTTCAAATCCGTCTTAGACACTTAATAATTATCTAGCTGTGTGGCCTTGGGCAAGCCACTTAACCCTGTTTGCCTTGCAAAAAAAAAAAACCAAAACAATAAAAAGCATGGGAGCAAGCACATAACCTTATTTGCTCCATTAGTGACTGGGAAAATGAAAGAGCAATGCCCATTATCCAGAGTCTGAGAAGCATGCCATCTTGGAAATGGTGTAGAACAGTGTTGAACTCTTCTGAGTAACCAAATGTTGACATAATTTTCCACAAGTCCTCATGAATGACAGTATAAAAAGCCTTGGTCAGATCTATAAATGTTGTAAATATACTTTTTTCTTTTTCCTGAAGTTGTTGAACAGCAAACCACACTGGCTGTTCCTTGGTTCTTTCTGAAGCCACACTACCTCTAAGTTAAATAAGCATCTTCCAGGTGAAGAATCAGTCTATTAAGGAGGACTCTAGTAAGAATCCTACCAATAGGGACAAAGAAAGAGATCCCTCTGTGATTGTCACAGGGCAATCCATTTCCTCTACTTTTATAGAGATGGAGACTTGAACTTCTGAGGGCTAATCTCCTATAGCTATGTGCAACTTTGAAAATTTCAGTCCACTTGGATATCCCCACTCCCCACCCCCATGTAATTCTCAGCTGGAATAGAATAAAACACAAGGTGCCTTGCCATAAGAGGAGTCTAATGATTTTCAAGACCTCTTCAATTGGAAATTTGACTAGAGAAGGGACCTGAAGTATAAGTCAATTGATAATGATCTGTTGAGAACACTGTGATGTGTTCAACCCCTCTCTCTAGAATCCTGTCCTGATTAATCCATGTGGCTCCATCAGCACTGAGTAGTTGAGATGTTTCATAGGTCTTTGGCCCATAAATAGCCTTCAGGGCAGTACTAAAAGTACTTTGGATGGTTACTATTGGCATAAAACTAAATTTCATCTGCCTTTTTTACTGAATCAAGAATCCTGCATCGCAGGGCAGCTAGGTGGCACAGTGGATAGAGCACCATCCCTGGAGTCAGGAGTACCTGAGTTCAAATCCGGTCTTAGACACTTAATAATTACCTAGCTGTGTGGCCTTAGGCAAGCCACTTAACTCTATTTGCTTGCAAAAACCTAAAAAAAAGAATCCTGCATCTCTCTAAACCCTAACACACTTTATACTTTTGATGGAGTTAACCACTGCCTTCTTAGAAGCAGATGAATTATCCTGCTAGGAAACCTTGGAGTTCTCTTTGTTTTTTCATTTAACAGCTTCTGAATTTCTCCATCATTTTCATCAACCAGTATTATCCTTCATTTGGGGGGGGTTGGGGGGGCTTGCTTTTTGTAAGGCACAGGGGTTAAGTGACTTGCTCAGGGTCACACAGCTAGGCAATTCTTAAGTGTCTGAGGCCAATTTGAACTCTGGTCCTCCTGACTCCAGGGCTGGTACTCTATCCACTGTGTCACCTAGCTGTCCCCATCGACCAGTATTGATATTTGCAGGTGTTCTGACCCAGATAAGAAAGGCAGTATACCAAATCTCTGAAAGCTGCCCACTCCTTTTCTCCTCCTCTTTTGCCAAACTGTATTGATTCATCTTTCCCTCTAAGTTGGCAACAACCTTTTCTGCTCAGAGAAACATTCAAAATTGTTGACATTAAGTCTTTGGGTAGTCATCTTGCCTTGGGGTCTTCATTTTAGATGAGTGGAAATATTTATCTTGGAGAGGATAAGTCTATGATCAGTCTGACACTGCATCACACATTATCACCTTTGTCATTCTCACATCTTGGGTTATTTTTTAGGTTTTTGCAAGGCAGTGAGGTTAAGTGGCTTGCCCAAGGCCACACAGTTAGGTAATTATTAAGTGTCTGAGGCCAGATTTGAACTCAGGTACTCCTGACTCCAGGGCCGGTGCTCTATCCACTGTACCACCTAGCCGACTCATCATTCTCACATCTTATCTGTCTCTTCTCTTTATAAAGACATAATCTATTAAATATCCTCATTAGTTCCAAGGACGTATGCACAAAGTTTTATGGCATTTAGGTAAATGGAAGACAATGCTTGTGATGAATGAGAAGACCAAAAGACACACAAATCTTCAGTAGTAATGTGATCAATATTATTGCTGTTTCAGATTCCATTCTATCAACCAGCACCACATTCATCCATATGTGGAACCAGTGACTACAGCAAATGGAGAAGTTTTGAGTACTGTGGACAAGTTCACTGACCTTGGCAGTGCCTTTTCCAAGGAGGTTCACATTGACAATGAGATCAACACACACATTACCAGAGCTAGCTCAGTATTTGGGAGACTCCAAAAGAAAGTATGGGAGAGAAGAGTTATTAGACTGACTACCAAACTGAGGATCTACAAAGCCGTTGTGCGGACCTCACTGCTATATGCCTGTGAAACCTGGACAGTCTACCAGTGCTATGACAGTAAACGGAATCACTTCCATTTAAACTGTCTTAGGAACATTCTGAAGATCACCTGGCAGGAGAAGCTACCACACACTGAGGTCCTTTCTCCAGCTAAACTACCTAGCATTCCAACATTACTATAGAGAATGCAGCTGTGATGAACTGGACACGTTGCTGGAATGCCAGATGTACTATGCCCAAAACACTATTCTATGGAGAACTCACACAGGACAAGCACTCACAAGAGGGTCAGAAGAAGGCTTATTGGGACACCCTAAAGGCTTCTCTTAAAACTTTTGGAACTGATTGTGCAACATGAGAGACACCAATCAGCATGATGTGCCCTCATCAGTGAGGGGGCTATGCTCTATGAGAAGGGCAGAATTTAAGCAACTCAAAGGAAATGTGGCATATAAAAGTTTAGGGTACTCATCCCAGGTTTTCACATGGACTATTTGTGCCCAACCTGTGGTAGAGGATTCCAAGTTCATACTGGTCTCATGCAGTCAGATACACTGTAATTTGTCTTAGACACAGGGATGGCATTTTTTGGTCTTCAATAATGGACAAGAACCAAACCAAACCAACCAAACCTTCCAAGGACTCCCTGATAGTCTGAGCCTACTGTAGCATTAAGATTCTCAAAAATTATAAACTTGTTCTCTTTTAGCACATTAATGATGATAGTTTCCAGGTCTTCATAAAATTTTTCTTTAGCTTTATCAGATGGTGAGAACATAGGCACTGATGACGAGATGATGGTGATATGTTGGGAGCCAGGGTCTTTAATCTGCTTGACACAGTCGAGGAAAGAAGACGCAAGGTGGTCACACCACCTGATGGAACTACATTTCCTTCTGTGATATATATAGGGATTCCATGCATACCAATATTTATAGGTCTATTATTGATTGCAATACTTACTCATCCTAATAGTGGAATGACTATAAAGGAAGGATTCCAGAGAAATTTCCTGAATAAAAGAGATTGTAAACTCTGTCCAGATTTAACAGGACTGCCTCTCCCTGAGGCATACAAAAGGTTTAAACATTATGAAATCTCTGGAAAACCCAACACTGGGAATTCCAAGGAGATGTCAGAATATAGACAGGGAAAACAGATACAAGATGGGTCAGATAGAATTCCAGGGAAATTAACAGTTTTTCCCCCCTACCATACACAGGAATATATGAAAAAGATGGTGAGAGAATAGTTAGTATAGGTGACCGATATGTGAACACCAGCAGCCTTAGTTTTGTGGGAAAGAATAAAAAAGTTACAGAAACTGTGGTTTCTACCAACAAGGCCTGAAAGGAAACTTGGTTATTGTAAGAGTTAATGGATGGGTGGACAAGCATAATGACCCTCACTATAGATTGTTAAGGAAGTGTATCAAAAAACATTACTTACATAGGAAATATAAAAACTTTCCATTAAAAAACTGCTTAATTAATAACTTTAAATGAATTAACAATTATACATTGTAGTAATAAACTAGGTAACAGATAGGTTGAGGTCATCATGGTCTGAGTAGGGATAAGAAATCAATTAACTATATGATTATTAATTAAACTTGTAATCACATGATCAAACTTGTAACCATATGAACTATATGATTGATGATGAAAACTGTACACTTTTGTAACCAAGGAAATGATCTTAGCTTGCTTGCTTGATGCATACATGATTCTGAGACTCTAAAAATAAATCCAAGCAGTTGATAGTCAGTCAACCTGCTCCTGCCTTTACCCCTTTGTTGACTCAACTCATTTCACCAACTCTACCCCTCCTGTCAGGCTCCAAGGACCCCGCAGAGGCTGGACCCCTGCAGTGAAATGGCATTTTCCTGCAAATGGCAATTGAATTATAGTGAGCTTCTTTTAGACAGGCATACACGTTTTGATTGCAAAACTGACCCCAGCTTCATGGAGCTCCCCTTCACTGCAGCCACTCCAGGAAAAACTTGTATCCAATTCCAACTTGAGTATTTCTTATCACTGGTGGTTCTCAGGAAGGGAAGAGGGAGGAATGAGAGGCAAAAATCTGAATGATAAGAAGGGAAAGACATAAGTAGTTATTAATCACTGGGAAAAGTGCTGCCCTTAAAGAGCTTACAATCTAATAAGCAAAACAGCCTGCTAACATCTATATACAAATCGAGTTACCTACAGGATAAATAGGAAATAATAAACAAACTTTACATTTGATTAGTCATTGTAATATAATAAATAGTTAACAGACTTTTGTCTCATTTGATCCTCAAAACAACCTTGAGATATGAGTTCCTTTAGTGTGGCTGTTACATCTCTCTCTGAGCCTCAGGCAATAATTACAATTCACATCTCTGTCTGTTTCTAAGTTTTTCAAATTACCTTACAAACATCTTCATCATCACAGCAACCCAGAGAGTTAAATCTTATTATTCTCACTATTTTATAGGTGAGGAAATTGAGGCAGGCAGAGGTTAAGAGACTTTTTTCATTTAAACTCAAGACTTCTTGACTTCAGGCCCAGAAGTCTGTTCCAAGTTACTGCCCATGGGCTTGGAGCTAATACAAAAACAAATTCATAAATTATAAATAAAAGCAGACACTGACATACCAACTCTGTCCACAGAGGAACTCACATCTACACGTATAGATATAGACATAGATACAATAGAGACACAGAAATATAAGAACTTCAGTCAGGACTCGCATCAATAAACATACAGACACTATAGACATATAGACACTGACTTTAGGGATGGACCATTACATCAAAGATCCTAACATCAGAATGGTGATGTCATGACAAGCACATGAATTGGATTTGAGTGAGAGGGTGCTGTCCTAAGCGCCAACCTCACTTTTTCCTCCTGAACCATCTGCATCCAAATTTGAATCAGGATGACTGAAGATTGCCCTTGATGCCAGGCAATCAGGGTGAAGTGACTTGCCCAGGGTCACACAGTTAAGTGTCTGAGGCTAGATTTGAACTCAGGTCCTCCTGACTCTAGGGCTGGTATTCTACCCATTGTGTCACCTAGCTGCTCTGTTATGATACTACTACCTGTGAAATCACAACAGCAGTATGCTTAATGAGAGCATGCTGGACTTGGAGTAGGGAAGATTTTGAGTTCAAATTCTGTCTGTTGTGTGAATGTAAGAAGATAAGTTAATGTTTCTGAGACTCCATTTCTTTAGTGGTAAAATAAGATCTAGAAAACTGTCCACTTAGTTGGAGACTTAGGAAAACCAAAGGGAAATAATGATATATTTTTTAAAGTTCTTACTATACCTCAAGCCCTTAGGCTAACCCCCTAGGTATATGAATTTAAAAGCAAGATAATTCCTGCCCTCCAAGAGTTTTACTAATTGGGAAAGAGAAGACTTCTCTGGGAATCTAGAGTGGGTGTTTTAGTTAGGGAAGTTAAGAGTAGTGAATGAAGAAGTGAAAGTGTACAGGTTGATATGTCTGATTATTTTTCTGAAAAGGGGAAGATGGTAGTTGGACAGCAGATTTAAAGGGTTATTTTGTCAATTGGATTGTTACCTTCCTGAAGCTCCCAAAGCCCTAGTTTCCTATCAAATGGAGATAGCACTGGTAGCATCTATCTCTAAGGAGTTATTATTCCAAGGATCCAGATAACTAATAACTTTATAACATACCTATATGATATTTAGCTATATAAATGTAAATTGATTATTTTTACCCCAGTCAACCTAATCTAGGAGTATAAGATCCAATTCCCCAGTGCTTAAGGCCATTTGTGGCCCCTGAGGTAGGAGTATGTAGTATAGAAAAAAGTAAAATGTAGTTTAATACAACAATCCAAATATGAAGTTCCTCTTAGGGGGACACAAAAATAAGAAATCTCAGTAGTGGATAAGCTGGCTTTCTTCCAAGGTGGGATGGGAGATAATTAAATACAAAATACTAAGACAGCAAGCAGTTCAAATTGAATAAGGATTCCCAGATCACTATAAGGGCTTACAGATCCTTCTCTTTTCAAGTGACATCAAGCTGATGAACAGAACCAGAAGAACGTTGTACACCATGACAGCAATATGGGGTGATGATCAACCTTAATAGATTTGCTCATTTCATCAGTGCAATAATCAGAGGCAATTTTAGGGTAAATGCGATGTAGAATACCATCTGTATCCAAAGAAAGAATTGTAGAGTTTAAACAAAGACCAAAGACCTTTAATTAAAAAAAGTAATCTTATGAATTATGTAATTTGGCTATCTCTGATATTTTATTTTCACCTTAAGGATATGATTTTTCTCTCCACATGTTCAATTTTGATCAATGTATAGCATGGAAACAATGTAAAGACTATCAGACTGCCTTCTGTAGGGGGTGGGGGGAGGGAAGCGAGATGGGGGTGGGGATTGTAAAATTTAAAAAAATCAAAATCAAATGATATCAAGTTGGTTACATCAGTCCTAGGCATACTGCGAGCATCCTGGAAAAAATCCATAACCTAGTCATTCACACAGGAAAAAACAAGTGGATGAAAAAGGTTATTTTTCCAGATTATGACATCAAAAATCATGTTCTTCCAAGTGTTTATAAGGTCAATGCCACAAAATTTCTCCTGGTTTTCACTGGAAGGCTGATGTTTTATAAGAACATAATGGATTACATTAAATCTTTATTACTGCAAGTTTAAGCAAAACTAGGAAACCATCACAAATATTCTTGGAACCTGGAAAGTCAATCCATTGAAACAAATATCTCTCCAAAAACCAGTAAAAACAAAACAGAAAATCCATTCCAGGTACTGTTGATAACTGACTAACCCAACTAAACACCAAAATGTTGATTTAGGGATGTAGGAAGACTCCTTTGGCACAAATTTTTATTTTAGATTTTTCAAGGCAGTGGGGTTAAGTGGCTTGCCCAAGGCCACACAGATAAGTGTCTGAGGTCAGATTTGAACCCAGGTACTCCTGACTCCAAGGCCAGTGCTTTGTCCACTGCGCCAGCTAGCCACCCCAACACAAAATTTTCAAGAAAAAAATGTTTCACACACAAAGATAACTCTACAAAGTAGACAGTTAACTCCAAGATAATGAAATTTAAAAAAAAACCTATTGAAATAGACATTAATACACACTCTTGTTCCCTGTTCATTTTTGTCTTTCTGATTATGATTTTGTTATTGACGATTGTTTGATATAATGTCCTAACCCTTATAGAAAGTACCTAGATGTCAGATTTAGAACACCACTAGAAAGGTAGGTGGCACAGTGGATGGAGCCAGGAAGACCTGAGTTAAAATCCAGCCTCCAGCACTTACTAGCTATGCGATCCTGGACAAATGAATGGAAACAACATAGGTCTCTCTAAGTTCCTAATCTTTGAGGTCTGGTTTCTTCATCTCTAAGCATGGTTAATTTTACCAAATAGTTGCATCTGTTTTAAGACTATAGCTGTAGAAGCTGTATAATGGGGACTGAATTCTACAAATGATTGTGACTTTCTTATCTTGTTAAGAAGTTTGGATTAGACTTTTGGGGGGGGGTGCAAGGCAGTGGGGTTAAGTGACTTGCCCAAGGCCACACAGCTAGGTAATTTTTTTTAAATGTCTGAGGTCACATTTGAACTCTGATTCTCCTGACTCCAGGTCCGGTGCCCTATCCACTGCACCACCTAGCTGCCCTAGATTAGACTATTTTAAATTTATTTTTTATTCCTTGTCAAATTTATTATAGTGTATGCAAATAACTCTTCCAGTATTGCAAATACTTAGCTGACCCACTGATTTAAAAAATATTTTTTAATCCAAGGCCAAAGGGAGAATAGTTGAAAGTGGCTTTTTGGGAGAATATAATTGATTATGTTTATACTATTTTTGCTATTTTTTATTTTTTCTTTCTTTCTTTTTCTTTTTTTTTAAATCTATACTAAATACTTTGATAAAAGAAAAAATGCAGACTTTCTATCAATCCAACTTGGTTCAAAATCACTACTTCTATAGACTTGATAAAAATGGAAACTTTCAAGGTATACAGGCATTTTCTCATCTTGTCAGGGAAATACCAATATGATTTTTTAAGAGCTTGCAAATTCATAATCTACACCAATTCCTAATTTAGGTTTCTTATCTTCTAATTCACCTAGAAAATTAAATTCCTAAATTATTCACCACTAACATATCACAGGGTGGGGGAAAATTCTGATTCCAAAAAGTATTTTTCTTTACAAGCTGGACAGAATAGTTCATAGGTGCATTAAATTATTAATAGTCTTTAAAAGTTTACTTTTTATTGCCTTATTTGAAAGATAAAACTTTTAAACTTCCTTTAATTCTATTTAAGGATTGAGCTTTTTTTGTCATTCTCTAGAAAAGAGAGAAAATAATAGGAGTGGTACTGCTTCTGTAAAAATTTACACTAAGTTGGAGCAATCAAGTGGCTCTAGGAGCACCAGGCCTGGAGTCAGAAAGACCTGAGCTCAAATTTGACATCAGACACTTAATAATTACCTAGCTGTGTGACCTTAGGTAAGTCACTTAACCCCATTGCCTTGCAAAAACAAAAACAAAACAAGACATGTTAACCTTTAAAATTTCACTAAGTTAAATACTAGCTATCTCCTAACATATTTTGACATTTATTTTTAAAAATTCATTCATTTTGACATTTATTTTTAAAAATTCATCTTATCTCTTTTTCTCGATTCTGCCTTCTTGAACAGAATTGAGAATATCAACAAAAAAAAAATCAATAAACATTTATTTGACTGTTTGGTTGGTTTTTCTCAGTTCTGGAAGATGACCAAAATAACATCACTATATTTGAGTCAAGTCGCACTGTGTCCATCTGTGGATGATTAGACCATTAAGAGTTTAGAAGACTTTACCACAGGTTAGGATAAATAATTCATGTGAACATTCAGGATATGTAAAACAAATACTGGGAAAAGGAGGAACAACAAAAACATAGTCTCTGCCCTCAAAGAGCTTACAATCCAATGGAAAATCTCACAACTTGGAAATTTTCTTCTTTCTTTTTTCCTTCCCTCTTTTCTTCCTTCCTTCCTTCTTTCTTTCTTTCTTTCTTTCTTTCTTTCTTTCTTTCTTTCTTTCTTTCTTTCTTTCTTTCTTTCTTTCTTTCTTTTCTTTCTTTCTTTCTTTCTTTCTTTCTTTCTTTCTTTCTTTCTTTTTTCTTCCTTTTATTTCTTTCTTTCTTCCTTCTTTCCTTCCTTTTTTTCCTTCTTTTTTTGCTTCCTTCCTTTTTTTTTTTGAGATAATCAGGGTTAAATGATTTTGCCTGGGATCACACAGCTAATAAGAGTCTGAGACCAAGTATTAACTCAGGTCCTCTTGACTCCAGGTCAGGTGTTGATGCTCTCTCCATTGTACCACTTAGCTATCTCCAGCTTTGAAATTTTCTTCCCCCCCCCCAATGTTATTTTATTTTTAATTACTCGAAAAGATAGTTTTTCCTCTTTTTTGTAAGCTTTTGAATTCTACATTTTTCTACTTCCCTCCATCCTCCTCAGTGCTCTCCATGTTGTGAAAGAAGAATCAGAACAAAAGGTGGAGGAACTATGAGAAAAAAGAAAAAGAATATAAAACCAGTTTTATAAAGTGAAAGTAGTATGCTTTGGTCTGCATTCAGAATCCATAGTTTCTTCTCTGGATATGGATGGCATTTTCCATCACAGGTCTTTTAGAATTGTCTTTGCTCATTGAACTCTTGAAGTGAGCTGGTATCTTAGCCACTGCACTACCCAGCTGATTTAGAGAATAAAGGTTCTGGATAGCAACTTTTGCAACTGTTCCAGTTTCTCTTCTCTAGACATTCCCAAATGGGTGAATCACCTTCTATGGATGCACTGGAAGTTCTTTAGGATGAAACTCTGAAAGTCTGAATCAGCAGTGCCTTCGTGGTTGCCTGAATTTTTATGGTCCTTGCTAGCCACAGCACAAATAAGCCAGCCAGGTTACAGACAGGTTACTCATCCCCTGCAGGTTAATTATTCATTCAAGGGTGTGACCCACACCATTCATAGGTGAGAGACATGTATGTCTCACAATTCCACAGAATCTCTCTCACACACACAAAAGCACACACACACACACACACACACACATAAACACGTGTCCATTTTTGGAAGTAATCAGGGTTAAGTAACTTGTGGAGGGTAACATAGCTACTAAGTATCTGAGATCAAATTTGAACTCAGGTCCTGACTCCATTGTACCTCCTAACTGCCCCTGTACATAGAAGCTGTCTTCCAGAGTTGTGTGATCCAGAGTTTGGGTAAGATCATATTGGTTATAGACAGCAAAAGGTCCATTTTTATAAAAAGATTATATTTATAAAAAGATAAAAAGAAAAATATTCTTAAACTGTTCTTTATTCTGTAACCCTCTTCCTTTGAGGCTCATGTTTTTCATGTCAAACACCCTATCAAAATCCTGGTAGTTATTATCTCTAGACCCCCCAAAATCACTCCCCTTTCTTCTTTTCCTTACTTTTTTTTTGCAAGGCAGTGGGGTTAAGTGGCTTGCCCAAGGCCACACAGCTAGGTAATTATTAAGTGTCTGAGACCACATTTGAACCCAGGTACTCCTGACTCCAGGGCCGGTGCTTTATCCACTTCACCATCTAGCCACCCTCCCCTTTCTTCTTTGATAAATTCTGTATGTGAATTACATTTTCCACTTTCCCCTCCCCAAATCCTGCCCTCATACTAGGGAATTTTAATATACAAATTTGCTCTTCCTGGAATACCCTAACCATTCAGTTCCTCAACCTACATACCTCCCCTGAGCTATACTCTTGCACTCCCACTCAGCCACACACAAAGATGATCATACTTTGATCTTGCTATCACTCACAAATGCACCACTTCATATTCAAGAAATATGAAATCCCCTTCTCTAACCATATTTTATTGAATCCTCACCTCTCTTTCTGCTTTCACTTACCAAGCCCTTCTCTATCCACACTGTGACCCCTTATCCCTTGACCCCTCAATTCTCTCCCAGGCTATCTCCCTTGCACAAGCCACTCTCCTCTTTGATGAGCTCATTCAACTCTATACTCTCCCCATCTCTTGAATCCCTTCCTCCCTTATCATATCCTCAATTATACCAGCTAACCCTTAACCTTGGATCATTTTCAATATTTATTGCCTTCATTCCTGAAAACACAAATGCCAAAAGAAGGTGGAGAAATCCACACAACTTTTCATATGAATTTATGCTATATAACCTCAACTGGGCCCTCACTGTTGCTAGGCAATATTACACTCACTCTCACTCTCTCTATAATAGTTCTTACAAATCTTTTCATCCTTCTTCAAATCTCCCAAGGCTTCCTTCTATTTCCACTTGCTTAGCTGAGAACTTTGTCTCATAATTTATAGAAAAAAAATGAGACCATTCACCAAGAGCTCCCTCTTCTCCCTCCTTCCTTATCTCCTGGCACTCAAGTACTTTCTGCCACTGTTTCCCTTCTAGGATGACTAATGATTTCTTAGATGCCAAATTCATGGTCTTTCCTCTCTCCTTGATTATTCTGTAGCCTTTGACACTGTGTATCCCTCTTCCTTGAGACTTTCTTCTCTCTAGGTTTTCAATACACTGTTCTCTCCTGGTTCCCTTCCTACCTATCTGACCATTTCTTCTTTCTCCTTTACTGATTCCTCTTCCAGATTACACCCTCTGATTGTAGGTGTCCCTCAAGGTTCTGTCCTGGATCTTCTTCTTTTCTCCCTCTATAGGACTTCACTGGGGTAATCTCATCAGTTCTCATGGATTTAATTACTATTCCAATGCTGATGATTCTCAAATCTACTTTTCCTGACCTACCCTCTCTGTGGATCTCTAATTTCACATTTCTTTTTGTCTTTCAGACATCTCAACCTGGATGTTCGGTGGTCATCTTAAATTCAGTATTCTAAAATAGAACTTATGATCCTTCTTCCTAAATCCTCCTCACCTACCACCTTTCCTTTTATTGTAGAGGGCAATATCATCACCAGTTTCCCAGGTTCACAATCCAGAAGTCATTCCAGAATCCTCACTCACTCTCCCCTTACACATCAAGATGTTGTCAAGGCCTGGTGATGTCATCTCTGTAAGATTTCTCTCATCTGCCTCCTTTTCTCCTCTGACACTACCCATACCCCGGTGCCTACTTCTGATCATCTCGCCCCAAATTAGTGTCATAGTTGCTGATGGGTCTGCTTGCCTCAGGTCTCTTTCCAATCTAATCCATTCTCCATTTAACCACAAAAGTAATTTTCCTAAAGCACAGAAATGACTGTGTCACTCATCTACTCAATAAATTCCAGTGGTTTCCAATTACTCCAAGATCAGGTCATTTTCCCAAAGCCCAGAAATGACTGTCATTCCCCTACTCAATAAACTCCAGTGGTCCCCTATGACCTATAGGATCAAATACACGATCATCTGTGTGGTATTTGAAGCTCTTCATAAGTGAGCTTCCTACTTTTCCAATCTTCTCATGCTTTATTCCCCAATCCAGAGAGACAGTTTCCTGGCTATTCTAGGAGAAGGACCCACCCTCTCCAGGGATCCTGGTAAGTGGTGTCCCTGTTCTGCTTCAATTAGTTGGCTTCCTGTCTTCCTTGAAGTCCCAGCTAAAATCCCACCTTTTCCAGGAAGATTTCCCCAACCCCTTTCATTCCAGGACCTTCCTCCTATTAATTTTATCTCCTATTTAACTTAAGCATTGTTTGCTCTGTGTGTGTGTGTGTGTGTGTGTGTGTGTGTGTTTTGCATATTGTTCTCTCCATTAGACTTGTAAACTCCTCTTGATTCTTCTTTGTATCCTCAGAGCTTAGCACAATGTCTAGCATAGAATAGGAGTTTTTGTTTTTGTTCAGTCTTATCAGTCATGCCTAACTTTTCATGGGCCCATTTGGAGTTTCTGGGCACAGATATTTCAATCATTTTCCATTTCCTTCTTCAGTTCATTTTACAGATGAGGAAACTGAGGCAAACAGGGTGTAAGTGACTGGCTCACACTCACACAGCTAATCAAATGTCTGAGGTCAAATTTGAACTCAAGTCCACTCAAGTCTAAACCCCATGCTTTCAGCATTGTGCCATCTAGCCACCCTCAAGTACAGGAGTTTAATAAATATTTATTGAATGAAATTGAATACATAAAGGCAAAACCATTTACACACAAAAACCCCAGCATCTTCTTTATCACCCAATTTATTAGCATTTGTTCTGCTCTTATTATGTGTCTTCTTAGATGTTGTTTGTCCTTCCTTCTAGAAGAAGACCATGATATCAGGGAGGTGATACCATGATATACAAGTGAACTGGATTTGATTGAAGGGTCCTGTGCTAAGTCACCAGTTTCATTTTTTCTTCCAGAAATATCTGGGTCTAGTGGCCTGACCTGGATGACTGGAGATGGTCATTGATGCCAAGCAATCAGGGTTAAGTGACTTGCCCAGGATCATATAACTAGTAAGTAAAAAGTGTCTGTCTGATCTCAGGTCCTCCTGACTGCAGGGTCAGTGTGCCACTATGCAATCTAACCCCTAGAGATCTTCTTAGAAAGGATAAAGAGAACTACATTAGTTCCTGGAAAATATTCAAAATCCTGTGATTTCCTTTTGTAATCATAAAGTGATTGGGGGAAAGGAGGTACTGAGGATGACCCTCAGTACATTTATATAATAATAGCAAATAAAGCACAAAATGGAGTCTATTATAATTTCCCCAAAATCTAATTCTATCAATAGACTTGGACTCCGTATAAAATCTTTCCATAGATCCTGAGAGAACTTATACTTCATTGGCAGAGCTCCAAAGCCCAGAATTATTTCAATTAGACATCAGTGAGGATCTTATACAACTCAACCTCATTCAAAGCCAATTAACCAAAAATTCCAGTACTCTATGAAGTCATTGATCCTCTTCAAAAATGAAGGAGGAGGGGCGGCTAGGTGGTATAGTGGATAAAGCACCGGCCCTGGAGTCAGGAGTACCTGGTTGAAATCCAGTCTCAGACAGTTAATAATTACCTAGCTGTGTGGCCTTGGGCAAGTCACTTAACCCCATTGCCTTACAAAAACCTAAAAAGAATGGAGGAACAACAGTGAGGACCTTTCATGTAGGGAAATGGTAAATAAGTATAGTAGTGATGGTTTGATGGATGAATACTCACCCACTATAATTTGTCCCTATCTTATTCTGGAATCATTGACTGAACTATCTTCCAGTATAAACAGTCTATTTCATTGGCAGGATGTTGTAACAAATGAGTTAATGATAATAACACTTAGAATTAACTTTTTTTTTATTATTTAGCTCTGATTCCCTAGCCAGAGACAGTATTTAGCAAAACACCAATTTTACATCTATCCTTTCTTTCCTGGAAAGCTTCCCTCAATTTATTTCCAGTAAGTACATGTGGTATGGCAATGACAGTGGTTAACACTGTTTATCACAATTGCTGACTTAAAAGACAATTGAAATGTTTAAAACAAAACAAAAATTATAAATGAAATCCCAGACTTTCCCCTCCACCCAGAGAAAAGACTTCAAGCTCCTATTTAGAAGTTCAAAGAGAGTAATAAAAAAATACAGAATGTCCTGAGGTTAGTTGATCCCCTAAACCTAGCTATCTCCAGAATCAGTCTTCATGGCTGCTTTCTCTCAGTTGCTTCTGTTTTTATCCCTTTCTCCAAGAGTCTTTTACTGGGCTGCTCTTTGAGTCTCTTTCCTGTTCAGTCTTTTTCTCAGTTGTGTTAGAAAATTTTGGAATTTTCTTGGAAAAGATATTGGAGTGGTTTGCTTTTTCCTTCTCCAGCTCATTTTATAGCTGAGGAAACTAAGGCAAATAGGGTTAATTGATTTACCCAGGGTCACACGACTAAATGTCTGAGGTCAGATTTGGACTCAGACCTTCCTGACTCTGAGGTCAATGCTCTATCTATTATGTCACCTAGCTGCCCATCTTGTTTCCTTAAAAGGCTAGTAAATCAGCTTCTTTTAAGGAGGATGAGGATGATGGTCAGACAATGGTCAGCTGAACTTCTAATTTAACTTTTCCACCTAGAACCCAGACATGTCTAGATACTTCATTAACATGTTAATAGCTTTTTTTCAGTTTGTTTGTTTTTTTGCAAGGCAATAATGTTAAGTGGCTTGCCCAAGGCCACCCAGCTAGGTAATTATTAAGTGTCTGGAGACTGAATTTGAACCCAGGTCCTCCTGACTCCAGTGCTCCATCCGCTTCACCACCTAGCTGCCCCAACATGTTAATAGTTTTGTTGTCTTCTGCCCCTTATTTCCTGTGATTACAAGTCTAGAGGGGAGAGAATCAAATCTTCCTTTCTCTCTCCTCCCAAATGAACTTTGTCTGTTCCCAGAAAATCAATTGAGGTATGTATTCCCAATTCAGGATGCATCTTTAGTTATGGTCTTGTATTAAAATGTCTTGTGGGGGCGGCTAGGTGACTAGAGCATGGCCCTGAAGTCAGGAGTACCGGAGTTCAAATCCAGTCTCAGACACTTAATAATTACCTAGCTGTGTGGCGTTGGGCAAGCCACTTAATCCCATTTGCCTTGCAAAAAAAAAAAAATCTAAAAAAAAAGTCTTGTGAAAGTTCATCAGGAAATCTAAATATTTAGATTTTTCCACGAGTATTTAGGCCTATCTTGATTGGGGAGCCTGGGGGTTATAATACTAGACCCCAAATATGCAGTTAGCTAATTTACAGACATAATTAACTGTCTGGGTGTTTGCTTGCCTTAGCTCCCAGCCTATCTCCTACCCATAAGTCCCTTTCAAGGTTCAGGGTCTCTCCCAAAGTTAGGGTGTGGATGCCTTCTCTCTCCTTATGTAAATGCCATATAACAACTAAAATCAATGGTGGGGGGGGGGATGGGAAATCCAGGCAAAGTGATCTAGGGAAATTTAAGGAGAGGGAAAATGTTTTCATTTAGGGCAGAAGAGAAGGTTTTCATGACAGTAACCACTAAGCCAGACCTTGAAGAAGGGGAAAAAATCAATATTCATTAATAAATGTTTGTTTAATTTATTATCATTCATTATCAAATTTATTATGAATTTATTATCAAAAATAATGTCCATATTATTATTCAATTATTGTTTGGTCTTTATTATTTAATAAATGCACATCTATTGTGGGTGATAACCTGAATATAGGACTGGGAATGAAATGATGAAAAACTGCACAGTCTCCCAACCCTCAAGCAGCTTATAATCTAATTCTGTCCACTTCTTTCATTCCATTTTTTTCAAATTTATATTGATGGCTTTTGTGTTTCCATCATTGATATATCTTCCCAGCCTACTTTCCTAGAGAGCAAACCCTAATAACAAAGATTAAAAAGAGAAAAGAGAACCAGTACTTCAAGGAAATCAAACATTGTATTTAATGCTCTGCACACATAGGACCCCATCTCTGCTTTAAAAACAAAAAAAGGAAAATTAATTCTCCTATCTTTTCCTTAGACCAAGCCTGGTCCTTATAATGCCACAACTTTCCGTTTAGTTTCAACTAACATTTATTAACATATATTATGAGTCAGACACTCTGCCTGCAGTGCATATATTCTGTTCATTCAATTTACTTAAATGATGACTTAAAGCATCCTAGATTTGAGACCATTTAGCCCAATCCTATCATTTTACAGATGAAGGAACTGAGGCACAGAGGGATCATGAATTGCTTAATATTACAAAGATAATAAGTGACTGAGGACAAGCTTTGAATTGACTTGGGTCTTCCTGACACCAGATGTAAGCTCTCTCCATCAAATAATACTTTCATTGTTGTTCTTCCATTGTGTCTGACTCTTGGTGACCTAATTTGGGAAAGTTACTGGACTGGTTTGCCATTTCCTTCTCCAGTTGGTTTTACAGTTGAAGAAATTGAGGTCAACAGGGTGAAGTGACTTGCCCAGGGTCACACAGCTAGTAAGTATCTGAGGATGAATTTGAACTTGAGTCTTCCTGACTCCTGATCAGCACTCCATACTCTAGGACCCTCTTGGCGGTTCACTGTATAATAATACCTCTTATTCATTACCCTTGGGACTTGGCAATGACAGCTTTGTGGGGTGGGGCTCAGCCTCTTCAACAGCAAAAGGACAGGGGTGTGCTAGAGGGCAGAGGTGATTTTCACCTCCAAATTTGTGATTCTTCCTGGGCTTTTAGTCAATTCTAAATCAAAATAATTCAGAGAAGCTACCAATCTATAGTTACCCACTGGTATGAAATTATAACCTGGGGCGGCTAGGTGGCACAGTGGATACAGCACCGGCCCCGGAGTCAGGAGTACCTGAATTCAAATCCGGCCTCAAACACTTAATAATGACCTAGCTGTGTGGCCTTGGGCAAGCCACTTAACCCCATTGCCTTACAAAACAAAACAAAAAAAGAAGAAATTATAACTTCCCTCCTTCCCCACCCCCCAAGTGCCCACTGAACCTTAGGAGCTCCTGCCCTCATCTAGGTCAGGGACCTGGAGTCAGGAAGCTGCCTCAAGTACTTGTTACCTTTGTGATAAGGGGCAAGTCATTCTCTGTGCCTCAGTTTCCTCATCTGTAAAATGGGGCTAACAGCACCTCCTTCCCAAGTTGGTTGTGAAGGCCAAATGAATTCCCCTTGGTAAAGTGCTTTGCAAAGCATTATCATCACTACCTTCCAACAGAAAGAAACAATAAGCCAAAAGAGTTGATACCCAAGACGTACATGGAGATACAAAGTAATTTTCTTGTAAAGGGGGAAAAGATACTTCCAGTAACTATAAGAGAGACAAATGTTGGCCAAGTTCTCTGGCAGCCCAGGGACAAATTGGAGAACACACTCTGACTAGCCGTGTGGCCTCAGGGAGTTGCCACAATCATAATCCACCTTAATCTACCCTATCTCAGGTAGTAGAGAGATTTAAAAAAAAAAAGTGTGTTTGTGTGTGTGTGTGTGTGTGTGTGTGTGTGTGTGTGTGTGTGATCCTTTGCCCACTCAAGGAAATCACATCCAAGAGGTCATTTCCAGGTGATTCCAGAGATGGCTCACCATTCCACTCCAGGCTGCTGGGGAAGGCTGGGGATCCTCCCAGGAGGGGATGCCTCCCAGGTAGGGGGACTTTCTAAGACTCCCATTGCTCGGCTGTAGCACAAAAAGCTTGACCTGATGACCTCGAGGTTGCATTTCCAACACCTAGAGCTGGGGTGATCTGTGAAAGGGGGGGGGGCTCTCGGTGCTCCCTCCAGAAGATGATGATGGTCCGGCAAGCGGAAATTTTCAAGGGCCGGGAGGTCCATCCGAAAAGTCATTTCCCCCTTTTGATCCCCACCCCAGCTCCTCCCCCTTCCCCAAGCCTGCCCCAGCAGCCCTAGCCCAGCCTCAGAGCAAACCCGGCCTGACCCCGGGCCGGGCCCTGGGCGGGGCATCGGCTCCTGCCAAGGTGTGTTTGTCCCGGGCTGAGCAAACATTTGCGGAGGGAGGGGGGCGGGGGGCGGGGCAGGAATGCGCCCCGGGCCGCGGCGGCTGCGGGCGTGGGAAAGCGCTGCTCCTTCCAACCTCATTCCCTCCCCCCCACCCCGCCGCCCCGGGCCCTGCCAGGGAGAGTCAATAAAGGCCGCGCCAGGGCCTCGGAGCACTGATAACCGGGCCGGGGGCCCCCGGCGTGCAGCCGCCAGCCGGGGAGGTCACCTCCTGCTGGGACTACCGTCTCCCCACTCTCCTCCTGAAGGATCTCCACTCCCTAGGCGGTCAGGAAAGGGGGGGGGCAGCTGTCCTTGACCTTCAAACTCGGGCCGTAAATAGTCAGTTTCAGCGCCAAGGCTAGTCAGTTTCACCACCCTGGTCCATTTCGCCAGCAGCACTAGGCAACGTCACCAGCAGCAGCTGCTCCCGCCTCCCCGGGGAGCCCCCTCCTCAAATTTCTTATCTTTACCGCCTTTTCATCCCTCTTTCAGTCTGGGAAAGGTCGTCCTCAGGGCGCCGGCCACCCACCCTGGCTGAGCAGCTCGAGCCTTTGGACTGCACACCTCACCCCAAACTTGGCTGCCCTTTGGGGATGACAAAGGATGGGGAAGTGGATCCCTCTGGACTTAGTTGTTTGGGGTTTCAGGTGGCTCAAGTCTTCCTGGGGTAGCGGTCCCTAGACTTCTGCATTGAGAGGAAGCTGGGTCAGATTTCTGGGGTCTTGGAGGAATTGAAGGGGACAGGAGATGCACCTCTGGACTCCAGGAATCCCATTGAGAACTAAATAGACTGCTGTGCCTCCAGTCCCAAGAGCTACAGAGAAGACTGAATCTAGGGGCTGGAACTTAACCCCCCCCCTTTGTCTGGAAGTATCCTGGCCTCAGGGTGGTGGGAAGTCCTGTCAGAGCAGGAAAGTCTTTGGGCACCTTCATACCTAACAATCCTTGTATGCACAATCCAGATAAAGAAACTGAGGCCCAATGCCTGGGCTTTCCCACAGCCTTTGTTTGCAAAGAACCTTCAAGTGTTCAGATGTGTGTGAGGGGCGTGTGGGGCCTGGCCTTCAACTCCCTGGAGTTTCTCTTTGGCCTGCCCCAGGGATGGGCCCCTGGGATTAGGTGGTAGAAAGGAGGTTAACTCTTTTTCCTCAGGTGAGAAAGTAGTCTGGCAGTTTCCAGGACCCCCTCTGGGCCTGGAGTGTGGATAGGGGCTGGGGGTGGTGCAGTTAGGTTGTTCTGGAGTCCCGAGGTCATTTATTATCTTTGCCAAGGAGGACAGTTGGAGAGGAGGAGATTTCTTTGTGGGGACCTCTATTCATTACCTGTTCAGGCCCAAGGGAGCTGGGTGGTCAGTGGCAGGGGTGGTGGGGTGAGGTTATTGGGAAGGACAGTTTTGTGACTTGGAAGGTGGAGAAGCAGGATTCTGGAAGCCCTTCCCAGGCTGTTTTGGCCTTAAACTATCCCATATGCTCCAGATGTGGATCCTGACTCTATGGGAGGGCAGGGGGAATGGGAAGAGGGGAGTAAGGCAGGGAGGAACCATGGCTTCGAGCCAGAGCTCAGAAGAGCCGGAAATCATCCTCCCCCTCTCCTTCTTTGCGAGTCTGGCCCCCAGCCCAATGTCCCCTCCCAGGATACCCTGTCCTTTCTCCCCGAGGCTGCTGTTTCTGCTCCAGGAAATCTTTTGTAGGCAGCACCAGGAGGGTGGGAAGGAAACCCAGGCAATCTGCCCAGGGTGGGGCTTGATTTCCCATCTGAGGAATGGGGCAACCCTTGGAATTGGAGTTGGCACATCTGGATCAGCTGAGAGAAGGATTCGGGGAGCTGTATCTGGGTGGGGGGGTCACAGGCTGAGTCAGAAATGTTCCCCCTTCCCTCATAAACCTAGATTGAAATCAGAAAGGGGGTCCCTCCCCTTGGGCTGGGGAAGGCTGAAAATGAAAGCTTGAGGTGTCTAGGGCCCAGGGGCCCTTGGCCTTTAGGACCTGCCCCTGCCCCACCCCTGCCGAAAGCTCTGAGATCCAGACATTTTATTGCTGAGGCCCTAATCTAGGACTCTCCCTCTTCACCTGGAAATTTGTTTCCTAGATCTGACTCCAACTTCCCCCCCTCCAGGACCCCACAGCCCAACGCCTTTTCTCTCTACCCACTCAGGACGCTACTGCATTCCCCCAGGGGTGCCTTCTGCCCTTCTTCCTCAGCCTCCTCTGTCATCCCAGCAAAAGGGACTCCAGAGTCACATCCTGATAGGAAACATTCAAGCCAAAAGATACAGGCCCCAGAAGGAAGTCAGAGAAGTGGCTCCCAATTTCCTCTCTGGGAGGCAGAGTGCACCAGTGGACAGTGCCTTGATTCTAGAGGAAAGGGTCTTGGATTCAAGTCAAGAAGCATTAAAGAACCCACTACTCCTCAGGCTTAATGCTGTTTGTCTTTCCTTTTCCAAGAGCATCAGTGACATCATTGGGCCATATCTTGCTTTAGGAGGGAATTGGATTGAAGTGAGGCAGAGTTGCACAAAACTTCCTGAGACATCAAAACAGGATTCCTGGGATGGCCTGGGATGCAGGGGATGACCTTGTCTTCTTTGATGTCTGAACAAGCTCTAAGTGCTTCACAGCCTAGGAATCAGAATGGGGGGGTTCCTCCCCCTTCCTTTGGACTGGGTGGAGCTGAACATGAAATATTTCAACCCCCTTTGTGGCTGCTGGAACATATTGTTCTCATCCACCCATTCTACCAGAGGAGGACTCCACATGCTTGGGACAGAGACCCCCACCCCCAACCTTTTCCCCACTAAGGGCTAAGGATCCAAAGGAAGGCAAACAGGCCTCGCCTTCCAAGAGCTCAGGTACAAACTTCAGGTCAACCATTTATTTTCTGGGTGACCTTGAATAAGTTATTTAATCTCCCTTGTTTCCTCATCTGTAGAAAGGAGTTGGACTAGAGGGTCTCCTCAGTCCAATCTGGCACTAAATCTGTGATCTGAGCTCCCTATTTCCCTGCAATTGAAGTTCCTTGATCCTTGGTCTTGTGGTTCTGATCTTAAACCTGAGATTTCCCCACATAAAAAAGTTTCCTCTGGTCACCGATAAGCCAATTAGAATGTGAACAGGCCAGGAGCTGGTCTCTGTTTCTCCTGACTCTGAATCAATGATCCTATCATTGTGGACTCATTTTCCTTATCTGTAAAACAAGAGTTGAATTCATACATTACCCCATTGAAATTTCACAGTAACCTGTATCTACACAGGAAGACCTGAGTTCTAATTCACTCACAGATACTTACAAGTGGTGTGACCTTGGGCAAGTCATTTTCCTCATCTGTAAAATAAGCTGGAGAAGGAAATGGCAACTGACTCCAGTAGTTCTGCCAAGGTAACTCCAAATAGGGTCACAAATATGAACCTGTCTGAACAACAGTGTTCAGTCATATCCACATATAAATATTAACTTTTATTACTGATAAAATAGGCATAATGATAAAACTGCTTTGCAAATCTTAAGGCATGGTGTAAATGCTAATGATTATTTACATTTCCATCATCATCATCCTAATTTTAAGGATGAAGATGGGAGGATTTACTATGTATAAATTTTTTCACATATATTATCTCATTTTTGATCCTCACAACAACCCTGGGAGGAAAGTGCTATTATCATTATTTCACTGCTGAGGAAACTGAGTCAAAAACTCAGAGAAGAATCCTGATTAGACCATGATTACCATGAATGAAAATCTGAGGTGAGATGAGGTTATTTTTTACTGCCAGGACCTGGGACCATCCATCCCACTTAGTTGATCTCCTCAAGTTTTGAACTTGGGACTAGAAATGAGATGCTCTTGTTTCTCCTTAGGGCAAGAGATCCAGTGCCCATGGTGTCAGAGGACCGAACATTTGACCTATTAATGATATGACCTTGGGCAAGTCATTTAACCTTGACTGCCTCCCATCCAGGGCCATCTCCAGTCTTCTGATTCCTATCTGGCCACTGGACTCAGATGATTCTGGAGGAGAAAGTGAGACTGGTGACTTAGCACAGCATCCCCTCACTCAAATCCAATTCACTTGTTTGTCATGGCATGGCCTTTCTGATGTGTGGTCTTCTTCTGAGAAGGAAGGATAAACATCACTGTGCAGAGGAAGACAAAAAACCATCTGCATTTGAAATTCCATTTATTCTGTTCATTGCTTGCCCAGAAGGCATCTATAAAATGAGGGGTGAGAAGATTTGGGCTGGGGCTGGGGTGGGAGGGAGGCCCTAAATTCTATGATTACCAGACAGACTCCTGATTCCACTATTCAAGACCATTAGACCCTGGAGTTCTCATAAAACTCCCCTCCCTTATTGCTTCCTGGTTTATACTCACATTATATCAGCTACCTGGAAAGTTGCCCACCTCTCCCTTTGACTTTCTAACCACCTCCAATCCCTGGCCCCTGTTTGATGGAGACATTCTATCCTTAGACCTGGGCCAGGAAGGGGAGGAATTGGCAAAGAGATTCCCAGACTCCTATGGGCACAGATGTCCTGCTTCTAAATCTACCCACCAGTCACCAACCCTCCAAAGGAGGGGCTAAGGCCTTTAGAAGGAGAGGCAATAGTGAGCTGCCCTTTTTCCTTTCACTTCCTATGGGGAGGTTTGAGTCTGGTGTGCCAGAACCTAAAGGACTCTCAGATCCTCAATAGTACCTGCAAAGACCTTGCCAAATCTCTGAGCTCCTTCTTACCCCTCAGTCCTCTCAGAGAAGGGGTTCCTAACTTTGGAATGGGTCAGAAGCCTGGAGAAGTTTAGGAACCTGTTTTCAGAACCACCATATGGAATCATTGAAGAAAATTCCAAATTTCAGTTAGAAGTTAGTGATGTAATTTTTTTCTAATTCAAAGTTTCCTGAATTCTCTCTGTTAATAACCAGTTCTAGGGGCAGCTAAATGGATAGAGCACCAGCCCTGGAATCATGAGGAGCCAAATTCAAATCTGCCCTTAGGCACTTGACTGACTAGCTGTGTGATCCTGGGCAAGTCACAACCCCAACTGCCTTGTCAACAGTAATTATAATAATAATAATAATAATAATAACCAATCTTAGAATCTCTAAGTCCTTCCCCTACTCCCAAGTAACTAGCCCAGGCTGCTCAAATTCTCAAGGCTCTTGCCTTGTGCTTAGACCAATAGAATTAATAACACTGATTTAAGTAGTTCAAAGGGACCTTGATAAAGACAGACCCAGAGGAATAAAGTAGTTAAACCAGTGTCAAACAGGTAATAAGTGACTAAATGGGATTTGAAAACAAGTCTATGACCTGTTTATTCATTTATTTTGGTTTTTTGCAAGTCAATAGGGTGGAGTGACTTATCCAAGGTCACATAGGTTATTATTAAGTTTCTGAGGTCAGATTTAAACTTAGGTCCTCCTGACTCTAGGGCCAGTGCTCTACCCACTGTAAATCTATGACCTTAAGGCCCATGTTTCTTTCATTTTCTTTCCAAGGAGGATGCCTCCCTATCCCAGACTGTTTAGCCCCCAGACACTCTGTAGGGCCCCAGGCCAGGTCTCTCAGGTCCTTTATATACCCTCTTCTCTTCTTCCTCTCTCTTCTCTCCCAGGCCTCTCATATGTCTCCCCAGATCCATGGTTCTCTCAGCCTCCCCAAATCTATCTCTAATTTCACTCAGGGCCTTGGCCCCAACCTTTCAGACTCCCCATTTCTTTGGGCCAGCAGCCTATTTAGCTCCCTCCCTTGCTCATCAGGCTTCTCAGACTGGCCCTGTTCTCCCCAGTCCTGCTCTGGGTGGGGCTGTCCACGAGAGAGGGACTGATTCATGAGCTCTGGCACACATCGGGCTTGTGTGGGCAGCCCAATGATGCCACAGTCCCATGAGCTTGAAGGAAGCAGGAGGGGAGGGGGCTGCAGTTGTCTTGCGGTCAGTGGGAGGTGGAGGAGGCAGGATGTGTGTGCTGGGCCAGCAGAGACTCTGGGTGAATGGGCAAGAGGCCAAGGACTCAAAGGTGAAGCTTGCCCTGGGCTTCCTGCCAAGGCTGCAGGAAGGGGAAGGCTTTTCTACCTGCTGGATCTGGCTGTTGGTTCCGGCTCTGGGGAGTGAGAACACAGAAGTCTGGAGAGGTCATATCTGGGAGTGCAGATAGCTTGAAGCCACTTCCAAGAAGTCCTGTCTTCTAGACAGGCCCATCACCTAGGCCTCCCCAACTGGGGTTCAAAGCAGGAAGGACCTTCTCGATTAAGCCTAAGACCCTAGCTGACCCTTGCCTCCACCCTCCCTGCATGGCTCTGGGCTGCCAACTAACCCTCTCCACCCAGGCCCAGATCCTGGCAAACTGGGAAGTGGGCATGCCAAGCTGTCCTGCTCTCCCTGCCCCCAGGGGCCTAGCAAGTGGGCTGGCAGCATGCTGAGAAGAAGCAAGCCCTAATTCAGTTGGATTAGGAAGCCCGGTCTGGGGGCAGGGAAGGAGAAATGCCATCACTATTCTCCTTGGCTTGAATCCCTGCCTAGGCATGGCTAGGGAAGAGGAAGGGAAAAGCACCATTGGACCTCTCTCATTGTGTCCCCATCAATGCTCTAGGTGCCTCTCTGTTCCCCTCTGCCCCAAGCCCTGGGAAGGCTTTGCTCTGAAATCAAACATACCAGATCTTTCCTTCCTTCAGAAGATATTCTTGGCAGCATGTTAAAGCCCCTAAGACTAACCCTAACACCTTGCCCTCTGTGTGGGCCCTTAAGGCTTTCTCTCAAGATCACAGAAAGAGTTAGCAAGGAAGGAAGTTAGGGACCATCCAGACTTTCTGTCAAAGACCCTGTTGATAGTCTTGGGAGTCTATGGCCCCTTTTCAAGATAATGCTTTACAAAGGCAGGCAACAAGATGGAAATAAAGTTGTCTTTTTTTTTCAATATCTCTGATTACGATGCCTGACCTAGTCCAATGTTCTCTGTAAAAGAATTAAAGTTTAGAATGTGGAAATGACTTGTCCAAAATCATATCATGTCAATAAACAAAAAGCAAAGCCTAGATTTTGAACCCAGTTCTTCCCACAGGTGTTGGGAAGGGGGGGGGGGAACTTGTAGGACCATAAAGACCATCTTGTCCATCCTCAACCCCCATTTGTGTGCAGCAGTGGAAAATGACTCTGACAGAGGGGAAATGACTTGCCCAAGAGCACAGGTCAGTGGTGAGCCAGAGTCATCTTATCTCAAAATTCAGGCCTCTTTCCATTGAACTCTGGCCCCAGCCTTGGGGATACAGGCTTTGCTGTCTCTCCCAAGGGTGTCCGCAGATGCCCTGAGGATCCATAGAGGAAAACATCTTTGGCCATCTCCTCTGTGAGACAGGAGAGTCTTCATCTGTCTATGCCAGCCACATCCTTGACAAGGTCAGGGAAGGCCCCTTCTGGTGGGGGGGAGGGCTCTTTACTCATTCTGTAGTGAGGCCACCTTATTCAGTCTGGGATGGGGTAAGGGGGAGGGTCCTTAGCAGAACTGGCTGCTGACATAGGGCGCAGGAGCCAGAGAGGGAAGAGACCCAGCCCAAGGTGGCTGGGCCAGGGAGGTCAGGAGACTGGTTGGGAACATGGTGATCACCTAGCCCAGTTACCCAGGTATTACAGGCCTGAGCCAGTATTTGAACCCAGATCCTGGAACCTTCCCTGTTCCAAGCTTTCCTCACATGACCTGGTCCAGAGTCTCACTTTGTCTAACTGGACACATCCCTTCCCGGCTCCTTGGTTCCTCCCTAGTAAAATAAGAGGAAAGGCCTGGGGATCTCTGAGGGCCTTCCTGGCCTGGGGAGTGGGAGAGGCAATTCCCTGGAAAGGAAGGCTCCGAGCCTTAGCAAGTCATAAATAATCCCCTCCCCCAGCCGGCAGTGCCCCCCCTCCCCCAGGAGAGCTTCTGGGGAAGGAAATCAGGCCGCCAGCTCCCCTTCCTACACACATCTGGGAGTGCATCTGTCAGGTTTGGGGAGGCTCCATCCTGGCCACCCAGCCAGGCCCCCCAGAGCCGGGGACCAGCTCGGACAAAGCCCCTCCCCGGGCCCGGGGGCACCCGAGGGAGGCGGGCCGGCCAGAGAATGGGCCGTGGGGGCTGGATGACAGTTTGGGCGGTTTGATTCCGCTGGAGGTGGAAAGGCTCCCAGCCCGGGCCCTTCTGCTCGGGGTCCAGTCTGCACCGCCGCCCTTCGGGGCCCGGCCCGGCCCGGCCCCGGGTCAGTGCGTGCGGCCTGGGCGGGCGGCTCGGGCTCGGGTTTCCTCTCCCCGGGGCCGCCCGCCGCGCGCGAGGCCGGTGAGTCAGCGCGGGAGGGGCCGCCGCCCCCGGCCTCCGGCCTGGGCTGGGCCCCCTCCCTCCGGCCTCGGCTGGGCCCCCTCCCGGCCGGAAATCTCTCTCCCATGGGGGGGGCTCGGCTCCTCCGGCCCGGCCCCTCCCCCGGCCGGCCCCCTCCCCCGGCCCGGCCCAGCGCCCGCAGCTGCAGGACTGAGGTCAGACAGCGGCTGTGGATTTCATCGGCAGGGAAGCTTCCAGACCGGAGGCCGCCTGGGGGGGGGGGGGGGCAGAGAGAGGAGACGGGCGGGACAAGCCCTCATGTGGCCCAGGGGTCTTGGCCAGGAGGTCACCAGCTCCCTTCCGTCCAGCCCAAGTCGGGGGCCCGGCTGGAGGATGGGGGGGCGGGACAGGCTAAGGTCCCTGCTGCCCCACTTGTGTTTTACGGCTCATAGCCTCCTCCCAAGGTCCGAAAGTCCTGCCGAGTCTGGCCCCAGTCTCTCCTCTGTCAGCTCTACCGGAATGGAAAGGAGGCTGGGCAGTGGGGGAGGGCAGGCTTTGGGGGACCTGGTTTCCGTCTCTGCTCCCCATTTCCCCCTGGACATTCCTGATGGGGAGAAATCAGAGAAGGGGCTTCATGAGGAAGGCATTGGGCAAGGGAAGGAACGTTGCCACAGTTGGCTTCGAAAAGACGTGTCATTGAGGAAGAAAGGGGGGGTCAAGAAATCTGTTCTTTTGTACACCCCCCCCGGGTTGACAGGTGGCCAGGATGAGGGGTCTCAGCCTTTTGGGGGCCTGTGGGGACACATTGTTCTTTCACCTTGCCCCAAATGAGGGAGGGAGGGGGCTTTCCTCCCCTAAATCTGGAACTGGGATGGGGGAGGGGGCTGAGTTTTGGACCAGATCTCGAACTCAAACCGATAATTTTCAGGATCCTTCCCGGCCACAACCCCCAGGTCCTATTTACACAGGACTCTGGAAGGGTCATATGACTCTGGGTAACCACAGGCTCCCCAAGGAGGGGCTGCGATGAGTGGCCACAGGACACCCTCCCCTGGCCCTGCTGACCTCCTCCCCGGTCCATGGTCCACTTTGCCCATCTCCCTATTTCCCCGAGGGACTGTTTCGCTGCTCACCACTCCCCCATTGTTTGCATTCACCTTCTCTCAGACTCCCCTCACTATTCCCTTCAGTCTTCCTTCACTCTTTCCTCATCTTCCCCCTTTGGTAATAAATGCTTTCATTGTCCCTTCCCTCCCTCCCTAACTTGTTTTCTTCCCTAAATTACCGGCTCCCTGTCCCCTCTCATTTTCCCCTCCTCACACTGCTATGGAAGCTTGACCCCCCCCCTGCTTTAGAGACGGGTCACTACCTCCCCCTTGTGGAAAAATGTGGTCATGGCATCATTCTCTCTCTCACTACATTTCTAACTTCCAGGCTGGAGGGAGGGAACCATTCTGGGAAGGCTGGGGGAATGTAGACTCCCTGGTCAACCCTGGGCTCCCCCAAAGTCTCACTTAATGCAATTATCCACTCCTGGGTCCTTTTCAGTTTCATTGCTTTCCTTCTAGATTATTCATCTCCAATTTATCTTCGTCTCTCTTGTTTTTACATAATTGCTTTCACATTGTCTCCCCCGTTTGACTGAAAGCTCCTGGAGGACAGGGATTATCTTTTGCCTTTCTTTGGATGGGGCAGGTCCAAGGTGCAGTGGGTAGAAAGCCAACCTTGAAGTCAGGAGGGCCTGAGTTCAAATATGGCCTCAGATGCTTACTAACTGTGTGACCTTGGGCAAGTCATTTAACCCTGATTGCCTCACATCCAGGGCCAAATTCAGTCAGCCTGATCCATATCTGGCCACTGGACCCAGATGGGTCCAGGGAAGAAATTGAGGCTGGTGACAGTGCAGTCCCCCCTCACTCAAATCCAATTCACACCCCTGTCACAGCATCACCTCCTTGATGTCATAGTCTTCCTTGAGAACAAAAGGCACCATCATCATCATCCCTAGCTTAATAGTAGGCGATTAATAAATGCTTTTTGACTTGACCGTGTTGAGACCTTCAGAGATGTGGGCCCCACCCAGGGCCTGAATCTCCTACCTTCAGATTCCTCTGCCCTTCTTCCCCCAGGGATCCTTTCCATAAATGCTAGTGTCTGGACTGAGAGCCTACACACTTTCCTCCTTCCAAGTGGAGAAATTATGGTCAGAGGCTGAATCATGGACATGGGGTTCTTTGTACTTCCAGTAGGGGGCTCCTCTGATCTAGTTTTCAGCAACCGGCTTGTGTCTCCTTTTACCCATATTGGAAATGAGAAAGCTTTAGGGTTATCTCCCAGAGGGGTTCTGAAGGGACAGCTCCTTTGGCTATGTCTGGCTGCCCTGTCTCCCCCATGAAGGAAGCCCCCCTTTCCTGGCCCCCGCAACTCCATGGGTATTTTGTATGTAAGTACTTTGCATTTATTCTTTTTTTCTTTTTTAGTTTTTTTGGCAAGGCAACAGGGTTAAGTGGCTTGCCCAGGGCCACACAGCTAGGTAATTATTAAGTGTCTGAGGCAGGATTTGAACTCAGGTACTCCTGACTCCAAGGCCCGTGCTTTATCCACTGCACCACCTAGCCACCCCTACTTTGCATTTATTCTTGCTATGTTTATTCCGACATATAGATGTACTAGAGCCTATTTCAGTCTTAATATTTGCCTATAATCCCTTCTCCCACCCCTCACCATCATCATCATTTCAACTTTTATTCCTTCTGGGAGGAGAGACACCCTGGTGTCTCATGGTTTAGATCTTCCTCTAAACAGCTGTGTGACCTTGGGTGAGTCCCCTTCCTTTTTGGGCTTCCGTATCTCTCCAATGAAGGCATGGAACCCGATTTCTTAGGCCTCTGAATCTTAGGAATTTGTTCCCAGTTATCTGTGCTATGAGAGCATGGATTGGCCTTGAGGTTCATGTCACCCAAATAGAATTCGCAGCACTCTGGGTCCCTGCCACTAAGGAGCTGTGCCTACAACACGTGGCTTGGGCTGTCCTACCCTGTGTTCAGGGCATAGGAAGACCCCTCCGATTCCCCGCCTCCCCCAGGGGGCTGGGCCCTCTCAAATGCCATCTATTTGTAGAGCTCAGTCCCAGGATGGCTGAGGCAGGGGCTGACAGGTAGCATGTGACCAATGGGCAGGGGAAAGTATTTTTAGGATGTCAATGAGAGAGGCTTGAGGGGCGGGGCTCAGACCAGTGTCCTGGACTGAGCCAACACCATGCTCCTCTGGAGCCAGCTGCCTCACACCCCCAGCCTGCTTCATGTCCCCCATCAAGCTGTGGGGACTCAGGTAGGATCTGTCAATCCCTTCCCCCCTCTCTATTTTCTAACAGAGTAAGGACCCTGGAGGGATGGGGCTGAGTGAGGGCTAATTCCATCCATTTGGGGTTTCCCTGTGGCCAAAGAGTCATAAGGAGGGGGGCTTGATCCTCTGTTTTTCAGGTCACTGGGGGGGTGTCTGTCCCCAAATACTTAGGAAAGGGCTAAGACTCAGTTCCTAGAGGATGGGACTCCTTAAAACCTGGGATGCCTCTTGTACCAAGGGTCATTTGGGGAAGAGAATCAGGGAAGAAGGCAAGGAGTACAGGTTTACAACATGGAGATGTGGTTTTGGGGATCTTGGGGATGTCCCTGCTAAGTTGAGCTGGAAAATCAGAACTTAGATTCTCCTCTTATTGTCACTCCCATGTGCTGTGTGACTCTGAGTCTCAGTGCCTCAGTTTCCCCACCTTCCCTCAGGGTTATCTGGGTACTCCCCCTACTTTCTATGTAAAGGAGAGGGAATGACTGAAAGTCTCCTAGAAGAACTAAGACACAGGTTCCGATTCTGGCCCTGCTTTTTACTATTGGTCTGACCTTGGGCAAATCAATCCCTCTGGTTTTCAGTTTCCTCGTTTGTAAAATGAGTGGGTTGGCCTACTGGCTTAGGGGATTCTTTCCAGCCCTAAGCCCATGATCTCCCAGCTGACCACAGGTCCCTGGCCTCTGGGTGTGAAATGACCTTGATGGACTGACCCAGTGACCTCTTGAGGGGAGGGATCTTGCAGGGCTTAAGGAGTTTGGTGCTCAGCATCCAGGAAGCCAGCAGGGTGACATCTGGCCCCCTCCCTCTACTGTGGGCCCACCCCAAGGTCTGCTCCTACTTGAGAAGGGGTCAGGGTGTCTGATCACCTTAGGTGGCCCCTAGAGGTGCCCACTCAGGAAGGGATAGGGTAGAGGTCTCTCTCTCTCTGGAGGTTATTTTGGAATATCAGCCTTTGACTGAAGAATTCTTTGGAAGGTCTAAGTCCACTTAAAATTAGTGGGGTTGAGGGAGCAAGAGGGAAGAGAGACCCTGGGATGAAGAAAAAAAGATCTCAAATATTCATTATTTTGGTAATTTTTACAAATATAAAGTCATGCTGTAGAATTGTATTTTTTATATATATATATGTATATATAATATATATTTTCTCCAAGAAATAATTGTGTTTGATAAATTGAAAGACTTATGGGACCCAAAGACAAAATAGAAACATGTGGGGAAAACATTTTTGTTTTCTAATTTTAGGGCAAACTTCTTAAAAAAGTATTTAGGGGGTAGCTAGGTGGCACAGTGGATAAAGCACCGGCCCTGGAGTCAGGAGTACCTGGGTTCAAATCCAGTCTCAGACACTTAATAATTACCTAGCTGTGTGGCGTTGGGCAAGCCAATTAACCCCATTTGGCTTGCAAAAAACCTAAAAACAAAACAAAACAAAACAAAAAAAAAGTATTTAGAAAAGGGGGGGGAATTCCTGGAGTTTTATATCTCCAGTCCCAGCAAGGTTGGAGGGAGGGCTCCCCAGGATCACAGTCTCAGACCATGTAGGCCAACTGGCTCACTTCAGATGAAGTGAGAAAGGGAAATGACATGGGTCATAAATGGCAGGGTGAGAATTACTCCAGAACTATTGCCTTATGCTTTGTTCCAGGCTTCTTTCAGAAAGAGGGGAGGGAAGAGGAGGGGAAGGGAGAAACTACAGAATCTGAGAGCCAGACCCTAGGGAAAAACTGAGGCACAAAGCTTGGGGTCAGGGAATGGGAGGTTGTGGGTCTGGGGAGAGAACTTAGGAAGTCCAGGCCATCTTGGAACACAACTTCCTGTCCCCCAGCCTCCACAGAACACCCAGAGGCCTCCCAAATTGCCACACTGTGTCTCTGTCACCCCAGAAATGGAGAACTTCGAATATAGCATCCAGCTGAGTGACAAGGACTGGGCTGACTTCTCAGAAGCTGCAGAGGAGTGTGGCCTTCTTCAGGCTGCCCTGGCCTCGGGGGACGAGCCGCTTTCCAGTGACATTGACCAAGGGGACAGCAGTGGCAGCAGCCCCCCCGGACCCCCTCCCCCTCGGTTCCTCCGGGTGCGAGCAGGCAGCCCCCTAGCTGAAAGCCTGCTCAAGGTCCTGGACAGGCGGTCTCTGCCTGGGCACCTGGCCACTGCCCAGGGGGGCTGCTCTGGCAGCGAGGAGGAGGAGGGCCCAGACGTCCGCCTGGTCAGCAGGTTTCGGTGTGAGCGTGTCCTGGCCTCGGGGGCCGGTCAGCAGACTCGAGGCACGTCCACCCCGCTGGAGGAGCAGCTGCACTCCACTGTCCTCTGCCCTGACCAGCTCACTCCTGCCCTGGTTCCTGGCAGCACCATGCAGAAGTCCTTGCAAGGGGAGGCTTCCCAGGCCTCGGAGGTTGGAGTCCACTCAGGGAAGGACCCTCCAAGCCAGGGTCCCTCTGGCCAGGGGCAGTCCAGCAGCCTTGGCTTAGTGGATGGGAAGAGATCTCCTCGAGAGCCCAATCCGGGAGCCTCCCCCCGAAGTCCAGGAAAGAAGAAGCGGAGGTCTGTCGGGGCCAAGGGAAGTGGATCCCCTAAAGCTCAGGACACCAAGAGACAGGCCCCCCCGAGTCCCTCAGTGGCTCTGCCACCTTCTTCAGGGAGCCAGTCAGCCAGAAGCCCCAGCACCGGGGCTCACAGCATCTTGACCCCAGTTGATTTGGAGGGGAATGGCCCAGGATTCGAGTCTGGCCCTGGAGCAACTGGATTAGGAACCAAATCTAGTTGGGGGATAGAGCCCCAGGGCACATCCTCCACCCCTGATCTGGGGCCTGAGGCAGGAGTCAATGGCTCAACACCTGCCCCCCTGGAACAGACATTCTTGGATCTATCTTCACCTGTCTCAAAGACTGAGACCCGAGTGAATATGTCTACATCTACCAGGATTCCTAAAGAGGGAGAGAACCTGTCTCTACCTGTCTCCTTACCTGAGAAGAGTGTGAACTTGACTGGAGAAGCCTCTGAGGTGGAGCCAAGCAGCAACCCGTCTCCACAGGTCTCCAAAGAGAAGCTGCACAAAGATGTGTTTACATCGGATACCAAGACCAATTCAGATCTTGGACTCCCCATGTCTATCCCCAAGTTGGAACCGGAAAGGCATCAGTCTACACATGTTCTCTTGGCCAATGCAGATGTAGGCCCAGCCACCCCTATCCCCAAAGTCCAACCAGATGTGAAGCTATCTACACCTGTTCCCCAGGTCCAACCAGATGTGAAGCTATCTACACCCGTTCCCCAGGTCCAGCCAGATGTGAAGCTGTGTACACCTGACTGCAAGCCTGAGCCCATTAAGAATCTCTCTCCTTCTTCTCCCAGAGCCAGGGCAGATGTGGATGTGTCTTCACCTGACCACAGAGCTGAGCCAGATAGGAATCTCTCTATTTCTGCCCTGGGAGCCAGAGCAGGTGTGTCTGTCTCTACACCTGTCCCAATTACTAGGAGTTTCAATTTTCCAGTATCTCCACAGGGGCTCCATGGGGAACCTGAGAAAGGCAACAGGGCCCCCTTGTCTCCAGGAGCCCTGGGGGAGCCTTCACTGGTCTCTGATGGTGGCACACCATCCCCTGGCATTGTCACCCCAGCCCCAAGGAGGAAGAAGGTCCGTTTTTCAGGGATTTCCAGCTCCCCTCAGGAGGACTCAGCCTCAGCCTCCCCATCTTCAGTCTTGTCTGACAGCGCTGCCTCTGAGAGCCCAAGGACTTTGGGAGCAGGCCGAGGGGGCCCAAGAGTCTGGGATGCAGTGGCTGTGGGCTTGCGTCCCCAGCCCCGAATTCTGAAACACCCACCTTCCCCCTCAGTCTTGGCAAGGGACTCTGCCGGACCCAGGGAGGACTACGCTCTGACTCTCCCTGAGGCCTATGACTATTTTTTCTGTGACACCATAGTTGAGGAGGAAGAAGAAGAGGAGGAGGACATCCCATCCAACTTGCAGTGGCCCGAGGTGTGTGAATATTTTTTCTGGGACAATCGGCATCCAGGGCAGAGGCCCCTCCCAGGACCTCCTCTCCAAGTGCCTGCCCGAGTCGACCCAGTCCCCATCTCTATCCCAGAGGCCTATGAACACTTTTTTGGGGAGGAGGGGCCAAGTGAAAACTTGTTGCCCCCAAATTGGGTCCCAGTGACCCTCTCCAACGAGCAGACTCTGGGGCCTGAGCGGGCTCCTCTACAGGTCTGGCCTAGGGTCCCTGCCCCTGAAGACCAGAACCCACCGAAAACTGAGGAACTAGGCCTGACCGTGAGTCTCGAAGGTAATGGCCAAAGGTGGGGGGTGAGTACAGTCTGTACTAGGTCCGGGGAACAGCCTGTCCAGGGGGGAGGAAGGCCAAAGCCAAGGGGGAGGCATGGTGCCACTTGGACTGGGCTGCTCAGTTAACCCTTTACATCTCTTCTTGCCTTATCAATTCCTCCCTCCCCACCAAGTGACTAGGAGACCTAATAAGGGTGGGGGGTTGTCCAGGTCATCAGGGGCTGGGAGGAACACTGCTTTCATAAGTGAATGACTTCCAGGAAAGTGAGGACCCCTCCCACCGGCTGGGCAATCTGACCCAGCCTCACCCATGATCTCCATGGTGGTTTCCAACCTGGTGCCTCTAGCCTGCCTCTGGTTTCTTGGGTAATGCAATGATATTGATTAATCAAAATTCATAATTGAATAATAATGCTGGTATCCAGGGTAAGGAGACTCCTGTGTCCCCTCTGAGCTGGGGGACATGAACCCTTGGTGGGAGTGACTAGAGTAGGTCCATGGACAGATGCAGCTCCAGATCCAGCTGGTCTGTCCTTCTCCCTCCAGGGGAGCAGAGGGCTCCATTCATCCCCATCACCTTCAACCAGAATGACATGTGTCTGGGGTTCGTGGCCTTCGCCACGTGGGCTGTGAGGACTTCGGATCTTCATGCTCCAGATGCTTGGAAAACAGGTCTGGGGGCTGGGACCTGGGAAGGTCCTGGGGGGGGGAGATAAGGGGCAGGGGGAGGTGGGAGCACCTCTGTGTGACCTTGGACAGATCCTTTCCCTTCTCTGGGCCTCAGTTTTAGCATCTGTAGTATCAAGGGGGTTGGGTTGGAGCCATGAGTTCACAGTGAATGGTAGGGAGTCCTGGTAGTGACAGTTGATCTCAGGGTTCAAGAGTCCTTTAGAGACATCATCCCCTCTCCTGGCACCTTCTGAAGTTGGATGCCCTCTGCCCCTACATTCCTGGTTCCACTTTGGAACTGGCCTGGTACCTTTTTAAGGGTCATTTCAGTGATTTTTAGTCTGACTGAGCACACCCTGAGACCTGGAGCAGGGTGGCCCCTAAGCCAACATTCTACCTGAAGCACCCCAACCCACCCCAGCTGCCTCTTTCTGCTTTTCTCCCCCAGTGTTGCTGGCCAACATCGGTGCCATCTCAGCTATTCGATACTTCCGGAGACAGGCGAGAGAAGGACGTCCAAGCCTGTAGCCCCACGTTGGGGCCAGCTGGGGCCCAGGCAGGCAAAGCCCCAACCCAGGATGGCTGCCTGGACTCAGGGTTCTAGTGAGGCTGGCGTCCTGCTTCTCTGTAATGATCCTAAGGCATGTTCACACCGCTCTCCCCTTTCCCCACCCACCCACCCACTCTTTCCTTCCACATCCTGGGCTTGTCCAGAGGACAGTTGTCCAATCTTCAGCCTTCTCTTCTTGGGAAAGAGAAGGAAACCAAATCCTGAGGCCATTCTCACCTTTCCCTCTCAATAGGGGCCCCTCCAGCTGACGGTCCACTTATAGGACCTTTGGCAAGTCAGGTTTCAGAAGGGGGTGATGGTGAAGGGTGGGGTGTATCAGAGGTCTTGGCGTGAATCTTGGTAAACAATGAGCATAATGGGATACCCGCTGACTTGGAGGCAGGGGGCCTCGAGCAGCTCCCAAATGACTTGAAGGTGGGGGGCAAGAGACTAAGTTGGCAGTATGGTGGTGTTTGTCTTTCCTTCTGGAAGAAGACCATGAGGTCCGGGAGGTGATGCCATGACAATCAAGTGGATTAGATTTGAGTGAGGGTGGGTGCTAAGTCACCAGTTTCACTTTCTCCTCTGGAGCCATCTGGGTCCTGTGGCCAGATGTGGATCAGGAAGGAGATGGCTCTGGGTGTGAGGCAATCAGAGTGAAGTGACTTGCCCAAGGTCACATAGTGTCTGAGGCCAAATTTGAACTCAGGTCCTCCTGACTCCAACCACCTATATATGGAGGGTAAGTGGGGGCCAGGCCAGGCTGGCAGGCTACAGCCTTGACTGTCCTTGCTTTGCCTGTCCAGAACTCACTGATGACAGATAAGACTCTCAAGATAGTTCATGGAAGTATCTTTTTCCGCTGCCTTTACTTGGTGATAATGTAGTCATGAGAGTGAGAGGGGAGGGTGGTCATGAGGACATGGCCCAGGCCCAGCAGATTGTGGGTACATGGAATGAGGATGTCCTGGAAGGAGCTGGTGGGATGGGTTTGCGGGTCACAGACAGTGATGGCAGATATCGGCCATGCATTTGGAAACTGAGGACTCCCTAACAAAGTCCTGAGATTTGAAGGAGCAGAGATGATGAGAGGTGCGCAGGAGATGGAGGTCATGTGGATCCTGGTCAGAGGCTGGTGATGGGGAACCTCTAGAGGGCTCATGAGGGAGAATGGAGGCTCCTGGTCATTTTGGGAAGGGTTAGGGGAAGTGGAAGGAAAAGAGGAATGGGAAGGGGCTGAAGGGCAGCGGGGAGGTTAAAGGTTAAAGGTCCAAGGTCCTCAGTGGGGGTTCTGAATTCCTCTGGTGAGAGTCCTTGAGATTGCTGGTGAGTGTGTGTGTGTGTGTATGTGTGTGTGTGTGTGTGTGTGTGTGTGTGTGTGTGTGTGTGTGTGTTTTGGGTGGGTGGGGTTGGGTGGGAAGGACACACAGACACCGGGTGACAATAAAATGTCTTTTTCTATTTCTGGGTTGTTGGGTTGATTTTCCCAGGATTAGCTCCACCCCCCCTCCCCAAGACAGAGCTGTCATGATTGTGGGTGGCTATTTACCTAGAGGCCACCCTGTGACACAGGTTCAATTCTGATTTAAGGGGCAACTGTGATCTATGGAGAGGATCACTCAGGAGGTCCAGAGTCCCTCCCACATCTCTGGAACTGGCTGGGGAGACTGGGGAAGCTTCCCAAAAGGAAGATTCTAGAATCTTTGGTCAAAAAAAAAAAGACTACACAGACCAGTCCCCCTCCTGAGTTGTCTCCAATCCTTCCCTGGCCCATCTCAAGAGAGTATGGGGGAATCTCTAGGTTCTGTCTAACCTGTCTTTACTTAATCCCACCCCTCCCAGCAAAGCTGAGAATGCATTGACCTTTTCCTCAAATTGCTCCTCACCAACAACCATGCTGCTTCCCACTAATTTCACTGCTCACCGACCCTCATTACCCGATTACTCACTACCTCTCACTAACTTGCTGGCTCACTGCCCCCGCAGCTCCCCATTGATCTCCTCAGTGGCTCACTGCCCTTCACCATCCTCACAACTCACTACCCTTCACAGCCTTCATGGCTCACTGTCCCTTACTCTCCTCCTACTTCCACTTCTCACTGACCACTGCTATCCAATGCCCATCACTGAAAGCCCTTCCCCCAGAGATGGGGGTTATGTGTGATTTTGTTTCCACCTTCCCAGATTCACCTAGGCCTTCTCCACCCCCACCTTCATCCCATGATATTCCTTGTAATTTCTTTTCCTAGAGTAGTGTATTGTATAATACAGATTTGTGTTCAAAACCCCACTGCTGTTTGTGACCTTGGCCAAGTCACCTGCCTCAGTTTCCCCTTCTCCTCTCTGTCTCATTCTCTGTTATCCATAGCTTATGATCCTCGAAACTTCTTCCCATTTCTCCCTAGTTCTACTAACTCCTCATGCCTTCACTTCTAATTTTCCTCTCCCAGTGGATAGTCACCAGGGGGCAGCACAGAACCTTGGTTTGGGGTACAGGGAGGGAGGAAGAGCAATTGTCACATCTCAGGATTCCCTCCCCTCGAAACTAGGTCAGATTTGGAAAGGGAGGGGTGGGGGAGGAATAGGAACAAGAATAATAGCAGCCACTTACGAGTTGTATCCCCCACTATCTCCACTCAGGAATTCTTCACTGAGGGACCCAGATCTATCTAGTCATGATTCCCTGGGTAGATCTTTTTGTCCCTGGCCCCAAGGTCCTATCCCAAAATCTCATTGATTCGGGCAAAGATGGCAGAAAAGTGGCTCCCTCCTTCCCTAGGATTTCTGGGAAAGCGGAGTGAGGAGAGGTTGGGTCTGCTGAGCTCTCCCCAAAATGTAACAATCTCTGGCTCAATCTCCCCAGCTGTTTGGGGGTGTAGAAAGAAGCAGATTGAGATGGTCCAGGACCTCATTCACCTTGGCCCCCCAAATTCAGTGTGGCATCCCCTTAGCACCAAGATGGAGCTGAAGGCTAGGCTGTCTGGCTTCCTTGTGGTCCCCACATTGACTGAAAAAAGACCTCGGGTCAGGTCAGATCCACTGAGTCAACCTCCCCGCAGTCTTTGATGTGGGAGAGCGCTGCCACTTGTGTCGAGAAGAGGGAGATGGTCCTACTTTATCCCAGATGTTGTCATAACTGATGTCTTTCTGGCTACTGGGGGGCTCTGAGGAGGACTGTCCCTGTTCACAGCCCTTCCTTCTGGGGGAGCCGCCATCTGCAAAGATCCAGAGAGGTCAGTGAGATTAGGAGCGAGGGCGGAAGAAAGAGCTTCAATGGGGAGGTGGGGAGCAGGCCACCTTGATCAAAGGCCTGTGGGCTGAAGAACCAACTGCCTTCAGCTCCTTCAGCGGGGGTCAGAGTCTAGTTGGAACAGATGTTCCCAGAACCTGGGGTCAACGACTGTTCTGGGGCAAGAGAGGCAGCTGCACTGGGCTGCCACACCCATCAGTCCAAGAGAAAGTGAGCTCAGGTGTGGCTGGAGGATGGGAGGAAGGGAATCATTTACCGAGGCGCATGGATAGGGAGAGGCATGGGGAGGTGGAACAGCATCGGACCCCTTGGGGGAAGGTCCCATGCGGCTAGCCGCTAAGCATCAAATGGGGGAACTCACCTGGGAGTCGAAGCTGAGGGTCAGGGGAACCTTCCTTTGATGGGGAGACCTGGACCTGGGAGACAAAGTAGGAAACTGAGGCATGGGGTGGAGATACTCATCCTATCATATCCTTTCCTGTTCTATCCTGTCCTGTATCAGAAATCCGAGGAGCTGGATGTGATTTTCATCTCTGTCACTTATTACCTAGCTGTGAGGCAACTGTGGGGGGGGGAGTGGGGGGGGTGCTATAGTGCATAGAGTGCTGGGGCTGGCATCACGAAGACCCAAGTTCAAATCCAGACCCAGACACTTATTGGAGATGTGACCCTGAGCTAGTCATTTAACCTGCTTGTCTCAGTTTTCTCATCTGTACCATGGGGAGAATAACAGGACTTGGGAGGCATCCCAGAGTTGCCAAGAGGATAAAATGAGATAATCCTTGTAAAAGGGCTTAAACACAATGCCTGCTATCCTGCAGGCTTTTAATAAATTCTAGTTATTACTACTTGCTTGACCTTGAGAAAAATCATCTCTGCACCTCATTAGGAAGAGAGTGTGTGTGTGTGTGTGTGTGTGTGTGTGTGTATGTGTGTGTATGTGTGTGATTATGGGTGTGTGGGTATGTGTGTGTGCATGTGTATGTGGATATGGGAGTGTGTATGTGTGGGATTGTGGGAGTGTGTGCGTGTGTGTGCATGTGTATGTGTGTGATTGTGGGTGTGTGGGTATGTGTGTGCATGTGTATGTGGATATGGGAGTGTGTATGTATGTGTGGGATTGTGGGAGTGTGTGCGTGTGTGTGCATGTGTATGTGTGTGATTGTGGGTGTGTGGGTATGTGTGTGCATGTGTATGTGGATATGGGAGTGTGTATGTGTGTGTGGGATTGTGAGAGTATGTGCATGTGTGTGTGCATGTGTATGTGGATATGGGAGTGTGTATGTGTGTGAGATTGTGGGAGTGTGTGCTTGTGTGTGTGCGCGCGTGCGCGCTCCCTTCAGTTCTGACATTTTATTTTCTATATTCTAGACTAAGGTTCTCCCAATTCTGACATTCTCCACTCTATGTTCTAATATTCCTTATTCTAAGAGCTCTCTCAGCTCCAATAGTCACTGTTCTAGGTTCCTTCAAGCTATGGTATTCCATGTCCTAAGGTCTTCCTGGCTCTAAATATTGCCAGACTACAAAAGGGGACCCCAAACCTGTCTGCATCTCTTCATATGAATCTCCATCTCTGCGTCTTTCCCCTCCACCTGTACCCCCAGCTTCAGACACTGTTCTCCCCCTGTGGTTCCAGGTCAGGACCAAGGCCCCTTCTCAGTCAGCCCCTACTCACCTGACGGGGTCGGGAAGGATCCAGAGGCCCAGCTCCCCGGACTTTGAAGGAGCCTCTCTGTTTCTGAGGCTCCCAATGCTGATGAGCTGGCTTTTTCTGAAGGGGCTGTGAGCTGGGGGAGGGGACAGGCACTGGGATGGAGACGGGGATAGTGGGGAAGTTGTTCAGAGGTTCTTGGCCTACACAACTCTTTGCTGCTACCAGGAACTGTGAGAAAAATCAAGTCTCCATCAGGTCCTGATGATGAACCAGAGAAGGCTGGGAGCCAGGGACACCCACTTAAGGCTCCCCAGAGCCAGTCTAGACCAAGACCCTGGGATGTAGGCCTTGGACATGAATCAGATCAAGTTTAACAGAACCCTCCCCATGTTCACTGGAGGACTGACCTCATCCAGGTTACTGACGTCTGTGATTTTGTTGTGGGTAGTGAAGGTTGGGGTATAGGGATCTGCATACAGTGGGGACTGGGGTTTCTCGGAGGTATCAGCTGCTGCTTCCTCACTGCCTTCTACACTCCTCCGGTTTAGCTGCAGGAGAAGTTGGGTGAAGGGGGTGTGGGTGATCATGCTTGGTGATGGCTTCCTTGGCTCCCTTTCATCAGCAGTGATGTCTACCTGCTTTGAGCTGGGGGACCAGGTAACATGGCAGCTATTTGAACCCTCCCTTTACCAGCTAGTACCACACTTGTTTGCCAGCTATTCTTTGGGGACCAGGAGAGAGACAGACACAGGGAGACAACATGAGACAAATGGGGGAGATATGAAGCCATACGGAGTCAGAGACAGGGAGACAGAGGCAGAGGAAGTATAGGATGGTCTGTCAAAAAAGGAAAAGGGGTTAAGGAAGAGCCAGGGATGAGTTAAGATAGTCAAGGATGGGGGCTGAAGCAGACCCTTACATTGTTGAGGCCCAGATCCAGATGCAGGGGAGCCCTGACAACTGGTTCCTCCCCTTTTGACTGTCCTGTGCCTTTTCCCTTGGATGAGCGGCCACTACCCCTCCGTCTCAGTTCTGCCCGACGCCTTCCCAAACTGGAGTTGCTGAGGTTGGACAGGCCCTGGAGATACAGAAAGGGATAAAGTTAAGTGTTCTTCTAATCAAATGAGGGATAGATGCTCCCCACCACCAGGTTCTGCAGCCTCAGCCTCTGGAACTTAAGAACAAGAAGCACTCTGGTGCCAAGGTCTTGTGGACCTTCAGTCCCTACCCAGGGTGACAAGTGGAGCCAGAGAATTTGTTTTAGGGGCACATGGGCAGCCTTAGCTCTTTCTCTTCTTTTAGGCATCTCAGACAACCTCACAAACCTCTCCGCCCCCATGTCAACTAGACCCAAACCCTACCAGAAGCCCTTCTCCATTCCCAGAAGTCAAATCTGACCTATTAGGTCCTATGTCACTCACATATGGGGTTCTGTCCACTTCAACAGAGAAGTTGTCGGGCATCATGGGGTAGTCAGGGAGGGAACTGCTGGTGTGGGAGGAGGTGGATGGAAACCCTGTGGATGCCCAGGAGTTGGTCTGGCCATCAGAGGTAAAGGATGCTCGCCCACCAACTGTGAACTGAGCCAAGTAGTGTGGTGTTAGGCTGGACCCAGAGAGGAAGGAATGTCCCCACACACACATTCCACCTACCCCAAACCTTCCCAGGCAGAGCCTACAGATCTTTGCTGTCCTCCCTGTCTGCTCACCACTTCTGGCTAACTCCCAGAGGACAGTGTTGAGCATTGAAAATACAAAGACAAGACCAAAATTGGTTTTGCCTTCAAGGAGCTCACATTGAATAGAGGCTCTCAAGTTTCATTCTTGTTTGCGCCTGCCTAGTCCCATGGTGCCTGAACTATTCTTTCCTCACCTGTGTGGGAAGGGGTGGCCGTGGACCCTGGAAGGTCTCAGGACCTGAGCGGGTAGAGGAGCCCCCTCTTCTGTGGTGGATAGTCCGAAAACAAAGCAACCAGTCTTGGTAGTCTTCATAGCTGGCACAAAGTACTCGAATGCTATTGATGAAACGGCCTATGGAGGTTGGACATACAACATGGGTTCCTCCTGGAATCTCTATTGCTGCTCCTTCTCTTGGAATGAAGGTTCCTTCACACTGAGACCAGTCTGGGGTAAGCTCTCTAAAGAACCCTAATAACAGATCTATGATCCCAGGATCCAATTTTGCTTATGTTCAGAAGCCCCCCAATATTAGGATGTGGTAGTTGAGTAGCTGCCCCAAGAATGATCTCTGAGTCCCTGATCCAACACTACCTTGGCAGAGTGAACCCAGGAATGAGCTCTGATTTACTGACCCTGCTTCATTTTAAGAGGAGAGTTTAGGACTATCAGGATGTTCCCGAAATCCAGGGCAAACTTATGAGACTCATAGAGGCAGATAGCCAGATAGCAGCCAGAGAGACCAGGTACACCCCAAGCAAGAATGTCACTCATCCAGCTGATCCTACTGAGATTCCTCCCCTGCCCTGGGCCCAGACTGCCTCCCCCCCCCCCACCTTCCTTGCTCAATGAGAGAGGAAGAATGACTAAGTCTCCACTCATTATATAACTATGGGACCAGAAGATAGGGTGGGTATGGGGTCAGAGGAAGCAACTGGGAAGGTACCAGAGATAAGGACAGGTTGAAAGGAGGAAAGGGACTGAAGGTCTTTGGGCCCTTGGTCCCATCCAAGGTCTAGGGAGGCTTCAGTTCACCAACCTTCTATCAGGAAGGACCGGATCTGTTTGTCATTCTCCTCAAAGTTGAGATGGATTGAGTTGAGTGGAAGCTCCCCCTTAGGAAAGACAAGGGGCAGCATTAGGTCTAATGAGAGGGAGGCCAGGAGGACAAAAGAGGATTCCATTTTCCTGTTTTTCCTCCAAGTCTTAGCTCATTTTTCTGACGTTGATTGGGGAGAGGCAATTGAAGATTTCTTCATACTGACTCATTCTAAAGAATCACTTGTGGTCAATGGTCATTATTATAATATATTGTAATGACTACTGGTCATTAGCAATTTTGGACTCGGGAGTCTGAAAAATGAATTCAAATCAGTACTAGACATGTGAGCCTACTGAGCATCTCAGTTAACCTCACTTGGGCTTCTTCAGTTTCCTCATTTGTAAAAGGGGGATCATAGCATCTACTTTGAAAGATTGTTCTAAGGATACAACATTTATTTGTTTGTTTGCTTATATTTTAGGATCCAATGATAACTAGCTTTGCAAACCCAGAGAACTAAGAAAATGCCAGCTGTTGTTATTAAAGGGGAAGTTGGGGGGGGGTTGAATGGAGTGCCAAGGTTGGAATCCCTGAGATCATTTCAAATTCAGCCTCAGACCCTCATCAGCTTTGTGTCCCTGGGACAAGGCACTTACAGACATAAAATGGGTATTATAATAATAATAATAATAATAATAATAATAACAACAAATGTCTATCTCTTAGTTATTCTGAGAGATTTGTGAAGAAGGGATTTGCGCACCTTTTATGTAATGTCAATGCTAATTTATTAGTATCAATGTGAATCATTTTATGGGAAGCCAGTTCAGCTCTGGAGACAATCTCCACTTACAGTCTTGGTCATTGACCTGACAGAAAAGTCCCCAGGATTAAAGCATCCATGAGGGTCAATGTGTCTATCCCTTTGTCTTTGAGCAGGTCTCACCTGCCCATGAATACCTAAGAAAAAAGAATCTTTTGACCTTGCTCTCTGTCAGGCCCTAACCCAGTGACTTACACATCTCTTGGACAGGAAATCCTTCTGAGATATATAAACTAATCCTTCATGCTCTAGGTTAATCCTTTCTTTGTTGCTTTCCTTAACATGGGAAGGAAAGGAGGGAAATGAATCACCAGAAAACTGGTGACCCTGGCTGGGAGATGAAGATGGCACAGGACCATAGTTCAGGGTCAGTTCATAGTCGGTCCTGACCCACTTCACCCCCAGGGATTCCAGGGGAGCAGAGGCCCCCTCTACACAAGCCTGGGCCCAGGGAAGGCAAATAAACTGGGCCCGGTAGGAACCTCCCTTACTAAGACCAATCTTGAAATTCTGGTTTTCAATTTGAATCATTCCCCATAGCCCCACCCATCCATCTGATTCTGGAAGGGAGGGGAGGGGGACAGGCAGGAGATCTAGAGAAGGGGTATAATCTGGGAAGACACAGACAGTAGATAAACCTTTTGGAGTCTCAGTTTCCTCATCTACAAAATGGGGATGATAGCTGCAGTTCTACCTCACTGGGTTGTAGGGAGGTTCAAACTAGAGAATGGAACTTCTATAGGCTTATGGAAACATCACTTAGTGTTACCCAAAGGGGCACAGCCTAGAAGAAGGAGAGGTAATGCCCAGGGGTAACTGAGTACTATGATCAAGACCCAGAGGTGAGGGTGGGAGTGGGCATTAGGGCTACCTTGAAGTGCAGTCCATCAGAATCTTCAGTCAGGATGACCAGTGTATGTGGGTAGAGGACTAGAATCCGATTGTGCTGCTCCTGAGAGGTCAGAGAAAGTTAGAAGGGAATTGGAAAATCATGGATGATGTCAGCTAGCGCAGAGCTTGATCATAAATTCGGGTGAAGGAAGGGGGTTAGTGTCCTCCCCCTCCCATCTCTGTGCTGCACCCTCCTACCCTTCCCATCCCATCCCTCTCCCCTCTCCCCCTTTTCTAGCTTTCCTTCCCTCTTCTTTCCTTGCTCCCCTCCAACCTGTTTTCATTCTCACCTGGAAAGGCAGATGTTGCATTTTCACTCTGGAGGCACAGATCACATCTCCCAGAGACTCTCGACTCGTTCCTTCCCAGTGATGAACTGGTTGGTGCTGGAGGGCCCATGGGAGAGGGCAGAGATGATTCTCCTCTGAATGACCCTTAAGGACAGAGATGGGAAGAGCCAGTTACAGGACTTGAACCTGAAGCAATCAACAAAGCACAGAACTGGAGAATGGGAAGGGATCTGGCCCTCCCACACCTCTCAGATACCAAAGGAATCCTCACTGTAATATACCCCCCCAAATTCATCATGCAGCCTTTCCTTGAAGACCTCCAAGAACAGTGATCTCACTCTCTCTCTAGGTTGGTAGGTCACTGATATCTAGCTTTCATTGCTAGGAAAGTTTCCCTGACATCATGCCTAGGATTGCCTTTTTTACAACTTCCGTCTGTTGCTCCTGACTCAGGAGAAAGTATAATATCTCGAAACTTCAACATAGCTTTTGTAACTCAGTGAATTCTCTCTCTCTCTCTCTCTCTCTCTCTCTCTTTAAAATAATTTTTATTGATGTTTTGTTTCTTACATCATCATCCTATCCCAGGTAACTTCCTGCTTTCCCTTACCCTGCCCCTCCCCAAGAGCCATCCCATATGACAAAGAATGTTTTTTTCCTTAGAGAGGATAAAAAAATCAACATGAATGATCAATATATTGAGAAAGTCTGAAAACATACCTAATATGTAATATCCTGAATTCCCACCTCCACACAGACAGGTTGGGATTTCTTTACAATTCTCTTCATTCAAGGCCCACTTGGTCTTTATAACTTTGTTCCATTTACTTTTGATTTTTTGAACTATCATTCTTTCTAATTGCATTATTGTAGTTACTCTCTATATTGTTCCCTTTGATCTGCAGACTTCATTGTCTCTGTATTTGTTCCATTCAGAATTTCTTGCAGTAGTAGTATTGCATTCTATTCACATACCACAATTTATTTGACCATTCCCAATGATGACCATCTAATTGGTTTCCAAATCTTAGTTATCACAAAAAGAATTGTTCTAAATATTTTGGAGTATATGGGGGCTTTTTTCTTACCAATAATTTCCTTGGAGAACATGTTAGTCACTTTGCATAATTCCAAATTGGTTTCCAACATGGTTATAGCGTTTTGCAACTCTATCAATGTTGAATTTGCTTTTCTTTCCACTAAACATGACTAGTTCCTTCAACTGATCCTCATTGGATTTAAATTTTAAGATCCTTCAGCAGGATCGTTATTCAGCAAGGATATTCCATCTCCTCTGGACGTGCCCCAGATTAATCTATGACACCTGGAAATGTACACAGTACTCCAGATAAAGTCAGATGAGGGCAGAGTTCAGGACAAATATCAACTCCCTATTCCCAGAAGCTACCTCTTCTTAGACAGGCTAAAAGGGAGGGGGAGGGAGGCTGACATGGAGCACCCACCTGAAACCGAAGGGATGGACACTGGGGCCCCTTTACAAGATCCATCTGCTTCTCCAGGTGATAAAACCAGCGACGGAGTTCAGTCTCATTGGGACAGAATACCAGAAGAGGAGATGGCAAGGGGCCTTGGGAAATGGGGGAGCAGGGAAGGATGGGGAGGTCACTGGCCAGCCTGGGGTCAGCCAATTTCCCCATATCCCCTTTCCTGGGCCACCAGCTCCCTCCCCTCTTTTTCCTCCTCCAACCAGCTGCCCAACCCTCATCCTGTTCTCAGACCTGCTCCACCCAACTGCTCATTTCCTGCTTGTTTGGAAGAGGGAGCATCAATCACCAGGTTCAGGGCCCAGAAGAAGACCCAGAGGGTCTAACTCCTAGCTAGCTCCACAGGCAGCCTCAATTCTCTGAGCTTCCCTGGGAGAACCAAGATGGCCTCCAAAGAGCTTCCTGCTGGTCAGAACTTTGGCTAGCACGTCAAGTCACAATTGTTGACTGAGTGACTCCAGTGTCAACTGGTAAACCGGACAGCCTTCATCAGCATCCTTATCCAGGACTTGAGTCAGCGTCCTTGGTCACTATGGGTCAGTGAGTGAGACGTCAGTACTTAAGCCAGTGTCCTAGTCTGCACTGCCACTGAGTCAGTAACTCATGGTCAGCACCGTGGCCAGCACCCCACCCTTCACCCCAGGCTATAGCTAATCCGAGCCTAATGATGTCCCTGCATAGCCCACATCTCACCTCCGCCTAGGCCAATCAGAACATGCCACTGAATTTCTAACACCTGTTTGTTAGGCACCTAGGTCAGTGTCCTATCTACACACCCTATCTTCTGTAGATCTTAGTGTAGTGTCCTCATGCAACATCCTGGCCATCTCCCTTGATAATCACATGCTTCAAGTCTATGTCGCTGCCTTGGTCAGCATCCTCAGTAAGCATGGTCCAACTAGTGTTTCCATTTAATACCCTTGTCAGTAGTCCTAGGCATCACTGACCCAAGGTCAGGATCCAAATCAGTGCAAATATTTAACCGAGATCACAGTCATTTGCTAGGTCCTCCACTGCCCCCCCCCCCCAGTGATGTCCCAATCCTACTCTGGATCAGTGCCCTGCCCTTGGGTCCACTAATCTCTCTTTGTGGCTCAGGAGGACAGGCCTAGACCAAGGGAAAGATGGTAGGCTAGTGATGAGTTGGCATAATGGTCATTACCAGAGGCTCCAGATAAATATTCCCCAAATTGCTCTTGCCTCTTGTGATCTCAAAGGCATGTCTTCCCTTACCTGTGATCTGGAAGGCATGTTCTCCTTCTATCTCTAGTCTAGAGATGTTCAAGTCAGTTAGTGGAAGCAACCCCTGGAGAAGTACAAATTGAATTAGAAGGGAGGAGCTAAGGGTTCTGGGGCCCAAGGAAGAGAACAGAGGGATGAAACTGGACCTTCCCCTAGCCTTGATCCATCCCTTCCTGCAGGACTGTCCTGAACTGCAAAACTAGGGGCACAGGAGGGACAGAAAAGGCTTGGCAGCCCTGGGGAGAGGGTGAGGTAGGGGCCAAAGAAAATCCTCTTCTTCCCTATTTATTATTTTTTATAAACTTTTTTGGGGGTGGACATGGGGTTAAGTGACTTGCCCAAGGTCACACAGTGAGTATCAAGTGTCTGAGGCTGAATTTGAATTCAGGTTCATCTGATTCTGGGGCTGATGCTTTATTCTCTGTGCCATCTAGTTGCTCCCTCTTTTCCCCTATTTATATCCTAGGCATAATTAACAATCACTGTGACGAAGTACAGGGTCAATTCATTTCCATCAAGGTAGCTTTGAGGATAAGATAAAGACAGATTAAGGCTAAGCAAAGTCCTGTTCTCCTGGAAGGCTGGATATTAGCAGAGGCAGTTCCAACAGATGATGACAGTGGGGAAATGAGGCTTCTGAGAGCTACTGTATGAGTGGGGGGCTAAAAGGCTAAAATGTAAACTCTTTGTTTTGTTTTTTGTTTTTGCAAGGAAGTGGGGTTAAGTAACCTGTCCAAGGTCACACAGCTAGATAATTATTAAGTGTCTGAGGCTGGATTTGAACTGAGGCTGGTGCTCTATCCATTGTGCCACCTAGTTGCCCCAGAATGTAAACTCTTTAAGGAACACTAAGGTAGCACCATAGTGTACAGGATTCTAGGCTTAGAATCAGGAAGGCATGAGTTTGAATCCAGTTGCAGACACTCACTAGCTGTATAACCCTGGGCAATTCCCTTAACTATTTGCCTCAGTTTCCTCATCTGTAAAATGAGCTGGAAAAAGAAATGGCAAACCACTCCAGTATTTCTACCAAGAAAATCTCAAATGGAGTCATAAAGATTTGGGCACAACTGGAAACAACTGAACAAAATCAAAAAGCACAGAGACTCTCAGGGTTAGTACTTCATTGCTTGCTGATTTGGGAGGCAGTAGAATTAGCCCTGGCTTTGGCTGTAGTCAGAAGACTTGGCTTCAAATTTTACCACCCAACATTCACATCCCCTTCAACCTCCCCTAGGCCTCAGTTTCATAATCTGTAAAAAGGGGGGATGTATCAGAAGGCCTCTGGGAGGTTCCTTCCAGCTCTGGATATGTTTGGAATCAAATTGAGGCCAAGAAGGCCAACAAGGCTTCAGCTCCCCTGGGGCAGAGTGTTGCATGCCCTTATCGGTACATCATGGAGGACCCACCCCTATGGAAAGGGCAGGGTTCCCAATGTTCTGCAGGCCTGACCTGGCAGAGTCAGGGCTCAGGGAAGCCCATCACATGTGCCCCACTTTGCCGAGCTGGCTCTTAGAGGAAGAGGTCCCAGGTTGGGTGTTGGCTTCTCTCACCCCTTTGCTCAATTGCTACTCACCTGGTAGGTGAGGCCGCTAGAGCCATGAGCCTGGAAGTACAGACAGGAGGGGAACAGTTCCAGGTAGCAATCATTGATGTCCTGTGGGGAAGGGGGAAGCCTCTGTTCAAGGAACTGAGAAGGGTGGAGGTTTCAATGGGGGTGGGAAAGGGTATGGAGGACAGTGTCTGTTGGCTAATTGTGCCCAAAGAGTTATAAAACTGTGCGCACCCTTTGATCTAGCAATGCCACTACTAGGTCTATATCTCAAAGAGATCATAAAAAAGGGGAAAGGACCTATATGTACAACAATATTTATAGCCACTTTTTTGTAGTGGCAAAAAAATTGGAAGTTAAGGGGCTGCCCATCATTTAGGGAATGACTGAACAAGCTATGATATATGAATTTATGGGGTACTAATGTTCTATAAGAAATCATGAGCAGCCAGACTTTTGAGAAGCATGGGAAGACTGGCGTGAACTGATGCTGAGTGATGTGAATAGAACCAGAAGAACATTATACAGCCACACTGGGTGATGATCATCTATGATGGACTTATTTCAACAATAATAATCAAAAATAACTTGTGATGGAAAATACCATCCATATTTAGAGAAGAAATTGTGGAGTTTAAATGCAGACCAAAGCTTCATATCTTCAATTTTTTAAAAGTAGTCTTATGTGTTATAATTTTTTCCCTTTCAATGTTTTCCCCCCTGTTTTGATTTGGTTCTTCTTTCACAACATCCTTAATATGGGTTTATATTTAGCATGGTCATACATATATCGCCTATGTTAGATTACTTTCTGTCAAGGGGAGGGGGGAGGGAAGAGAGGGAAGAAAAATGTGAAACTCAAAACCTTGCCTGAAAACCACTATTCCATGTTGCTGGAAAAATAATAATTAATTTTTTTAAAAAACGAATGTCCTTTCCTTGCTCATTCCATCAGTGCAACAATCAGGGACAATTTAGGGCTGTCTGCGATGGAGAATACCCTCTGTATCCAGAGAAAGAACTGTGGAGTTTGAACAAAGACCAAGGACTATTGCCTTAAATTTAGAAAAAAACCTGATATCTTATTGTCTGATCCTGTCATCTCTTATACTTTATGTTTCTTCCTTAAGGATATGATTTCTCTTTCCTCACACTCAGTTTGGATCAATGTATACCATGGAAACAATGTAAAGACTGGCAAATTGCCTTCTGTGGGGGGTGGGGGAAGGGAAGCAAGATTAGGGGAAAAAATGTAAAACTCAAAATAAATAAAACTTTAATTAAAAAAAAAAAGCAATGTCCTTTCTAACCCAGTCACTGAATGTGAAATCTTAACCTAGGGTCTGAAAAGAGCTTTATTGGATCCTCTTCTCTGAATGGCCATGAACTTTGGCTTCCAAGGGCCAGGAGTTCTTCTGGCAGCTTCTCCCTGGTCCTCTGAGGAATGGAGCTATCACCCCTAGGGGATAGGCTTCCCTGCTCATAAGCCTGGGACTTCCCCTACTACCCATATTTGGGGGCCCAATCCTGATCTCCAGGGCAGGACTCACCGGGCAGTGTTGGAACTTGAACTTGACCTTGGCATAATGGATCATCTTCCCGAGGTTCCTCACAGACATTTTCTGCTGGCCCTTCTTGTATATACTGAGAAAGGGTTGATCCTTTTGACTTTCCGGGCCTGGAATGTCCTAGAGGAGGGTATAGCCTGGGAGTTTAGGCCTGGGGGGGAAGTGGCTACAAAAGAAGACCCCTCTCCCCTAGCCTATGGAATCAGATTGGGGACCATGGCCAGTCCAAAGCAGGACAAGGAAACACCCAGCATGAACAGAGGTTACACAACAAAATCCAGATATACATATTAGCTCTCTACATGGGAAGAGGGCAAGGAGGGAGGAGCCAGCCTTTATTAGAGGCCTACTGTCTACCAGCTGCTGTATTAAACCCTTTACAAATATTCTCTCATTTGATCATCTCTAAACATGGACAGATACAAAGAAAGAAGTCTAGATTTGTAGAACTGCTCAGACCATGGGATCAAAGTTAGGAATCTCAGAAACTGTTCCCTCCAACTGGCTCATTTTTCCCAGAGACATGCATAAAGCCCCAGAAGGAGGAAAAGCCAGGATTTGAACCCTGAGCTCTTTTCATATTATACCCCCCCAGTCTCTAGACCTAGTCATGTTACATAGCCACCAACCTACATACAGATGCAGCCACACATGGGCAGAGAATCATACAGATAGATTCATACAGAATTCTGCCTGTCATTTACTTCCTGTGTGACCTTGTATAAGTCACTTCTCCTCTAGAAGTGGGCCTCAATTTCCTCATCTGTAAAAATGAAGGAAATGGACTAGAAGGTGATCCCTGCCATCCCTTCCAGCCCTAGAACTGAGCCCATGAAAGTTCAGAGGTCTAGACACAGATCCATAAATGAAAGCCGTACATAGACACAAATATACGTTATCATGCTGACACACCTATAGACATAATCACACATAGGAATTAGGCCTGGAAACAGGTAAACCTTAGAAAAGTGGCCTGTGACTGGGGGATGGGACACGGGGCGGGGGGGGGTCCAGGGCTCTCTCATCCTCGATTTCATGCATTGGGTAAGGTAGCCAAATAAGGCATGTTGCAACCCAGGACACTGGCTTTGGGCCGATGCGTTTCTAATGCCAGGGCCTCCCCCCCTTGCTTGGGCAATCTCAGGGAATGTGGAAGGGCAGACAGACACAAGAGCTGGCTTCCCCGGCCCTCCCACCCTTGGGTGGGGCCTCCCACTCCCCGTGGGAACTGGCTCAGGGCCCCGGGGACCAGCATAAAAGTAGGCCACAGACTCAGCCTTGTAAGTTGCCCATGAACCTCAGATGTTTAAAAGGAATGTGACCAGATGCAGAAATGGACTTTGAGAATAAGAACTATAAAGCTGGCCCTCCACTCCTTTCATAGGGAGAAGAATTTAGGAAAGGTCGTTGGAAAATCTGACTCAGCTCCGTCACTTCTCAGGCCCTGGCCACAGCTGGCTGCTCCCAGGATTACCTGGGGCCTCCCAAGACAGGTCTGCCCCCAAGTGGTCAACTCCCCCACCCCCACAGTCTGCGCAGATGGAGACATGTCAGGAGTCCTACTTCCAAACTGAGAGGCTCTTACTCCAATCAGAGGGTGACCTTAAGAGCCCGGCAATGTCCCCCTTCCATTTCTGCAGGGTCAGCACCCCCTGCTTCAGTGACTATCTGGTGACATAGGGCTATTAATAGAGAGGATGAGGGTGGCCTGAGGCTTCATTGGTCACTCAGCCAGGTTGGTGAACCCAGAGAGTAGAACAGCCCCCCACCTCAGAGGATTTCCCCCCTAAATGCTTCTAGGTAGGAGGTACCTAGGTCCTGAGGGGCCTTATGGGGAAGGTACAGCCCTTCCTACTTCCTACTTCCCACCTTGTATGTTCAGTGTTATGTGTATGTGTGTGTGTGTGTGTGTGTGTGTGTGTGTGTGCATGTGTAGGGGGTGGGGCTGGCAGACAGAAGAGGCAGGAATTTCTGGTCCAAGACTCTGGATAGTCCCAGACAAAGAAGCAGTCCTTTCCTTGCCATGGCACAGAGAGGGCCTCAGGCCCTTGGCCCACAAGAACCTTCCCAACAGAGAGATTTGGTCTCAGGTCCCTGCAGATATCACTAAGCAATTGGAATAAAGACAGTCCCCAGGGCCCCCAGAATGAATTAACAGACAGGAAAATGTCCTCTGAGTTTAACAGTTAATGGATTTCACCTGCAGCAGGAGGGGACCGAATTAGCTTTGAGGACTACCCCTTTAAGGAGTCCTTGAAGCATCCTGAGTAAAGGTTGCCCAAATGGGGGGCGGGGGGGGGGGGTGATTTACTGACTCCCCTCCTCCCTCCCAGGTCCCTTTGAGCCAGAAGGTATAGGTGCCTTATAATGGAAAGCCTGTAGGCTGGGAGCCAGGACACCTGGGTCCCAGGCTTGACTGCTGGTGGTGGGACCCATCTCTGGAACCCTGTTTTCTCCTTTGTCTAGTGGAGGGGTTGGGGGTTGGTTCAGCTAGTTAAGGGCCATCCTTATCTTGGCACCTTGAGACTTTGAGCTTCTCTCCTCTCCACAGCCTCCTCCCAGCTCCCTTAGGATCTTCTTCAGAAGTCTCGATTTACAATTACAAGAGACCTCAGAGGCCAGGGAGCCCAGTCCTCTCATGATACAGAGGAGGAAACTGAGGCTCAGGCCCCCAAGACAAAAAAATTTGGACTGGGGGACCTTGGGCAAGTCCCCCTCTCCAACTTGTAAGATCTGAGACAGTCCTTCATGAAGTTCTCTCCCAGGGACTGCTCCTGGGGTGGGGTGAACCCTGAATTTGGGGCTGGAGTTACTTGTACCCTTAGGCTAGGCCCCCCCCCCACCTGGCTTCCCCAGTCAGTTATACTCGGGTGTGAGCTCTCCTGGGGACGGGATGGTGCCGGGGCTTCCCCGCAGTTTCGGGTGGGGGAGGAAGCCGGGAAGCCTTCCTGGAGGAGTTGGCCTGGAGTCAGGGTTGGGGTGGAGGCCCCTCCCCATCTCCCTCTCCCCCTCTGCGCACACTGACTCAGTCTGACTCTCCCGGCAGTTTCGCTGTGTGAGGAGACTTTCGGGCCGGGCAGGAGGAGCGGGGTGCCCCAGGGTGGGGCCCCAGCTGCTCCGAGCTGAATGGAGGGGGGGCAGAGAGCCGGGCACCCCGACCCGGGAACCTCCGGCCCCGAGCGAGGGCCAGCCGCACGCATACACGTACTCTCTCTCACACACACACACACACAGACTCACACGCACATGACACACAACACACAGACATGCGAACACACAAACACACGTATACAGACACAAACACACACCACACCGCACAAACCTACAAACACACAGACACACAAAGCACGCACAGAGAACACCGAGACACCGAGCCACAGAGACACCGAGCCACAGGTGTGGCCTTCCTCCCCGCCAGCTCTCACCGTCCCGGAGATGTAATACAGAATCTTGTCGCTGGCCTTGGTGTCCCCGTCTTGGCTGCTCTGGCTTCCGAAGAGCCCCCCGCGACGCCTTATGCTCTCCTGTCTGGGGGGGGGGGAGAGGCTCAGAGAACGACCTCCTTCCCTTCCCTTCTGCGTCACCCCGCCCCCTGCCCCTGGCCGGGCAAGCAGGCAATGAGGGAGCCCCTGACCCGGCTGGAAGATGATGGGGGGCCCAGGTGGGCAGGGGACTCCAAAATAGCGTCCAGGGAGGGAGCCTCCTCTCCTCACCCCCATCCCCTGGTGGGGGCCAGCCAGCCCAGGAGGAGGTGGAAGGGAAGGGACCCCCCTTCACAGGCAGGGGTGCCAAGCGCCTCGCGGAGCCCCCCACCCCACCCCGACTCCTCGGCCCAGCCACAGTCTGTCCTAATTTCCCCGAGTCCTCCCAGCTCCCTGGGGCGGCTCGCCCCGCTCGGGGGCTGGGACCCGGCCCGGGCCTGCGGCGGACACCCCAACCCCTGCCAGCCCCCCCAAGCCTTACTTTTTTCCTTTGAGCGAGGATTTCCTGGAGAAGGAGGCTCGGAACCGGGCCGGAGCCTGGGGGATACAGTTGGCATTGCCCATGGCGAAGGGGGGTGGAGAAGAGTTGGGGACGGGGCGCGAGGGGCTTGTGAGGGGCGGAGGGTCCCAGGGAACTTCTGCCCGGCACCCCGGGGTGCAGCTGGCCGGGCCGCGGGGCAGAGCTGTTACTGAAGCCAGTTGAGCGGGCTGAACCCCAGCTACTTAGAGAGGCCGCCTTCCAGTGGTGGGCGTGGCCTTGGGGCTCGGGGGCGGGGCAGGTCCTGCCCCCCTCCCCAGCTGGTTTCCAGGCAGAGGCATCCCAGGGAGCAGGGGAACAGCTGAGGTCAGAGGTCACCTCAGCCCTCAGTCCCGCTTTCGGACTGGCTCCTCTTGGGGCCAGGGGCGGGGTGGGGGGGGCAGAGCATCCACCCTGCTCTCCTTCCCCGGGTGGGGGGACCCACCCACCCAGGCTGACTTCATGTTTCTGAGCACGGGTCACCTTTCCCTTCAAGGGCTACTGCGGGAGGCTGGGCTGGGGAAAGGGTGCTGGGGGGGAAGGGGAGAAGCAGGACTGGCCCAGAGATTAAGTCCAAACCCAACCCTTTCTTACCGGTCCCCCCCACTTCCTGTTTCTTCCTCAGATTCCTTAGCCTCTGAGTCACAGATGACTGGGGACATGGAGGGGGTTTGGGCTGAAGTTCCCTTCCCCTATGTCAGTTCTCTTCTTCCCCATCCCTCTCCACCTTCCATCCTGGGGAAACTGAGGCACACATAGCCTTAAAAAGACAGGACAGAGCCAGGCTGAAGGTCTCCTCCCCAGATACCCACTTTCTATATTGGGGAAACTGAGGCACACAGCCTTGATAAGAGGACAAAAGCAGGCTGAAGGTCCCCTCCTCATGTCAGCTCTCCCTAGTCAGATACCCACTTCCCATACTGGGGACACAGAGGCACACAAAATCTTGATAAGATAGGACAGAGCCCAGGCTTAAAGTTCCATCCCCCAATCAGACATACCTTCCCAACCCCCCTTCCACCTTCCATACTGGGGAAACTGAGGCACACAAAGCCTTGATAAGACAGGACAGAACCCAGGCTAAAAATCCCCTCCCCCATATACCCACCTTCCATAATGGGGAAACTGAGGCATAGAAAACCTTGATAAGATAGAACTGAGGCTGAAAGTTCCCTCCCCCAGTCAGACCCACCTTCCCTGTTCCCTTCTGCCTTCCATTCTGGGGAAACTGAGGCACAAATAGCTTGATAAAGCAGGTCAGAGCCCAGGCTGAAAGTCCCCTCCCCATGTCAGCTCTCCCCCAGTCAGACACCCACCTTCCCCAGCCCCCTCCACCTTCCATCCTGGGGAAACTGAGGCACACAAAGCTCTGATAAGGCAGGCCTGAGCCCAGGGAGCCCCTTGGAGAAAGGAGGATGAGGCCAGCCTGAGGCTGTGTACAAGAACGTTTATTGGTCAGGTAGGCTCATATTGCTGTATGTGGATGTGCAGGAAGGCATGTATGTTGGTGGGCCCGTCCACGTGTTTGCCTGTAATGCACAGGGATCCGTGTGCGTGTATCCAGCTCAGTGCATAATTCAAGGAAACAGAACTCTTCACAGACACAAAACAGAGGAACGAATCGTCCAAGCCTGGCCATCCAGCCCCCTCCCAAGGACCAGCATAGTCTTCATCCAAGGTCCAGGAGAACCTTCCAGCCGCCTCACCAGCCATCGGCCTGTCTTTCCGCTGGCTCCTGGGGATCTGGTCCGGCTTACCTTCCGGTCTCAGTCAAGCCGAGGGTTCTTGGGGTCTCCTCTGGCATTTGTCTCTGCGCCCATCTTGGTGGGGCTTCATCTTTCTGTGGGTCTCCTTATGATTCTTTTCTCAGGAATTCATCAAGAGGGACCCTAGGCTTGGGGCTTGGTTCCCAAAGGAAACTCGACTTTCTCAAATGCCCCAGAGAGAGCAAGAATATAAAAGGGGGGGGAGAGGTGGCCGTGGGACATTTCATAAATAATAATAAATACATAAATAGACAAACATAGGCAGACGCAGACGGTGCTCCGGGGCCTGGGGAGCAGGGCAGGGAGGGAGGGGAGAGCCAGGGCCCCATGTCTCTGTGGCTCAGGGGCCTCCCCAGGAGGAGCTGCCCCTCCTCCTCCCTTCCTGGGATGGGGGGAGCATTAAGGCATCTGCAAGAGGCCCGGTGGGGAGGACAGCCATCTCTGTCCCAGCCCTCCACGCCCTGGGGACGGGGAGCAGCCATCTCTTTTGGGGCTCTCCAGTCCAGGGCCCCATCAGTCTGGCTGTCTCGAATTTGGGGCCTGCTCCCGGTCTCCCTGAGGGTCAGAGGCTGGTGGAGGACACCGAGAGTGTAGGCGAGGAGGGAGGTGGGAAGTTCAGCAGCTCGAGGACCGCCACCCCCACGCTACTCCGACGGGTGAACATGCAGGAGGCCGCCACCCACTTATTGGTGCGCGGGTTGTACTTTTCAATGGAGTTCAGGCTGGAGCTCCCGTCATTGCCACCAACTGCATAGAGCCAGCCGTCCATGGCCACAAGGTCATGCGTACTCCTGGGGGGGGGGGAACAAAATTGTGCCACAGGGCAGGGTGTTGGAGGGGATCAGAGGAGAGGCTCATTTTGTGGGACATGTTATGATGAAATAAAACTGAGGCACAAACTCAGCAAGTCAGAGAAAGAAGCCACTCAGGTGTCTCAGTTGCCTGATGAAGGCTTTGGGAGGAAGGGAGGAAGGAAGGAAGGAAGGAAGGAAGGGGTCTGGGGCAAGGGGAGTCAGGATCTGGTCTCTGATTGGAGGAAGTTGCAAGGGTAAGATTTGTTCATGGTCAGGGTCAAGGGGCACTCTGACCTGTAGGCCGCCCTTATGGGTATGTGTCACTGCCAAGGATGTGAGTTGGGGAAAGGCCCAGGAGCCCAAGGAACATACCTACGGATATTCATGGGTGCCACACTTTCCCAAGCATTGGCCTTGGGGCTGTATCTCTCCACAGAGTTGAGGCAGCTGGTGCCATCATTGCCCCCTGCCACATAAAGCGCCCCCTCCAAGACAGCCACGCCTGCCGAGCTACGCCTGCTCAGCATGGTAGCAATTGGTGTCCATGTGTTCACCTGGAGGACATTGAGAGGTTGGGAGTAGGTGGCCATGGTGGGGAGCATCAGATATTCTCCCCAATGTGGGTGAGGGGAGCCTTGGGGAGGGAGGATGATAATACTTGAATTAAATTTTCCAAATCAAAGGAGAGCCATGAAGCCTTCCTCTCAGACCCCTCCCTCCTTTCAATACCAAGCTGGGACATGGTGATTGGTAGAGTAGATTGCACCATGGAGGTAGGAAGAGAGGTGAAAACACATGGAGATAGGTACCTAGAAACAGAGGAAGGGGAACAGTGGGGAGGAGGAGGAGCAATACCTGGGGTTCATATTTCTCCACAGTAGCCAGGTGAGAAGAGCTGTCATAACCACCCACAGCATAGAGATTCCCATCTGTGGGATATAGTCAACAGAAATGTGTGACACTGGAAACATCTGGGGGAGTCCTAGAAAGCACCTGGAATCTTGGTTAATTAGAGGGAGGGGGCAAGTCAAGGGAAGATGTTGAGCTAGGGGACTTAGAACTACTCACCAAGGGTGGCCACACGGACATATCTCCTCCGTGTGCTCATGGCTGCGATGGATGTCCAGGTGCCCGTCAAGGGATCATAACGCTCAGCACTGTGAACATGAGGGGGAGTCAATGAGAAGGATGAGGAAGGGTTTAAGAAGCAGGACCCAAAGATCAAGCCCCTGACCTCGTCCCCCTACCACAGACCCTTGGGATGAGATATCCCCAGTGCACCACACATACTCCTTAAAAAAACTCAGGTGTGTTTTAAAATGCTGTGATCCTGTGGGATCAGAAAATGTACAACTGGAAAAGACCCTGAGGATCATCTAATCCAACTCTTCCATTTTACAGATGGAAAAAACTGAGAACCAGAGAGGAAGGGTGACTTGCCCAATACCACACAGGTAGGAACACCCAGCCAGGGATGGAAACCTGTGGTCTTTCCACTTTACCACCCTTCTAGAGCTTCAAAGAAATTTGAAAAAAGGACCCCTTGCTTAAAAGACAATCTCAACAACTTAAATGGCCACCAAAACACCGCCCCCCCCCAGGATGAATTCGGTGGGAAAACAGGTATTCTACTACATTACTGGTGGTATTGCAGTATCCATAGTTTGAACAGCCATGTGGCTATCTGCAAGGATTCACAGAACAGATTGCATCTCTCAACCCAGTGGCTCCATTGCTAGGACATTAGCTCAAAAACAATATAAAAAGAAAAAGGGGCCTGTGCATTTAAAAAAATATCTCCCTAATTACCCTCATTATAGTTGCAAAATAAACACCTGGGAACAACCTACATATGTAACAACTGGGGAATGGCTAAGGACATTATGGAATATGGATGGAATGGAATATGACAGGGTCATAAAATGATAAATATGAAGCGTGAAGATATAGGGCAGGATTTATGTGGAATGACCCAAAGCGATATCAGATTTAAAATTCTATACACACGACTATGAATATGGAATTAGAAAGTAAAAGAAATATCCCCATCAAGATGGAGCAGGGATGATGGACTGGAGCCCATATCCCACAGAAAGGGGTAAGGATGGGTCCAGCTCCATGAGAAATGCAACAGCTGGAGGAACCTTTGAGGCCACTGATGCTACTCTCCCACCCTCAGTTTTACAGATGAGGAATCTGAGACTCAGAGAGGAGAGATAGACTAGCCTGGCTTTACACAGCTATTAAAAAGGCCTGAGGTGAGTTCTTCCTTCACTGCAAGTCCAAGCTATACCCACTCAACTAGTTGCTTCCCATTCTAGCTAAGCACCAGGGAGGGAGGGATTATCATCATCAGATAAAGTCATCACCTGGGAAACTCAACATTATGGAGATTACTTCAGTTTGGCTATTCACACCTCCTGGTTCTAATGCTTCTTCAGGGCTGGATGAAGAGTAAAAGTCTTCTCCCCTAGTCTCCCTTGACAGAGGGATCAAAGTGCCAGCCAGCTTCTCATCTGTCACCAGTGGCTCTGCTCAGTTTTGACTCCAACTACCCTCATCCACCAGACCTCTGGTGCTCCCCTCCTCCTCCTTATTAGATGTAAGCTCTTTGAGGGCAGTGCTGTCTTTCCTTTTTCTTATTTGTGTCCCTAGGGCTTAGCAATCAATCAATCAAATTTATTAAGTGCCTACTCAGTGTACTCATTGGGAATACAAAAAGAGGCAAAAGACTGCCCTTGCCCTCAAGGAGCTTCACTCCAATGGGGGAGACAACATGCAAACAATTATACACAAAGTAAGTTGTATACAGGATAAATAAGAAATAATTAAAAGAGAGAAGGTACTGAAACAAAGAGGGGATGGAGAAGGTTACCTTTTAGAAAGTGTGATTTTAATTGGAGGTCTTCATGTGGAGTGAAGACTGAGAGCATTCCAAGTCTGGGGGGACAGTCAGAGACAATGTCCAGAGCCCAGAGATGGAGTGGGCCTAAAACTTTGGAAATGTTTATTTTCTCTTAAAGTGAATCAAACACTTTACAAAGAGAAAAAAAAAAAGAATAAAACAGCCATGAAAGTTCCTTTTAGCTTGAAAAGACAGTTAGATGGGAGAGTGTAGACATATCTATGGGACCAGGATCTTATGAATAGAGAAGGAAGAAAGGGTCATCTATCTGAGAGAGTAAAAGGCAGAAGAGGTAAACAGACTACCCTATATGGGAATTATATGGAATGGCAGCAATAGTAGATACCATGTGGCACTGGACCCTTCACCTCTCTGTTCCTGCAACTCGGAGACTAAAAATTGGAGAGGGTGCAACCTGTTGTGGTATTCCCTCACTTCAGGGACATCCCACTATTCATAATACTTATAATATTTAAGATTTGCAAAGGTTTACAGATGAAGAAACTGAGGCAGACAATGGCTAAAATGACTTGACCAGGGTCACCCATCGAGAGAATATTACACATATTATTTCATTTATAAGCTAAGGTTCCTTCCAGTTTTGAAGTTTCGACATAGGAAGGGAACAGTAGGTCAGGAGAAAAGAAGAGAGAAGGGGATAAGTATTATTTATTAAATATCTATTACATGCTAGGGCCTGGTCTATTCTGTTGTTTGGTTGTTTCACTCCTGTCTGACTCTTCATGTCCCCATTTTGAATTTTCTAGACCAAGAGACTGGAGTGGTTTTGCCATTTCCCTTCTCCAGCTCATTTTAAAGATGGGGAAACTGAGGCAAACGAGGTGAACTGAGTTACCCAGGGTCACACAACTAGGAAGGGCATGAGGCCTTGAAGCCATCCTCTGTTAACCAAAGCACCACCCAGCTGCCACTCTGAGCATCAAGACTACTTGGACCTCGGTCTCCTCATCTGTTAAGGCGGGGGGGGGGGGGGGGGGGCATTGGACTGATTGATTTCTAAGCGTCTCCCAGTTCCAAATCTCAAGATTCTAGGACCTGTTGGAGGGGCTCTTGAAAGCAAGCTGGTCTGAATTTGCAGAAAGGGCCCAGAATCTAAAATAAATCCTTAAGAGTGGGGGCAGCTAGGGCAATGGATAGAGCACCAGCCCTGGAGGCATGAGGACCTGAGTTCAAATTTGACCTCAGGCTTAATAATTACTAGCTTTGTGACCTTAGGCAAGTCATTTAACCCTTTTGCCTTGTAAAAACTAAAAAAAAGTCCTTAGAGTGGGTTAGAAAAAGAATGTGAGACTCAGCTTCAGATGGAGCCCCCTTTTCTGTTCTACTTTGTATATGGAAATTAATTTTTTTGCAAGGTGGGGGGTAGGGTTAAATGCCAAGAATTTTAAGAAGAAAATCAATCTAAGGAACTCTAATGAAAGAAATGTTACATTAAGCAAGGACTGATCATAACGAAAGGATTAATAATTAATAATTCATAATATGATACCTTCATAAATGACTATATAAATGAATGAAAGTATCTCTCACTCACCACAGGGGGTGGACTAAAGGTCTCTCACTTCAGTGACAGGGCCCTAAATCTAGAGACAACGTTAGAAAAATGTCCCTCTGGATGGTGGGTGTCCTGTCCTTTAGAAATGGCTTGGACAAGTGGTATTGGGTGTCTCCTGAAACCAATTAAGGACAACCTCCCAGTCTTAATCCAGATACTGGGTGTCTCCCAGGCTCTCTTGAGGAAGGCCTGGTGATGCATTGCAACATAGTTGAGGTGTGGAGTCAGAAGGCAATGTTAGGGGTGGGTGGGCAAGCACCCTGAAGAGAAGTTAGGCCAATGTCCTCAGGACTGCCCAGGAGAGAAGGCTCCCAGAGGCTGGCAAACCCCGATCACTCACTCACTTATGTCCCAGAAGTCCCCACACTTGGCCTGCCCAGTCTCTCTCTGGGTGGAGTGAAGCATACTGACCCCTGGTTTACTCTTCTGTAAGGGCCCATCGGTCTGCCCAGACTTGGAACCAGCTTAGCCACTGGGGTCCTTCCTCCCCCTCTGCCTCTGACAATCACTGAGAACACCCCATCCTACAGGAAGTCTGAGCTGATCGCCCCCTCCCCTCTCCTTTTGTGTCTGCCTCCACCTCTTATTAACTGTACTGATGCCTTCCTCCATCTGCAGGAGAAAGTGACTTCCTAGAGAACCTTCACCTCTGGGGCCTTTGTAACCCCAGATCTCAAGATTTCATAAATTGTCAGCTAGGTCAGTCATCAAGACTTAAGAAGCTCCTATCACTATGCTAAGCCCAGACAGAGAAAATGAGATACAAAAAGACAGTTCCTGCCCTCAAGGAGCTTCTGATCTATTGGGGGAGACAACTTGCAAAGGACTATGTAAAAATATATAAAAAAATATATACAGAATAAATAGGAAATACATTAAGGAAAGCTCCTAGAATGATGTGGGATTAGGGAAGACTTAAAACTTAAACTTTAAAATTTAAAAAAGGAGGGGCAGCTAGGAGGTGCAGTGGATAGAGCACCGGCCCTGGAGTCAGGAGGACCTGAGTTCAAATCCAGCCTCAGACACTTAATAATGACCTAGCTGTGTGGCCTTGGGCAAGCCACTTAACCCCATTGCCTTGCAAAAAAACTAAAAAAAAAAAATAATTTAAAAAGGAAGCCAGGAGGGTCAATACATAGAGAAAAGGTGAGGAGAGGGTTCCAGGTATGGGGGCCCACCAGAGAGAAGGAGATGGAGGGTCTTGTTAATGGAATAGCCAGGAGGCCTGTGTCCAGGACTCTGGACAGGTCTAGTGTCTCTGAACTGAAGAGGACATGCTGGGAAACATGGAGGAGGAAGATTGGAAAAGGAGGAGGGGGCTGGGTGACAAAGGACTTCCACTGTCCAACAGAGGATTTTTTACCCAATTCTGGAGGTAACAGGGGAGCCATTGAGAATTGAGTCACCACCACAGACCTATACTTTAGGAAAATCACTTTGGTGGCTGAGTGAGGATGGGTTAGAGTGGGGAGAGATGAGGGAGGCCGACCCTTCAGCCGGGCAGCTATGGCAGCAATCTAGGTGTGAGGTGTGTCAATGCCTTTCTTTCCTTCCATATCCAATCAGTTAATTGACAAATCTCATCAATTCTACTTCTCAGGGCAGCTAGGTGACATAATGGATAAAGCTTTGGACCTGGAGTCAGGAAGACCCGGAATTCAAATCCATTTTCACTTGCCAGCAGTGTGAACCTGGGCAACTCACTTACCATTATTGCCTCAGTTTCCTCATCTGTAAAATGAGTTGGAGAAGGGAAATGGTGAACTACTCTTGGCCAAGAAAAACCACACAACTGACAAAGGACTCAGCTCTGCTACCACTACTACCCCTACTACTATTACTAACACCATCACCACCTACAAAACATCCCCTGCCTCTCTAGCTCCTCTCTACTCACAAACTCAGTTGAGGATAGAGCACAAATCCAATCTCAAACATTTATTAATTGGGTGACTCTGGGCAAATTACTTGTCTGCCTCAGTTTCCTCATCTGTAAAACAGGGTTAACAATAGCACCTGCCTCCAAGGGTTGTTGTGAGGATCAAATGAAATATTTGCAAAGAGCTTAGCACAGTGTCTCATAAACAGTAAGAGTTTAATAAATGCACATTCCCTTTCTTTCTAATTGATCTCTGCAATGCTTCCTCCTGCCACTGCCAGAGATTTTTTCCCAAAGCACAAGTTTGGCCATACTCAGCAAAAGTTGGTGGCCTCTAAGAACTGCTGACCTCGGAGAACAAAACAAATCCCATCTCCTCTGTTTAGCGTTTAACATTCTTCTCAAGCTAGCTCTAGTCTAACTTTCCAGGATTATTCTAGATTATTCCCATTCACGCACTTGGCTTCCCAGCCTATAATGGTCCAATCTCCCTCTTGGGCATTTCCAATCCCTTCTCATCTCCACCTCTGAGAAGTTGGAGTGTTCCCCATCAAAGGTGGCCTTTTGGGGTTCTCCTACCCTAACCTGGACTGGTTTGGCATACATACATGTATGTGAAGATACATCTATTAGTTTACACCTGTATACTTAATGTCTCACTCCTAGACAACCCGGTAGAATGTACACTCGTGGAGGGCAGGGAGGCTCCGTTTCTGTCCTTACATAACCTCGTATGATGGCTGGTCTAGAATGGACGCTTACTAAATGATTGACCTAGGCAGAGCCTAGGTCTAGATGCACTTCCCTCCCTCCTGTGTAGGGTGGGGGGTGGTGGTAAGGGGATGTCCCTAAGACCATGCCCCCAGAAAGAGCCAGACTTAACCCTGCCCTAGCTGAGAGCCATGGCCAGCATGAACTGCGATGCTCTGAATGCCCCTACCTGTTGAGGCAAGAGGCCCCATCGTAACCACCGGCAGCATAAAGGAGCCCGTGGAGGGCAGCCACGCCCAGGCAGCTCCGCCGGGTCCCCATGGAGACCTCAGGCTGCCAGACATTGGTGACGGGGTCATAGGACTCCACGGTGGCCAGATCCGATGTCCCGTCATAGCTTGGGGTCACAGGTGGGGTAGAGGAGAAAGAGGTCAGTTTGTGAGCTCCGGGAGTCTCAGCCTCGCCCCGCCAGCATCTTCCAAGGCCGTCTTACCCGCCCACAGCATACAGCCGGTTTCCAATGGCCGCCACACCCACTCGAGCCCGGCGTGTGGACATAGAAGCCACCATGTGCCACCGGTCTGTCCGGGTGTCATAGGCCTCGCAGTCTCCATGGATGGCAAACAGACTCCCACCACCTGGGGGGGAGGTCAGGATGGAGGGTCCCCAGTGTTCCCCTAGGCAGAGTGTAGGGTGGCAGCTTTGTGTCCACCAGGAGATGGGACCTCCAGCCCATAGCCATGGCAGAATGTGGACTGGAGCCCTCTCTTCATGCAACGTCACAGGAAGAGCGTGGGGCCTGTCATCTTGGGACCCCATCACTGAACCAGAAAAGCCCGGGCTGTCTCCTTCCCAGTCTCCCCCGGGCCACCCTCAGCCTCAGACATACCCACAGCAAAGAGCACAGGGCCGGCCCCCTCACAGCGCCGGGGCCGTGTACGGCTGGTCCCCAAGACGCCCCGCTGCTCTGGCAGGAGGTGGAACTTGAGGGCCTCGATCAATAAGTCCTTGCAATCTGGGTGATGTCGCACCAGGCCCTCGGCATCCACATGGCCCAGCAAGAAGTCTCGGCTCAGCAGCGGCAGCCGAACGCACTTCATCAGCTGGGGGGAGGGGGTCAGGCAGGGCCAGAACCTCCCCCCTCCCCTCAGGCCAGGATCCCCCTCCCCAAGATGAGGAGCAGGAGCACCCCCCCCCCAACAGAGGCTCAGGAAGGGATAGAGTGAGATGGGAGAGGTCAAGAAAGAAGAGAGGTGAAAGATTGGTCAGGAAAGAGAGGAGGGTGGAAGGAGGTCGGGGGTGGAGCAGGAGTGGTCAGAGCAGGTTGGCTCCCCTCACCCGGGGCACATGCTGTCTCCTTCCATCAACATCGTGCTTCACCCAGCTCAGGACTGCACGATAGACATCCTCCTCTGATGGCACGTTGAGGCTGTCGCTGGAGATGAGATCCAGTACCTGGGAGGCCAAGGGTATTCTCCAGGACACAGTCAAGCCCCCTTGGCCTTCGCAAGCTGGCCCCCCCAGGGTTCCTTGGGTCACCTCAGACGTGGCCTGAGATCCCTGAAGGTTGGGGGCACTTATTTCTGCCCTGGGGTGTCTCTAGGGCATTTGGAGAGGTCTTGGGACATCCCTGGGAAGTCTAGGGTAGCCCTTGAGTGGTCAAAGGGGAGGAAATCTTAGGAATATAAGGGTGACCCCTGAAAGGGCCTCTGAATCCTTGTAGGATCAGGGATCACAGGGATGCTTGGGGTGTCTTTGGGGTCCTACTGGTCCTCAGGCTCCAGGGAGGCCTTTGGACATCTTGGGGTATCTCCTGTAGGATTGTGCTTATTTGCAGAATCTGAGGGTGATAAAAGGGGTCCCTGGAACATCAGAGGGCTTCTGGGGGGTCCCTGGGGACAGTACCTGCTTCAGGGGTAGCAGCATGAATTCCTCCGTCCGGGCCACCTCCACAAAATGCTGTAGAACATATTTGTGGGCAGCCTTGAGGAGGTCACTGCAGGAGTGGGTGTCGGCGAAACCCCGGATGCCCAGGCAGTTGGATGGGTCGAGTTGGCTCAGTAGAAACTTGCAGCAGGCATCCCTCACACCATTCAGCTGCAGGAGGCTCGCAGCAGGGAGCAGCGTCTGAGGGCACAGGTGGTGTGAGGGGGGACGGCGCCTGGGGTTGTGTGTGGGGCAGGCGGGGAAACAGGAGGGCTCAGGGAGCCCCAGGGGCTGGGGGGTGGGCAGCCAACCTCACCTGCACATTGCCCTCCCCCACGACAATCTCGGCTGTGTACGCGAACTGGACCAGCTGCTCCAGCGCCTGGGGGTCAATGTCATGGAGTGTAACGTGTGTTTGGCGGCTCTCACTCATCTCATCTGCGGGGACATCCCGGTCAGAGTCCTTCACCCCTATCAGAAAGCCCGCCATCGCACCCCCTGGCCCACTCTGAGTGCTCTTCAATCTCCTCCCGACCTTGATTAAAGCTTCCTTCCTCATCAGAGCCCCCAGTCGCTGAAATCCTTGGTGCTGCTCAGACTTCCTCTCTCTCCCGCATGCTGAGAGCCCCTTAGTCCTATCAGAGCCCCCCAAGTCCATCACTCTCAACCCTGAGACATTCCCAGATCTGTCTGAGATCACCACACTGGGAAGAGCCCCTTCCTTGGGCACCATCAGATTAGTCCACCTGCTCAGACTCCTACTGTGGAGAGAGCCTTCCTGCCTCTGATGGAAGACCCTCAGGCTTTGGCTCCTCCCCCCTCATTGGCTCTTATTTCATGGCGGTGAGGGGTGGGGGTGGTCAGGACCCAGGGACTGAAGCTGGGAGGTTAAGCTAGGGACAGAGGCTGGATAAGGGGCCTACAGAATGCCTGCCTTGGGGAGCAGAAGTTCTCCCCAAGTCTGAGGGCGGGGAAGTCTAATTGGACCCAGGGTGGGCAGGGAGGGCCTGGCCCAGGGCTGGATGGGAAGGGCAACACCCAGATGGAGCCAAGAAGATTCAGTAGGGGTTGGGGGCTGTGCTGAGGAGGGCCGGCCAGGTTGGGGTTAGGGAGGACCGGGTCAAGGCGAGGGTCTGTTTGGGCAAGATTGGAATGGCCGGGGTCAGGGGTCAAGAGGTCCAGCCAGGCTGGGGTGGTACTTGCTTGTGAACATGGCGTGGAAGTAGGGGCTGCAGGAGGCCAGCACCACCTTGTGGGCCTTGATCTCCTTGGCACCCACGTGCAGGACGATGTCACACAGCAGCCCCCGCTGTCTCATGCGGCTCATGCACACAAAGGCGTCGTGGTAATGGCGCTTGGAGTTGTGGGCGATGCTGTGGCCTTCGCGGGTCAGGAGCTGCATCGCACCCTCCATGGCACCCCCGGGGCCTCGGGCCGGCCGGGGCCGGGCTCTCTCGGCCACCTCAGGGTGAGGACGAGGTGTAGCATCGGTGCTTAGTGGCCTGTAATCAGAAGTGGTGGGTCACTCTGCTGGTCCAACTGGGTGTGCCCAGGATTCTGCCACTGACCAGCTGTGGGACAACATTTGGTATGTGTTTTCTGATATACTGACTCCCTCTAGAGAATTGGGGTCCCCAAAGGACCACTAGTGTCTCCCCATGGGATCCCCAAAGGGCCACTGGTTTCTCCCTGAGGGTGTGTCAAAGGGCCACCAGTTGTCTCCCTGTGGTCTCATCCACCATAGAGTCTGAAGCAAAGCTGGTCAATATGAAAATGTGACTGACCCAGCAGATGGGTAGGTGGCACAGTGACTAGAGACTGACCCAGGAGTCAGGAGGACCTGAGTTCAAATCCAGTCTCAGACTAACTGGGTGACCTTGACCAAGTCACTTAACCCACTTCCTCAAAAAAAAAAAGGCTAATCCAGGAACTCTCCAAGGTCCCTGATGCTCAGGCATTCTGAATCTGTTTTCACTGAGCCCTTCTTGGAACCCATCCTCCAGCCTGGACACAGGATAGAGGGAGGGGGTAGACAGGAGGACACATGGACAGGTCTCCACAGAAGGGAGAATAAGACAGGATGGGGCAGACTTGGGGGCTCAGAGCTCTGAGAAGAAGCTTTCAGAAGCAGGAGGTGAATGAAGAGTTGGACTGGATAGAAGGGTGCCTCTGAGGAAAGGGGTAGGAAGATGACTTGGGGAGGAAGGAATAGATATTTATGATCACCTTTTTAACAGCTGAGTAAACTGAGGTAAACAGTGACATGGTGATTTGCTTAGAGTCACACGGCTGGGAAGTATCTAGGACAGATTTGAACTCCGTGTTCCTTGACTCCAGGTCTAGTGCTCTATCCACTGCACCACCCAGCTGTCCCCAAAACTCTCCTGACCCTTGGAAAATACAGTTCAGAGGGGCCATCATTGGTTCAGCAAGGGAAGGGCAGTGCAGCAGAGGGGGGTACGAGTGACCTAGGGCAGCTCCTTCCTTATTGCAGACCCAAACCCAAGCTCTCTCCATAGCTCGCCTCAACGTTCCTCCCTCCTTCCCATCCTTGGACACCTGGCTCTCTCCTAGACCAGCAACACCATACGCTCTGCCCTCCAGCCTGGACCACTGCTCCTGTTGAGTTCTCCCTGCTCTCAGGGGGGAAAGAGCATCACTGGTTCCACAGAGGACCCTCTTTTCCCGCTTACTGTGTGGCCTCGGACAAGTCACTTAACCTCCAAATGCTTCAGCTCCCCCTTCTATAAAGCAGGGATAATGATAACCAAATAAACAGGAAGCCCACCCATAGGAAAGAGAGGGAGGGTTTAGTCTTGGCCCCAAGTCCAAGAAACAGGACAACCTAACAGCTGTGCAGGCAATCATGTGTAAACATACACATGTGGGACTGCAAGCCAAGGTCACATCCTCATCTGTATTTGGACACCAACACATATAAGGGTTGACATTTTTCGCCCTGTGTGGATGCTCCTTCTACTAATGCATGATGGACACTCCTAGAGTCATACAGACTTAGCTAATCCAGGCTCTGGGAAAGGGATTGCCTGGCAGACCCCCTGTTAGGGGGCAAAGCAGCCTCAACCACAGCATTTCTGCCCCTAGGATGTCCCAACAAACATGCTCTGGCCAGGCCCCCTTGTCCAGGGTGGCAGGAGGTTCAGGAGATGGCTTCTGCATGATGGGTCCAACCCTAGGGTCTCCCCCACCACCATCAAAGTATCCCCAAGAGTAGGTGGTGCTAGCTAGGAGAAATAAGGGACATGGAGAATAAATAGGTCCAGCCTGGAGGGCCAGGCTGAGATTGGAGGACCCTATTTGGGAGTTTGGGGGAGGTTCTTAATCAGGCCTTGTGTTCTTAAGTTGATATGCTGGGGTAGGGGTGGGGCTGGGATTGGTCAGGGGAGTTTTGGTCAGGGTAGGTTGGTAGAGGGTAGACAGCAGAAAGGGTGGGGAAGGAGCAGAGGCTGGGATGAGAGAACGGGGTCAGTTGGGCGTGGGGGGCCATTTGAGGGCCCATTCCTTCTCAGGGTTCACAGGATCAGAGAGGGTTTGGTTAAGGGCAGCTGGACTATACTTACTCTTAGTGACAGGTCTATGCTGGAAATCCTGGGGGGCCCAGGCTGAGATGAGTGAGGGGCCTCTTATGAATTGGGGTATAGGACAGCCTAAGGATTGGGGACTGAGGCTTACCTGTGCTAGGGGGGCAGAAGGGTTGGGGAACAGGATTAGAACTCATGGCCTTAAAAGGGGGCCCGGATTCAGGAATGGGTGGAGGGACTACAAGGATGGGGCATAGGTCCCTGTATTCAGACCCTGACAAGGAACAGAGCTGGCATAAGAGCGTCTGGGGTTTAGACTACAAGGCTTAAAAGAGTGGGCAATGGGACCACTAGGGATTTGGGGGCCCAGACTGGGAGAGGGAGCAGGTGGGTCAGGGAATGGGGGCTGGGAAGTGAGCCGGTATTTCTGCCCTGGAAGTGGGCCCTGGCTAGGGTGGGCAGAAGGCTTGGGATTGGCGGGCTAAGGGTGGAACGCAATATGAGGGCTGTGATTGGTGGGACTGTTCTTGGGAGAGCTCTCAGCTAGGACTCTTCAGAGTTAGGAACTGAGAGGCTGAGGTCTGAACAGGGGGCTGAGCATGGGGATCCAGGGTTAAAGGTGCATGGCAGCTAGGGAGAGGAGAGGGCCAGGGGTCTGCAGTGACCCCCCACTCCAAGATCTGCACGAGGACAAGGGATCCGGGACTGTGATGGGGGGAGAAGTGTCTTCAGTCACCTTAGACTAACAAGCCTGGCCTAGGCTAGGATGTGGTGGGGGGGAGCGCCCACCTGGGGCCTCCACTGAAGGGCTGGACTGTGGGGGGGGCGGGTACGATGGAGGTGGGGGGTGGGCTGTCTGCAGGGCTTGAGACCGACAGAAGTGGGGTGCACCTGGAGGAGTCCAGGCTTGGGGGGGCCCCTGTCTGCAGCGGGTGACCTCGGATGGGTTAGACTATGAGGACAGGGCTAAGGTATGATGGAGACGCGGCGGGGAGGCTAGACTTGGGGGGTCCTGCCTGCGGCGGGCAGCCTCAGGCTGCGATGGGGAGAAGGCTAGAGGATGCGGGAGACACGGGGGTGGGCTGTCTGCGGGGCTGAGATTGACAGGTCCCACATGGGGGGCCCCGCCTGCAGCGCGTGGCCTCACTGATGGGGAGACGGGGCCGCGCTGTCCGCGGGGCTCGGGGCCAGCAGCCACGCACCGTGGGGTGCGCTGGCGCGGGGGTTACCAGGGAGCCCAGGCTCGGGGGTCCCGGCCTCACGCTGGCGGGGGACCCCGGGGTGAGGGGCACGTGGGGGGCCGTCCGCGGGGCCGCAGGGGTGGGGGCCGCACTCACGCCTCGGGGGGCCCGGGGCTGGGGCCCGGGCCGGGCTGGGGGGGCCCGGGGCTGCCGTGCTCGGGGCTCTGCGTCCTGGCGGCCGCGCGCTCGCCCCAGGGCTGCATGGCCGGGCCTGGGCCGGGGCCGCCGGGGCTCCAGGGCTGCGGGGCCGCGGGGCTGCGGGGCCGCGGGGCTGCGGGGCTGCGGGGGCCGCGGTGCCGCCGCTCTGCCCGCCCCACGCTGCGCCGGCTCTGCGGCCCGGCCGCGCGGGGCGCTGCTTGCCGGGCCCGCCCGCACCGCCGCCGGCCGGGGGGAGCCCGAGCGCCCCCCTGCGGGGGGCGGGGCCGGGGCCCGGGGCCCGGACTCACACCCCGACCGTGTGGAGGGGCGGCCCGACCCGCGGCGGGCCACGCGTGACGGAGGGGCCGGCGGGAGGCGCGTGGCCCCCGGGGCGGGGCTCCCCCGACCCCGCGCTTGCCCGCCCGCCCGCGCCGCCCGCAGCCTCCGCGCGGCCCCAGAACCATAGAGCCGACGCTGGGGGGCGGAGCCGCCGGCGGGCCGGGGGCGGGAAGGGGCGGGGCGGAGGCGCGGGGCACGCTGGGAGAGGAAGCGGAGCCCACGCGCGGCGCGGAGCATGGCGGGGGTCGTGGAGGCGCGCGGCGCGGGGCGCAGGTGCGTGGCCGGGGCGCGGGGGGCTCCCAGGAGCGGGCTCCCGGGGGAGGGGCGCGGGGCCCCGACGCCCGCGTGCCGCCGCAGCCCCTCGCCCTCTCCCCGCAGGAGGCTGGCGGAGCTGAGCGTGGACGAGTTCCTCACGTCCGGCTTCGACTCGGGGCTGGACAGCGGCTCGGAGGAGGAGGGAGGGGCGGCCCCGCCCCCCGCGGGGGCCCCCGAGAGGAAGCGCGGCGCCCCGAAGTAAGCACGGCGAGCCGGGCCGCAGCCCGCCCCCCGCCCCTCAGGAACCGGCGGGGGGCGGGGGCCCGGCCCGGGGTGTCCCTAGACCCCCGCCCCCCAGACGCGGGCCTCGACCCTCCCTGCCCCCCCCCCCCGCGCCAGTGGGTCCGGCAGGCGGCTGGCAGGTCACTCAGCCCCCCCGCCCCCCACACTGGCACTTGTGCCAGCAGCTCCTGACCCAGGAGGCCAGAACAGACTGCGGCCCCCGGGGGCCCCGGGGCCCCCGTTTTACGGATGAGGAAACCTTGAGCTGCCTGGAAGTCAACTTGCTCGGATTCCTCAGTCACAGGCTGACATATCTAGTTGAATCTTTCTTTTTTTTTAGGGTTTTCACAAGGCAGTGGGGTTAAGTGGCTTGCCCAAGGCCACACAGCTAGGTCATTATGGAGTGTCTGAGGCCGGACTCGAACTCAGGTCCTCCTGACTCCAGGTGCCCTATCCAGTTGTATTTACATAAAATCAGTCTCCTTTACAACACCCCTAAAAAGTGGTCATCTAGACATCCCTTGACCTCCATTGACGGGGCACTCACCACCTCTCCTGGTATCCCATTTTCCCTGGAGATGGCTCTGTTGTCAAGCATGCCTCTCTTAAACTGGCATCCTGGCCCTTCCTCAACTTCCTTTTTGTCCTGCACGTGTCAGTGGTCTACAAAAACCAGTGTTCAGAACTGGACACAGTACTCTATAGGAGATCTGATCAAGACCGAGCATAATTTCACTTTTTTCCTTCTCCCCGAAGCCGTCTCTCTTGATGTAGCCCATTAGCTTTTCCAGTTGCCCCATTGAGCTTGAGGTTCACTGAAATCCCCAGATCTTTTTCAGATAAGCTGCTTTGTGATCCCACCTCTCCTGTCCTGTGTAGGTGAAGTTGGTTTTTTTGAATCCATGTGTAAGAATCTATATTTACCTCCATTGATTCATCTCAGCCTGTTTATCCTGCTGCTCTAACCTGCTGAGATCTCTCTGAATCATCTACAGATTTGACTAGAATAACATGATGCCTTTATTGGAATCACTGATAAAAACATTACACAGCACCAAACTGAATCTGGAATCCTGGGGCACTAGAAACTTCCAGCCATGTTGCCATTGTTGAGTCCATTCAGCCAGACAGTTCTGTGTACGTCTAACGTTCCTCATGACCTCTCCAGCCCCTTCATGAGAATAATCTGAGGTACTTTTTTTTTTCCCAAATGCTTTTCCAAAATCCAGGTCTGTGATCATGACCCTTAATAATTGCCTAGCTATGATCTTGGGCAAGTCACTTAACCCTCTTGCCTTAAGTAAATAAAATTAAAAAAAAAAAGAAACAGAAGGGGAATAAGGCTAGTCTGTCACAACCTGTACTTGCTGAACAGAGGCAGGCTGGCTTGTGATTACTACTTCCTTTTCTAAATATTCCCCTACCATCCATCTTGGATGCTTCATCTTGGGATTTTCTTAGAAACTGAAAAAGCCAGATCTGAAAAGCCCCAGCATCTTCAGATGAGCATCTGGCTAGCTGTCTTTTACCGAGGAGGCTGTTCTTGCAAGTCTTTGATTTTGGTCTGAGTGGCAGTATGCTGCATTTGAAGTTTGAGGTCCTGGCTGGAATTCCAGCTCTCCCAAGAACTTTCTGTGTGATCTTTGTAGGCCTGTTCCCTTTTCTTTAAGATGACCTAGATGACCTCTGATTGCTTGTCACCTCTGACCCTGACTTTTCAGGTCTCTAGTGTCTTTGACTTCACACTTCACTCTTTCCAAATTTATTTTAAGTGATTCAGTTTATCACTTTTTGTGCTGCTTGACCACCCTCCCCTCTGGTAGCTTGCCATCCTTCCCACCTGGGAAGGGTCTCTGGATTGGGTACTTTTCCATTCCAAGGTGTCTTGATCCACTTCTGGATGAAGAGGGCATTCTGTTTAGGACCCCATCTCCCTTTTGAGTTAAGCCTTTAATGAACCCCAAGTATGAGAGTTGGGAGGGTGCTTGTGTGGTCTGGCCGCTGCCGGACAGGAGTCCCCTCCCCACTGGCACCCTCCAGAAAACCTACTTGAAAATCCCCCAGGCACCCCCAGGGCGCCCTCACTTTTAGCAGCAGCCCATTCCCCACTGGGATTGTTCTCATCATGAGGCCCTTTTTCCTGGTGTCATCTTGGTCTTGCCATCATTGTTTCCATTACTTGGTGTGCGCACTTGTGCCTTTTTTTAAAGGTTCTATTTATTTTGAGTGTTACAGTGTTTCCCCTAATCCTACTTCCCTCCCCCCACAGAAGGCAGTCTGGCAGTCTTTACATTGTTTCCATGGGATACATTGATCCAATTTGATTGTGTTGAGAGAGAAATCATATCCTTAAGAAACAAAGTATAAGAGATAGCAAGATCAGACAATAAGATCTGGTTTTTTTCCTAAATTGAAGGTCTTTGGTCTTTGTTCAAACTCCACGGCTCTTTCTCTGGATATAGATGTATTCTCCATTGCAGACGCACAAAATTATCCCTGATTGTTGCACTGATGGAATGAGCAAATCCATCAAGGTTGAACATCACCCCCATGTTGCTGTTAGGGTGTTCATTGTTTTTCTGGTTCTGCTCATCTCGTTCAGCATCAGTTCATGCAAGTCCTTCCAGGCTTCCCTGAATTCCTGTCCCTCCTGGTTTCTTTTTTTTTCCTTTTTTTTTTTTTAGGTTTTTACAAGGCAAAATGGGGTTAAGTGGCTTGCCCGAGGCCACACAGCTAGGCAATTAAGTGTCTGAGACTGGATTTGAACCCAGGTACTCCTGATTCCAGGGCCAGTGCTCCATCCACTGCGCCACCTAGTCGCCCCTCCCTCCTGGTTTCTAATAGAATAATAGTGTTGCATGACATACATTTACCACAGTTTGCTAAGCCATTCCCCAATAGAAAGATGTTTACTTGATTTCCAGTTCTTTGCCACCACAAACAGGGCTGCTGTGAATATTTTTGTACAGCACTTGTGCTTTTTGACAAACCCTTTACTGCTCAACTGCACCCTCTTTCTACACTGACTACAGTCTTTCTACACTGATGCCCATGTCTGAATGCTGCCCTCCAGAGGGGATCTCTCCAGGTGGGGACACAGTGGTCTTGGTCCCTCTCCCTGCAGTCCTGAAGTCTGGCTAGCTCATGAAGACCTTTTAGGGTCCTCCCATACACTGGCCCTCTCTCCATCTTGTCCACTAAACTGGCACCAGGGTCTTAGTCATGTATTATATCAGTTATTTGTGGGGGTCATCCCCAGTAGGGTGTCATTTCAGACTAGCCCCACCATGGGGCTTCCCTGGATGCCACAGATGCGCCAACACAATTTATGGCCAACTAGAGGGTATGTATGGATCACCGTAATTTGGGCTAATCTGGGCTGTTTATGCTGTTTGATTGTGAGTGCCTCTTTTCCAGGCTTTGCCTCTTTGTTTCCTGACCTCTCTGGGTGGTTATTTCATCTCCCAGCTGGCCATCCCTGCTGCCTAAGGAGCTCTCCCTTCTTCCCTGTCCCTCAGGCCTCTTCTTCAGGAGGCCTGGTCTATCACTGGGTTCCCTGTGCTCCAACTTAGAGTTCCCTCACCTTTGTCATTCCCATTAGTGATTGAACTCCCTTCTGGTATCAGGGTCGGGATGGGGGATGCACTAACCAGTGTCTGCTGGGGTTCCAGCCACTTGCACCCCCACCCCAAGAAGGATTGGCTCTATGACCCCCTCTGACCCTTCTTTGCTTTTGACCTCCAGGAAATTAAGGAAGGGCCAGGCATCCGAGCACAAAGACCAGCTCTCAAGGCTGAAGGATAAGGACCCCGAGTTCTACAAATTCCTCCAGGAAAATGACCAGACGCTCTTGAACTTTGATGACTCGGACACCTCTGAGGATGAGGAGGATGAGAAGTTCCACACCCTCCCAGATGAGCTGGAGGTGGGGGAGGGACCCCAGGCAATACAGTGGGGGAGGAGGGGAGAAAAATCACAAGTTCTGTTTGGGACACACAAATATGAAATGCCTTTGGGAAATCCAGTTGGAAGTGTCCTCCCATCCACTGGTGATGCAACCCTAGAGATCATCCAAGAGGCTTAGGGGGCTGATCTGATGCCATTTGTGAAAGGGGACCCTGACCCTCTACCAGATGCCTCAGAAGTCTGGGTGGGCCAGCTGCCTCTAGATGAGACCTCTGCCATGAAAAGGGTGCATTTTAGCTCTGGACCCTGCGACCCTGGGACTGAGGAGCTTGGCTGTGAGCCCTGGGCTTCCCCTTCTCATCTCTGGCCTTGGCCCTACCTTGTACAGGAAGCCAGTGAGGATGAAGAGGGGGAGGAAGCGGAGGAGGAGAGCACACAGAAGAGCCGGTCCAAGAGGGCCAAACTGACCCTTAAGATGGTGGAGCAGTGGAAACAGTCAGCCAAGGTAAGGAAGGGAAGAGGGTTGGGAACCTCAGGCTGGGGGTGGGGGGGTGATGCAGGGGTGATGCATGTGATCCCTGCTCAGACTCTGGTTCTCCAGAAGCTTCTTGTCTACCTGTCCCTGGATTTCTGCCTTGTGTCCCCTGGGTTCCCAGCTTTGTGACCCTGGCGAGTCTTTGACCATCCTATAAAGCAGCCGTTAGAGGTGTCATCCCCTAGCCCTGGGTTCCTGATACTGGGGGCAGCTGACCCAGTTTTGCGTCCCTGGGAAACGGAACAAAATACCACCACAGACACAGCCATGTTGAAAACGAAAGCCCCACACAGTCAGACTCCCCTGCTCTAAGTGGGGGCTGAGTTGCCCCAAAACTTAAGTCTCCCATGCCATGCCTGTCTTCCCCTCTCCAGGCCTCCCCTGTCCCTGCCCACCCATCTCCAGGCTCCCCTCTCTAGTCCAGCTGCCAGAGCTGTCCTGCTCCATCCTCCAGGATCAGATGCAGCTTGGCCTTCCTAGCCCACTACCCGTCCTTCACACTCCCTTCTTCCCCAGGCTGCTTGGGCACCAGAGTGGACCCTTGGGGGAGCTCATCTAGCCCAACCCCTTTGTTTTCAGATGAGAATCTGAGCCCTATTGAAAGATGCCCTGAGGTCATCTCAGTTCAAACCTGACTGGACATGTCCTAGCAGTGTGACCCTGTCTGCCTCAGTTTCCTCAATTGTAAAATGGGGGCAGTAACAGCACCTTCCTCCAAGAGTTGTGAGGATCGAGTAAGATCTTAATTGTAGCTCAGGGCCTGGCACCTAGGAGAATCGTGGTTTTACAAGTGAGTGAACTGAGATCCTGAGAAGAGCTGGCCCAACTGTGATGGCTCCATTGTTGTTTTCTGTCCATTTCTAGAAGGACCTCTCGCCTCGGCTCTTCCATGAAATCCTGCAGGCCTTCCGGGCCGCTGTGTCCACCACCCACGAGGACAAGGAGGACAGAGAACCCAGCAAGTTCCGCATCACAGACAGCTCCGGTGAGCCGGGCAAGCGGGGAGGCCGGGACTCATCTTGGCCTCTTCTGGAGGACGTGCCGAAACCTCTGACTCTTATTTGTGTCTCCCCTTGGCCTCTGCAGTGTTCAACGCCATCATCACCTTCTGTATTCGGGACCTCCTGCCCTGCCTCCAGAAGCTGCTGCAGCTGAAGCCACCCAAGGACAGAACCAGGTAAGGAGGACTCCTGGCATCAGTTGGGGGGTCTTCAGAGCCCAAAACAAAAGGGGGAGGCAGTGTCCTTTGGGAATTCAGAGGAACTCTGGACTGGAGAGATGGTCTTCTTCCCTCTGAGTGGGCCCTGGCCTCTCCAGCCCCTTTTTGCCCCTGAGGGCAGGGACCCCTGCTACCTTCAGGAGCATCTTAGCATCGGGGCATGGGCACCTCTGCTTCCTGGCTAAGGGGGTTAATGGCATGTCTGGGTTAATTGACCCTGTCTTTGGGAATCTAGGGCCAGTGGGGGGCATCCTAGGTCCTCTTGGGGAACCACCTCTGTTCCTGAGGAGGGCGTCTCTGGTCTCAAACAACCCCTGGGAGCTGCCTGCTCTGATGAGGGGACTTGGGGGCTGCTGTGGCAGAGGTGAGCTTAACCTTGAAATAATCCCTAAGCAACTTTGGGAGAGCAGGCTGGGAGCCTTTGGGTGCAAGTCACATGTGAGCACTGTGGAGGAGCTAGGAAAGGGGGAGACCCCTACCCTCAGGAAATGTCTGGTCACAGGATGGGTTGTAGACTAGAGCAGAGCCAAGCCCTGGAGGGGCTCGAGACCTCTGGAGGGGAGAGACCTGGGGGAGCTTGCCTTTGATGCATCTTCCTCCAACTCCTAGAGGCCCTTTGCTCTGAGTTTCAGTCTTCTGTGAAATGGTTATAGTGCCTTCCCCACGGGTTGGTTGTTGTGAGACCTGAGTTAGATAGCATCCTCATGTGAAGCACTTTGTTTTTCCTTAGTCTTCCTGGCCCTTGGGAGGATGGATAGGCTGGTGCCCAAAGCCCTACCCTTGCCAAACTGCCTGGCCCTCATTCACATGGCTTAGTGAAATCCCACCCCTCTTGTCAGACTCAGCTGAGGGGGTCTAATCCCTGAAGCCTCGACTTATGGTGCCATTCTGTCCTTCTCCGTCTGTACTGCCTGCCCCTGCCCGCGTGGTTGGGCCTGTGTTGGCATGTCCTGCATCTGTGACTAATTCCAAGCTCCCTGTTATATCACATATCATGCCTTGGACCCTTGGACACTCAACAGTGTCTCATGTAGTGGTCACCGTGTGTGTGTGTGTTTGTGTGTGTGTTTGATAAAAATATACTAGTGATTTGAGAGGTCTCTGAAAGCTGGGCGGCAGAGCTTTGGCCTCCCTGCAGCAACATGAAGCCATTGTCTTTTGAAGGGTTTAGGAGCACCAGATACATTTTATTTATTTAAATGTGAAAAACTTTAGGGTTTTTTTCCCATTTATCTGTAAAAGCAATTTTTAGAAACATATAAAAAAATTTTTTGACTTCTAAATTCTCTCCTTCCTCTTTTCTTTCCTTGAGAAGGCAAAGAGTTTGCTTGAGATTATATATGTGCACTCATGAAAAACAAATTTCCATATTAGGCATGTTGTGAAAGAAAACACCCCCCAAAACCCCAAGGAAAGTAAAACTGAAAAAGTAGGCTTTGATCTGTATTCAGACCATTAGTTCTTTCTTTGGGGGTGAATAATATTTTTCATCTTAAGTTCTTATCTTGAGTCATTGTCTTGCTGAGTCATTCACAGTTGATTATCATGACAGTGTTGCCGTTGCTGTGTATAATGTTCTCCTGGTTCTGCTCACTTCACATCATTTCCTGTAAATCTTTTCAGGCTTTTCTGTAAACATCCTACTCGTCATTTCTTAGATCACAATAATATTCTATCACGGTCATAAAACTACAACTTGTTCAGACATTCCCCAGGTGATGATCCCTCAATGTCTACTTCTTTATGATCACAGAAAGAGCTCTTGTAAATATTTTTATACATGTTTATGGTATGTATATTTTCTTTGATCTCTTTGGGTTACAGATTTAGGTTTGTCATGGCTGGATCAAAGTTTGATAGTTAGACCAGTTCACAACTCCATCAATAGTGAATTAGTGTCCCAGTTTTCCCATATCATCACCAAAATTTGTCATTTTTCTTTTCTGTCTTCTTAACTAATCTGATAGGTGAAAAGTGATAACCTCAGATTTTTGAATTTGCATTTCTCTAATCAGTAGAGATTTAGAGCATTTTTTCATATCACTTATAGATAACTGATTTCTTCTTCTGAAAACTACCTGTTCATGTTCTTCCTCCATTTATCAGTTAGGGGATGACTTGTATTCTTATAACTTTGACTCCTAACTTTGGCTCTGTAAAATAATTTTTTGGTAGTTTTATTGGTATGATACCGAAGAAATAAATTAATTTTGGTAGAATTGTCACTTTTATTGTCTTGAGCAATTGATGCACTGGTTTAGATCTGGCTTTATTTTTATGAGGTGTTTTATAGTTGTGTTTCTATAGTTCCTGGGTTTGTCTTGGCAGAGAGACTCCCAAGTATTTTCTTTTGTCCACAGTGATTTTTAAATGGAATTTTTCTACCTTTTGTTGTTGGACTTTGTTGATAATATAGAAATGTTGATGATTTGTGGGGATTTATTTTACATCTTGAAACTTTGCTGAAATTGTTCATTATTTCAAGTAGTTTTAAGTTGATTTTCTAGGGTTCTTTAAGTAGACCATCTTATCTGCAGAGAGTGAGTTGTGTTTCCTGGTTGCCTATTCTAATTTCTTCTATTTCTTTTTGTTCTTTTATTCCTAAAGCTCATATTTCTTTTTTGTTGTTGTTGCTTTTTAATTTTTTCCCAATTACATGCAAAGATAGTTTTCTTCTTTCATCTTTGTTTTTTAGGTTTTTTGCAAGGCAAATGGGGGGTTAAGTGGCTTGCCCAAGGCCACACAGCTAGGTAATTATTAAGTCCCTGAGACCGGATTTGAACCCAGGTACTCCTGACTCCAGGGCCAGTGCTTTATCCACTATGCCACCTAGCCACCCCCTTCTTTCATCTTTTTGTAAACTTTTGAGTTTCGTATTTTTCTATCTTCTTCCTTGTACTCCTTCCTTCCCATGATTGTGAGTAATCTGATATAGGTTGTTTAGCATATTTCCATATTAGTCATGTTCTGAAAGAAGAGTAGAACTAAAGGGTGAAAAAAAACCATGAGAAAGAAAGAAAAACCATAAAAGTAGTTTCAGAGTAGTCTGCTTTGTTCTGCATTCAGACTCCATAGTTTTTCCTCTGAGATGGCATTTTCCATTACAAATCTTTTAGGATTGTCCTGGATCTGTGAACTGCTGAGAGGAGCTGAATCCATCATAGTGGATTGTGATTTTTTTTTAAGATTTTTGCTAGGCAATGGGGTTAAGTGACTTGCCCAAGGTCACATATCCAGGCAAGTAAGTGTCTGAGGCTGGATTTGAACTCAGGTCCTCCTGACTCCAGGGCTGGTGCTGTATGTACTGCGCCACTTAACTGCCCCTCATGATGTTGTTAATGTGTGCAATGTTCTCCTGGTTCTGCTCACTTCACTCAGCATCAGTTCCTGTGAGTCTTTGCAGACTTTTCTGAAGTCTGCCACTCATGATTTCTTTCTTTTTTTTTTTTTTTTTGCAACACAAATGGGGTTAAGTGGCTTGCCCAAGGCCACACAACTAGGTAATTATTAAGTGTCTGAGACTGGATTTGAACCCAGGTACTCCTGACTCCAGGGTGGGTGCTTTATCCACTGCACCACCTAGCCACCCCATTGCCATCTAGCTTCCCCTCATTATTTCTTATAGAACAATAGTGTTCCATCACATTCACATACCACAGTTGGTTCAGCCATTCCCCATTTGATGGGTATCCCCTCAATTTCCATTTCTTTGCCTCCACAAAAAGCTGCTATGAATATTAAACATGTGGGTCATTGTCCCTTTTTATGATCTCTTTGGGATACAGATGTAGTCATGGTATGACTGCGTCAAAGGGTTTTATTGCTTTTTGGGCCTAGCAAAACCAGCCATTTCCAATACAATATTGAATAGTAGTAGTAATAATGGGCATCCTTGCTTTCCCCCCCCCCCATCTTATTGAGAAAGATTCTATTCTGTTCCCATTACAGATAATGCTCATGGTTTTAGAAAGGTGCTACTTATCATTTTAAGGAATGTTTCATTTATTCCTATGCTTTCTAAGTTATTAATAGAATGAACGTTGTATTGTCAGAAACTTTTTCCATAGCTATTGAAATCATACAGTTTTTGTTGTTTTTGTTACTGCTATGGTCAGCTATGCTGCTAGTTTCCTAATATTTGAACTAGCCCTATTTTCTTGGTATAAATCCCACTTGAGCATAGTATATGAACTTTGTGATGGATTGCTATAATCTACTTGCTGGTATTTTATTTTAAGTTTTTTTGCATCAATATTAATTAAGCACAATTGCCTAAAATTTTCCTTCTCTGATTTTGCTCTTCCTCCTTTAGGTACCAGTACCACATTTGTGTTATAAAAGGAATTTGGTAGAACTCTGTTGTTCCAAATAGTTTTTATAACATTGGAATTAATTGTTCTTTAAATATTTGATAGAATCCATATGGTATGGGAAATTTTTTCTTAGGGAGTTTATTGATGGCTTGTTCAATTTCTTTTTCTAAAATCTGGTTATTTAAGTATTTTATTTCCTCTTCTGTTAATCTAGGGAATTTATATTTTTATAAATATCTGTTTCAGTTAGGTTGTTAGATTTATTGACATATAATTGGGCAAAATAGCTCACTTTAATTTAATCTTCATTGATGGTGAATTCAACCTTTTAATTTTTTTTAAACCGGTAATTTGGTTTTCTTTCTTTTTTCTTTCTTAAATCAAATTAACCAATAGTTTATTTTATTGGCTTCTTAAAACCAGTTCCTACTTTTTTCCTATTATTTCTATGGTTTTCTTACTTTGAATTTTATTTCAAAATTATTTTCAATATTGCTATTTGAATTTCAGGATTTCCACTTCGGTATTTAATTGAGGAAATTTAAATTTATTCTTTTTTCTTATTTCTTTGGTTGCATGCCAAATTTATTGATGTGTTCTTTTTCTGTTTTATTGGTATAAGCTTTTAGAGATAAAAATTTTTCCTTAAGTACTGTTTTGGCTGCATCCCATAAATTTTGGTATCTTGTGATGCTCTCTTTTTCTGTAATGAAATTATTTAAATTTGATTATTTAGTTTCCAATTAATTTTTAGTCTGTTTCTCTAGTCCTTTATTGTATATAATTTTTATTATATCATGATCTGAAAAGGATACATATAATATTTGTTTTTCTGCATTTGGTTGTGAAGTTTTTATGGTCTTACATATGGTCAGCTTTTGTGTAAGTGCCATAGAGTGCTGAGAAAAAGTTATCTTCCTATCTATTCCCATTCATTTTTCTCTAGAGATCTATCATCTCTAATTTTTCTAAAATTCTATCCATCTCAATTTTTGTCTTGATTTTTAGTAAAGATTTATATAGTTCTTGGAGTGGAAATTTGAGAGCTACCATTAGCATGTTTTACCATTTATTTCCTCTTGTAACTCAGTTAACTTTTTCTTTAAGACTGTTGATGCTCTACCATTTGATACACATACGTTGATATTGCTTCATTATCTACCAGTACATTAAAAATTTTTTTAATTTATTTAAGGCAGTGGGGTTAAATGACTTGCCCAAGATCAGACAGCTAGGCAATTATTAAGTGATTGAGGCCGGCTTTGAACTCAGGTCCTCCTGACTCCAGGGCTGGTGCTCTATCCACTGCACCACCTCGCTGCCCTCTACCACTACATTTTAATGAAATGTAGTTTCCTTCCTTATCTCTTTAAATTAAATCTGGCTTTGCTTTGTCTGAGATCAGGATTATTACCCTAACCTTTTGTTACTTCGGTTGAAGCGTAATGGGTCTGACCTCTTTACTCTCTGTGTGTCTCTCAGCTTCAGGTGTGTTTTTTGTAGACAATATATTGCAGGATTCTGGTTTTTGATCCACTCTGCTATCCTGTTCTGGCTTATGGATGAGTGCATTCCATTTCACATTCACAGTCATGATTACTATTTATTTCTCTCCAACCTCTTTTTTCCCCATTTAACCTTCTCTTTCTCTTCTTTCCCCTTGTCTCTCTTCAAAAATATTTTGCTTTCTTCTAGTGCCTTACCTAATCCACTCTCCTTTTGATCAGATCCTTCCCCTTCTCTTATTTCCCTCCCTCCCTACTTCCCCATAGAGTAAAATAGATTTCAATTCCCACCTGAATGTTTGTGTTATTTTCTCTTTGAATCAATTCCAGTGAGACTAAAGATGAAGCATTGCTCCCCACCCACCCTACCTTCTCCTCTACTATGAAAGCTCTTCTTTTCTTGCCTCTTTTAAGTGAGATAATTTACCCTATCCTGCCTCTTTCTTCTCCTTACCCCCTTAATCTTATTTTATTGATATTATTCCCTCATAGTCAATGCACATCCATGCCCACAGACTATGTACACTCCTTCTAACTGCCCTTAAGAATGTTCTTAGGAGGGGCGGCTAGGTGGTGTAGTGGATAAAGCACCGGCCCTGGAGTCAGGAGTACCTGGGTTCAAATCCTGTCTCAGACGCTTAATAATTACCTAGCTGTGTTGGGCTTGGGCAAGCCACTTAATCCCATTTGCCTTGCAAAAACCTAAAAAAAAAAAGAATGTTCTTAAGAGCTACAAGTATTGTCTTCCAAATAGAAACAGAAAAGCAATTTAACCTTATTATTACCTTTTTAATCTTTCTCAAGTCTTAAATTTGAAAGTTTGATTTTCTTTTCATCTCTGGTCCTTTCAGAAGTCATGTTTGAAAGTCCTTCATTTCATTGTATCTATTTGGATTTTACTCAGTTTTGTTGGGTCGGTGATTCTAGGTTTTACTCCTAACTCCCTTGGCCTCTGAAATACCATATTTCCAGTTCCTTTAATTTAGAAACTGCTAAGTCTTACATTATCCTGACGGTTCTTTGATATTTGAATTCTTTCTTTCTGATGACTATTTTTTCCTTGACTAAAGAGCATTGGAATTTGGCAATAATATTCCTGGAAGTTTTCATTTTGAGGTCTCTTAAGAGATGATCAGTGGATTCTTTCACTTTATATTTTACCTTTTGGTTCTTTGGCTTCTTCCTGGCAGTTTTTCTTGATTAATTTCTTTTTTCTTTTCTTTTCTTTTTCTTTTTTTAGTTTTTTTTAGGCAGTGGGGTTAAGTGGTTTGCCCAAGGCCACACAGCTATGTAATTATTAAGCGTCTGAGGCTGCATTTGAACTCAGGTACTCCTGGCTCCAGGGCCGGTGCTCTATCCACTGCACCACCTAGCTGCCCCGATTAATTTTTTGAAAGAGGATTTTTTTTCATGATTTTTCAAGTAGTCCAGAAAGTCTTATATTATCTTTCCCTGATCATTTCTTCTTCCAATGAGATAATTCACATTTTCTTCGAATTTTTTATTCTGGTTTTATTTTATTTTTTCTTGATACCTCATGTAATCATTAGTTTTCACTTGCCCAATTCTGATTTTTAAAGAATTATTTTCTTTAGTGAGCTTTTGACTCTCCTTTTCCATTTGGCCAGTTCTACTTTTTAAGGTTTTATTTTCTTCAGTATTTTTTTGCCTCCTTTACTAAGTTGTTGATTCTTTTAAAAAATGATTTCCTTGTACCACTCTCATTTCTTTTTCTATTTTTTCTTCTACCTTTTGTGTTTGACTTTTTAAAATTCTTTTTGGAGCTTCTCCAGAAGTTTTTTGCGGGGAGGGGGGGCTGAGACCAATTCACATTTTTCTTTGAGGTGTTACTTGTAGCTTTTTTGATTTTGTTGTCTTCTAAGTTTGTGTTTTGAGCTTCCCTGTCACCATAGTAACTTTCTGTGGTCAGCTTCTTTTTTATTGTTTGCTTAGGGTTTTTTCCCTGGTCTATTTCTTGTTTAAATAGGGCTTTGCTCCCAGGTGGAGGGCACGATGCCCCAAGCTTCAGGATTTTCATGCTACTGTTATCAGAGCTAGTTTGGTAGGTCTCTATGTTTTCAGTTCTTCTAGGGTAGTGTGATCTAAGGAGAGGTGTGGTCACTGCTCTCCTGGCCTAGGCTCTATCTGTAGTAAAAGCTCTCTTTTCTGCCTTTGACCTGTGACCAGTATCCCTGCTCCTCCTCAGTCTGAGCCTGGAACCAAAACCCCGTATGGGTGATGCAGCAGTGTCCTGCAGCTGGGGCCAGTGGAGGGTCCCCTTTAATCTCCTTCTGTCCTCTTGTCCTGCCCCTTACCCTCTGTGGGCCAGGAGCTCCGAAGTCAGTCTTGTTGCCCCCACGTGGCTGCCAGCTTGTCCAGCACGGCCTGCCAGGATTGTGCGCACTCTTACTCCTCCAATGATACAGATCTTTTCTTCTGACCTTCTGAGTAACCTGGGACTGGAAGATTGTTTCACCCTTCCTTTGGTTGGCTCTGCCTCTCTAGAATTTGTTCTGAGGCATTATTTTAAAATTGTTTGGAGGAGAATTTGGGAGAGTTCAAGAGTCCCTCTTTTACTCTGCCATCTTGGTGTCATCTCCCAGACTTATTTTAGGAAGCATAATAAGGTGATGGTCTTCAGGAGTAGAGAGGGGTCAGCCTGGGGGCAATAGCGTGGACATGGGGGGGCCAGCTGGGAGGCAATAGTGTGGGCATGGCGGGGCTTGGCCAGGGAGGTGGCAGTGGGGGACCGAGCATTCATTTTAATTCAGCCAGCATTTGTTAAGCCTCTACTGTGTAGCAGACACTTTATCAGTCAGTCCTAGGGCTACCAAGGCAAGATGTCCAAGGACTCCAAGATCTAGAACTAGAAGGGCCCGTGTCTGGCATTTAAGAAATGAAGAAACTGAGACTGGATGGGGACTGGCTCACCTGAGGATCATCTGCAGGGGTTCGACTTCAGCTGTTTGGGTGTCTCCTTGTTGCATTGAGAGATCCTCAGGGTCAATGAGGATCTCAGGATCTCTGGCCGCCTGGCTCTTTGAGCAGGAGCCAGTCATGGAAAGAGTGGGGTGATGGTGTTTTTAGCTTGGTGAGCAGTGGGACATGTGTGTCTGACAGTCCTCAAGCTGGGGAAAGAGGTCAGGGCTTGGGGGGGGTCTAGAGGCTCCTCTGGAAGGAAGGCTGCCTTCCTGGGGACAACCATGCTAGGGAGGGTATGGATTAAAGGGAGCTGGACCCTCCAGGAGACAGGTCGGCGGAGCCCATGTCTAAGAATCTGAGCAAGGGCCATCCTGCAGAGAGGTCTCAGCTCGGCCCCCAGGTCAGAGCCAGAAGTGCTGGGGGAACTGTCCCCAGGAGACATTTATGACTGGAGTGGAAGGGGGTGCCTTCAGAGGCTGGAGAGGGGGTGCACCGTCCCTGGAGTCTTCAGGCTGAAACTAAGCCCTTTCCACACCTGAGACATACAGGGACGGGGAGAAGCAGCAAGCCAGGGCCAGGAGCAGGCAGGCAGGAAGCAAAGAAGCTGGCATTCTCAGGGGCAGACAGCCTGGGAACCTCTGAGCAGAATAGACTCCCTCTAGTCATTCAGTGGGAGCTGGGTGGGGAGAGGGCACCCTGTAGGAGTTGAGGGGAGGGCTTCACATGAGGCAGGAGGGGTCCTGGGGACAGGACCTTGGGGTGGCCAGGGCAAAGGTGAGGCCTGGCAACCCTGGCTGTTTGTGTTTGTGTGTAGGGGAGCAGAGATGAATAATCCTGAGGCTGGCAAGAGATCAGGGTTAGGGTACACAGGCTCGGGCCCTGGCAGGATATTCCCTAAGCTCCAGGAAGACCCAAGAAAGTGGGTGGGTGGGGGCGCTGCTTGACCTGGGAGACAGAGATGGGAAGGTGAGAATGGGGGTGAGATGCAGCCACCAGTAGACCCTGGGGGGAAGAGACTGAGGAGTTTCCATACCAGTTATGAAGCTGAGACTCTGGAGGGGGCTGGGGCCTTGGGCCCAATGCTCAGGAGAAAAGGAATGAGTTCGAATTCAGCTCTGCTCTCACCCCCAACCCCTAGGAGAGGCCTGGTACACAATAGGCAAACAATAAATGCTTGTTGACTAAGGGATAGATCCCATAGCAAAGTGTCAGCCCTTGAGGGCTGGGACTGTTCACAGCCTTAGATCCCTAGAATTTAACATTGGAATTTGGTATAATAAGCTGGGGGGAGCTTCATTTATTCCTGCCTGATCTGATGTTTGGGGATGTGACTCCTGGATTGGGCCATTGGGAGTGGGGGGCTAGTGCCCATGGGGCCCCCCTCTGGGAGGCCAGGAAGGGGCCCAGAGGGAGTAGTTTGTACCCTCTCCCTCCAGCCTGGGGGCCTCCCCTTAGCCTCCTCACCCCATTTGTTGAAGTGGCCTTGCCCACACATAATTTCATCTGATGTTGGTGGTCTTGGTCCGACTTGGTTTTGCCTTTCTAGTCTGTTGCCCCACAAAGGGCAGGGCAGGAGCTTGAATAGAAGCCCCCTGAGGACAGGGCCTGGGTGTGGTTTGGGGTTCACAGGACCTAGTGTGGAGAGGACAGAGACAGGTGCTGGGACCTCCAGGGGAGCAGACTTGCTCCAGGGGAGCAGACTTACTCCAGGGGTACGGTTGGCCCCCCTTGTCTTTGAGAGGTGCCTCCAGCCCTGAGGGTCATACAGTTGGCCTGGGTCTCAGGCAAGATTTGAACCCAGGTTTCCTGGCTTTTTCTTCCCCCGCCCCTTGTCACAGACACTTAGTAAATGTTGATTGAGATGATTCTCCTGTGCCCTCAAGTCTGAGGAGAGGACTAGCCAGGGAAGTCCTTGGGAGCTCCTTCCAGCCCAGGGCCTGTGAGGGAGAGTGGAGAGTGGCTGGGTAGTGAGCTTCCCATCCTTGGAGTTATTCTGGCAGACTCTAGTGTGGTGTGAGGAAAGAAGCCATCTGTGCTGCAGCCTTTTCTCAAGCCGGCTCCCTGAAACGTGACCCCCACCCCCCCCCGGGCCAGCTGCTGCTGTTTTCTTTTGTACACTTAGTGCCCTTCTGACATCTGGGAGAAGCTTGTTAACTGGCTGACAGATTGGAGTCAGGGGACCTGGGTTCAAATCCTGCCTCCAAATGTGACCCTGAGCAAGTCTGTAAAGGAGGGAACTTGCCTCTTTGGCCTCTAGATCTGTGACCCCTGGGAAGGGTCCCAGTGCTAAGGCCCAGCTGTCTGGGGTAAGGGTGTCCAGCCTGCCCCCCCCCCCCAATTCTGGAGTCTTTGCTTGGGCAGAGGTGACCCAGAAGGCTCAGAGCTGCCCCATCCCAAGTCAGTGGTCTGGCATTTGGAGGAAGCCTGATAAGTTGGGTGGCAGCCGGAGTCAGTGTGGGGAGGGGGCAGCTGTATGAAGATGGGAATGATAGTTCTGGTCAGACAACCTGAGGGCCATACTCGGGCCTTGGTTTCAGGGTCAGTGGTGAGGCTGCCTCCAGCAGGCATGTATAATCCCCTCCTGTGCCCCCTTGGTCTGCCCTCAGGGAGGGAGTCAAGCTGCAGAGAAAAGCATAATTCTGCAAGGGCCTCCCTCTAAGGATGGCATTCCCAGAGGCAGAGGTGAGGGCAGACTGTCTGGAACACAGGGACTCAAGTGGAGCCTGTAGCCTGAGGGCATATAGCTTAAGGGGCACAGGTGGCAAGAGGAGACTTCCTGTGCCAGCATTGTCACCCTGGTGCTTCAGGGAGTTGATTTGGGACCTCTTTCAGGGCAGGGTGGGCAGGAGGGTGGTGAGGATAGGATGTAAGAACATGCAGGTGTCTAGATGGGCGCAGAGAAGGGGGCCCTGCAGACAGGACTGAGAGCAGGTTGTTTCAGGACCACTTGGTGATCCAGGCTAGATGGGCCATGGCCTCTCCAGAGGACTGGGAGCCAGGACAGGTCCAGGAGCTGAGACTCCTGGACAGACTGGGAACCGGCTGATGGACATCAGGCTGTGAAGGCCACTGGCTATAGCAATGGACTTTTCCTCTTTTCTTTTTTCAAATGCTTATTTTAATTTTTTCTCAATTAGATGTGAACAGTTTTTTAAACATTTGTTTTAAAATTTTATTTTTTGTTTCTCAATTACATATAAAAATAGTTCTTAATATTTGTTTTTAAAAGATTTTGAATTCCACATTCTCTTCCTCTCTCCACTGCCCTACTCCCTCCTGGGATGGTGAACAGTTTGATAGAGGTTATCCATGCGCAGCATGCAAAACATCCCCGTATTGTTGTTTGTGTTGTTTTTGAAGAGGACCAATGACATCATAAGGGTGATTTCTTGCCCTGTGTGTGGATTGGATTTGAGTGAGTCAGAGGCGCACCATTCTGACTCGCCTCTCCTCCGGAATAGCCCAGGACAGGGCCAAGACAAAGGTCAAGGCCACTAGTGTTAGCCCAGGATGCAGAGGGCGGCAAGTGGCCCAGTAGATAGAGCTCTCTATCAACTGATATCTAGTCTGGTCTCAGTCTTATTAACCGTGTGACCCTGGGTGAGTCACTCGTTTCCTTGTTATGAAAGAAAACAGAAAAGAAACCAAAACCAAAACCGCTAAGAGGAAGAACATAAAAAAGTCTGCTTCAATTTGCATTCTAACTTCACCCTTTCTTTCTCCAGAGGTAGGTGGTCCCTCCTTCAGAACTGTCCTCGGTCACTGATCTGCTGGCACTGACTGGCTGCATCCCTCATATGGTCACCCACCTATGTTGTTAGTGTAGATGGTGATCTCCTGGTCCTGTCACTTCACTCAGTTTCAATTCATCTAAGTTTTTCCAGGCTTTTCTGAAGTCTTGACTCCATCCCATATGTCAACCACAGCTTATCAGCCATTCCCTAAGTGATGGGCATTCCCACACAAAACCTTTTCAATTTAATGTAATCAGAATATCCATTTTACTTCCCTCAGTCCTCTCTGTCTCCTATTTGGTCCTAAATTCTCCCCTTATCCATAGATCTGAGGGGCAGATGATTTCACACTCCCCTCATTGGCCCTGGTAGCTCCCTTCATGTCCAAGTCACACACTCATTTGAACCTTCTCCGGTGGAGGCTGTGAGATGGGGGTCTAGGCCTCGGCTGTGCCAGAATAGTTTCTAGTTTTCTGTTTTTGTGTGAAAAGCTTAGATCTTTAGCTTGATCAAACACTAGATTGTCCTGGTCATTTACTGCTGTGTCTCATGTCCCTTCTGTCCCCGCTCCACCCCCTAGATCTCAGTTACAACTGTGGTTATTGCTTTAGAATACAGTGCCAGGTCTGCTGCTGCCCCCTTTCTTCACATTATTTCTCATTGAGTTTTCAGATGAATTTTATTATTTTTTCTTAGTTTATAAAATAATTTTTAGGGGAGTTTGATATGGCATTGAATAAATAAATCAACTTGGGCAGAAATGTCATTTTTATCCTGTTGGCTCAGCCTTCCCCTGAGCATTTGATTTTTTTTTAGGTTTTTGCAAGGCAAATGGGGTTAAGTGGCTTGCCCAAGGCCACACAGCTAGGTCATTATTAGGTGTCTGAGGCCGGATCTGAACTCAGGTCCTCCTCACTCCAGGGCCGGTGCTTTATCTACTGCACCACCTAGTCACCCCCAATTGATATTTTTCTAATTGTTTAGATCTGACTTTAATTGTGTGAAGTGTTTTGTAATTGTATTCCTATGGTTCCTGGGTTTGTCTTGGCAAGAAGACTCCCAAGAATTTTATTTGTCCACAGTTATTTGAAATGAAATTTCTCTAGCTCTTGCTGTTGGGCTATGTTGGTCTTATACAGAAATGCTGATGCTTTATGGGAGTTATTTTGTATCCTCCAACTTTGCTGAAGCTGTTAATTATTTCCATTGTTTCTCTTGGTACTTTAAGAGTGTGCAAAGAGAGAGTTTTGTTTCCTCATTACCTATTCTGATTTTTTCCATTGTTTTGCTTGCTGCTATAGCTAGCATTTCTGTTCTAGTACCATGTCGGGTCTGTTTTTTCAAAGAACAAAAATACTTGCTTTCTTTCTGTCCCACTTCGCTGGTGCCCTCCCCCATTGGTACCCTCCCCAGTTGGTGCCCAGGGTTCCATATCGTGAGGAGAGGAATTGAAATCTCTGGTCTTGAAGCTTTCAAATACGCCCCCCCCTTCCCATGAGATGGGAAGCCCATTTTTCTTGCCTTTGTACCAATAGGGAAACTGAGACTCTAGGAAGAAAGCACTGAACCTGAGGCAGGGGAGCCCCTTGGGGATCTCCCCCAGCTAGCCAAGGCCCAGGGATAAAAGCATCTCTTAAACTCCAGGCTGCTCCATGGGGGAGAGGACAGACCATACGTGCATGTGATTTACATGTGTCTCTGCCTTGTGTGGGCATGTGTAGACTACATAGACATGGGTGTGCATGTTACATGCTACACCACAGCCCGGGGAGGGCAGGCACTCCCTGGTCTCCCTCAGTAACTCGGCACAGGCTAGACCCAGGCCAGGACTTGACCTCGGCCTACACCAAGGCTCCTCTCTCTTCCAGACTGGCGCAGCCATCCAGCAGCCCTCTCTGGACAAAGATGCGTCTGGACATCAAGTCATACCTGAACTCCGTTATTCAGGTATAGGGAGGGGTAGGCAGGCTGGTGGGTGGGCTCCTTCCTGGTGGGCCAGCACCCTGTCTCATTCTCAGGTCTGCCCTGATCCTCCCCCTTTCTCTTCCCATAGCTGGCTTCCTGTCTGACTGAGGCGTCTGTGGCTGCCGCTGTCCTTCAACACATCAGCACCGCTGTCCCTTATTATCTGACCTTCCCCAAGCAGTGCCGGGTGCTGCTCAAGGTGAGGTTGGGGGACTGAACCGGGTGGGGGGGTGGACTTTGACGACACCTGGGCCCAGAAGGGCCTAGACCTGGGGAGTAGGAGCTCTTGCCTTCCCTAGATGGCATTCTTGGGGGACAGCTTAGTACAGGACCACCCATCAGAGGGGGCTTTGCTCTGCCAGCTAAGGGTACTCCAGTCTGAGGTTGGTGGGTTCCTCACATGTGCATCCTCCTCCAACAGGGCTGCTGGGAACTGGGGGAGGCCAAGGGATCTATCAGGTCCTGGATTCACTCTGCCCTCCTGTCCCCACCACCATCCATAATGTAGGACCCGGGTCTCCATCTCCTGCAGCCCAGTGTCCCCTCCTCATGCCAGCTGGCCAGATGTGGGATTGCTCTGGCTGTGCTGATGGCTAATGCATGAGAGCTGGCTATCTGGGGGCTGGGGGGGGATGGCCCAAGTCAGGCATGTCCGTTTGGTTTGTGTCCGTGTGCGTGTATGTGTGTGTGTCTATGTGTGTCTTTCCCTATGTATGTGCATCTGTGTGTGTCTGTGTGTGTGTTTGTATCTTTGTGTCTGTGTGTGTGTGTTTGTGTTGGGGGCTTTCTCACCGTGGACTATTGGGGGGAGAAGGTGGTAGGCTCTCAGCCATAAGAAGCGATGTGCCCACTCAAGGCATCATCATTGTCACCTGTGATGGTTGTTAGGTGGCTGGCAGACCTGGCATGGTTTGGTAATTCCGCTTTAGCCTGGAATACTGAGCAGGGGCCCCTGGAGGCAGTAAGGGGGGGGATGTTTCTGGGTGTCATCATCAGTCCCCTCCTTCCAAAGTCCCCAAACTTCTCCCCTCACAGCATCAGCTCTGCCAAGGGGATCCCCAGGGCTGGGGGGTCGAGGTCCCCAAAGCTCCACAGAGAGGGTTGTGGGGAGATCCCTGCAGCAGGCTTCTGGCTCAGCTCAGCTGTCCTCCCTCTCTCACAGAGGATGGTCGTGCTCTGGAGCACGGGTGAGGAGACGGTGCGGGTGCTGGCCTTCCTCATCATCAACAAAGTCTGCCGCCACAAGAAGGACCCCTTCCTGAGCCCTGTTCTCAAGGTGACTCCTTAAGGGTGGCCCCCCCCACAAGGGCTTTCCCAAGCCAGAAGCTGAGGTAGGGCGGTTTCATGGGATTGCTGACCCAGCTGGAAGGGATCTTGGAGACCACCTGGTCCAACCCACCTGCTTTATTAAGGGGGAAACTGAACTTGCCCGATGCTGGCGGCCAGGGCATGACAAAGCCAGGTCCTTTCCCGACCCCACTTGGAGCTGCCAAGAGAGTCTTGTCACTTTCCCTAATGGGGACCACACTCACTTTGGTATCAGGGGTGACCTGGGTTCTGCCCTATGAGTAAACTGAGTCCTGGGAGGGCAAGAGAAGGACGGCCATGAGGCTGGGGGAGACGATGGAGGCCACAGTGTTAGATAACGTTTGGTGCAGTCCACAAAAGGCCAGGTTGGCGGGTGAGAGGCCATTGGATGCTGCACCACAGCATGGACTCATGTTCAGACCCTGCCAGATAACTCTGGGCCTCAGTTTCCTCCTCTGTATGATGGTGGCGCTGGTTCCCACCCCTGTGACCCACTGTCCTCCCTTCCTCTTAGCAAATGTACATCTCCTATGTGAAGAACTCCAAGTTCACGTCGCCCAATGCCCTCCCTATGATCAACTTCATGCAGCGTACGCTGACAGAGATGTATGCGCTGGATACAGTCCTCTCCTACCAGCATGCTTTCCTCTATATCCGCCAGCTCGCCATCCATCTGCGCAACGCCATGACCATGAATAAGAAGGTACTGGCCCCTTCGCCCTCAGGGAGCCCCAGCTGCCTGCTGCTTCTGGAGCCTTTGTGGCTCCCTCTGGCTTCTAGGACAATATTCTAGAAGATCTGCTGGGCATGGCTCCAGAGAGCCTGGGCTGGGGCCCCCTCCCCCCTCCCCAGATGGTTCTGTATTTCCTCTGCCCTCTGAGGGGAAGGAGGCAAAGGGGGGCAGGGCTCATCCTTCTGTGTCCAAGGGCTGGCACACAGTAGGTACTAAATAGATGCTTGTTGGGTTGGCTGGAGAGCCAGAAGCCAGCTCTGAGCCCCCTCCCTCCTTGCTCCCAGGACACCTTCCAGTCCGTGTACAACTGGCAGTACATCCACTGCCTCTACCTGTGGTGCCGTGTCCTGAGCACTATCCACCCCAGTGAGGTCCTGGAGCCCCTCATCTACCCACTGACCCAGGTCATCATCGGCTGTATCAAGTACGGATGGGGAGCGTGGGGGTGGGGGGGGCAGGGGCTAAGGATGCGTGGCCTCTCTGGTGTGGACACCTGTGAATGCAGGTGTGTGTGTGTGTGTGTGTATGTAAGTGGTGTGTGCATGAGTGTGAGGAAGCTCCAGGGGCCCTGGGGGGTGGATTGGGGGCCCAGCAGCAGCCTAATTACACTTGGGTTTGATTCTGCTTTGTAGTTGCATGTTGATGAAGCCTGGGGGGGCTCACAAAGGGTGGGCTGCCCTGGGGTCTCAGTTTCCTCATCTGTAAAGTCAGGGGAGGGGGCTAAAGCTGATTTGCACAAACCCCCCCACACACACACACCCCAACCCAAGGTGGCCCCGGCCCTCAGGTCCCTTTCTGGAACTGGAAGGGACCCCAGAGATCGGCTGGCCCAGCTCCCTCATTTGACAGAGGAAGAAACTGAGGCGCAGAGGGTGGGCACCTTGGCTGAGGACACACGGGTTCAGAGATTAAGCAGGTTCCTGGGCCCTTGCTCCCGGCTGTAGTGGGCCCCGCTGGAGATGTTGGGTGGCTAAGCTGGATTTGAACCCAAGCCCCTTCTCCAGACTCGGAGCACTAAGAGCTTGGGGGGGCGGGGCAGAGGTCGTGGGTGGCTGGGGGCAGGGTGCCTCCTACAGGACTCCTGGGCCCCGGCCGGGAGGTGGCGCTGTTCCACCGCACAAGGCGGGCCGGGGGCGGGGCCTGAGCGGGGCCAGACAGCTGGCTTGGCTCCAGGTGGGGACCAGGGCAGAATTGGAAATGTGCTTGTGCCAGCTGAGGAGGGGGCTGCGGCTGCCTCCCGGGGGCGCCTCCTCACCAGCCTGGAAAGTGCATTAAAAATGCAGAGGGGCAGCCTCAGAAGGAGTTTCAAGACCCCCCCCCCCCATCCCAGGTTTGGCCCTGCTGGGCATTCTGGGGAGGGCACAATCCTGCTCTGGCCTCGAAGCAGCTAGAGGGCATGTGTAGCCCCTGCCCCCCAATAGTGGCTGCTCAGATGCCTAGCTTGGGGAGTGGAAAGTTTACCAATCTTCCTCAACAGTCTTTCCTTCCCTGGGCCTTAGTAAAATGAACTAGGGGAGCGTCTCTGAGGACCCCCAGTCTGGGCTGGGGTGGGGGGAACTGAGCAGCATTCCCCTCTGTCCCCTTGGCTCTTTGTAGATAAGTGACCCCATCTGGACCCAAGACTGGGGTCCCTGTCAGCCTTGTCAGGGGCCAGAGGCCAGGGCCTCCTTCAGCTTCTGCTCTGAGCTGACTCCAGGTCCATGGTGGGAGCAGGGGTCGGTCCCTGGAGGCAGGCCTGTTCCGGCCCTGACTCTGGTGCTTTCCTTTCTCCCAGATTGGTCCCCACAGCCCGGTTTTACCCATTGCGGATGCATTGCATACGGGCCTTGACCCTGCTTTCCGAAAGTACCGGCACCTTCATCCCCATCCTGCCCTTCATCCTGGAGGTGAGTTCATCCTGAGCCCCTGCAACACTGCCATGGGCACCAGGATCCTTGTACCTCCTTGTATCTCTGAGACTCTGGACACCCCAGCTCTTCTACAGGTAGAGAGATGGGAGTACCAGGCAGGCAGAGCAGGTGTCCAGGTCTGCCCCTTAAACATGGTGCCCAGTGGGCAGTGAACACATGTCCAGGTCTGCCTGATGGGCACTCACAGCTCTCATCCTTAGATGTGGTGCCCAGCGGGCAGGGAACACAGTGGGCCCCCACTGACAGAGGCATGGACAGGTGCTCCCTGCTCCCATGTGATCAGAGGTCTGTCTATGGCTCTGCTGCTTTTGTCACGTGACTGGGTTCCAGGCCCACCCTTTGCTTCTCTAGGTTAGATGTCTGGATCCAGGTGGATAGTCTGGATCCAGAGAGGCATATTAGGACCCCCATCCTGGTCCTATGGAGGTTGCAAACCTCCATTGTGTAGATGGCAGACAGAGGTGTCGCTGGAGGTTTGGGTAGTGGGCCCAGACTGATGCCAGCAGGATTGGGGACTTGGTGATCCCAAAGAATTCCCTCTATTCCTGTTTGGCTAGTCTGGATGAAGGCCTTCCTTGATTCCTCACTCTACTCAGGCCAGGGCCACCAGCCAAACAGGCCCTGCCCTCCAGGGCCCCCCACCCAGCCCACAGTATCTAACAGTGATGGAGCTCTCAAGGGGGGCAAGCCACCATCCCTGTGGAGTCTGGGGTGGCCGCCACAGGGCTCTCGTCCTCAGCTCCAGTCCCTCTGGGCTCCTCCTCTCTTCTCTAGCCCCCCCCCCCCAGCTCCGAGGCTGGGGCATCTGGGCACACTGCCAGGGCCGTGGTCGGCCCCGGGGGAAGGAAGGAAGGAGGGAGGAGGTGGGAGAGGCCAACCAAACCCCAGACTCGCTCCCCATCGGTTCTGCTGAGGCGTGAGCCCTTGTGGTTTCGTGTTGTAAACGTCCGTCGGAAACCACATCCTCCCCGCCGGTGGGAGCCAGCATCCATGCCACCACCGCTGCTGCCATTTGTAAATCTCCAACCTCAGGGCCCTTGGCCCTTCTGGCACAGCCTGACTCACCAGGCGCTGGCATCCTGGGATCCCTGTGGTACTCTTCCCACCTCATTCTAACTTTTGTCTCTCCTCTGACAGGAGAGGGGCCCCCCCCCCCCCCATTTCTAACTCCTGTCGACCTCAGGGCTCTCAGCAGGCACCAGAGGGCACAGGGAGCTTCCTGCCACATCCGGTGTCATCCCTTCCCAGACACCTGGGTGTGGAGCTGGGCCCTCCCTCTCCTTCCTCCCCCCCCCCAAAGCCCGCAGGCTCAGCCTCAGCATCAGCGTGATAAAGGGCAGAGCTGTGGCTCTGGGAATCGATTTATTATTAATCGGCCTTGCTGCTTTTCATTTAGAGTCTGGCCCAGTCTCCCTCCTGTGGCCAGGGAGGGGGCGGCTGCAGGGGGAGCTCAACTGTGGGGGGGCTTTCCTTGCTTGGAGACCCTCTTCCTCTGTGCCATGCCCCCCCCCCCCCCCCATGCCCATCCCTGGCCAGCTGCTGCTCACATCTCATCAGGGTGACAGCCTGCCTCTTGTGAAGAGGAATGGAGCCTGGAGCTGGGGCCGGGGTGGGGGGGCCGGGTAGCAAGATGGGCAAGTGAGCCAGGCAAAGAGGCCGGCCCACCTTGGCCAGCCAGAGCCTGTCCTCACCACCCCCTCCCCAATTTATCAGCTCAGACAGTGCCTCAAAAGAGTTGGCCTCAAATCCTGCCCCCCACCCCAGGCTGCAGCCTGGGTTCTGGCAGCCTCAGTTTCCTCGTGATGAAAAGGGAATAATCATAGGGCCTCCCTCCCAGAATGCTTGTGACAATGGGAAGTGATCATTGGGCTGGGCAGGAGTGAGCTTTCCATTGGGACGGGTGGGGTCTCCATCCTGGTACTCCCAATCTCCCCTTCCTCAGACCTCCTCCCTCTCCCTTGCTCCTTCCCTCTGCCTTCTCTCTGTCACCAGACCCTCTCCCTCCATCAGCCCCCTTCCCCTTCCTCTGCCTCCCGCCCCTTCTCTAGCCCCCTTCTTCCCAGCTCCACCCCGCTCCCCCCTCTGTCTCTTCTCCTTATAGCTCCTTCCCTTCCCCAGCTCCCTCCTTCTACCTCCTTTCCCCTTCCCTTCCTCTGTCTCCCTCTACGTCTCCAGTCCCCCTTCCCCACCCCCTCCCTCCCCCCTGCTCCCTCCCTCTCTTCCCCTCCCCAGCCTCCTCTCGCTGCATCTACTCCTCCCCCATTCCTTTATCTTCCCCAGCCCCCTCCCCCTGCCCTCCTCCCCCTCCCCTCCTGGGTGACCCCGGGAGCATGTCAGCAATGGCTGAGGACTCAGGGGCTTGTCTGTCGAGTCAGCCTCCGCCTCTGATGTGGCGACCTGGGCGATCGATGCCATTTGGACGAAAGACATAATCGTGTATAACGAGGTTTGTAGCATTGATTATCCAGGTAGGGACGTTTAATTTTTTATTTCCACAAGCTGCCGAGAAACTCACCCTGCCTCCCAGCTGAAGGAGACCGCAGTGGGGGTAGGGTCCTGACTGCCCAAGACCCCAGGGAGCAATGATTGGGCAGTGATGATGGGCTACATCAATAAGACAGTTTCATATTTGCCAAGCATACATCTCACTGGAGCCTCACAACAACACCAAGAGCACGTTTATCCTTGTTTTATGAGGACACTGGGCCAACCAGAGGTTAAGTGACTTACCCAGGGTCACAGCTAGTAAATGCCTTGAGGCAAGATTCAAATTCAGATCCTCCTGCCTCCAGGACCTTAACCACTACTGCCTTTAGAATGGGGCTTGATAGGAAGGCTGGAGGTGGATTTGCCAGTGGATTGTTGGGGCTACTGCAGGCCCCCCCCCATCCATCCCAGCCCTTGTGAGAAGCATGGGCTGCTGTGACTTGTGGGTGAAGGGGGTCTGGGGCAGGGGGTGCTTCCATTTGGGGTTGGGTGACAGCCTAGAAACAAGACTAGGAACTTGGTGGCATGGCAGCCCAGTCTTGACCTGCCAGCCTGTTTCTCCATCTGTCAAGGGACAGTCCAGGGCAGTGGGTATCACATACACCTAACCAGCTATCCTGTATCAAGACAGACTGCAGAGTATGTGTGGGTTGGGGCTTGTGAAGGCCCCAGTGGTAACCCTGGTGATGCCTTCATGGGGGGATGGCAGGGGGACCTGCCTGAATGGAGGAGTGTTATTAGGTTTTAATGTGTTTTGGGGCCGTCTTGGTGGTAGTATGTCTGAGGAAGCCTTCCGAGCTCTGCCTCCTTGGGGACCCCAGAGGGGCAGTGAGCTCCCATTCGAGCAGCCGGGCCCCCAGCAGAGGAGAGTTCTGGATGGCATGGCTGAGGTGGGGTCTCAGTCCTTTGCAATTCCTGGGTTGAAAATTGGACCCCTCTTTCACTTTGCAGATTTTCCAGCAAGTTGACTTCAACAAGAAACCTGGACGAATGAGTGCCAAGCCCATCAACTTTGCCGTCATCCTGAAGCTGTCCAATGTCAACTTGCAGGAGAAGGCCTACCAGGTAAGGCGCGCACGGGAGGCGGGAGGGAGCCAGAGGCTCAGGGTCCAGCCAGAGGACTTGCCTCAGTCACTTCTGAAAGTTCCCAGCTAGAAGAGATCCACCTGGAGGCCAAGGCTGTGGGTTGGTCCCAAGCAAGGGTCACCTGAAGATTTAGGGGATATTTAACCTGAGCGTCTGCTGTTCTGGCATATTTGGAGGCCTTCCATATAGGCAGGGCTCTAGCTAGCTCTCCTCTTGGACCCAGGGGCCCAGTGAAGGAGTAAGTAATTGTGGACAGCCTCTGGGGTCTCTTGATGCCAGCCTGTGGTTGGGCTGCCCCTGGGCTCTGTGAAGCAGAAACTCGCCTAGAAGCAGGCCAGGCATGACTGGGGCAGCCAAGCCCTTTCCATCTTGGAGATGGAGAGGGCCTGAAGGGCAGTGCCAGGGGGCAGAGAAGGAAGCCAGCCCCCACCTTTGAGCAGCCTAATTGGGAGAATCGCTGTCCCTAAGGGCATAGAAGAGTTAGGGGCTGGGAGGTTGGGGACCACAGCTTCCCACTGGCCCTACCACAGTGGAACATTGCCCTCCTTATTCAACACTTTGAAAGACTGGAGGCCCACAGGAAACAACTTGCACTCAAGGAGCTCCCTTGGGGGTGAGACGGGCCATCAGGGTCCAGGGTCCACCTGCCCAGGTCTCCCACCAGGGACTTGGGAGGGCCAGGCTGAGGGAGGTAGCCCCTACTGAGATAAAGCTCTGCCTCAGGCTGGATGGGCTAGGAGACCTGGGCAAGTCACTTAGCCTCTTGTTGGGACGAACAGGAGCTGCTCCCAGGGCTCTCTGAAATGTGAGAAAAATGAAAGGTATTCTGGATGACTTCCAGTTCTCCCTCTCCCCCTCCTGGAGGTGCCTGCTGGGAGTGGGGGGTGACAGTTAAGCCCCTCTCTCCCTCCCAGGACGGCCTTGTGGAGCAGCTCTATGACTTGAGTCTGGAGTACCTGCACAGTCAGGCCTGTGCCATCGGCTTCCCGGAGCTGGCCTTGCCTGCCATCATCCAGGTAAGGGCCTTCCTTGGCAGTGTGGGGGTGAACGACCTGGCAAGTTGGTCTCCATGTGACAGGGAGGGGCCTCGAGCTGAGAGACCCCTCCCACCTCTGCTCCTGGCAGGAGGCCGGGCTTCAGAGAGAAGGCCAGGGCTCCCTCAGTGGAAAGAGGTTGGGCCGGGGCCCGACGCCTTCTCTGGCCGACGGAGCCGGGCTGAAGAGACGTCTGACCCCCTGGTGAACCCCGGGAGGGAGCAGACTTGGCCCCAGGACTGGCCCAGCCAAGCCATAGGCAGTGGAGCTGGGGGGAGAACTGAGGGGTGAAGGATGGTGGGGGGTGTGCTGCTGGGTCCTGGGAGTTGTCTGGACCACTGTGGGTCATCCTTCTGCTCAAGTGCCCATCAAGCCCCTCTGTGCCAGGCTTTACAGAGTGCCAGGTGCTGGCAGCTCAAGGATAAAAGAGACCCTGCCCTCTGGGATCTTAATGGGGACACATATGAGGACACAGATGAGTTCAAAGAGGAGGGTGGTCATTCTGGGCCTGTCTGTGGCCTGAAGGACCCTCATTCCCACAGCTCACAGGCCCCTCCAGAGTTGTCTCTGAGGGGGGAGGATGGGCAGCTGGAAGGAGTGGACCTGGGGCTGGAGGCAGGAAGCCTAGGGAGGCCTGGAGCTGTGGAAGACTGGGCTTCAACCTCTGCTTTCCCTCCTTCCCAAGACCTGGGCCAGGAGTACCCCCCCACTGCAATATGTGTGTGGGGGGCCCCCAACCCCTGTCTCCCCATTCCATGTGACTGTCTACTCCCCCTCTCCCCCACAGTTTGCTCAGTGCCCCAGCTGTTTCCGATCATGGGGAGGCCCTGGGTCTCTTACAGGAAGGCGGCTGGTGGGGGGGTGTTGGGGGGGCCGTCTGTGGTCCCTGCTGGCAGCGGCTGTCACTGTTTAGCCCTGGCAGGCCGACAGTCAATGCCACTAATCACAGGTCTGCCCAGTGGGGAGATGGCGCACCCTTACCACACACAGACACACAGAGACACACACACACACACACACACACACACACACACACACACTCACACTCATTCTAGTCTCATACCCAATCAGACAGTATTAACCCTCTCCTCTCTCTGACATGCACTCACATGCGTGTGCAGGCACACACACACCTCCCTCCCTCCTCCCCTCTGAGCTGCTGGGCCTGGGGCATGCCCCTTCTGTGTTGGGGGGGCTCTGCTCCTGGACCAAGTCTCTGCCATCTGGCAGTAGGTCCCTGCTCCTCTTCCTCTCTGACCTTCAGACCATCAAGCTTTCCTTTATCAAAGCAACACCAGATTTCCTTACCATCAAACCCCAGCCCAGGGGTCACGGGTCCAGCCTTAATGAAGCAAGACACGATTCAGCCTGTGACTTTAGGCCCTAGTTAGAAAGAACAAGACTAGAATGAAACCACTCTTGCCTTCCAGAAGTTTCCGTTCTCTAAGGCAGGAGGCCCATCCAGACCAAGCCCATGGTTGCTTCAGGCAGCCAGGCCCCTGTAGCCAGGGCAGGACCTCCCACGCCAGAGGAATCCTAAGAGATGGGGCCTGCTGGGCCAGCCTGTGCCAAGGTCTAGGGGCAGGAGATAGAACTTGTCCTGTGTGTGAGCATGACAGAAGGTCCTTGGTGTGTGCATGGGAAGGAGGGGCAGGAAGGCAGGAGGGGCCGCGTCATGAGGAGTGGTGAGGGCCACACCAGCTCATTGGGGGTCCTAGTGGTAAAATGGGAGCAGAGGAGAGGCGTCGATGTTCCTGTGCCCTGGCAGCCCCATGGTGGGGTTGGGAGGGGCCTGAGGAAGCCGACCCTGGGGTGAGGTGATGGGGGGGCTGGCCCCAGTGATGTCTGTGTCCTTGCAGAAAGCTGAGGGGAGGGCATGTGACCTGGGAGTCTTGGAGGGGGTGTTGTATCCTCCACAGGGTGTCGCTAGCGGAGCAGCCCTGAGCCCAGCCTGGTAGGAGTGGACCTGTGGTGCCTGAAGCCCTGGCCTTTCCCAGGGAGAAGCCCAGGGTGGACAGACTGGGTTGGCCTTCCTAGAGACCCTCCTTGACCAGCCTGTGGGGGGTTTCCCATCCCCCAGCCTGGGACATCCAGGAGCTTCCCACCTTTCCTGGCCTTCACAGGTCCTTTCCCCCAGTTCTGCTCCAGGCCTCTTGACTAAAGGGAGAATTATGGAAGAGTTCTTTCAGAAGGCAGAGGCCCTCCCTGGCTGGAGAAGGTCTTTCAGAGACCCCGGAGCCTGAGACCATCAGGACCTCTCACCCACCCTAGGCTTCTGCCTCGTGGAGTCGGCCCACGTGGCCATTCCAGAGTCTCCCCCAGTTTGCGTGGGGTTTCCTCATACCCTTGGATGGTGATGGGCTGGGCCCTGGGGGGGGTAACTTGAATGCCAATAAGTTCTCCTTCCCCCCGCCCTCCCCCCATCCAGTTTAAGTCCTTCCTGAAGGAGTGCAAGGTTGCCAACTACTGTAAGCAGATCCGCCAGCTGTTGGAGAAGATTCAGGAGAACGTCGAGTATGTCTCCAACCTGCGTCAGAAGGCTTCCTTTGGTGTGTCCAACCGACACGCTGTGGTCAGTGCTGGCATGAGCTGGGGCTGGGGGGGATGGGGAGGGGCACACCTCCCTGGGGGGCTTTGGCCAGGGCAAGGGGCAGGAGGGGCCCCTTGGGCAACATTCAGGGGTGAGAGGGACTGGACTTCGCAGGGGCAAATCTTCCTGTCTACTGAGGGGAAGGGGAGTGGGCCGCAGATGACTAGGCCTGCCCACTGCCATCGGGGGCTGCTGCAGTGGCCAGAGTGCTGAGGGTCACTGGAAGCTTCCTTTCTTGACCCACTGTCATCCTGAGGCCAGGAGACTTTCTTGGCCTTCTCCCCCCAGATGGAGGGTCCCTGGCTGCAGGCTGCTACCCTGGGCTCCTCCCCTAGATTCACTCATGAACTGAGACCCCATGTCCCTCTCTGGGGTTTTTGGGGACCTTCCTGAGCCTCATTTTGTTCCTTTGCCAAGATGACCAAGCTGGGCCTTAGCAGTCAGCTGGGTTTGGTGCTGGTCCCCCTGCCCCATTCCCCATCAGCTTGAGAGAGATGGGGGAAGATCCATCTAGTCCCCCTTGCACCCCCAGCCCAGGAGGTGCCACAGGTGGGAAGGGGCCTAGACTGAAGGGTGGGGTGAGCCACGGACCCGGTGAGGGGTCCTGTGATGACGTACAGCGTCTGAGGCTGTGGCTATATCCCTAGGATGCCTGGGAGAGGCAGGTACGGGCCGAGGGGACGCCCCTCACCAGGTATTACAGCCACTGGAAGAAACTGAGGGACAAGGAGATCCTGATGGAGATCAGCGGCAAGGAAAGGGTGAGGGACCAGGGAGCCAGGGGAGCGGCTAGGCTTCACCCCCCTCCCTGCCAGGGCTGGGAGTCTGTGCAGGGGGGGGTCCAGCGGGGGCTTCTGGCTGCCTGTTACAGTCATGGGGTGGGTACTCAGACCTCAGGAGAGGTCGGAGGATGGGGGCCAGAAGGCTCTGTAGCTTTTTGCTCAGCCCTCACCACCTGGGCCTGTGCGGCCTTCATCTTTCCTCCAGCTTGAAGAGTTGAACTTCCCCGAGATCAAGCGACAGAGACCGGAGGACAGGAAGGAGGAGGACAGGAAAGAGTTCAAGGACCTCTTTGACCTGGACACCGACTCAGAGGAGGAGGGCGAAGGCCTCTCAGTGAAAGGTGGGAAGCACCCTTCTGGCTGAGCTCTGAGGGGAGGGCGGCATGGGCAAGGACTGGACCTCACCCAAGAGGACTGGCGAGCACATGGCATAGGGGAGAGGGAGAATGACTGCCTGGGAGGCTGCCTCGGATACCAGGTGCTGGGTCTGTCCAGGGGAAGGGGATCCTCACACCATGAGTTCCACTCTGTTTGGCCCTCCCAAGGGTCTGGGAATGACTAAGGTGAGGGGGACCCCAAACAGCCATGGCTGGTGGACGTTTGTCGTGTCTGCCAGGAGATGGAGCAAGCTCAGAGGCCTGGCTGAGAGTCCCAGCCCCCCCAGAGAGCAGATGCCTTCTCAGCCCATAAGCCTCCTCTTCCTCCCCCTTTCCCACTTTCATTGGGGGATGCTGCACCGACCAGGCTGGCTAGGGAGGGTCTGTTTTGAGGAGGGGTCCCCCAATGTTCAAGCTGCCTTTTGTCACTGGAAGGACGTTGCCTCTGCTTGACCCCACTGGGTGCTGAACACCAGGTGGAACTTCCTGGCAATGGGACCACCCCCAGAAACGGCTCCTCAGGGAGGGAGCCCCCTTGGGCCTGGCCCCAGCCACAGCACTTATGTGGTGATCTTGGAGCTCTCTGCCTCAGTGTCTCATGTGACCCGGAGCCTTCTGGTGGGGGATTCAAGTCTCCCTGGGGTCTGTGCCAGGGTGGGGCAAGGCTGGGAAATGGCCCCTGGCCTAGATTAGTGACAAGGATGGCTGTGACCCTCCCTGCAGTGCTTGGGTGTGAGTCTTCCCCTCCGGCCCCACCCCCACCCCCCGCCCAGGACTGGAGTGGAATGTTTCCATTATCCTCCCATTTTTGACCGGAGAAACAGATTGTGTGACTGAGGCAGGATTTGAATCCAGGCCTCCTGACTCAAGTTGTCAGGATCCTGTAGATTGCAGGGGTGAATGTGCCAACTTTGACAGGTTTTCTGGGCATGTGTATCCCCGAGTGGACCTGTGCTTGGCCAGGGCAGCCTCTGACTGCCTTGCCCCTCCATGTGGTGTGGTTGAGGAGGGGCCACCCCCACCTGCCCCCGGTACCCCAGGAGCCAGGGCCAGCCCTTCAATGAGAGGGCCCTGCCATTCAGTGCACCGTCTTCATTGAACAGAAGCAAACTGAGGCCCACAGTGGGACCCAGCCACCCTCACTCTCTGGCAGAGTGGAGACTCAGGGCACCAGGGTAGGCTTGGCCTGACCCCTGCCCAGCGAGGGAGGGGCGAGTCCTTGGACCAAGCTCAGAGGTATAGAGACCCTTAGTCCAGTCAGTCACACCTAACTTCCTACTTTGTACCAGGTCTAGGGGCACAAGGGCAGATGCTGCCCTGGCAGCGGGACTGGTCTAGGGGTGGGGGAGAAGGGTGTAGATCTCCCAGCCGGAGGACATGTCCACATCCATACTCGTTGAACTCGTCTTCTGCTGTTCCCCCTTTCATGGCCCAGGTGTATCAATAGACAGGTGTCACTGATACATGGGGGACAGGGAGGGCCCTCCTTTCTATTGAGGACTTGTGGGCAAAGGGAGGAGGCTGGTGGGTCTGGGTTTCTTGATGAGATCCTGGGTGAACCCCAGAGAGGTAGGACAAGGGAGGGGGTAAGCAATCCTAAATGGTCCTGCCCCCCCATGTGGGGGACACCCTTGGCAGGGCTGACTCCATGTGGGCAGCTGGTGGGGGGTGGTTGGAGCTCAGGTCCTGGAGTTGGGAAGACCTCAGTTCCCTTGGGCCTGTCGCCCCGGGATCCTTCCAGACCTCGGACAGGGACAGCAGGGCAGAGGAAGGCACACTGGGCACTTTGCAGGACCTCATGACTGATCACCCAGCCTGGGACTCCAGGGAAGGAGGGAGGGAGGTATGATTTCTAGGGATTGTGAAACATCAAGCAGTCAGCCTTTCACCCCCACACTTGATCCCCAGCTAACTGCCCATTGGGAAGGCTGGACTTTTGGCATGCCTCATCTTGGCCCCGAGGAGGTGGGGAGCAGGGCCTAGGCTGCCCCATGCCTTCAGAGCTGGCAGCCTGGGGAACCTAAGGCTTCCCTATTCCCAAGCTGGGAGGTGGGGGACTTGAGGGCCAGTGTGTTCCCCTTTTGATAGAAGAGCAAACAGGCTCAAAGAAGGATGAGGCTAGTCCAGGGCCACCTGAGCAGACCCTTGGTCTCCCATTTCCATCCAGGAGGGGCCTAGTGCCCCCATCCCTCCTCTTCCTTCTGGGGAGCACATGCCCCCAAGACCTCATGGAGCTAGGGCAGGACCTCAGAAGCCACTGGGGGAGGGCAAAGGTCCCTGGGCCCTGACTTCTCTAGACCTGCTCCGCCATCTCTTGTTGTGGGGTGGGAGGGGTGATGCCAGCTACAGCCCTGTGCGGGGGGGGGGGGGGGGGCTTGCTGCTTCCAGCTCTGATGGATCTGTGATGGCGATGGGGAAGGAAACCCACGAATTTCTCTCATTTACCCCCTGACAGGTCTCAGGCGGGGAGACAGGCTGTCGGAGATTATTAATGACTCGGGGCGGGCGGGAGCCAGGGGGAGCTGGACGCCTCCTGGCAGGCGATTAGAGATGGGCCCTGGCCGCCCAGCGCCTGGCCTAATGACTTCCCCCGTGGCCGAGGTGCTGATGGATTTGGGGAGGGGCCGCCCACGATGCCGGACAGAGGAGGGCTTGTGCCCTCAGCCTCCCTCCCCAGCCCCGTGCAGGCAGCTGACCACTGCCGTTTGTGTGTCTGAATTACAGGAAGGGCTGGCTCCAAGAAAGGTCGGGGCGAAGAAGGGGACAGCGCAGACAGCACGGACGAGGCATCTGACCTGAGTGGGGACAGTGAGGACCAGGAGAGCGAGGAAGAGGACGAGGACAGCCACCCCAAGGGTGAGAGGCTGGCGTGGTGCCCACACTGAGAAGCATCCTGATTAGGCTGGCCCAGGGTGCCGTGGTTTCTCACTGGGGGAGGGGGACAAAGTAGGGTTTGGGTGGGGCTGGGGGTCCCTGCAGACACCACCATAGGAGTGCTCCCCCCCATACCCACCAGCTGCTCCTTCCTCTCCTGCTATCAGGGACACCAGTGGCCTCAATACATTAATTAGTGCCATGATTAATTAGTGATGAGATGCCGGGACTGCCTGGCATGTCCCTGCTCAAGCAGAATTGCCCTTCTCCCCCAGGCCCAGGAGAAGCCTCAAAGCTGCCCCCGACTGAGCTGGAGCGACTGGCCCATGGAGAGGCCGATGTGGTGGAGGAGCTGCGGCTGTCCGATGAAGACTGAGGGACTGCCAGAGTGCTGCCCAGCTGGTGGGGCCTTTATTGGGTTTTCTTTACAATATAAAGAAGCTTAAATGGACCCAGAAGTCTCTCTAAGAAAAGTTGGTGGCACGTGCAGCGTGGGGGGGGAGCCCTGGGGCCAGGGATGCCAGCCACCCCTGGCCCCTCCCCAACCCCTCGCTTTCCTCGTCTTTGGTATGGTTGAAGTGGCTCGAGATGCATAGAGACCTGAAGAAGGGGCCGGGTCCAGGCTGGGGGCCCCTGGGGGCCCCAGCTCTGCTTCGGCCCCCTCCGAGCTGCTTCCAGAAATTCTTTGGATTTCTCCCCTCTCCTGGGCCTCAGTCCTGCTGTTCAGGGTTTCTCCTTTTCACCTTTTGTTTTTGGCCTCAAAAAGAAACAAAGCCGGGGCAAGGCCAGGGAAGTGCCCGGGGCCGGACACCTGGCCTGCCTGGAAAGGCCAAAGGTGAGGTGGTCCACAGCTGCCCTTGGGGAGGGGTCTCCGAGGGCCTTGTTAGGAGGGAGGCTTGGGCACATCTCCCATCCCCACCAGCAGGGAGGACGTCCCATTCTCTTGTTTAGGGGAGCCTCTGCTAGCCGGGAAGCCACCCCCAAAGGGGGACGCAGTGTTAGCCGGGGAGGTGGGCTGGAGTTCTGGTAGCTCCCTGTCCGTCGTCCCCCGAAGTCCAGGGGCCTGCAAAGGGAGGGCCACGGGGAAGCTGGCCATGTAGAAGAGTCTGCCCACGCGCTTGGCCACCTGGAAGAGAGGGGGGGAGCATGGGCACTCTGGTCCAAGGAAAAGGCAGAGAAATGGAGGCACAGTGGGACCCCAGCCCCCCACCCTGAAATCACAGGACCCAGATTCAAATTCTGACAGCTTCCCAAGGGGTGACTCACATGGGAGCGGATCTTCAGGGCAGGGCCCAACTTCAGCCCCATGTTGGTCAACAAATGCTCCTCAGTCAGCAGGGGCAACGTCTCCCCATCGATGGCCTGTTCTCTGAAAACCTGGGGGGTGGAGGGGGCCAGGGTCAGCCCCTCCCTCCTCCTACTCCCCACCTCTCCAGGGAGGACCGCTGGGCCCCAGCCCTCCCAGTTCTTGGGATGGTTCCCACCTCCCACTCTGGTCCCTGGGACAGCCCAGGGGTTTCCGGAGGGAGCTGAGAAGGGGAGCCAGGAAAGCAAAGAAGTCGGGGCAGCTCCTTTCCCCCCTCCCACCCAATCTTCAACAGAAGACAAACCCCCTTTGTGAAGCTGCTCAGCCCTGGGGGCACAACGACTCCCCTGGCCCCCTTGCCAATCCCAGACACTGGGGGGGTGAGGGGGCTTGTGGTTCTGTCCCACACACACTGCCAATGTACACACAGGCCATGTTGGGGGGGCATCCCACCACAGGCGGGGCCCAGGATTGGACAGCAGCAGCCCCCGAATCCCTTCAGGATGGCTGGGCCAAAGGACATGCCCATTGTCTGTGTCTATGACCTGCTGGGGATGGGACAGAACCCTTAGTGCGTGAACCCCCCCACACACACTGCAGGGACCCCCTTCCTGGCCTCCCATACCGGGGCATACTCTCCGCAACCAGCCAGGCCACCCACGAAAGTGCACACATCATCCACTGTCCACTTGCTGACGTCTTCGGGGCCCACGGTCTCCTCCCCGTTGTCCAAGATCAGTCCCCCCATGGTGCCTGCATAAGGAGAAGGGAAGGGGGGGTGACCCTGGGGACTCCTTGGCCTGGTTTGCCTTCCCCTCCCCCAAGGAAGTGAAGAGACCATGAGCCCTTGGTAAGGGTCATCCTAATAAATCCCCCCCCCCAAGCCCTGGCCCATCTCTTCCTGGGCGGGGGAGGGGCTGTCTGCTTCAGAGGGCCCCCCCCTTCCTCAGCCCTGATCTGTGGGCTCCATGTCAGTGGTTTTGTCTCTGACTCCTTGGAAGCTCTCAGCTTGTCTTGGGGTGGGGGAATTTAGGACAGTGTCTTCCACTAAAGACCCAGCATTCCCCTTTTCCCAGCCCACCAACAAGGGAGACACACCCACCTGTGTGAAAGTAGGGGCTGACAGTATAGGGGAGGCTCAGAGGGGCTGGTAAGGGGGCACCCAGGAGGGGTCCCTTCCCCTCAGCTCTGCCTGCCGGGCCGTGCCCTGGAGAGTCACCACTGGCTCCGCTGGCTGCATCCTTGGGGCCATCGGAGGTGCGGTTGGCACCCCCCGCCTCCAGCCTGGGAGCCTCAGCCTCCTCGCTGTCCGACTCCTTGGAGTCCTCCTCTGGGCTGTCCTGGGCCCGGGCCCCCGGACCTGTGGTTTCCTTGGCCTCTCCGGGCCTTGCCACCCCCTTTCTGGCAGCGGGGCGCTGACGGGCCTGCTCCCTGGGGGGCGTTGGGGGGCCCGGACCGGGGCAGGGGGCTCCGTGTGGGGGCAGGGCCAAGAGGGGAGCCGAACTGTGCCTCAGCACCAGCATGGCACTCCGCCTCCGTTGAAGGTCCTCGTGGAGAGAGGAGGGGGGTAGCGAGTGGCTCTCAGGGCCCTCGTGGGTTCGAAGAGCAGGGTGCTCCTGGGGAAGCCCCAGAGGGTCCCCCGTCAGCAGCCTCGGCCTGTGCAGGCTCTCCAACTCCTTCTGCCGAAGCAGTTCTGCCGACATCTCCAGCCTAGGGAAGGAAAGGGGGTCAGCACACCCCTGCTTTCCTCCACCCCAAGCCAAGTTGGAACCAGACAGGCCCCAACCCCTGAAAGAGGGGGCGGGCCAGTGGCTATCTGCAAGGCTACTGGTCAGGTGCCTCACAGTGGCTGGGTCCATCTGCCAGCTTTTGTTTACTGGAGGGGGCAATCTCGGGGTCACCCTCACCTGGCCAGGCTCTGCTTTCGGAGAATTTCCTGTTGTCTGGCAAACAGCTCAGCCTGGGCGGGCTGAAGGAAGCCATAACCTGGCCGGTGGAGAGGGCAGAGGCAGCTGGTCAGTCCGGCCCAGGCCATGCACCTTAACCCCCCCCCAACCCCTCCAGTGCCCACAAACCACTAGCTGCAGCCCAAGGCTTGAGCAAACACAGCCCACCTATTGTGCCTCCTCCTCACCTGGGGTCTGGCAGAGAGCTGAGGGCACCCCCAGGAAGGGGGGTCTGAGGTGGGGGCCCAGGGCAATGTGGGGGGCATTCTGGGGCGTCAGCAGTGATGGATGGGTCAGGTCCCTGAGGGTAAAAGAGAATCAGACTCGGCCCAGATTCCCCCTACCCAGGCTGGGGGGGGGGGGCTGGCGAAGCACATGCTCCGCCTCTGGAGCTCTGGGGGGTTGGGGGCTCCTCCTGCTCATTTCCCAGAATCTCCCTTGGCCCTCGCGGCCCCCCCACCCCCGGCCTGACTCTAATTGCGCCTCGCCACTGGCGGGCAGGGGGAGGGGGAGCGGTCGATGCGCCGCTCGTTAAAGCCTCCAGCAGCCCCCGCCCCCGCCCCCGGCGGCGCCAATTAATCTCGGGCGGCGGCGCGGAGGCGCTGACCTTGGCGGGCGCCGGGCCGGGCTGCGGCCGCAATTACCCGGCCCGGGGCGGCCCTGGCCCCCGCCCGGAGGGGGGGCACCAGCTGCGGGCACGGGCAGTTCGGGGGCCGCTGACAGTCTGTCTGCACTGAGGCCCCTCCCCAGTGACCACTGACCTGCCAGCCACAGGGGCCACTCTGGGGGGCCGGCCTCAGCCTTCACACACACACACACACACACACACAGCCAGAGCCCAAGGAGCTAGGGAGGGGCGCCCCATTTATGTCCCCCCAATCCGCTCCGGACCCTTTACCTATCTGAGAAGTGCCCGCTGACAGCTGTTTCCCGATGGGGGGGGAGGCCCTGCTTGCGTCGCTGCCCTGCCCCCCCTCCGGCCCCGCCTCCGACTGCAGCCCCCGCAGAACTGCTGGAGGATGAGGGGAGATGGGGCTCCAAGGCCCCGGGGCTCCTCACGGCAGCTGCAGCTGCCACCTCCTGTCTGAGCCTCAAGAGATCTGGGGAGAGAGGGGGGGCACCCCGTGAGCAGGCAGCCAGCCCAAGGCCTTGGGGATCCCCCCAAGAACTTGACATTGGGGCCAAGGCGAAACCAGGGCGTGCCTCTCCCCTCCCCCACCTAAGGACTTGCCCCGGTGGCCATAGGGGGAGGGGGTCACCGGATGGGGGGGGCCAGGAGATAAGAGGCAGAGGGAACACCGGCCATCAAGCCAAGGCTGAGGGGCAGCTGGGGATGGGGAAGCGCAGAAACGGGGAGCTCGGGGCAAACAGGATGGGGCCCCCTGGAAGGAACTAGAAACAGCTTGGCGGCCCCCCTTCCACTCACGGGATTTGGGGTTCCCCTGAGCAAGAAGGAAGGAAACCCTTCCCACCCACGATGGAAAGAAAGAAAACAACTCCGACCCCTCGGGCAGCATGGGGAACCCCCAATCACCCACACACTTCCCAGGTTCCGAGGAGTCGGGGGGACCCCAGGGGCTCCCGGAGAGACTGGGGAACCCAGAACCAGCCAGCCTCCAGATAAACACTGGGCTTCGTGAAATGGCAAGGAAACAGGGAGACTTCCCACACACTGAAGGGAGCTGGGGGGCCCCCAAAGGGGCAGACTCCCAGCCCCTCTTCTCTGCCCAGGTCCCCCCCCCGCCTGTGGCCGGGGGCTGCGGGAAGCTGGGCAGCCCGGCCCCCCGCCCCCCCAGTCTCGGCGGCTGCTCCCAGATTAATGAGCCGAGAAGAGCCGGCTCCGGGCCCGGCCCGCCCGCCCGGCCGCCCGGGGGCCCGTGATTCCGCCCCGGGCTCCGCGCCAGCTCCGGAGCCGCATTGATCCCCAGTGACCGGAACGGCCCCCGCCCCGCCCCCTCCCCCCGCGCTGTTATTTACAGTCGGGCCCTGACGGCGCCGGGGGGGGGGGGGAGATGGGGGGCCCTGAGTGACAGCCCCGCTCCAGGCCCCGCCGCCGTGCCAGCCCCCCGCCCCCGGCCCTGCAGCTGGGGGAGGAGGCGGGGGGCGGGGAGGCAATTAAAGGGAAGGGTTTTAAATTATTAAGATTTTGTGAATTATTCAGGCCTCGGAGGCCACAGCAGCCTGGGCTCCCCGCGCCCCCGCCGGGGCAGAGCCGTCCCTCTGAACCGGAGAGCGTGTGTCAGAGGAAAACCGCCCCCCCCAGCTTTGGGGTGACTGTCTGACTTGGAGCCTGGGTGTGTGGGGGGCAGCAGGTAGCAGCCGATGTGGGGGACTCCTGTGAGGCTGTGTGCCACTGCCAGCATGCGAGGCCGCCTCACTGCCCTGACTGCCATGTGGAGGGGGGCGGGGGGCCTCCAGGGCGAGTCAATGACCAGTCCCGGGGGGGGGGGCAGTGAGAGAAAGGGTCCGAAGGTGGGATCTCTCCACACCCCTCCGCACTAGCTCCCACCTCCATCCCCCTCAGCTCAAAAGGGGAGGAGACTGGCACCCGCCCCCCAGGTAGCTAGAGCAGGCCATGGGGGGGGATGGAAAACCAGATGAACAGAAGGGGGTGGGGCGAGAGGCTGCAGCACCCCTCAACATCCTGGAACACCACTGGAGTGGATGGGGCCGGGAGGAGGAGCCTAGGGCCAGCCTGGCAGAGGTGGCTGCCCTCTGGGAGGGGCACTCACCACTGTGGCTGGGCAGGCCCACGCTGCTGGCCAGTTGGTAGAGCCGCTGCTGCTCTTCAAAGGCGCCAGGCTCACTCAGGGCCGACATCATCCTTCGGTAATGCTCCTCAGGGGTCATCTGGGGGGCCGGCTCCTCCCGCAGGGGGGAGGGGGAGGGCTCTGGGGGAGAAGCAGGGAAAAGGGGGAGGTCGATCCAGAACCCCCGGGGTCCATACACTAACAATCCCCCCCTACACATTTTTCCTGGATTCAAGCTCCATTTACATTCTGTATATAAGGAAAGCTTCCAGCCAGGCTGGCACACCAACATCCCATCTCCCTCACACATATGTGGGTGGGCACATGTGCCCACGAGAACATGCATGTTCATAAGCCCTGGGGTTGCCTGCCCTGATGTGGCCACATCTAGAGTTTCCCTAAGACAGGTAGGGCCATTGCCAGGCCTCAGGTAGGACTGCCCAGTGGGCAGCCCCTCCCCAGAGGCTCAGCCCTTACCCTTGGGGGACTCGCTCCTGGGCTTCTTCTCCGTGGGGCGGTCACTGCCACCGCTGCTGGGGGAGCAGCCCCGCCTTTTGCCTAAAAGGTCATCTGGGTGAGGGGAAGTGGTAAAGAGGGGGCAGAAGGGAGGAAGAGCAGGGGGAGGGGTAGAGAAGAAGAGAATAGCGTCAGACTGTAGCTCAGGGAGCCTCCACACCAGCCAAAGCCTACAGGCAGGTGGGCAGGGGCAGGTTAGAAGGTCAGTGTCACCCCCCCCCCCAGGTCACAGCCCTCCAGCCCCTCCCCCCAACAATCCCCGTACTGAGTTTCATGGTCTGTGAAGCTGCCTGAGGGCCCTCCTGGGCTTCCAACAGGAGGCGCCTCTCATGTCCTGAGCCAGCCTCCCTCCTGCCTCGCTCGCCTTCCCAGTCTGAGCCTCCCTCCCAGTTCCTGCCTCTCTCCTCCTCAGAAGCTGAGGTGCCCTCCCCCCTTATTAGTTCTGAATCACTCCCTCTTCGCCTCTTTGAATCTTTTCCCTCTCTTGGAGTCTTCCCCCGTTTTTTCCCTTGAAATCTCTTCCTTTCTCAATCTCTCCAAATGTCTTCTTTCAGCCTCATTTCATGATTTTCCCCTCTGAATCCCCCCCCCCCCCATTCCTTCCACATCCCCTTTTTGATTTTCTGCCTCCTTAGCTTCTGTCGGGAGCCTCTGACTCCCCTCTCAGTCTCATTTCAGCTTTCTCCTCTCTGAATATCTTCCCTTCTCACTTTCTGTTCATCTGGATCTCTGTTCCCTCCCTCCTCTTTCTGAACCCCATTCTAAACCTAGGCCCCTGGTCTCATTTCATCTTTTCCTCTCTGAACCCATCTCCTCCTCCTCCGGAATGTTCTCTTCTCCTGTCTCCCCTTCTCTCTCTCCCTCTGACTTTCCTTTGTGCCTCTGCCCCCCTTGCTTCTCTCTTTCCTCTCACTTTCTCCCTCTCTTGTCTCCCCGTTTCTCTCCCCCCTTTTTCTTCCCCTTGCTTCTCTCCTCTATCTCCCCCCTGCTTCTGTCTCTCACTTTCTCCCCCTCTCTTCAGTATCCCTCCTTGCTTCTCTCTCCTCTTCTCTCTCTCTCTCTCTCTCTCTCTCTCTCTCTCCCTCTCTCCCTCCCCCTCCCTCCCTCCCCTTCAATCTTCTCCCCTGAGAGTGTCCGGAAGCGCCCGGAAGCGCCGGAGCCAAGCCTGCATTAGAGCCGCCCCCCCCCCAGGCCGCCCCCACCGCAGCGGCCCCCGAGGCTCCAGAATCAATGTCCTCCCGTAACGAGCGGGAACGGGGCTGATGGACAGGAGGGGGGGGGCCTCTGCGAGCCCGGAGCCTGGGGACAGGGATGGGAAGTGGCAGAGCTTGGGGGGGGGGGCATCCCACCCTGCTCATCTGTCAGGAGCTCGTTAAAGATGCTCCCGGGGAAGCCGCGCCTGGAACTGACCAACCGGCGGCTGCACCTGGCCACCCGGATGGACACCGAGGGCCCAGGCCGGCAGCCCCCTCCTCTTCCCCCTCCCCACCACCTCTGCTTTGTCCAAGATTGTCAAATCCACCTGTGAGTCCTGGCAAGGAGCCGCCCACCCGAACCCTCAGGAAACCACACACACACACACACACAAACACACACAAAAGCAGGCGCTCTCCTCCCCTTCTAGCCGCGGGCAAAAATGGCCTAAGTCAGCTCATTTCTACATTAATGAGGACTGAGGAGCCCAGAGCGCCCCCAGGTGTCATTCCCTTTCCACACCTCAGTCTCCCACTCAGAGAAATGGGCCCGAGGCACTACCTTCAGAAGAGACTGGACTCCAACCAGCCAAAGCCAGTAGAGAGCCTCCCAGGGAGACCAGAAACCCAACCTGCCCCTAGGGCCAAGACCAGAAGATCCAGTTGGTTTTTTTTGTGGTTAGTCAATTCATTTTCCCCAATTCCAGGGGAAAAAATAGGGCAGCTAGCTGACACCGAGGACACAGAGGGGTCTGGGGTCAGGAAAACCTCCTGAGTTCAAATCCAGCCTCCGGAGTTTCCTGGCTGTGTGACCTTGTGCAGTTCACTTTACCTCGTTTGCCTCAGTTTCCTCATCTATCAAATGAGGTGGAGAAGGAAAGGGCTAACCCCTTCAGAACCTCTGCCAAGAAAGCCCCAAATGGGTCACAAGAGTCTTGACTGAATAACAAGGGGGGAGAAGGATTCCCCCCCCCCCCAGCTTCAGGAAACACTAAACTAAGGATCACCAATTAGAGATCTAATGGATTTCAGATCACTCCCAGCTTTTGCGCAAGGTAACAGATCCCAAGAGCTCTGCTGACTCCCCGATTCCCACCACTAGTGTTTGAGGTGGATTTTTCTTTTTAATGTAGGTGGCCTGACTCCAAGTCCTATGGAGCCAACCTGGGTCCCACTGTGGATGAAAATCCCAGATCCCCACAGCCTCCCCCTTCTCCCTCACCCACATCAAACCCGGGGCTGTACAGGAGGGACGCAAGCGGCTCCCCCCTCAGCCCATGCCAACAGAGGCAGCACCGGCAGCTTGAGGACCACCCTTCACCCAACCTCCAGACCACAGAGCGAAGGAAATGAAGCCCAGAGAGGCTTGGTGCTTGGCCCAGATCACACAGCCACAGCTGGCCTTCCAACTCACTTTGAGTGGTTTCCAGCTGGTAAGGAGAAGGGCTGAATGAATGGGACCCCCCTCCTCAACCCCCCAAACTCATTAAAGGTTCCGGTTTTCTGGCGGAAGACGCTTCGCCATTCCCCCCCCCCCCCCCATCCTTTTTCTTATTCCCTTAATCCGTCATCTTTATCAGCCCGGGAAGCGCCGGGCGCCCCGATCAATCTCCGCATTAGGGCTGACAGAATGGTGCTAATAACTTATCGATCTCCGCCCGTCAGGCCCCGCCGCCCGGGGCGCCCAGGGTGGGGATGGGGGGGGCAGTGGCAACAGCCGCACAGGCCCCCAGAGACCCAAGTAGAGAGGGGACTTAGGGCACAGACACAGACAGGACATCGGGGACCAGATGAGACTGTGTGTGTGTGTGTGTGTGTGTGTGTGTGTGTGTGTGAGACAGAGAAGAGACAGAGAGAGAAGAGAGAGGGGCAGAGAAAAGGGGAAGGACCCAGGTTAAGATGGGAGAGAGAAGATTTTAATATCAGGAACAGGAAATGTAGACACTAAGAGACAGAGAGGCACAAGCAGAGACAGACTGACAACAGAGACATTGGGAGAGACAGTCTGGGGATGAGACAGGTGGGGGTAGAAATAGAACAAGCTAGAGAAAAAGAGGAGGCATGGGGGGGGGGCAGGGGAAATGAAGCCAAATAGATTCAGTCAGAGAGAGGCAAAGAAACAGGTGGAGGCAGAGGGGGAGGGAGGCACCCACAGTCACGGGCTGAGGTGAGAGCCAGCGGAGATGAACCAGAGCTCAGGACCAAGTGGAGGGGAAATGCCCGCTCCCCAGCTTCTTAACTTCCAAGTTGTTACTGTCCTGGAGCCTCAGGGGCCTCCACAGCCCAGGATCTCCTTCCCTATGAAGCCTTTATCCTGTTGACTCCTCTCTGTCCTAAGCTCTGGTTAGACAGTCAACCTAAAAACCTAAGCACTTGCTACAGGCAAGGTACCGACCAGACTAACTGCTTCTAGTCTGCTGGATGCCGTTTGCTCCTGCCCACCTCTGAGCTTCTGCCCTAAGGTTGGCAGGCCCTCTCTCCCCTCATCACCTGTGGGCAACTGCTGCACCATTTCTCTAAGTCCATCACCCTTCCTCCCTCTTGGGAAAGGGCAAGGAAAGAGCACTTATTAAATGTTTATTGTATGATCTTTTTCCTCACCACAACACTGTGAAGTCAGTGTTATTATTATCTTCATTTTACAGTTGAGGAAACTGAGGCAGACAGAAAAGAGTGGGTGTGGGGAAGGCTGTTTAACTAGAGGGGCTAAAGCAGAAGGCAAAGGAGAATCAAAGTCATCCACTGAACCTTCCTCTCTACAAATTCCCCTCCTTCCCCCCACCCCATTGGACATGAAGACATAAATATGGACAAACACTGAGACCTAGCAGACCCAAACATACCTCTCCCAGAGCTAAAATCTCCAGCTGGGGGAGGGGGAGGGGGAGAAGGAATCGAATTTCTATAAATCACCTGGCTCATAGGCAAATATGCTGCCTTGACACTGAGAACCACAGTCTTCCCTGCCCACCCCACCCCAACCTTCAAGCATACTTTGCCATCTTTGCTCCTGAAAAGGAAGATGGGGGGGGTGCTTGGACTGGGGGAAAAGCTCTGATTTTCCGGAAGGCAGGAGGATAGACAGAGGCTGAAGGTCAGGGTCAGAGGATGGAATCCAGCTTGGGACAATACTCTTAGAAAACAACACTCATTCAGACCTGGACACTAAAGGGGCCCGCCTGGGGCAGCGCTGTGTGAGGAGCCAGGGCTGGGAGAGCTAGATAGAGAATACCCAGAACTGGTACCATCACAGCTCAAAGATGGAAGGAGGAATTAGTTTTCCCTTCAGACCAGTTATATCTAAGTGTAATAACTCTTCAGTATTATTCCCTTTTCAGGAAAGTGTCTGTCCTAATTAGCTCTTTAGCTGTTTGGGGAAGGGAAGCCAGGAAGAGAGAAGGCAGGTGTTTGGACACCTGCATTTGGTAGGTAGGGCAGAGCACCCCTGGCTGGTCTGGTGTTGGCAACAATTATGGCAGGAGGTCAACCAGGAAAGAACTGTTGGGAGCCAACTGGCCTCCTTACCCCCAGGGACTCCAGTTTAATAAGGCAAAATCACAGCTATTACTTGTCCAAGGCAACCTCATCCCCAGGACTTGGGCCCACAAGCAAGGGATGGAGTGGTTTGCACCCCAGCTCTGCTTCTTTGGATGTGGTGGAATTCTGAACAGGCCTGGCTCAATTTCATCTTTTATCAAATGGTTCACCTAGACAATATATAAGGTTCTATAGCTCTTCACTTGGACAGCTTCTCTTGTAAGGGCTTTTCCAGATCTAACATTCTATGCTCTGTATTGTAACAGACTATGCTGAGATCTCACCCAGATCTGATTGAGTTCTAAAGGTCCCTCCTAGCCCTGAACTCCTCCCTCTTTCCCCCTTCTAAGTCCTTGTTTTCTCCCAAGTAGAACATTCTCTCTTCTCAGATCCCCTCCTAATTTGGATCCTAAGGTTCTGAAAGCAAATGCCACCTGGCCATTGCCTCCTGACTCTGCAAAGTCAAAGCCACAAACATGTACTCTGACAGGAGATGTGTTGGAGTCAGCAACCAGGGCCAACATCCTGCATGCTCTGGAACTCATTCTCTCTAAAGTCGGTGACTAGAATCTTAATGCCCCTGCTGGTGGTTAGTCTTCCCTACTCTCTGTCCCTGATTAATGTCCCTAGGTCAGCGGTGATGACCCCTAGTTAGTGTCTCCCCATCGGCGTTCCGGTCACTGACCTCTGGTTACCGTCATTGTTCTCTCATCAGTCCCATGATTACTGCCCCCTACTCAGTTTCCAAGTTAGTGCTCCATGACCACTGTCCTCTCCTCAGCTCCGTCACCCACTGGTCCTCCCAGTCACCATCTCCCAGGCAGCCCTTTGGCCAGTTCCCTGGTTTTCCCAGTTTCCCAGTTAGTGTCCCTCTGGGCAATGTCTTTTACTCAGTCCCTGGTCAACATCCTTGGCTTCTTCAGACCTTCACCTTGGCCCTTCTCTGCCTCTTCTTTCTCCCAGGACTGAGGATTCAGGGCTGGCTTGTGTGTGATTAAGAGATCTTAAAGAGTGAGGGGGGGCCCCAGCTGGCACACAGAACATCTCGATCATTACCTCGGCTCACGCCGGCTCCCGGCCGATCGATAGGGCAATTAGATTTTATCAGCAGCCTGCTTGGCCTCCCTCCTGCCGTCAGAGCCCCACAACTGCTCTCCCCCTCCCCTGCTCCTTGTCTCCGGCCCACCCTGCCCCAGGCACCAAAGGCAGAGGCTTCCCCCCAGCTACCGAAACAGAGACAGAAAAGAGAAAAGTCTGTGTGTGTGTGTGTGTGTGTGTGTGTGTGTGTGTGTGTGTGTGTGTGTGTGTGTGAGAGAGAGAGAGCAAAAATCACAGACGAAAGACTGACAGCATCTGCTGAGATGCAGAAATCAATGGAGAGAGAGAGACAGAGACTAAGAGACAGAGAAGTAGCGACGATTGGTCCCAAAGAAGGGCTCTAATGGGGTTGGGGGAACAGAGGAACAGAGACAGAACAGCTCAGGAGTGAGGAAGCCCAAGACCCATCAGCTCTTCTCAAGAAGAACCCTCCCCTGCCCCCATTTGGTCTCTCAATCTCAGAGTTACCTTTGACCCCTCTCTCCCGTCCTACAACATCAGCCAGTTTTGGCCTAGACACTTTGACCTCTCTATAATTCCCTCCAAAGTGTTGCCAGCTCATCCCTCCTTTTTCCCTACTACGTTTCATTTACCAAGGTCCTCAGGAGCAAGGGGCTCTCTTCTCTATCCTCTCTTACATTCCCCCAAGGAGCCCCAAGGGGCAGTCTCCCTCTGGTTCTTCTTCCTCAGACTTTCTATTCCCTGAGGTTCCCAACCTCTCAATCTTAGGGCAGTTAAAGCAGAGGGAACCATCTAGCATCTCCCACATTGCTCTGGCATTGCTTCATCTTCCCTTTTCACTCCCCCTGTAAACTTCCCCATTTCTTCAATTTCCCAAGACTCCCTATACCCTTCTCCAAGCAAAGTCCACCCACAGGGACAGTCTCCTCCCTCCCCTGGGGTAGACTGTGGGTGGAAGGAAGATATGGGGGTTCACTCATGTACACAAGAGTGGGCATTTATCTAAGGATGTATGTGTAAAGGTATGTGACTGGATGGCCAAGCATCTATGTGTCCTTTTATGTATCTGTGGGTGTTAGCAAGTGTCTGAGAAATTTAGCCTGTTCCGTGTGTGTGTGTGTGTGTGTGTGTGTGTGTGTGTGTGTGTGTGTGTGTGTGTATTCCTAGCTTCACATGTTTCTGCCTCCTTTTGGTCAAGGCTAAGCCTATAGACTGGATGGACACAATAGTGGGTGCCATAATAGTGGACACAATAGTGCCCAGAGGCAGCATCCTCCCCAGCCTTCCCCTCCCAGAGCTGGGGCACAGAGAGCAGACACCTTCCCTCCACCTCCATGACTCTGACCCAGACCCTCTGGGTGACAGTCCTCTCACCTGCTGGGCTGAGGCCAATCTCAACGCTGCTTCTCTGGAATTCACAGCGGCTTTGGCGCTCAGGCATAACGAGGTGGCGGCTCTGATGCAAATTGGAGATGATGGTAGAGAGGTCACTGTCACGGCTGTTTGGGGAAGAAAAGGGACCAGGTAAGATGAGATCAGCCCACTGGCTACTCCAGAATGGTGTGTGTGTGTGTGTGTGTGTCTGTGTATGTGTAGACACAGGAGAAAGACATCCCTTCCCTGGCTTTTGGATGAAATGGAAAGATGAGATTGATAAAAAGAAGGAAGCAGGGATGAGAAGCAGATACAGATAGATGCAGACCAGGAGAGTTTGGGGCTCTGAAGGAGAAAATGTTGCTTTCTAGTATTTCCATCCTGGAAACTCCCAAGCCATTAAACAGGCAGCATCAAGGTCAGTAAAAATGGCCAGTAGGTGGTCAGTTTAAAGTTGTGGATGCTTGGCTAGAAGCCAGAAGACCTGAGTTCTAATTATGACTGGGTATATCCTTCCTCAAGGCCTCATTTCCTAAATCTACAAGGTGGGCAACAAATCCTTGGCCCAGAGTCAGGGGAGCAAAAAAAAAAAAAAAAAAAAAAAAAGAGGTCTTGACTCTGTTCTTCTGGATCAGAAAAAGACAAGGGGACATTGGGACATTTCTAGGGTCTCAGTGTCTGAAATCCCCCCCCCCCACCATGGCCCAACAGTTAGGTACATACAGTTATATAAACTCAGAGACTTGAGGCCGAGTCAACATACAAAGTCACAATATACATGATACAGACAACCAGCATCAGCAATGTACACAGACACCCATAAAGCCAAAGCTACATCCAAAGACACACAGGCACACAGAGATGCCCAGCAACAAAACCCATACGTACACAGGCATAAACACCCACACATGTGTGCGCACACACAAACACAAACACACGGCTACTTCAGGAAGGTTTCCATTACCTGAAGTGACAGGTGTCATTCAGGAAACCTCTGCATTCTAACCACTGTCCTTGCATAAGAATGCCTCCCAAGCAGACCATTCACTTGTAATAAATAAAGATTTGTAAACCCTTCCTGGTACTTGCTTTATCTCCTCAGGGTTAGGTAGCCTGAGCATATGCTTACAGATGGACAGAGAGAACAGGAGACCCTGCAGGAAACCCCCCTGGGGTAGGGGAGCTGAGGCGGGGAGAGAAAAGAGATAGTGACAGAGAGACAGAGAAAGAGAGAAGAGATAGAGAGAGACAGAGAAAGAGACAGAAACAGAGATAGAGATAGAATGAGAGAGCCAGAGAGACTGAGGAAGAAAGACAAAGAGACAGAGAGACAGACAGACAGAGGTAGACACACAGAGTCAAAGAGAGATAGAGGGAGAGACATACACAGAAGAGACACAGAGAGAGAGAGAGACGGAGGGAAATGTGTGAATGTGGTCAATGCGGGCTCTCAGTTTTCCCCTCATTATTATTAACAGCTTATTAACACCTTCATCCAGACAGAGGGACATAGATAACACTTGAAAAAACCATTAAGAGACCCCCCTTTTCACGTTGATTTCCTCTACAGCCTCCTCCCTGGCACCCCCTCCCCAACCTGACAGCCCCCACCCTCACCACCTCCCTACCCTGGATGCTGGCTCTGCTCCCTCCACAGAATGACCAGGGAACCCTAATTCTAACCTCATTAAATATTCCTTCGGCCTCAGCTGCCCACTCCCCCCACCTTCCCCAGGGACTAAGCTAGGCCTCTGTTCCTTTAATCAGATCAGTTTTCATCAGAAACTCTAACCGGGCCCCCATCCCCCCTAAGTCCTGGGGCTTGAGCCTGGAAGCAGGGATCCTCAGGACCAGCCAGGGGACATTGAGGGCCTGTCCCTTCCAGCCTCTCTAACAGTATGACCCCTTTATTTCTCAGTCCGTCCCTCTCTGCTTCCCTACCTGCATCAAGGGGCTGACCCTTCCCTCTAGTGAAAGTTCTTCCTTCCTCGTGTTATGACCTCACCCTCTTCCTTGACCCCCCAGGGCCACAGAGGCACCTCCCTCTGGAGCTGCCAGCCCCTTCCCCCCAAGTGGCAAGGCATGATCCTCTCTGAGCTGCCCTCTCCAGCATTATGCAAATAGCTTGAGTTGTGAGCAGTTTATAGGATTAATTGGGAGTGATTAGCAGGTTCTTTAATCAGACAGGCGCATCAATGAGGGGGCAGAAGGGATGAGGCTGAGAATCGCTGGCCTCAGCATGGGGAGGACAGCAGATGGGGAGCAAAGGGGGGCAGAGCAGTAAACCATCCAGGGACCCCTGGAGTCCCAGAGGCAGCCAAGTCAGTGGAAAGACGTTTTGAAAAGCACAAAAGCCCTGGGTTTGAATCAGCTCCTTTGGGAAACCTTCATGGAAAGAGGAATAGGTGGTTCCTCAGTCTCCTCGTCAGTGAAATGGGACTAAGATGGCTTTATCATCAGACAGCTAATGAATTTCAAATGGGAGAATGGAAGGAAAGAGGTTCCCTAACATGATGTATTAATGGTCTTTCCTTGCAGTACCTTCACGGAAAAAGATCTCTGTCCTAATGAGCAAGGTCTATCTGAACAGTTACCTGAGGTTCTCAGGGCCTAAGACTGAGCCTGGCTCAGAGCAGGCCCTTTTGATAAACTCACTAGGAAAATAGCATCTTTTTCATACCCACTAGTATTTTTCGGATTTTCTCCCATCTGTGGGCTCCTAACCACTCCCACTGCCCCCAGAGACCAGTGCCTCAGCACCTTGGACAGCCCCACAGTCTCTCTCCTCCAGTCCATCCCTCATAAGTCAGAGGCAGGTCATTTTCCCCAAGGGAAAACCCTCACTGTGTCCTGTCTGGATGGACCCTTCTTATTCTGGTTTTCAAGGTCCATCTTTCCAACAGCATCTCACCCTGTTCTACTTTGGAGTCTTCTGCCTCCCTAGACTTTCACCCTCTCCTGTCACCATTCTCCCTCTACTCAGACCCCTTCATTCTTCTGGCCTTCCTTCTCCCTCACCCACCATGACCTTGTTGCATCTCTCTCCTTTTATATAACTTTTCCTGTGGAAGAACTGTCTCCAGTGGTCCTGGGCCCAGGCCAGGAGGCTCTAATGGAGGACTAAGGTACAACGCAGGAGGAAGGACCCTTGGAGGCCATCAAACTCACCACCTCATTTTAAAGATGGAGAAACTGAGACATAGAGAGGGGATAAGCTGTACCTAGGGTCATACGGGTAGTAGTAAGTGGCAGACAGAAGATTCAAATCCAGGTGAAAGTCTAGTTAGAGGGTGGAGGAGGGCTTCAAAAAATTGGAACTCAAAATTTAGGAAAAAAAAGAATTTTAAAAAATAAATACAATTCACTTTAAGAGAATACATTTAGAGTGAGTAGGGACTTCAGAAGACACTTCAGAAGTCAGATGAGGAAACTGAGGAAGGGGATGGAATGCAGATCACACAAGTAATAAGGGGCTGAATGAGGCTTTCTCCCTTCTAGCACCTCTGTTAGCTCTGCCCTCAGTTATGTCTCTTCTGGTCTCCACACTCTACTTCTCTATGCAATCCCTCAGCGACCCCCTCTGAATTTCCCTGCTGGGCTCCAGGGGTAGCCTACTGCTGGTTCTGATTCACTGCTAAGAGGACCTGCTCTAGTCCCCAGGACCAAGGGAAGGAAATTCAAAGAAAAGACCCGGGCAAAGACAGATATAGAAAAATAAGAGACTTCCACCTAGAGGGGAGACGGGCAAAGAGAGGGAGAGCCCGCCATGCATTCCCGGCTCTCTAGCAGAGAGCAGTCTGGCCCTCTGGGGAGCATGGTAGAATCAGTGGTTGGCAGAAGTGTGACCCTGCTAGACACCCCACCCATACACACTTGGGTACACTGGGTTCTCCCTAGATCCCCGGAAGCTAAGGACTAGCCAAGCAAAGTTGGCTGAGGACCCCCTCCCCTCCTAATACAGAATCAAGGGGATTCATCAGGAGAGACAGACAGATGGAATCTGAGTTTTGCAGACATTCTGGGTCCACAAGGCTTCTGGTATCTGCCCCGCCCCCCCCCACCCCCAGTGGCCTAGACAAGTCCAGGATGCTGACTCAGCAAGAAGGGCCAGTGGCTGGAGGTGGGGATCTGCTTATCGGCTCAGGGCTCCCGGCTCAGAGTCTAAATCCCCTTAATCGCATTGTCAGCTCCCCGGCAGCTCTCCAAGGAATGGGGGGAGGGGGGAAACTGGGCCCACTCCAACACCCCCTCCCATCCCGTCACACCCCTTTAAAGCTTGGGGGCCACCATCGGGGTCAAAGACTGGGGAAGGATTGGGAGCTCTTCCATCTGTATAGAACAGATGGACAGACACATGGGCAGACAGTGCTACTGGGCTGACCCACCTCTGGGGCCTGTCACCCCTAATGTAGGCTGCAATGGCTATAGCCTTCACAGAGGAAGGGAGGGGAAAGGGTGGTGCCCCCCATCAATAGTCTGTTCTAGAACTGCAGGAGATCTTAAAAGACCATCCAGTCTTGCTTCTCATTTTACAGATAGGGAAATTGAGGCCAAAGGGTAGCAGTGGCTTGCCCAAGGTTACACAGGCAATAAGTAAGGACAGGAGGGAGCTGGTGATTCAGGTCGATTTGGAAAGGAAGGGAGAGTTCCAGAAGATAGGGCTTTCTACCAGACCAAGGGCTACCCAAGAGCAGACTCATTCCCCCTCCTTTTCATCTTGTCATCCCATCTTGCTCCTCTCAGCTTCCCAAGGTCAGCCTCTGCTGCCTCCTGGCCCAGGCTTCTCAAACACCATTTTTTCCCTCAGCCCCAGGCCATGTCTGCACTGGGAGGACTTCCCCTTGGGAATACTTGGGGTTCAGCGATAGGCCAGAGACAGAGAGGCTCTTAGCCCTGACCCCTGGAGTGGGCCCCACCAGGCTGGGGCAGGAAGCCAACCTTAGGAGCTGGGAGGAGGAGAAAAGAGGCGCCGCCTTGATTTCCCCACAGGCTCTGCTGACAAATTTATCCTGTAATGTCCCAAGTAAAAGGCTCATAAAACGTCATTAATGTTCATGACAGGTCATAAAAATGATCAGTTGAGCTGGCAACTCCAAAATGAGGTAGAAATAAGTTTAAAGATGTTTTTATTGTAATTCTGCTCCATAATCTGGCCCTTCTCAGGAACGTAAATACCTCTGGAGTCCTGCCAGGCCTAGGGCCCCTCTTCTTGGGACAGCTTCGGGAGCTGCCCAGCAGGTCGGTGGCAGGAAGTTCATTCTCTTATCTACCCTCCATCTCTCCTGTTGCGGTTGAAGGCTCCTTCCCGGGACCCAGGGAAGGCATTATTTGTTTGTATACAAAATTCTTACATGAGTTGGCCACAAATCCAATCTTCCAAGCAACATACGGGGGAAAAGCCCAAGCCCTTCAAAACTCAAATACTGCCTCTAAGGAGGGTACTTTAGGCAAATCACCTGCTTGGTCTCAGTTTACCTAATTAGAAAATGGAAGTGGGGGGGGAGATTTATCTCTATCCATAGCTTGATTACCTACAACAGTCCCCTTCCCTTTGCTCTGATGTCTCCCTTGTCTATTCATCCAGCTTTTCTCCTTCTGGCCCTTTTCATACCATTCCAGATGACTTGAATAAGACCCTCCCTAGGCCCCATGCTTGGAGAACAGGGTTAAGCCTTGGCAGGGCTCTCCTGGGGAATTCTAGCTATTGCGTTGGCTCCTCAGGATGTCTGAGCCCAACAAACCAGACGCATCCCTCTGGCCTTCTTCTCGGATGGCAGCTTAGACTGGAATAAATTCAGCCAGCAAAGCATGACCCCTCCAAGGCCAAAGCTGTGCCAACTCCTCCCAAAGGCTCCCCTACCTTCCATGGATCAGATAGGCCCAAAGGGCAAATTAAATCGTACATTATCCCAAATACCAGTCTCGGGTCACTGGCTTTGTTCCATTAAAGATTTAGAGCCCAGGAGAGTCTCCCAGAGCTCCAGACCCAAGGCCTCAGGTTCAAGAGAGAGAGCAGCAGGCTCTTCTTTGGATCAGGAAACAGTCACAGTGGTACAATCCTCCTGGGCAAAGCCAAAGCCAAGTGGTGGTTGACTAAGAGATGGCCATCCACCTTCTCTAGTCTATTGGAATTGGGGGGGGGGCACTGTCTTTCCTACCTTAGTCATCCCCAAGGATGAAGATACCTGCAAGTTGAGGAGGACCATGGGGATGAAAGGAGCAGCTGTGGATAAGGGGAAGGACTAAGGAAGCAGAAAAAAAAGAGGAGATGCTGAAAGGGGCCAGGAGGCCAGAGCCCCCAGAGATACGCTCTCATTTAGAGTGATGAGACAATGAAGGTCAGAGAACCATGTAAACGTCACAGCCACATGGTAGGAATTGGACCAGAAACCCTCACCCTCCCAGGTACCCAGGGCCAGGGCCTACCTGCAAGATGTCTCTCGGAAGGAGATGTTCAGATCCCAGTGAGTGTGGACTCTGGAGAAAGAGAGAAGGTCAGTCCTGGTCCCTTGGGCTCTTGTCTCCCTCATTGCCCCCTTCCCCAGGGTCACTCCCTCAACTCTATCCACTACAGTGCCTCCTAGCTGCCTCTGCCCCCACTTTAGAGGAAGAACTTGAAGCCCAGGATGGGGACAGGGAAGGGGGAGGAAACAAGAAGTTTAACTTTGTGCTAAGAGCTTTACAAATATTTCATCTGATTTGGGAAAGGCCTTGGCCGAGGTCATGAGAGAAGGTAGGAAATGGAGGTGCTTGGACTTGAGCCAGGCCCTCTCCTGAGAGGCAGATAGCTCTTTCTAAGTCTTTGCTCAAGAATCGGATAGATTGGTGGGACTTTGGATAGTTTGATGTCTCAGGTCCCCCTGAGGTCCACCTAAGGGGGGGGCAGGACTCAAGATTCATCCTACCAGCTCCCCAGATTGAAGGATCGCTAGGGTCTGGCCAATGTGAGATCCTCAACCTTCGATTCCGATCAAATGATTTAACATCAGAAATGAGTATGATTTCATCAGTGGGAAATCACCTTTAAAAAGAGACAGTCCATCTGCTTGGTTCCTCCACCCTCAGGACTGTGACACTCTTCCCTCAGATTTGGAGTGGTCTTTCCTTTTAGAGGGAGCACTCCCTGAGAAGTAAGACACCCTGCTTTTTTATCTGTATACTTAATCCTCGGCAAAGTGATATTTATATACGGTAGGTGCTTAATAAGTGATTCATTCATTTTTGTCCCTAGGGAGATACCCCCTTCACTCAGCATTAGGAGATCCCCAAATATTATAGCAGGATAGACTTCCCAGACGCCTCCGAGAGGAACCACGAGTATTATGAAAGACTCTCCACAGGAGGGCCCTAAGGTTATAAGAGGAGGACATTGAGAGAGGGACCCTGAGGTTCCAGCAGGAAAATTCCCAGAGACAGAGTCTTCAGGGTTATGACACAGTAGACCTTTATAGAAAGAGGACTTCTAGGGTTATGAGGAAGATCACCCCAGGAAAGGACCCTCCCCATTCTCTAGCTCAGAAATGGAGGTGGGATGACGGGAGAAGGCACCCCAGTGGGAACAGCCCAGTCTACCCTGCTCCAAGTCTCCTTAGACAAATGGATAGGTAAGAACAAAAATTAAATCCTCATTATCTCTGCTTCCTTCACCTCCATAGGAACTCAGCAAGGGAGCCCACACTCTGGGGGAGGGGACCTACTTGGGGGAGGCGGCTAGGGAGGGGGGAAGGGGCTCCTCCTTTCTAGCCACTAATCATCCAATTAAAATAGAAGAAGGCTGGCCAGGAAGCTCCTGGGGTGGGAGGAGACCAGGGGGAGGCCAAGAGGAGTCAGGGGCCCTAGGCACTGGAAGGGGGGTGCATCCCCCTCTTCTATGGGCCTCATAAAGTGTCCAATAAAACCTGCAGCTGGAGAGAAGGTGGGGAGCTCACAAAAGCTTGGCCCTCAGCCCAGCTCAAACTGATACCTCCCCCCCACCAAACCTGCCCTGGCTCATATGCCCATATTGACCTTGGCAAGCTGATACCAACAGGGTCTTAAGAGGAAACTGGTAGCCTGGGAGCAGGCTCTAATCATCTATTGGAGGAGAAAGATTGACGGTAATTATCATTGACCTTTCAATCCAGTCCTCCCCTCCCTGACTATACAGAAGTGGAAACTGGGCCCAGGAAGAACAAGGGACTTAACCAAGGTCACACAGTTACCAAGTGTCAGAGATTGGATTTGAACTTGGGTCTTCTGAATCCAGGACCAGCATGCTTTCTACTAAACTTCATTGGATAGTGGAAGTGTTTTAGCTCAAGTTTTTCATCTTCACAGATGAGTAAACTGAGGTCCAGGGAAAGGAAGAGATATGTCTATGGTCACATAGTTAGTGTCCAGGCTTCAGAGCCAGTGCTTACATAGATGTAACTATCATCTGTGGCACTGAGGGAATTGTAAGCACAGGCAATATAAAGGTATAGGGAGGGATGGTCACCCCTAGCTGGAAGAAAAAGATTGCTAGGCCAGACCCAGCCCACGGGTGTCAAGGATTCTCTGGGTTGTGGGGTTCTATCTCTCGGGGGCTTTTCTCCAACCTCCTGCCTCAAGTTGGGACTACCTCACCAGGGGGCAAAGAAAGGGTCACCAGAGGCCGGCCCTAGTTCTCCTGCCTCCTTAGAAGACCTTGAAGGATGCCTTCAAGTCTCAGCAGAAGCTGGCCCAGTCCATGATCTCTCTCCTCCTGCCATCATGTTGTCGTTTTCTGCTTCCAAACTTTCGTCCCTCAGGAGAGTGGAAGCTCCTTGAGGGCAGGGACTGTTTCAAATCTTGTATCTACTGAATTCAGTACAATTGAAACAAGTGAGAAACAACAGTGGGCTCTCAGTTCAACTATTCTCAAGAATAGGCAAGAAAACTGGTTCACTTAAGTGAAAGAGGTGACAGGGTGCCACAGTAGATAGAATGCCAACCTCAAGTTTTAATCCTGCCTAGCCATGTGACTGTGGGAAACTCAATGGGACTCAGTTTCCTTATCTGTAAAATGGACTCAATGGCCAAAAGAAGGGCCCTAACCAACCATGATGACTCAATGACAGAGGACTCTAGTGAAAACTTGGCCCATTGTGCATGGAAGAGCAGTCTGTGAAGTCGGAGGACCTGGATTCGATTCTCATTATTCATGCTAAAATACTTGTCACCTTGGGCAAGTCATTGAACTTTTCTGAGACTCAACTTCCCTCCTGTGAAGGGAGGAATAGGGAGCCTCTGAATGCCTTCAGTTCTTGATCTGCGATCCCATGATGCTCAAGACAAGAATTCTCCATTTCTTCCCCTATCTTGGAACATCATATACAAATGAGGAAGGAAACCAAATTAAGTGCCTACAATATACTAGGCAACTATTATCTCATCTGATTCTCTCAACAACCCAAAAGGGAGAGGATGGTATCAGTATAGCTCCCACTCTACAGTTGAGGAAACTGAGGCATACAGTTTGGGTTTTTTGAGGCAATTTTGACTGTACAACCCAGTAATTTTCTGAGAACCCATTTGAATTCAGGTCCTTTTGATTCCATGGTTAGTGTACTATCTACTGAGCAACCTACCTGCCCCTAAACTATTATTATTGTCATTTATTTTGAAGTGGTGGCAATCAGGGTTAAATGACTTGTCCAAGGTCATACAGCTAGTAAGTATATTAAGCTAGATTTGAACTCAGGTCCTTCCGACTCCAGGTCCAGTGCTTTAGCCACTGTGTCACTTGGCTGCCCCTAAATTATTATTATTTACATTTGGGGGGGGCAATTAAGATTAAGTGACTTACCCAGGGTCACACAGCTAGTAAGTGTATGAGGCCAGATTTGAACTCAGGTTCTCCCGACTCCAGGCCTAGGGCTTTATCCACTGTACCACCTAGCTGCCTCCCCATACAAGTTAAGTGACTTGCCCAGGGTCATACCATCAGGAAGTATCTGAGCTTAGATTTGCACTCATGTCTTTCCTTCTCCAGATTCAGTTTATCTACATGAAACCCTATCTAGTTGCTTCATGAAACTGGGTTAATAGCGGGTAGAGCAGGTCCAGGTTTGGCCCAGGACCCTGGGGCAGAGATCAGGTTTCTCTACCTGCCCCTTTGTGTGGCAGCCAGCCCCCTCAGCTCCAAAGCTTCACTCTCAAGGAGAAACCAGTCTCTAGCTATAGGATATCCAACCAGAGTAGGACCCAAAGGTCCCCAGCCAGGACTGGCCACCTGCCTCCACTAACCTCCCAAAAAACCCTCCAAAATGACTTGGCCTGAGTGGGAACCTAGTCTGATCTGAGGATCCACTTGTCCACCATCCCCAACAATATCCTCTCCAGTCACAGGGAACTCACTCCCTCCTGTGACATCCCATTCTCTTTCCCATCATTAGGAAGGTTTTGAAATCAAGCCTCCCTTTTCAAATATTATCCCCATTGTATTGTTGAAGAAATGAGCCACATGAAGGTTAAGTGACTTGCCCAGGATCACACATCTAGTAAGTGTCTGATGCTAGATTTGAATTCACTATTTCCTGACTCTAAGCCTTGTACTCTAAGTATTCTAGTATGCTAAGCCTAGTTTTGTTTGCAATACGGAAACTTCCTCCAATGGCCCCAGGTTCTGCCTTCTGCAGCTGAGAGAACAAGACCTCCTTCTTCCACACACTAGCCCTCCAGTTCCATGAAGGCAGCCATCTATAGAGCAAAAGCTCCCAGTTCCTTCAAATCATCCTGGTATCTGCCTGCCCTGCCTCCAATCCCCCACAAGGGGATGGATTAATCTTTTGAAACAAGCAGACTGCCTTCCCTCAAACACTATCAGTGCCTCTGAAGGGCCCAACCCTCAGCTCCAGGGACACTCCTACTGGCCTCTGTCCACGCAAGCCCAAAGCAAACACGATTCTAACCCCTGGGGTCTCTGGAGCAACCCTTCCAACACTGACCCAAGCCTGCCGAGGGCCCAAGTACTCAGCTCCATTTCTCCCACTTTAATGGAAAGACCAGAGAAGTTAGTCTGAAGCTGAAGGTTTGAATCCAGGCCCTTTACAGCTTGTATGACCTTGGACAAATAATGATCGTTTTCTTTCTTCATCTGTAGAACAAGAGAGGACTTGGATTCGAATCCTGAACCAGCCCCTTATCTGCTTTAGACAGGTCCCTTAACCTCTGGAGACCTTTTCTTCCTTACTCTTGGAACATAAGTTCCCTCTGAGTAGGGATACTTCATCTATGTTTCACTTCATCTCCTTGCATATAATAGGGGCTTAATAAATGCCTCCTAACTGAATGCATTCTTCATCCATAAAATGCAGAAACTATAGTCAGAGGATCACCTATGTGATTATGTGACATTGGACAAATAACTCAACCTCCCCGGGCCTTAGTTTCCCTTTCTGTAAAATGGAGTGGGACTAGATCAGTGGTGTCAAACAGCCTAATGAAGACTACAGATTGGGTTACTCAGGATTATTTTTATTTATTTTGTTCAACATTTCCCAGTAAAATTAGGTGGCTCAGGGCAAAGAGCTGGGTCTGGAGTCAGGAGGGAAATTACATTTACCTCATTTCCTCATCTGTAAAATGGGGATAATCATGAGATCCTAGACTTCTACTGATCCCCTGTATGTGGTAACAACCATAATAGTAACACCTGTCATTTATATAGCATTGTAAGGTTTGCAAAATGTTTTAAAATACTGTTTCAGTAAAACTAAGCAAAGGGGGCAGCTAGGTGGCACAGAGGATAGAGCACCGGCCCTGGAGTCAGGAGGACCTAAATTCTAATCTGACCTCAGAAACTTAATAATTACCTAGCTGTGTGACCTTGGGCAAGTCATTTAACCCCATTGTCTTGCAAAAAAGGTCCAAAAAACAAAACTAGGCTTAGCTACTAGAATATTTAGAGTACAAAGCTTAGTCAGGAAATACTGAATCAAACACTTAGTGGATGTGTGACCCTGGGCAAGTCACTTAACCTTCATTTGGCTCGTTTCTTCAACAATAAAATGGGGGTGATACTAACAGTGTAATCCTAGTCTAGTTACATAATCTCTGTTTCAGTTTCTTCATCTGTAAAACAGGGATAAGAATAACCTCCCAGGTTTCTTATGAGGATCAAATGAGATAACATAGGTAGAGGTGGTTAGCAGAGTGCCTGGCTTTCTTTCCTTTCTCACAACTATCCTGGGAGGCAGGTGCTGCCCTTAACCTCATGTTACACATGAAGAAATTGAGGCAGATCCAAGGTTGTGACTTGCCCAGGGTCACACAGCTAATATACGTCTGAGGTCATATCTAAATTCAGGTCTTCCCAAGTCCGGCACTCCATCTCCTGGGGCACCTAGCTTCCCCTAAGGCAGGGCTATCTAAAACATGGTCGCATGTGTCTAGCTCTAAGGGATCATCGGAGCACTGATCCCTGGGGCAGAACCTTCTTCTTGGCTACCAAGATCCTGGGTGATGCCTAGACCAGTGGTCACAAAGTCACAGCAGACACCTGCAGGCTTCAAGGTGATCCTGAGTAACCCAGTGTCTATGCAATAATAGCAATGTAAGGTTTGTGAAATCCCTTTTGTGGAATCACAATCTCCCTAAAATCTGGTGAGGCAGGCGCTATTGTTACAAGACGTTAGGGGACTTGCCCAGGGCAACGAGACTGCAAGTTTGTCTTCCTGCCTCCTATGCCAGTGCTCACGAGGTCACTGCTTTCCCAAAGTCCACCAAGATCTTGAAAGACACTATTTCATCTGGTTCTTGAAACAATCCTATGGGGAAAGTGCTATGGCTACACTGTCCTCATTATATGGGAGTAGAAGGAAAATAATTACGTCTGTCTTTCATTTTTGAAGACCATGACATCAGGGAGGTAATGTTCTGACAAGCACATGAATTGGATTGGAGTGGGGAGGGGCTGTGCTAAGTCCCCAGCCTCACTTTCTCCTCCAGAGCCATCTAGGTCCAGTGGCCAAATATGAATCAGGATAATTGAAGATGGCTCTGGATGAGAGGAAATCAGGGTTAAGTGACTTGCCCAACATCACACAGCTAGTTAGTGTCAGTTATCTGAGACCAGATTTGAACTCCTGTCCTCCTGATTCCAAGGCCCAGTGATCCATCACTGCACCACTTTGAGAGCATCTATGACACTGAGAGATCATCAGAAGCCAGATGGGAAACTGTCAAAGGTAAAATTGGAACCCAGGTCTTCCCAACTGCCAGACTCACCAACACAAACATCTTATTTACAGGATGCAACTGAGGGCCCAAAACAAGAGGATTTATTCAAGATCTCTTCCCCCACAGCTCAGAGTAGCAAGTTTGCATTCCTCTCAGATTCTCAAAAACTACAGAAAATTCCAAAGCCCACCATGTTCTACTGGGGACAGGACCTTCTAAAGTAGTACCTTCTCTTCATGATACTGATGTGCACGTCGTCCTCCTGCTTCACATCTGGCCGATGGCCATGGGCTGGGCTGCTCCCATCACTGTCCCCATCACTGGCTGAGAAAATCGAACTCAGCTCCTTCTTTGGGATCCTGGTGGGAGGTAATGGGATTGTCCTCTTCTCTGCCAGGCGACCCCGATTCTAGGAGGAAAGGGGACAGAGGAGTCAAAACTGGTCAGTGTGGCTATGGCCTCCAGAGTCAAAAATTCTAGGGCCAGATCAACAGCTCCATCACTACAGGATCCCTGTGCCCCTTGGGAGAGGAGGGGAGCAAGACCCCAGGGAGCTGGGCAAACATCAGGGCAAGGATATTACTGCTTCCTGTTTCCTGAAATCCTAACTTTCCCTGCCTACCACTCCTCCAAAATACAACCTCCCTGAAGGCAGGCCTTGTTGTGCTTCTGGATTTCTAATCCCCAAATATAGCAATCCCTGAACCAGAGTAAACCTTTAAAAAGTTTTCATTCATTCTTGGTGGCACAGTAGATGACAACCTGGTCCTAAAATCAGGGGGAAACTGAGTTCAAAGCTAACCTAAACACTCTCTAGCTGTGGGATCTGGACAAGTCACAGCTCCAACTGCCTTAAAAAATGCTTTTCATTCATTCTTGAGGGATTATAGAAAAGTTAGGCATTCCCTCTTTATTAGGGGGATTGCATTCACCCCATAAATCTGCTCTCCTAACACTCACAAGGGGTGGTAGGTTCAAGATAGAGAATGGAGGTAAAACCAAGAAGGGAGGGGACAGCTAAGTGGTGCAGTGGATAGAGCACTGGCCTAGTTGTGTGATCTTGGCCAAGTCATTTAACCCTATTGCCTTGTTGGGTTTTTTCTTAAAGAAAGAGATGAGCTGAGCTAGTCATTGCTGTCTTGAAATAGCCACATCTTGGCTACATCCAATGTAAAGACCTGCTGCAGTCCCCTCCTCTTTCTACATATGGGTTTTTTGCCTTATTCTTTCTAAATTCCTTTGCAAAAAGCCAATTGTGACTCAGATGAACTAAGGAGGAAAGGTTTTTTCCCCTATCTTAATCTGGGCAGAGAAGGGGTCAGGGTGCCCCTGGTGGCCCCACATGGTGGCGGCACCAAGGTTAGCTCAATCTTGGGATCTGCAGAGAGCCCAGGAGAAATGATCTAGGATAACTCTGGGGGCTTGAGGCCCTTCTGGCTTGGGGCATGCCCCTTACTTCTGACTCCTCTTTGGTGACCCAGAAATTTCACGTTGTCAATGAATATAGCTTGGCTCAGAAGTAGTTCACGTCTTCCCTTCCTTAGCTCCAGTCTCCTCTTCCTCCAATCTTGTTTCCTCAGTTCCACTTTTTGAAAATATTGATATCCCTTGCCCTCCATGTCCAATCTTAACTCTTGTTCAAAACTGCCTTCCAGGGGCTCCCTGAACTCCCAGATGGTGCCCCTTCTCCCTGCTCAGGGACTTAGGACCTCAAATTCATTTTGATATTTTTCTAATATCTCCCTGTTAGCTCTAGCTCAGACTCAGGAATTTGTCCTGATTTATGAGAAGAGGTACAAAAATAATTCTAGTCGGGCTCAAAACAATGGTCCCCAAACCCCAATTCCTAATAACCTGTTTTCTTTACTCCTGTGACTGAAGAACCCTGGCAAAACTCTTGAAGACGATGAATTTGTTCTTCTTCATACTCTAAAGTGCTCAGCACTGAAGGCCTAAACTTCAGTTTCTTAATCTGCAAAGTAAAAATCTTAATGCTACCAAGCTTGGAGAAAAAGGGTGAAAGTGTTGAGAGATCATGGAAGTAGGACTCAGATGTAGTATAGTATAGATGAACTTAGAGTCAGGCTTTTACTAAACAACCAGTATAGATGGACTGGGAGACAGGGAGATCTGGGAATGAATGAATGAATGAATGAATGAATGAATGAATGAGTGAATGAACAGGCTTGCTGCCCCCAAGCTTTGTTCCTTCTAAGATAACTATCATTCTTATCCCATAGCTTGTGGCAGGATCTCTTTGGAGATATTTCCCTGCCTGAACCCCAACAAGGCACCCGGACTCTTACTCAGAAGTAGATCCCACTGATTAACTGCCCACAGAATTCCACTGATGCAGCTCATGCACAGAGAGCTTAAATCACTTCCTTAAAGTTAATGCAGTAAAAGTTGAAGCCAAAATCCAAACTCAGTCTAGCTGTCTTCCACTAAAGACTCTCCTCTTGATCTTGGCCTCAGTCAGGACTTGTTGCCATCAATTAACAAACATTCATTAAAGTGGGGGGAAGTTAGGTGGCATAGTGGATAGAGCCCTAGAGTCAGGAGGATCTGAGTTCAAATGTGGCCTCAGACACTTAATAATCACCTAGCTGTGTGGCCTTGGGCAAGCTACTTAACCCCATTGCCTTGGCAAAAACCAAAAAAGAAAAAATCAAAGTGACTATTAACATATAGTTAGTGCTGGGGATACAACACAAGAAGAGTCAGTCCCTTAAGCCCTCATCCCACCTGGTCTTGTTCCTTGGACTGATCTCTCAGTTCCAAAATTAGTTTTTGGAATCATCCTTTGAGTCAATCATCCTTTTTACTCCCCCAAGGAGTAAAATATAGAAAGAAAAGCCCCAAATGGGTCAGAACATTGATAGTGGCATTTTTTAAAATGAGAGCAAAGTGGAAACAAAGAGTAGGAAAGGACTGAACATACATGACATACGACTATTACATAGAAATGCGACGAAAGTTTGCATAAGCTGAAAAAACCAAAGAATATGAAGAATTCAGAGCAGTCCAGGAGGATTTATATGAATTGATACAAAGTGAAGGAAGTGGTTCCAGCGAAAGTCTAGGTACAATACCTATAATGATTCAGTAAAGAGAAAGAATACAATTTAACTATAGTCACCAGGCTTGGACCCAAAGACAAAATGAAACAATGTCTCACCTGCCTTTCTTTTCAGACCCTGGACACTGGATGTGTGGAATGCTGCACTAGACTTGTTTAGTCTTGCTTAAATGCTTCCCCACCACCCCTCTCCCTTTTCTTTCTTTGTTTTAAAGCTCAAGATAGTACACAGTAGGGGAGGCTAGGTGGTGCAGTGGATAGAGCACAGGCCCAAAAAAACTAAAAAAAAAAAATTATAATAATACACAGTATATAGTAGGCACTTGGGATGGCTTACTAGGGAGGGGAAAGAGGAGGGGCATTTATTTTTTTTTATGTTTTTGCAAGGCAAATGGAGTTAAGTGGCTTGCCCAAGGCCACACAGCTAGGTAATTAAGTGTCTGAGACCGGATTTGAACCCAGGTACTCCTGACTCCAGGGCCAGTGCTTTATCCACTGCACCACCTAGCTGCCCCAAGGAGGGGCATTTCTAAAAATGAAAGTGATATAAAAACAGAAAATAGCAATAGCAATTTAAAACATTTAAAAAGCTCTTCAGCAATCCATGTTTTAACACCCTGGTCTTCAGAACCTGTGAATTTGCCTGGATTCTAATCCTAACTTCTTCCAGTGATAAGGTGGGTCTGTTCCACTCCCTCCAGTTCTCTGTAAATCAGGTCCCCAGACATTTGTTTTATTTGACCCCAGAGAACAAAAGAACTCTAATTTGCCTTCATGCACTAATGGTCTTGAGGCAATAGAGGAGTGCCAAGGAATTAGCAGGTGAAGCACTAGCCAAATGGTAGCACACTCCACCCCTGCCCCACCTCCAGCCCAGGATGGTAGCTGTTGGCCATGAGCACAAAGGAGGTGAGAGCCCTATGGTGAGCTGCAGATCTAATTTCTAAATCTTTTAGAAAAGGTTTCTTGTAGGTATCATGAATAGGGTATGTAATGTCTAGCACATATGTGGCTTTTGTGGACTGTGGCATGCATGTAGTTGCTGTGATATGTGTGGCCGGTAGCACAGTGTGGTGTTTTCTCATGGGTATAATGGCAGCATTTAGCTTTCAGGGTTGTTTTAAGGATCAAATGAGATAACAGTTAAACTGTCATATGTGTTAAGAATTTCTATGATGTTTTTTATCTGATGTGTAGATGTGCACGCGTGGGTTGCAGCACAGATGTGTGACAGGGTCCCATAAACATGGAGGGATGCAGGAAGCTACCAGGAGGACCCTGAATCTGGGGCTGGGCCGTTGCAGACTCACAGCCCCCTCTCTGCTAGTTACATGGGAAGAAAAGTTATCGATCATTATGTGACTGGGGGTGGAGGTGGAGGGGCAGTCCCTTTGACTTATTTAATAATGGCTGGCTAGGGCCTCCAAATGCCTAATTCCCTCCCATCTCCTTCAATCACTGCCTCTCCAGCCCCGCCTGGTCTGCCCCCCACGGCCTCGGCCACCAGCCTTCTAGGCCCCAGCTCCAGCTCCCTCATCTCCCGTCACCAGGGCAACGCAGCCCCTCACATCCATCTGGGAGGCGGCAGGAAGGGGAAGGCGGGAGGTTCTGAACCTCGGGGGCGGGGTGGGGGGCTGGAGCACTAAGAAAGGCAGGTTGGGCACTGGGCTGGGGGAGAGAGAGAGAGAGAGAGAGAGAGAGAGAGAGAGAGAGAGAGATAGAGAGAGAGAGAGAGAGAAGGGGGTAGACAGTAGAGAGGAAGAGATGCAGAGATAGAGACAAGAGAAAGAGGAAAAGGGAGGAGAGAGAAATTGAGAGGAAGAAGAAAGAAGAAACACAGATAGAGACAGAAAGAAAAGTGGGAGGGAGGAAAAAAGGGAGAGAAAGAAAGAGAAGGGGGCAGATGGGGAAGGGACATATACAGAGAGAGACAGAAGGAGAAAAGAGAGAGAGAAAAAGAAAAACAGGGAGAAAAGAAGAAATACAGATACAAAGAAAAGAGAGGAGGAAGAAAGGGAGAGAAAGAGAGAAATAAGGGGTAGATAAGTGAGGGAAGGAAAGAGACATATACAGAGATAGAGAGACAGAGAAAGAGAAGAGAAAACACAAAGATAGAAAAATTGAGAGAGGTAGAAGAGAAGAAATACAGCTATAGAAGACAGAAAGAAATAAGAGAGGGAGGAAGGAAGAAAGGGGGAAAGGAGCAGATAGCAAAAGGGGGAAAGGAACAGATAGCAGAAGGGGAGAGTCAGCAACATAAGTCGAGACACATACAAAGAGAAATTGAGGGGGGGAAATATGGGGAGAGAAAAGAAACAGAGACAAAGAGAGACAGACAGAAAGAGAGAGAGAGAGACAGAGAGAGACAGAGAGACAGAGACAGAGAGACAGAGAGACAGAAAGAAAAGGGAAGGAGGGAAGAGTAGGTTGGGAAAAGCTGCTTCTTGCAGGTACCTAGGCTCCTCCAGCAAAGCCAAGCCACACACAACTGTATCTTCCAAGGCCCCCCTCCATCGAGTCCAGGCTCCCTGAGGCCCATAGGCAGCCTCACCACCTGGCTAGGCTCCCACCCCCCAAAACAGCAAGAACAACCTGGCCCTCTCCCCACCCCCAACCTCTCAGGGAAGGCTGGGCTGACAGCAGGGTCACTGCAGGGGGTGGGGGAGCATGTGCTGTCTTGCCCACAGGCTCAGTCTCCCAGCTCTTTGTACAGACACAGTCTCTCACACATAATAAGAGTCTGTATTGAAGCTTAAAGACTTGCAAAATACCTCATGCACACCCCAAGCAAACCTCACTGCAGCCCTGGGACATGGCCACAACAGAAATTTTTATCCCCATTTTACAAATGAAGAAACAGGCCCTGAAAGTGAAATGACTTGCCTAGGTTCACCCTGTTCCTGGGCATCTGAAGTAACATCTGAAGCCAGATTTTCCTGACTCCCACTAACATTTCCTCAAAAATGACCAAGATACAAATGTGCTTACAAATGGGCATTTTGCCATACAGGCCCAGAGATTATCTCACACACACACACACACACACACACACACACACACACACACACGCACGCACACAAACACACACAAACTTACGTGTACAAAAACACGTCGTCCCATATACAGAATGTCTGCCACTTCATCAGGTTCCCCCGGCTCTATTGGCTTGAGCTGACAGCTCTGGCACTGTGGAGAATCAGATTCTCTGGGGAGGAGATGGTGCCAAAGGCTGAAGTCTGCCTCCCCGGGTTTATCGTTCCAGCCTTCCTCGGGTCTACACTGACAGTGATAAGTATTGACCTAGACACAGCATGCCAAATACCAGCCTTCCTGGCATTCCCCAAATAAAGCCTCCCCATCTTTTAAAAAGCAGCCCGCTGGGTCTGGGCACCCACCATCCTCTGCCCAGCTCTACCTCATAGACCTTTCCTCCCTGGACTAACTTGGGGTGGAGGGCAGAGGACAGGGGAGAGGGAGGGGCAGGGACCCATGCATCTTATTTCCAATTGGTTTGATTAAAATAAAGCAGGTTTTTTAAAAGAGAAAAAGAAAAAGCAGGGAATGAGGTGGAAATAGAAATGATGGGGAGGCCTCTCCCCTGATTAGGGTCTGGGCTTGGCGCTCAGAGCTAGCTCAGCCTCTGGGCAATGATGCACTCATGCAGGGGAGGGAGGGAGGGAGGGAGGACTGACAACAGATTCTGAGCCCAGACATCTGCATCCTCTCCCTCACCTCCCCTTGGTGGAACAAGTGGAGGGCGGGCAGGCGGGCGGGCAGAGATGAGATGACGGGTAATTTCCATGAAGCTCATTAATTACCAGCAGAGGGGGTCCCTCTGGGCACCAGGGATGGCAAGTTTAGCCATGTCTGTGCTGGGGAGCAGAGAGGAGGCTACCAGGGGAGAGTGGAGCAGTGGGAGATTCCAGCAGAGCCTCCAACCCCAGGCCCACTGACCCCTGGAATGCAACTCATCCCCCATTCCAGTTTCCACCATCAACAGGTGCTCAGATGAGATACCTTTTAAATAAACAAAGGAGAAAACTAAGGCCTGTCAGACTCAACACTCATCCCAGTCTTTCCAACCAAACACAACTTCTGAATGTGCATCATGGACAAGCTTGCCCTCAGGACCTGGGAAGTCGAGTGTGTTTCTCCGGTTCAAGGTGGGCCTGGGTTCAGATCCTACCTTTGATTTTTACTACCTGCCAAACCTCAAGCAAGGGACTTTCCTCCACTCTGAAATGACTAGATGGTTGGAATAGATGATTTCTATGCTCTCAGCTACAAAACTGTATGAGCATATGCACAGGCACCTATTTCCATGGGTGGTGAGGAGAAATTCATTGTAAGGTAGACTTGAAGTTCATGGTTAGGTACCCAGAGGGGTAAGATGCAACCAGGTACCAGGAGGGCCCTAAAAGTGAGCAGCTGATCCTCATCACAGCTCAGCTTAAAGGTCACTAGCCAAAGGCAGGAATAGCAGACCGGGAGCTGGGGGACCTGGGTCCTACCCAGGCTCCATTGTTCACATAGGAACATAGGTCTTAGAGCTGAAAAGATGCTCAGAAACACAAAGTCCAACCCCCTGCAGTTTACAGAAGAGGAAAATGAGGCCAGAGAACAGACAGGATCTGTCCAAGGGCACCCAGTGAGAGGGATTTAAACTAGGTCCCTACTCTTTGCTCCCACACTGCCACCAGCATCTGTGATCTGGTGTGGGAGCCAAGATGCAGGGTGGGGGGAGGCCCCTGCTCCTTTCTGAGCCTCAGTTACCTTCTGAGAATGGGGAAAGGAAACCCTATCTGGCTGAGAAGAAAAGAAGTCAGGAAGGTGAATCAGACTTTCAAATTGGCAGGTCTGTGGTGGAGGCAGTGGGGCCCTTGTGGTGAAGCTCATGGTCACAAGGGGAGGTGTGCCCACAAAGCTGAGTTCGAGGATCCCCTCCAGTCCCCAGACAATCTCCCCATAGACTTGGAAAGAGTTTTGATTTCATATTTTACGAGGCCCGACTACCAAAACACTAAAATGGAGTGGGGGGAACCTCACCGGGGAAGCGGGGGAAGGGGAATGTGCAGAAAAACTGGGGTTCCCCCCACCCAACAGGAAACGTGGGTGGGGAGCTCCCGGGAGGCCCCAGAGCAGCTGGGTAGAGAGGGGAGGAAGGCCCAAAAGGGAAGAACAGAGAGGCCCCCCAATCCTGACTGACTCTTGCCAGTTTCCCCTCTTCCTAACCCCTCCTCTTATGACTCCCCAATTTCAAGTCAAACTGCTCGGAAACCAACATACAATCCACAGCAGGGGAAACCATGTCTGCAAGGATGAGAACCCTGTGCAAGAGTATCTAAGCATGTATCTGTGCCCGTGTTCATTTCTTCATCAATTGGTGTCTGTCTGTCTGTCTATCTCTAGGCCTGTTTGTTGAAACCTGTCATTCACCAGTTATTCAACCTAGGGAGAAACTGCCTATCCTCACCCAGTTCAGGATAAATGACATTTCCAAGATCACTCAGCATAATGCTTACTCCCTATCTGACCTTGAAGAAGTCAATTCACTTCCCCAGGCCTCAGTTTCCTCAACTGTAAAATAACCAGATGATTGCACCCGATGAACTTTGAGAGACCCTTCTCTGCTCACATAGGTCTACTGGGCAACCACACCCTTGGCTTCATGTTTCTGCCAGGATCCAAAGGCCAGGACCCTAGACTCCATGCCTTTTCACCGGCCTTCTTCAAGGGCAGCTTAAACTCCCTTGCCATATAAATGCCCGGGGTCCTGTTTTCTCCCAAAACAAATACCTGTACCAAGAACTTTGGCCTCCCTTGAGATGCTCGGGCCTGGGGCACTTTTACCACATACACACACACACACACACACACACACACACACACACACACACACACACCCCACATAAATCAGTCCTACCACAAAGATGGATGTCTAGGAACACTGCCCTTCCTCAAGATGAGGGAAGCAGTTCCCTCCTATGGAAGAGATGACCAGGCCTGGGGCACTTTCCCCAGCACCATCCTCACGCACACATACACACATACAATGATCACACACAAGGGCCATGCATGCAGACTAGTCCTATCACACATATAGAGGTCAAGGCATACTGACCTCAAAAATCACTGATGACTGTGGTCTTTTCTCTCATACCCCACAATGCCCACACCAGGAGCATATGCCCTCACATACCAAGCATGCTCAGTCCGAGGTCACTGCCCTCAGATACCACAGATTCTTGGAAGTTCTGCCCTCACATACCCAGACAGGAGCTTCTGACCTCATAGCAACTGATGCTTGGGGCCCTTCCCTCATACCCCAAAGCTGCCCAGGTTGGGGGCACACACCATATGACTAGAGCCTCTGTCTTCAACTGCTATGGATGCCTGCAAGTCCAGCCTAGGGACCTCATTCACACATCATGATCCTCTCAGGAGGCACCCTCCCCATCCAGCGCTGGGTCCCCAACATCCCTCTGGCAGTCCTGTGTCCTGGATCTGGGTCTAAGGGACTGGGTCGCTAAACTGAAAGTCTGAAGCTGGTGCCCTCCTGGTGTCTGACATCACCTTGTGACAATATCCTTCCTGAGGCTCTCTCCCCACCACCCTCAGGACTTCACCTTCAAAAGAGAAAGCAACTTATTTGCTGGGGGACTTTGATCCAGTCCTTTCCCCCCTCTGGGCCTGGCTTATTTTCCCCATTTCTAAGATGAGCAGGGGCAGAAGAGTGGGGATGATCTACCAGATCTCTTACCTCCTTCTAGGGACAGCTGGGTGGTGTGGTGGATAGAACACCAGCCCTGGAGCCAGAAGGTCTCAAGTTCAAATCTAGCCTCAGACACTTAATAATTACCTAGCTGTGTGGCCTTGGACAAATCACTTAACCTCATTGCCTTGTAAAAAAAAAGGGGGGGGAACCCAAAATAGCTACATATCTACCTAAATCAACCAGTATCTAACCTACCTCAAAAATTTTTAGGCTTCGTATGGAGAGACTTCTAACACTGAGCTTTCTTCTCTATCAAGACACACCAGTGGGAAAAAAGCCCTAGATTTGATGTCAAAGGACCTGGCTTTGAATCTGCTTATCGATGTAACTGGGGGACCTTGGACAAGTGACTTAACTTCTCTGGACCTATTTTCTCCTTTGCAAAAAGAGAAGCTAAGACTAAAAGGTCTCTAGGATACTTTTCAGCGACCGGTCTCTGAGGTCTCAATCCAGAAAGTAACCAAGAAAAGCAAGGCGGTGTGGGAAGAGATGCTAGGTCACAGCACGTCCCCAGATTCTTACCACTGGCGAGGAAATGCGACACCCAGGGCAGTCACAGATCGGAGGATGAACCTGCAAGATGCCTTTGGACATAAGGGTCTTCAAACTCTTCCCTGAATGCAAGTGAGAGAAAGAGGAGAAAGGAGAGGTGAGATCAGGAGGCAGGAAAGAGCAAGCCTGGGACACACTTAGAGAAAGGGAGGCTGGGAAGCCCAGTTTGGGGGGGGCTAAACTGAACCAAATAAATGCGGGCTAGAACCCCAAGGCAGGGCGGGGACAGCTGCTAGAACTGCTCAGGGGTACCTAACAGACAGACTGGGCCTCCCAGAGGCACACCTACAGAAGGCCTGCCTGCTAACCGGCCCCAGATGCCCACCCACGGCTCCAAGGGAGGCCCCGGTGTTCACAGATGTGCATATCCAGATGCGGGCAGCCCCCGGAGCACACACATACCCAGAGGCAGCAGTAGAGAGGAGCTGTGAACCTGCCCAGCTGCACCCCCTCCCCGCAGCCGGGGCCCAGACCACACAAGAGGGAAAGCCCGTGTACTCAGACCTCCTGTGACTGGCACGGCCGCCCCCCTACCCCAGTGTGTGTGTCTCTCTCTCTCTCTCTCTCTCTCTCTTTCTCTCTCTTTCTCTCTCTCTCTCTCTCTCTCTCTCTCTCTCTCTCTCTCTCTCTCTCACACACACACACACACACACACACACACACACAGAGTCATAAACCCTCATGTCATGCTCACACCTCATACCCACCCACTGACAGTCACCCACTCACCCCCCCATCACACACATGTTCATGTCACGCTAACATGCAGTCAACTCAGTCACACTCACACATTCACCCCCACACACTCCAATCCCCCACTCACACCCCCACCCAGTCATACCCTCACACACACAATCACACACACCCCTCCCCGGCATTCTAGGCATGTCCCCCGGGTCTTCCCTTGCATGCACCCACACATCTCCCCCATTCCCCCAGATGCAAGGGAGACGGCCCCGCGACACACAGACCATCCCTTGTACCTCAGGCCAACTTTCTGGCTACAATTAGGCGGCCCCGCCTCGGCCCAGCCGGCTGGGCCACCCCCCTCCTGGCCCCAGGCACCGACCCCAGAGCTGGGGAGGGGCCGATTCTCCCACCACCAGCCCCCGCCCCGCCCTAGCAGCAGATCGGGCTGGAGGCTGCTGAAACCTAAGCCCGCAGCGCGTCCCCCCCCACCCCCTCCCAGGCCCTTGCGCCCCGCTGCCTCCCAGCGGGGCTTCCCGGGGGAGCCCAGGAGGCCAGCCGCGGGCGGCTAGGCTGGCAGCAGAGGGGGAGAGCTGCAGCGAGGCGCCCCCCCAGCCTGCGGGCTCCCGCCCCGGGCCGCCCCTCGCGCCGGCTCAGCTAATGAGCTGTCATGCCCGCCGCCCCCGGCGCCCCGCCGCCCCCGGCGCCCCGCCGCCCCCGGCGCCCCGCCGCCCCCGGCGCCCCGCCGCCCCCGGCGCCCCGCCGCCCCCGGCGCCCCGCCGCCCCCGGCGCCCCGCCGCCCCGCCGGGCTCCGGCTGCCGCCGGGCTCCTCCCGCGCCTCCACCTCCGCGCAGCCCGCCCGGGGCCGCCGCGCCCCCAGCGCCCCCCTCCAACTTTGGAACTCAACCTGCACCCCCACCCCCAACCGCACTCACTGGGCTGGGGGGCGCCGCGCCGGCCGCCCTGCCCCGCTGGGCCGCTCCCGGGCTGCCTGGGCCGCCGCTCGCCGATCCGGCTCCGGCTCGGGTTCTGGCCGCCCACACTCTGCTCCGGGAAACCCCGCGCTCTCACAAGCCGCCGCCCCCCCCCCCCCCCCCCGCCCCAGCTGCTGCCGCCCTTCCCCTCCCCGGAGCGCGCGCGCGCACACACACACACAGGCACACAGACAAACACACCGACACACACACACACACACACACACACACACACACACACACACCCGCACCCCTACACCGACACACCCTCCCAGGCACAGCCACACACGCGCGCCCTGGCTCGCCCCCCCATCGCCAGAGAACCCAAGGAATGGACCCGGTCAGTCTCCAGACACGTCCACGGCGCGCCGACCCACAGCCCCCCCCCCCCGAACCCCCACTGGCCCAGAAGCGCAAGCACGCACACCCTCTGAAGCACGCTAACGGTCTCGGACGCACAGCGCCCCCCCCCAATTTTCATGGACACCCATCTCCTGACCCTCGGACGCCCCAACCCCCAGCCCAGCCCCTGCCTCCAAAACCCGAGAGCCGAGGCCTCTCGGGTCCTCTCCCTGCCCAAGCCCAGAGTTCTTCCAAAGTTTTCGGGGAGGGGGGATGGGAAGAGAAGGGCACCTCAGAAACGGGGGGGCGCAGACATCGGGGCTCCCTCCAGCCGCCCCCGTGGCCGACCCGCGTCGAAGTGAGCCGCGGCCGTCTGGGCTGGGGAGGGTGTAGCCGGGGCCGAGGTCGGGGCGCCCCCTCTGGGCCGGGGAGGGAGGCGTCGGAGGGGTGGCCGCGGCCCCCCGCCCCCCGTACCTTTGTGGCGGATGCTCCGCTTCCAGTCCTTGGCCGTCTCGCGGCCGCTGACGAACTGGAACTCGTTGGGGGTGAGCCACTCGCCCCGGTAGCGGATGGAGGGGCCCTTGCTGCCCTGGCACAGCTTGTGGACGTAGAGCAGCGCCCGGTTGTCGCCGCACTCCACCTCGATGCAGGGCTCGCCGTGGTCCAGGAAGGGCTGGAAGTCGGGCGCCGCCGAGAAGCGCTCCAGCGCCAGCTCGTCCGGGGGCAGCGGCGGCGGCCGGCGCGCCCGCGGCAGGCTCAGGTAGGCGCGCGGCGGGTGGAGGTGCAGGGGGGGCGGCGGCGGCGGGGGGGGGCGGCGGCGGCGGCGGGGGGGGGCGCGAAGAGCGGCTCGTAGCCCCGCGGGGGCGGCCCGGGCAGGGCCACGGGCACCGGCATGGGCACGGCGGCGGCGGCGGCCAGCGGCGCCAGGTAGTCGGGGAGCGCGTCCAGGGGCTGGTTGAAGGCGGCCAGGGCCCGCTCCTCCCTGGCCGGCAGCTCCTTCTTGACGGCCGGCATGCTGGCGGGGCCGCGCCGGGGCGCAGCCTGGGGCCGGCGGCCGCCGCCTGGGCCGCCTCCCGCTCCCGGCCCTCCTCCTCCTCCTCCTCCTCCTCCTCCTCCTCCTCCTCCTCCTCCTCCTGCCGCCGCCGCCGCCGCTCCGCGCTCCGGCTGGAGTTGGGCTGCCGCTTGCCGGCGGCCCCTCGGGCGCTCCGGGGGCGGGGGCGAGGGCGGGGGCGGGGGGCGGCAGCGGCGGCGGCGCCGGACGCCCCGGCAGCGCGCCCGCGCCCTGGCGGCTAGCGCGCCCCAGCCCCCCGGGCCGGCGCCCCCCCCGCCGCCGCGGGGCCCCCGGCCGGGCCGCCCCCCCGGCCCGGGAGCTGCCATGCCGCCGCCGGCTCCGCAGCCCGACTCATGGTGCGGCTCCCAGAGACTTATCGATCCCCGATCGGCCCGCCCGCCGAGCCCCGCCGCCCCGGCCCCGGCCCCGGCCCGGGGCCCCGCCGCTCAGGGGGCTCGAGCCGTCGGGGGAGCCCGGCCGCTGGAGGCCCCCCTCAGTTCGCCCTCGGGTCCCAGCCCCCTTCGGGCCCCCGCCCCCACTGCCCCAAGCGCACACTCAGACACACGCGTGTGCACACACGCGCGCCAGCCCTGGGACTTGGGAGACTCGGGCCCGGCGGCTGCCCCGCTGCCGCCGCCGCTGCTCTTCGAACTTGGCCCATTTAAACGGCCCCCGCGCGGCGGGCCAGTGCCAGCTCCGGCGGGGGGGTGCGCGACGGCCGACCGCGGCGGCCGGGCCCAGGCAGGAGCGGGGCGGCGGGGGTTGGGGGGCGACCCTGCCGCTCCCGGCTTAAGGGCTGTAAGGGGGGGGGTCGGGATTTCTTGGAGCCCTCGGTCCCCACCACGTGGGGATGCGGGCCAGGTGTAACGGAGACCACTCTGTCTGCCCCGCACTGACTGGGAGTGTGACTGAGTGGGAAGAGGGAGAGAGCGAGACAGAGACAGACAGACAGAAGAGAGAGACACAGAGACATAGAGGAAGAGAACAAGAGACACACACAGAGGATAGAGACTGAGAAAGGGACAAAGAGATGAAAGGGAGACAGAGAGAGGAAGAGAGAGACAGAGGAAGAAAGAGATAAAGCAAGAGAGAGACAGTGAGAAAGACTGAGAAAGAGAGGAAGAGATAGACAAAGGAAGACAAAAAGAAAAAGAGACTATCTAAGATTGCCTTCTGTTGGGGTGGGGGGAATTGTAAAATTCAAAACCTTGCAAAGAAAATGATTGGTAGAAATTACCATTGTATTTAATTGGAAAACAAATAAAATATTTATATAATTAAGAAAGAGACAGACACAGAGAGAACAGAGAAAGACAGGGAGGAGAGAGAGACAGAGACAGAGAAGAGAAGAGAAGAAATAGAAAAAGAGGCAAGGGAGGAGAGAGAAAAGAGACAAATCCAGACAGAAATAGAGGAAATAGAGAGACAGAGGAGAGGAAGGAAAAGAGACAAATTGAAAAAGAGAGAGAGAAATAGAAAAAGACAGAGTAGAGAAGAGAGGAAGAGAAAAACAGAGAGGAAGAGAGAACCAAAGTAACAGAGACAGGAAGAAAGTGACAAAACAAGAAAGAGGGGAGAGAGAGAGAGACAGAGACAGAGAGACAGAGACAGAAAGAGAGGAAGAGAAGGAGAGGGGAGGAAGAGAGACAGAGGGAAAGAGACAGACAGGGGAGACAGAACAAAGAGACAGCGAGGAAGAGAGACAGAAAAACAAGCGAGGAGAGACAGAGGAACAGAGACAAATCAAGAGAGAAATAAAGAGGAAACAGAGAGACAGAGGAGAGAGGAAAAGAGAGAGATAAAAAAGAGAGAAATAGAGAAAGAAATAGAAAAACAAAGAGTAGGGAAGAGAGGAAGAGAGAAACAGACAGGAAGAGAGATAAAGCAAGAGATAGAGACAAACAGAAAGAGAGAGGAAGAGAGACAGGACACAGAACAGAGAGAGACAGAGAGAAACGGACAAAGAAAGAAAGAGAAGAAAGAGAGAAGCCAGGGTTAGAGAGTGGATTTTGAGGCAGCCTAGATTTGTGTATTCTGCCAGAGGCCGTGTAGAGTGCGTGGTGTGCCAAGCTAAAGCAGTTTTGGACAGGGGCAGGGGAAAGGAAGAAAGGGGAACTGGAAGTGAATGGCCACGTAATGGGGACCCTGAGAGCTCTGCTTTGTCTCCCCAGCCTTAGCACACTAAGCACATAGAGTGAGCAATTAATAAATGCGTGTTGCCTGAGGGCCGTGAGCAGACATCTGAGAAGGTCACGGGACTATGGTGGCCCAGTTCAGACCAAGATGGAAGACCTGAGAAACAACTGTCCTATTGCTGTCAAAGGAGGCAGAGGCAGGCTGACCTGGGTCTCCCTCCCCACCGCATACCTGGGGAGATTCTGGAAATATTACTAAAATTATTCATAGACCAAACTTGGTTGTTATGGTGATCTACAGGCCTTCCCTATTCAACCTATAGAGGAGATATGTGGCCATACATTACTTACTCCTCCCCACAGACATACTTGCACATACATGCGCACACACACACACAACTGCACTCCAATGAGAAATTCCCTTTGGTTCTGCCAGTTGCAGCTGGTGAATCCTAGCTCAAGGGTCAGTCAGCTGGGCATCCCTGGGCACACCATTCTAGTCCACTAGAGTTCGAATTGATTAGTTAGTGGGCAGGTAGTGAAACCTACACATTAGAACTGGAGTAAGTCCAGGGGAAAGAGAGGTCAAGTTCAGAGGGTCCTGAGATCATTGAAGTATTGGTGACCTTAAGCTTAAGTGACCATTTAAGAGAGGCATCTGAGCTGAACCTTGGAAGGAAAATAAGGACCTTATCAGACAGAGATGGGATGGGAAAGGATCTAGGCAAAGATGTAGAGGTGGGAGATTATATGTTGAATTTGGGAAACAGTAGTCAAATTGGGTTGGAACACAGAGAATGTGAAGACATGTAATGTGAAAGAGGTCTGAAAGGGGAGATTGGAACTAGATCTTGAACAGGGTTTTTATCCCAGAAGCAATAAGGAGCCAGTGAAGGCTAAATGACAGACACCTGCCTGAGGAAAATTAGTTTGGCAATTCTGTGGAGGGCGGATTGGAAAATGGAGGGACTGGAGACAGAAGCACAATTAGGAGGCAACATCATGATAAAGGCCAGGGCTTGAGTGGTGACTGTGAAAAGGGAACCAGGTATTCCTAATGTTGTTGATAGAAAAGCCCCAGGACTTGGTATCTGGGGTATGAGGGGGTGAATAGGAAGAGCTGAAGATGACTCTGGGTGACCTGGAGGATGGAGGAACTCCAGAAACTGATTCTTAGAGGAAGGGGCAGAGACTTTGGAAAATGACCCATCCTAGACACTAAAGGATGTTTGGGGAGGGTCTGGATGAGAACAGGTTCCCTGTCCTGGTGGTAACACAATAGAAAAATGTGGTCAACTCTCCTGACCTTAGAGACATCAGAAATCCTGTGAACAGAGAGCATGATCCCAACCTGTGCCCCCTGATAAAAGAAATCCTAGATCAGAAATTTTGAAGGGGTTAGTTCTGCCACTGATGAGGGGGCTGCTGTGTTTCTTCCATCCAGAATCCTGCTGCTCTGATATCCCCTTTACCACACATTCTCTCTCTTTTTTCTTTTCTTTTTTTTGGGGGGGGTCAGGCATGGGGTTAAGTGACTTACCCAAGGTCATACAGCTAGTGAGTATCAAGTGCCTGAGTCGGGATTTGAATTGAGCTGCTCCTGACTCCAGGGCCAGTATTCTATCAACTTCGACACCTAACTGCCCCCTCACATCCTCTCTCTCATAATTCATAATTCAATGGTGTCCATGACAAAAGGCTATCCCATTTCACAGACTTAACTGAGGCATGGGGTGAACTGGCCTGAGTTACTCCACTACATCATTTTAGAATTTTAAAGTTGGAAGGATTTCATTTGATCCCAAAACAAACTTGTGAGGTAAGTGCTCTTATTTTTCTTCCCATTTTATAGATGAGGAAACTGAGGCACAGAGAGGTTAAGTCACTTGGCCAAGACTACAAATCAAGTGAATCAAGATTTGTATTTAGGTCTTCCTGACACCAAGTAAGCCATTTTTTTTTTTTTGGTTTTTGCAAGGCAATGGGGTTTAATTAAGTGACTTGCCCAAAGTCACACAGCTAGATAATTATTAAGTGTCTGAAGTCATATTTGAACTCAGGCCCTCCTGACTCCATGGCAGGTACTCTATTCACTGCACCACCTAACTGCCCCCTTTTATCTTTTTTGTACCACTTATCTCCCTCTATATATACATACATATATATATATATATATATATATATATATGTTATATGTACCAAACATTAACAAGGAGAATCATTTATTAAGCAGCTATCACAAAAATGAGAAATTACTCACCCTCAAGGAGTTTTCATTCTACTGACTGGTCTGATGGAAGGGGAACTATGGCCAGGATGGAACCTAACCACTAGGAACTCTTCTGGGGTCTCTCAGAGAATGAATGGGGCTCAGCCAAAGGTTTTCTGGGACATACCTAGGTCTTGAAAGCTGTCTTCCCCCAAGTGCTACTTTCTTTGATATCTTTAAAGGTTTTACTCCAACTAACACAAATTTACTTATCATAAAATAAAGACTTTTTGGACTCTGGAGAGAGGAGTTTGCTGGCATGAAGGGCAAGTACATTTATAAAAAGTCACATTGCAATGTGTCCTTTGCTGCCCCTGTGTTGGCACTGTTGCCTGGGAACCTGGCTAGCTTGCCTCTTCCTAGTTCCAGTTCAGACCTGGGAACAGATTCAGACGGGGTGACCTGAAGTCCCTCCTAAGAGCTAGGGAATGAGACTGGCACCAGAAAGGGAAAGATTCTGTCTCCTTCCCCTCCCAGACTCTTGGCCCTCACCCCCTTGGGATTCCACCCCTCCCTCCTCCTATCCTCCTGACATCACCTCTGCACATGTTCCTAAGTTCACTAAGATGAATGTGGGACCCTCTGACCCAACTCTAGGCAAACCCAAGCCAGGAAGCACATGATTTCAGCCCAGACCTGGAGGGAATGGTGAGATAGAAATCAGAGAGGGGGCTTGGAGCAGAAGCTGGAAAACTCTCAGAGGTCAGAGGTGATGGTAATGGTCACAGGGGCAGGAGACTAGAGAGAGGCTCTAGTGGAAAGGAGAACCTGGGGGAGGAGGGTCATAATGCTCTATGGCCTTGCCAGCATCCCTTTCCTATAGTGTGATGACTTGGTAATAAGGACCAAACCACCGGATCAAGGGCCCTTCCCATAGTCCAGAGGCAAAATACCTTGAAAGACCCCGGAACTCATTATGATCAGAATAACACCAATACCAGCCATACTAATGACATTTTTCGAGTTTTCAAAGCACTTCACATCCCAGTCAATTTGAGTTTCAAACAACCCTGGAGGTAGAGGCTAGATTTAAGTGTAAGAAGATTGGAAATGTAGAGAGGGTGTGGCTATAAAGGACCCCAAAGGAATGAGTTTTCTATTTATTCCGAGAGGTAACAAGGAGCTGGTGCACAGCAGATGCTTAATAAATGTTAACTGACTGACCCTGGCTGACCAGAGGCATTATTCTGGCCATTGTTCATCTAAGCAAACTGAGACACAATGGGATTTAGTGACTTGTCCAAGATCAAACAGCTAGCATCATCTCTGGGATTCTGGAAGATTCTCTCTCCTACCTGACTACTCACCTTCTCGGCTTTAAGTCCTAAATAAAATTCCATTTTCTATGCGAAGCCTTCCCCAAACCTTCTTAATTTCAGTGCCTTTCCTCTGTTAATGATTTCCAAATTGTCCTATATATAGTTTGTCTTGTATATATTTATTTGCCTATGGTCTTCCTCCCCAGTTAGATTGTAAGCTCCTTGAGGGCAGGGACTATCTTTTGCCCCTTTTCATATCCCCAGTGTTCAACCCATTGTGGCCAGTATGTAACAGGTGTTTGATAAAAGTCGACTGGCATCCAGAGAAGCAACTATGGAGTCTGAATGAGTCCAAAGCTTACTATTTTCAGTTTTTAAAATTTGTTTTATATATTATGGGTTTTTCTTTTTGATTTGGCTCTTCTTTCACAACACAATTATTATGGCTATTTGTTCAACGTAGTTATACTATATTAGATGTCTTTCTGTTGGGGGAAAGGAAGAGAGGGAAGGAGAAAAATAGGAAATTCAAAAGTTTATGAAAAATGATTGCTGAAAGCTCTTTGCATGTAAGATATATAAGATAAATAAGATACAAAAATAATAAATGTTAACTGACTGAGAAATGGAATTTGAATCCAGTTCTTCTGTCTCCAGATCCAAAATTCTACCTATATCCGTATGCATGCCTTTGAGAGGAGATAGGGCAGGAACCCATGCAGAGGCAGGACTGTCCAGTGGATGAGAAAATTGGCCTGGGAGCCTGGATTCTTAGATTCTGTTCCAGGCTCTGCCCCCTGCCTTTCACTTGTCAATCTTGGGAAAGCCATAGTCCATCTTTAACTGTTCCCTCTTGCCTCTGGGACAAAGGTTCTAAACATGCGATTCATGACCTTGGATGGGAAGAAATTGAATCTTTATTTTAATTAAATTGATTTTCTTTGTCATCTTCTATCTTTTCCCCTGTATTTAAAAACATGATTCTGAGAAGGGGGTTCATAGGGTTCAGCAGACTGCCCAAGGGGTACCCAATATCAAAACAGAGAAGAGCTTCTGTGGCTAGATGAGCACTGGCGGCCAGTCCAAAGGCTTCTGTTTAGTATTCAAATTTCGCCTTCTCCCACTGGCTCCAGCCAACCTGCCCAAGCTGATTAGACATTGCTCTCTTTCAGGAACTCTCTGTTCCATCCAGAGTGGCCTTCTGGCTGTCCCCTCTACAGAACATTCCATCTCTGGTCCCTGATGTTGGCACAGGCCTCCAGGTTTGGAATGCATCCTCCTCACCTCCTGACTCAGACAATCCCTGGCTCCCTTCAGAGCTCTGCACAAAAATTTCCGTCTATGGAAGATCCCTTTCTTGATCCCTACACCTGTTAGTCACCCTCTCTGCCCCAGACCCCCATAGTGATTATTTATTTCCTTGACATCTATTTTGAATCCCCTTTTTGGTGTTCAGAGAATTCCAGAATCTCTGGGGTGGAAGGGACTTTGCAGGTCATCTCTTCCAACTCACACTTGATTGAGTATTCCCTAGACTGGGGCCACACCTCCCACCCCCAACCTACCCCCAACCTGCTCCCATGTCAGCCCTCCCCTTGAAGGCTTCTCCTATTGAGACAGTCCTGTCTACTCTTCCTCAAAGCTCTGGTGCTTGGGACTGTTTCCTTTTTTCTTTTGTTTTTGCAAGGCAATGGAATTAAGTGACTTGTCCAGGATCACACAGCTAGGTAATTATTAAGTATGTGACATTGGATTTGAACTCAGGCCCTGGCCCTCCTGACTCTGGGCTAGTACTCTATCCACTCTGCCACCTAGCTGCTTCTTGGGATTGTTTTCTTAGTTCAAGTCTAAATCTGTCCCTAAGTAGCATACCTCTATCATGTCTGGGCCAAACAAGAAAAAATGTCATCTGTCCTCCTCAGGCCAATCCTTCAAGGCTTCTCCCTCCAGGTCTTTTCTAGGCTAAATATCACTAGATCCTTTAAATAGTCCTCTGGCATGATCTCCAATCAAGAAAACCTGAGTTGAGACCCAGTCTCTTCTTCTTCCAAGCTGTGTGACCCTGGGCAAGTCACCTAAGTAACCTCTGTTTGCCTCAGTTTTCTCAAAATTCTTTTCTGTAAAATGGGGATAATAGCACCTGCCTCTCAAGATTATTGCGAGAACCAAATGAAGTATTTAGGTTTTCTTCCTCCACTTAGTAATATTTTATTTTTTAAAATTCATGTAAAAATAATTCCCCTCCCCAAGACAGCAAACAATCTGATAGTGATTCTACATGTAGAATCATATTAATCATATTTCCACATTAGTCATATTATGAAAGGAGAATCAGAACAAAAGGGAAAAATCACAAGAAAGAAAAAAACAAAAAATGAAAATTGTCAGCTTCAATCGACATTGAGACTCCACAGTTCTGTCTCTGGAGGTGGATGGCATTTTCCATCATGAGCCCTTTGGTGTTGTCTTGGATCATTGTACTGCTGAGAAGAATGGAGTCCTTTAGAGTTGATCATCATACAATATTGCCATTATTATGTCCAGTCTTCTCCTGGTTCTGCCCTGTCCACTTGTCATCACTATCCAATGACATATTGGATAAAATCTGTGGCATAGTGCTGAAAATACAGTTGTCACTCAATAAGTGCTGGCCTCCCTTTCAGCAGCCTGGCTACTCTCCTTCTTCCCCAAGTTTAGCAAGGGGTGCCAAAGATGGGATGCCCAGGTAGAGAGAGAGATGGACCTGATGACTTTTGAGAAAGCCATCTCCTCCTCCCTTTGCTGCCAAAGTTCTGGCCATCCTCCTCATCTCTGCCCTTCTCAGCACAATGTAGCATGCTACTCAGGATCACCTGGTCCTGCCAGGTTCATGTGCACCCTCCCCTTAATGAAACTGCCTCCCCTCTTCCTTCCCACCTCCTCATTAGGAGGGAAACTCCTTGAGAGCAGGGGGGGATCTAGCTTGTATTTCTCTCCTCATAGCTAGCTCTGAACATTGTAAGTCCTAAGAAACGCTTTCTCTCTGACCCATTTCCGTCTGTCTGTCTCTTTTTTCCTCTGTCTCTTTGTCTGTCTCTGTCTTTCTGCTTCTGTCTTTGTTTCTTTATCTCTGTTTCCCTATCTCTGTCTCTGTCTCTTGGTCTCTAAGCTCTGACTCTCTGTATGCCTCTCTGTCTCTGTCTGTCTCCTTGTCTTTGTCTCTGAGTCTCTGTGTGTCTGTGTCTCTTTTTTCTCTATGTCTTTCTGTTCCTCTGTTTTTTTTTTTTTTGTTTGTTTCTGTCTATCTCTGTTTCTTTGTCTCTGACTCTCTGGTCTCTATCTCTCTTTTTCTCTCTGACTCTGTCTCTGTCTGTCTTTGTCCCTGTCTGTCTGTCTCTGTCTCTGTCTCTGTCTCTGTCTCTCTCTGTCTCTCTCTCTCTCTCTCTCTTTCTCTGCCTCTGTCTTTCTCTGTCTCTGTCTCTGTCTCCATCTGCCTATGTACCCTGGAAAAAGAAACTGGCACATAGTAGGTGATTGATGAATGGATGGATGGCCTGACAAATGAATAGGCTTGTAACTTTCCCAGTCTGGCCTCAAAGAGGCTGCTCAGAGCTGAACTTGGACAGTTGGCCCACTTTTGCTTCAAGTAGTGAATGAGTCTGACAGTGAGTGCCATGTATGTCGGGGAGGGGAGGGGAGGGACAGGATGGCTCTATCACAGATCAGCTAGGGATTGTCCTAGGAGAAGGGGAGAATATGTGTTGAAAGTCTGACACCCCCTTCCCAGCCTCCCTACCTCGGGAACATGAATGGAATTGGCTTCCCCCCCCCAACTTTAACCTTTCCACATTAGTGGAGCTCTTTGGAAGACATTATTGCAAGTCTTGTCCCCATTTTACTAATGAGGAAACAAGTTCAAAATAATTAACTGATTCAGACAAATAGGCAATGTCAGATTGGAAACTTGTACTGGGGTCAAGGGGACAAAACTGAAAGGCACTTTAGGGGCCATCTAACTCAATCCCCTCATTTTATAGAGGAAGAAACCAAGGCTAGAGGGATTAAGATATGCCCAAGGTCACACAGGTTATGTCATAGCGGGAGGTCAGGCCCAGGATTTCAAAATTACCTTCACACCTAGGAAAATTAAAAAGCAAATGGATACTATCAAGGATCAACCATGAAAGTGAAGTTCTGGGTTGGGGCCAGTCCCATTAATGCTTCACCATCAGAATGCAAAGTATGAAGCAAAAGACAGTTGAAAACAGCTAAGACACTGGGGAGGTGACACCTGACAGTCAGGTGGTCTGACCCCAGCCATGTTACCCCATGACCCTGGCTCTGTCCTCCCCAATCCCATGTGATTCCTCTGGATCTTCCATGACCCCAGCTGTCATCCCTGGTGACCCCCATGACCCTTGAGTGATTGGCCCCTGGGATATGGGCTTTGCTCCCTTCTATGTGACTCACCCAGACCTCAGCTGTGACTTGCTCTGGTTGAAAGCAGGCAACTGATGACTCTAAGTCCCCAGGCTGATGAACATTCGAGGATCAGACCAAGGCCAGGAAGCTCAGCACCCTGACACCCATTCCCCTACAGAGAAAGTGAAGCAGTCAGGTGTGAAGAGAGATGATTTGGATTTGACTCTGCTTGTAAGATTAGGTAAATTCATAGATTCCTAGTGAGTCAAGTAACCAGGAGGGAGCTCAAAGGTCACTTAGTTTTTGTTGTTGTTTTTGATTTTTTTCAAGGCAATGGAGTTAAGTGACTTGCCCAGGGTCACACAGCTAAGTAAGTATTAAGTGTCTGAGGCTGGATTTGAACTCAGGTCCTCCTGACTCCAGGACCGGTGTTCTATCCACTGTGCTACCAAGCTACCAAGCTACCATTTAGTTTTATGGAAAGGGAAACTGAGACCCAGGGAGGAGAAGGAACTTTGTTCCCCATCACAAGGCAGGATTTGAACTCAGCTCGGGCCAACTTTTCGTGGATGTTGATGCCTTCCTTACCTTCTCTAAGCCCTTACCTGCCCTTCCTGCCCAGTTAGTTCTTTCTCTGATCAACCACTGACAGCTTTGGCCACCCATGCTTTCCTTGGGTCAATACCATTGCCCCACCCCCTTCTGCCCCTCCCCCCTAGCTCTGACTCCATCAGCTCTGGTCGTCCTCTGATTCACACTCAGCACCTCATCCTCCATTTGGTGCTCCCCATCTCTCATCAGTCCCCACAGAGACCATTCCCAAGACTACTCAACCCCTTCTTCTGAGCCTGTGGCCTCCATTCCCCTTCTCTCCATCTCTGTTGCAGGGTATGAGCGTGTCCTGGCTGTCCTTGGTCAGGTTGGTCCTTCTCTGCCCTCCTGATGGCCAGGCTCTGTGCAGTCACCCTGCTACCTGAGACCATGATTGGACCTTGTCCATGTAGCTTCTGCAGTTGCACCCCAGCACCCAGCCTTGGGCTTGGAAGGTAATAAATGTTTCTTGACTGGGCAGCTTACTCTGGCAGCTAGGTGGTACAATGGATTGAACACTGGTCCTGGAGTCAGGAAGTCCTGTGTTCAAATCTAATTTCACACAATAATTTTGTGATCACTTATCTTATGTCTGCCTCAGTTTCCTCATCCATAAAATGGATACAATAATAGCACCCACTTCCCAGGGGTATTATGAAGATCAAATGAGATCATATTTGAAAAACACTTAGTCCAGTGACCAGCACATAGTGATTATGAAATATGTTTCCTTCCTCTCCCCTCTATTCGACTGTTCCCAGTTTTGTCCCTTTCTATTTCATCGACCTTTATTTATTCCTGCTCTGTCCACCTCGCAGGCTGTCCTTGGCATCCTTTACCCTCCTTTGTCAGTCATCCCTGCTCTCTAGGCTTTGGCCGGCCTTGCTCTTGTGCTTCTCTCTCTGCCTAGCCCTACTGTCTTTCTCTTGCCCTTGATGCTAGTATTCTTCTGTCCATCCCAATTTCATTTATGACCTAGTTTGACTAGCTTTGTTGGGACCATCACCACCGCCTGTGGCACTGCTGTTGTCACTCTGCCCTGCTCTGCCTTTTCCCAGTGTAGCCATCCCCTGCTCTCCACTCTGGATACTACCCTTGCTCGTCTGGATCTCCCTTCCTTCCCCACCCCCACCTCCAGTCTCCCAACTGTTCTCACTCTGACCATCCCTGCTCTGCATTTTCCTGATCTGGCCATTCCTTTTTTGCCTTTTCCTAGACTGGCTATTCCTGTTCTGCCTTTTTCTGTTCTGGTCACTTCTGCTGTCTGTTCCTAGCCTAGCCACCCCTGCTCTGCCTGTTCCCAATCTTACCACCCTTGCTCTACCTGTTCCCAGTCTGACCACCCCTGCTCTGCCTGTTCCCAGTCTGACCACCCCTGCTCTGCCTGTTCCCAGTCTGACCACCCCTGCTCTGCCTGTTCCCAGTCTGACCACCCCTGCTCTGCCTGTTCCCAGTCTGACCACCCCTGCTCTGCCTGTTCCCAGTCTGACCACCCCTGCTCTGCCTGTTCCCAATCTTACCACCCCTGCTCTGCCTGTTCCCAGTCTGACCACCCCTGCTCTGCCTGTTCCCAGTCTGACCACCCCTGCTCTGCCTGTTCCCAGTCTGACCACCCCTGCTCTGCCTGTTCCCAGTCTGACCACCCCTGCTCTGCCTGTTCCCAGTCTGACCACCCCTGCTCTGCCTGTTCCCAGTCTGGCCACCCTTGCTCTGCCTATTCCCAGTCTGGCCCTCCCTGCTCTGCCTGATCTCCCTGTGACCATTCCTGCTTTGTCTCTTTCCCTGATCTTCCTTTCATGCCTCTTTCAGATCAGGGCCTCAGCTGTTGAGAAGGACCCTAGACCTGCCCAGCTATGCCCAGAAATGCCCTATTGATGCCTCATCTTACCCAAGGCAGAGCCAAGGGCTGGGGGCCCTTGGTGGAGAGAGCAGGAAGGAGTTCATGGTTCCTAGAGGGGGACCAATATGTAACACGATGCCCATTCCAGTCAGAGAGATGCCATCCACTGGGCATCAGGTCACAGGTGCACCCCACCCAGGGCACCCCCATGGAGACTCACAGGGCCCTGGGAGGTCTGGCAGTCGGTCTTTCCTCAGCTCCCCACCAGTCTCCTCCAGAATAGACCTAAGGGATCATCCAGGGCCCCTTGGTGATGGGGAGCTCACTTCTAACCCCCGATCATGCCCCCTCCCCGTGCCCCCCACCCCGGCCCGGCCCTGGCCCGGGTCTATCCGGGTGCGTCCCCTCGGCAGAGGACTTTGGGGCCCCCGCCCCAGGTCTCTGGGCCGCGGGCTGCAGGCCCCTGCGGTCGCTGCTCGCAGTCCCCCTGGCTGGGGGCCCCGAGCTCCGCGGCTGGCTGGCAGAGGCCCGGGAGCCGCCGCGCTGCCGCCGGGGGAGAGAAGTAATAAATAACCCGGGGAGGCAGCGGCTCGGCGGGGGCCGGCCCGGCGGGGCGGGCTGGCGGCGGCGGCGGCGTCGGCGGCGGGGCGGGGGGGTGGGCAGGCGGCCCAGGCGGTGACCTGAGGAATCCCCGACGGGACCCCTCCCCTGCCATTCTCCGCTGTGGAGCCTCCGGCCTGGGACTGCTCCGGGGACCCCCTGGTGCCAGGCAGGCTGGGGCAGACCCAGCCCTGGGGGGGTGGGGACAGATCCAGACCCCGGGTGGCGGCAGAGGGAACCCGGGAAGCAGAGAGTCAGAAGTGGAGAAAGAAAGCTGGAGCGATGAGGGAGACACTAAGGCAAGGACAGGGAGAGGCAGACCCAAAAGAAGGAGCTAGAAACAGGCAAAGAGAAAGGAGAGACAGAGAAGGAGGGACTGACAGTCAGAGGGGTCAGGGACAGACAGGCAGCGAGGAAAGAGGTGGAAACAGAGAGTGAGGAGCAGAGAACAGGGGAGAAAGGGGAGCAGAAACTGGAGTCAGGGGAGAGAGAAGGGTCTAGAGATCCCAGGGTCAGTCCCCAGCAGAGCCCAGCGCAGCGCCTGCTGTGAAGAAGGAAGACAGGTGTGATGGAAGCCGGAGGTCCATAAGGCGGCTGGCGGCCCTGGGAGGTAGTGAGTTCTCCTTGGAGTTCTGAGACAGAGCTAGGAGACCTTGCAGGAGGTCTCCGGCTGGGGCAGCCACTGAGGACCCATCGTCCTCAGAGTCCCTGGTTTAGAGAGCTGCTGGATTGAGAAGAAAGTGAGCTGGATCCCAAGAATCCCCTCTCTCCTCAGACCCAGACGCAAGACAGACCCGGAGCTAGAGCACTGGCCTTGGATCCAGGACAGCAGTTCAAATCTGGCCTGAGACACAACACTAACTGTGTGAACCTGGGCAAGTCACTTCACTCTGACTGCCTCGAATCCAAGACCATCTCCAGTCATCCTGCTTCATATCTGGTCCCTGGTCCCAGATGGCTCTGGAGGAGAAAGGGAGGCTGGGGACTTAGCACAGCCCCTCTCCCCACCCCTCCCCCTACCCACTCAAATCCAATTCATGTATTTGTCAAGATATCACCTCCTTCATGTCATGGTCTTCTTCCAGAATGAAGGACAGGGTCAGCTAGGTGGCACAGTGGATAGAGCACTGGACCTGGAGTCCGGAGGACCTGAGTTCAAATGTGACCTCAGACACTTAATTTCCTAGTTGTGAAATCGGGCAAGTCACTTAACCCCTTTGCCTTGCAAAAAACCCCAAAACAAACAAAAAGAATGAAGGACAATATCATGTCATACCTCCTTACTGAGATGCCCACAGTCAATCAGTCAGGTGCATCCATTCATCTACCCATGCATGGCCTTGCTAATCACATACACAGATCCAGAAATATGTGTACATATAGACACATGTGGATACATGCACATAGGTCCAGTTTGGTCCAATGGATACAGCTCTGGATTTGCTGTCACCAGGTGATCTTGGATAAGTTATTTACTCACTCAGGTTCCCTTCCAACTCTCCATCTAGAGGCCTTGAACACACCTGGGAGCAGCGAGGGAGGGGGCAACTAAGTTTGGAGTCAGAGAATCTGGGTTTGAATTCCACATGCACTAAATGCTACCTGATGACCTTGAGCAAGTCACTTTTTTTTAAAGTTTTTGCAAGGAAATGGGGTTAAGTGGCTTGTCTAAGGTCCCACAGCTTGGTAATTGTTAAGTGTTTCAGTCTGGATTTGAACTCAGGTCCTCCTAACTCCAGGGCTGGTGCTCTATCCACTTTGTCACTTAGCTGCTCCAAGCAAGTCACTTTTTCTCAAAGTTTTTGTTTCTGAACCTTTGAGATGTGATAGAGGAATCCCTGACAGAATATTACAGGCCTGGCCAGCCCGGACCTGAGTGATCTCTGAGGTGCAATGCCACTAGAAATCTTTGGGATGCAGAATCTTCCTCACCCTCACATGGAAGACAATACAATGTTCCTTCTCTGTTTAGATCCTCAGGGATGAGACAGGGATGAGAAGAGAGAGAGATGGGGACTGGATTGGGAGAGCCAGGGAGGGGATTGACAGAGACAGAGAAGAGGGGGGGAGATAGGGATAGGGAGGAAGAGATGAATGAACTAGCATGAATGGAGGGAAGGAGAGATAGAAGGCATAAATAGTTATAGTCACATATTTACAAACACATCCTCACCCTCTTCCCTTGACAAGGTCCTAGAGACCAGGACTCAATGAACTCATGAGATCTTTGTCTCATTCTCAGACCATTAAGGATTTATCAAGGAGAATCTTAGGTCTGGAGCAGGGAAGGGGACCTGCCAGATCCAAAGTCTGGACTTTTGCCCCACTTTGTCTAAAAAAGGAAGTTAACCCTTTTCTCATGCCTGTATTCTACCTGGTAGCACAGGCGTTATCTGACCTTTCTAGATTGATGTGGGGTAAGTAAGCTTGTTGGTTCATTTATCAGCCCTGTTGGAGCTGAAAAAGGTGAAAAGGCGAAAAAGTTCAGCCTAGGGAGAAAGTCATAGTTGTGAGAAATGGAGTCTACAGAGGAACTCAACCCCAGAAAAGCCCAGGCTGGGAGAAATTCTACTCAGACTGAGGAGCAAGTCAGTCCAGGGAAAAGTTAAGAGAGAAAAGAAACTGAGGAAATGTCAACACTATAACAATTTTCTTAGCCACAAATTCTTGTACTTTTACAGATAAAGACTGAGATGTGGGTGGTGAAATGACCTTTCCAGGATCATCTAGCTAGAAAGTGTCTGAGGCAGGATTCAAAACCAACTCTCCTCATTCCAGGCCACCATTGTTTCCAGTATTCCAATCTATTCCATTCCAAAGCAAGGCCCAGGTTAGAGAGAAGCCCATCCCAGGAAAAAAATGATACTCAAGTTGGGGTGACAAGACCCAATCTTCTCTCTACTGTGAAAAGTGGTCACCCAGCCTCCGCTTGAATACGTCCAACGATGGGCAACTCAATGCTTTCCAAGGTAGCCTATTGCACTTTGAGGTGGCTCTAAGAGTTCAGCTATACATCCTTACAGTGAATCAAAATCAGTCCCTCTGGAACTTCTAACTTTTGCTACAAGCTCTGGTCCTCTGAGGTCAAGGAGGGCCTGTCTAAACCTTTATCCAAATGATAGTCTTTTTTTTTTTTAGGTTTTTTTTTCAAGGCAATGGGGTTAAGTGGCTTGCCCAAGGCCACACAACTAGGTCATTATTAAGTGTCTGAGGCCGGACTTGAACCCAGGTACTCCTGACTCCAGGGCCCATGCTCTATCTACTGCGCCACCCGCCCTGAAATGATAGCCTTTTAAATACTTAAAGCCATCTATATTCTCTTTTTGAATTTTCTCTTCTCCAGGTTAACTCTCTCTAATTCCTAGTGATTAATGGAATCCCCTCTGGCATCAATCCAAGATCCTTCACCAAGGACTTGCTGCCCTCCTTTAGATGTTATCCAATTTATGGACATCCTTCCTAAAATAAGACCTCAAGAATTGAACACACATCCCACATATTCCAGATTCCACATCCTCATAGTCCTCTGGTCTTATCAGGGCAAAGGACAATGGGACCAACACATCCCTGGTCCTAGATGCTCTATGAATTCTTAATGATGTCTAAGGTCATGCCAACTTTCCTGGATACCAAAGTATGTTGTTGCCTTCTGCCAAATTAAATCTACCAGGGCCGGCTAGGTGGCACAGTGGATAAAGCACCCACCCTGGAGTCAGGAGTACCTGGGTTCAAATCCGGCCTCAGACACTTAATAATGACCTAGCTGTGTGGCCTTGGGCAAGCCACTTAAACCTGTTTGCCTTGCAAAAACCTAAAAAAAAAAAAACAAATTAAATCACTCAGTCCTGCAGTAGAGGAATCACACTCTATCTGGATCTAACCCATTTTACATTTACAAGATAGATTTTGGCAATTCAACTAAAAAATTTAACATTCATCCCTATCAAATGTCATCTTAGATTTGGTGTAATAGTCTAAGCCTGTCACGATGTTTGGGCATCTGTCCTTCATTGTTTTCGCTATCTATCAAAGTTTTGGGGATCTGAAAATTTATATGGAATAAAATGTCAGACTTGGACTTGCCAAGAACTGGGTTCAAATCTTGCCTCTGACATGAGCTGTATGATCGTGGCAATTCATTTAACTTTCCTGAGACTTGTCTCTCAGTATCTTCATTTGTAAAATGGAGATAAAACCTGTTGAGCCTACTTCCCAGGTTCAATGTGTAAGGTTCAAATGTGTCTATAGGAGTATAGGCTTAGAGACAGAACGGACCTCATTTCTGTAACATACTTTACAAATTTGAAACATTGTATGAGTTATTCGTACCTACCATGTGAGTCAACTATTTGGCACAACGGATATAATTGGAATTGAAGTTAGTAAGACCTCACTTGCCTCAGATACTTGCCAGCTCTGAGACCCTGGGCAAGTTATTCAGCCTGCCTCAGTTTCTTCATCTGTAAAATGAGGTTGTTGGATTCAGTGACCTTCAAAGGTTGCTTCCAGTTCTAAATCTATGCTCTTATACCTTTGATGAAGTCTGTTTAGTCTTCACTTGCTCAATTTGTTCCTCTGCACCATCCATCTCACAAGGTCACTGTGAAAGTGAGTGAATATTTTCCATTAGAGTGTGAGCAGCATGTGGACAAGAACTGGTTTTTCCCTTCCTTTGTAGCCTCAGCACTTAGCGTAGTGCCTGACAGGAGAGCAGGTACTTAATAAATTCTAGTTGTTGTGAGATGATGTGTGTGAAGTATTTTAAGCATAAAATAGTGGGTAGAACTGAGCCAGGGTCCCAGGGTCTCTAGTGTCTTCAGCTCTCTCCAGGACAGCTCATTATCCAATAAGCTCTTGTTACCTGGCAGTGATGACAGATTCCCAGTGGCTCCAGCCTATATCTTTTTTCCCCCAAGAAACATTAGAAATTTCTGAACACAATCCCTCTGTCCTCCACCTCCATCATTGACAAAAGTAAATAAGCAGCAGCCTAGGTTAACCATCCTCTCCCTTCCTACCCCCCTTTATTGTGATTGACAGCCCAGTTCCTTTACGTGGACACAGATTGAGATACCCAGAGTCATAGATGCCCACCCAGAGATAGGCATTGACATGCTAATACACACACACACACACACAAAGTCATGCAGACCATAGATGGGAATAAAGAGGAGACTATGGATAGTCATTGACTTATATGTATTTGTTGTTGTTCACTCATTTTTCAGTCATGTCTGACTCTTCATGACCCCATTTGGGGGAATAGTTCGTCATTTCCTTCTCTAACTCATTTTCCAGATGAGAAAATAAACAGTATTAAGCGATTTGTTCATCTACTATGTGTCCGAGACCTAATTTGAACTCGGATCTTCCTGCTCTATCCACTGGGTCACCCACCCAGCTGCCCATGTGTGTCTTCTGTATGCTAGTCCCTAAGCCAATGGTTAGATATACATACAGAGCAGAGACCCAGACATAGGACATGCAGATATAAAATTGTGATGGAACTAATGTTCTATAAGAATTGATGAGCTCAACGATCTTAGAAAACCATAGGGACAATTTCTCTTGGATAAAACAACCAGCATGCTCACGTATCTTTCCTAGATCTTCCTCCAGGTCATGCCCACTAACCATGGGTGTCCACCAGGGTTCTGTCCTGGACCCTCTCCTCTTCTTCTGTCTTCTTTCCCTTGGTGATCTCATTAGCTCCTATGGAGATAATGCATTAAATCTCTGCTGTTCTCTAGTCCCACATCATCAAGTGCCTATTGGACATCTCCAACTGGATGTCCTGTAGAGGTGTCTTCAACTCAGCAATTGAACTCATTAGCCTCCCCCAAATATTCTATTACTGTCAGAGGCATCCAGGCTTGAAACCTACATGTCCTCTTGAACTCCCGGCTCTCACCCCATGCCCCATATCTGATCTATTGCTAAGTCATGAATATTTTGCCTTCCCATTGTTTCTCATTTAGAGTCCCTTCTCCTTCTAACTGTTCAGACCCTGGTGCAGGCCCTCATCCTGTACTATTGGTCTCCCCACTATAAGAGAAGCCCACTCCAGCTCATCTTCCTCTCAATTGCCAAAGTAATCTTCTAAAGCCCAGATCTGACCATCTCACCTGCATGACTATTTGCTAAACTCTTGTAGCTCCCTAGATGACACCCATTTGACTTTTAAAGTACTGTATAACCTGCCTCTCATCTTCTACCAACTTTTCACCCTATCTCCTATCAGGTATTCTGAGATACTGACCTCCCTACTGTGGGAATGTTCACTAGTTGCCCCATCCCTGGAATGCTCTTCTTCCTTCCCTGGCTTCCATAAAGACTTAGCTAAAATGCACCTTTTAATGGTAGCCTTCTCTTATTCATCTTTCTTTCACTGTCTTCCCTCTGAGATTATCTTCACTTTATCCTATCCATAACTCATTTGTACCTACTTATATGCATGTTGTCTATGAGCTCCTTGGGAGCAGGGTTGTTTTTAACCTTTCTTGGTATCCTCAAGGGTCAAAACAATGCCTGGGACACAGTAGGCACTTAATAAATGCTTGTTGTCTGACATATTGACACCCCTCTCACTTTATCTTTAATGCTTATCTTTTGTGTCCCAGTAGGATGCAACATAGAGAACACTAGATTCAGAATAACAAAGGTCTGAATTCAAATCCTACCACAGGTACTTCTAATTTTGTCACCTTCACTGTTTTTATCTTCCTTTCTTTATATGCTCTCTAGTTTGTCACCATCCTTCCTAAAAAAAAAAAAAATGATTTCTTGAGCCAACCATAATACTCTTGTTGGCTTCAGATCAGGGCAGAGAATTACAGAATGAGCATTTCCCCTTATTCTGGATACCATCTGGATAATGCACCTAGGGTGGTGGTAATTTTGAAGCTGTTGGCTCATATTGACCTTGTAAGCTAGAAAACACAAACAAAAGCAAATAATTCAATCCTTTTTTCCCCCAGATGGACCATTTCTCCATCCTAGACTAGATTTGTGCAGTTAACTTTTGGACCAGATATGAAGACTTTATCAAGTTTCATTTCATTCAAACTCATCACATCTGTTTGGATCTTCTGTAGCTTTGAATACACCTAAGTCATTGATACACATCTGAACCAAACAGGACCAAGGACAGATCCTTAGGGCACTCCACTAGAGATTTTCCTCCAACCTGAGACCATTCCTTAATAACTCTGAGTCCGATCAGATGACCAGATCTGACTCCTTCTAATGTACTAACTTCCTGCCCACATGTCCGTATCTTGTTCATGAAGCCATCATCAATGTCTTTGTGCAGTACCTTGCTAAAAACAAGGGATACAGGACATCTGATGTTCCCCAATCTGTCAGTCTTTATTTTGTAAAGAAAGCAGTGATATTAGTGGGGCATGAACTGTTCTTTTTTTAAAAAAATCTTATTTATTTAGGCATGACCCGTTCTTGATTTACTCATAATGATGTGTAGTGATCATTGCTTCTTTTTCCCATCCCTTTGATAATATATCATGCAACTTTTCCAGGAAATGAAGGTCTATAGCTTTAGGGATCATGAATCCTTTAAGGATCATAGGCTCATTTACTGACAATTGTAAGGGGCCACATTTTACAAATGAGGAAACTGAGGCTTAGAAAAGTTAAAGAACTTGCCAAAAGTCACTCAAGTAGTGATCATCAAAGTTAGGACCCACCTGCTTCCCTTTTTTAAAATCTTGGGGTATTTGTCTCCAATCTCCCATTTCCCACCATTTTTTTGAAGACCACTGACAGAATTTTGGCAATCCCATATACCAATTTTTCTACAATAAGCCTTTCCCAGTCCTCTTTAATCTTAGTGCCTTCCCTCTAAGATTATCTCCAATTTATCTTGTCTGTACATAGTTATTTGCATATCGTCTCCCTTTTTAGATCATAAATTCCTTCTTTTGTCTTCCCAAAGTGTATCACTACCTGGTATAAGTACTTGAAACACTTGTTGTTGACTTTAAACCTCTCCTAGAGTCTCAGTTTTCTCATCTGTCTAAACTGGGATCGGGGAGGGGCAATTGGACTGGATGTTCTCTGAGGTCATTTTCAAGTCAAAAGTCTGGAATTCTATGGCCTGGAAGAAGAAGAAGCACAGTAACAAGGTCAGGGCTGAAGTCAGTCAGATGGATTTGTCATTGTAGTCAGATATATCAGTCTTTCTGGTTCTGATCCATGTGGGTACACTGAACAATCAGTGAATTACTGATTGGCTAGTTAATGTTTCCAACTGATTCCGTGAAAGTATTCAAATAAACTATTTTGTATAGTCACATGGGTTCATCATTATGGCTGGATTGATTGGCCCATGTGGGCAAATAGGTGGATCCATGTGGTTTATGAGTTAGTTGGCATCATTAGATTAGCTAGTCAGGGTGGTCAGTTGGACTGGTCCATGGGATCAGGTTGGCCAGTCATTTATGGTCAGACAGACTGGTCAGGATGGTCAGGTGGGCCAGTCACTGTGGTGAGTTCAGCCAGTGAGTATTAGTGGGTTGTTGATGTGATCAAATAGACTGGTCAAGGTATTCAAATGGGCCGATAGATGGGGTCAGTTGGTCAGTAAATGTGGCTAATACACTAGTCAGTGTGATCAGATAAGCTGGTTAGGATATTCAACTGGGTCAGTCATTGTGGCCAGTGAGTATGTTCATTGGGAAGTCAATGTGGTTAGATGGACTAGTCAAAGTTATTTGGGCTAATAAGTGTAGTTGGTGGGACAAATAGTGTGGTCAACTGGCCTAGACAATATGGACAGTTTGGCTGGGCAGTGTGGTCACAGGGGGTAGTCAGTGTGGCCAGGTAGTCAATTCAATCAGCCCTGTTGGAGGTGTGGCCTTGAAGTACTAGGTCACCTTCCCCCTTGGTAATCCGTTTCTGAAGCATCCCCTTCCTGAACCCACATCTCTATGTTGGAGAGAGCAGAGCCTTGGTCTCCTCTTTGCCTTTGGCTTCAGAGGTCCTGGATCCAAAGAGGATGGATGACATACCCTCTCCCTGATGTAAGAGTTTGACAAAGGGACCAGCAGGAAGTGAAGAGACAAGAATTCCCTCCTGCCTTAAAGACATCCCCCAGCCATCTTGATTTGGACTCCCCATCCCCAATTAACTCAAGAAGCAGGAGGGAAAGAGAGCTGGAGAAGTAACAGTGAAATGTAAAAATTTTACATTCTGGTTTAAAGTATCAATTACACAAGTCCAAAAAGAGTATAAGAATGTGTAGCTTCAGGGGATCTGGATTCAAATTCCACCACTTGGTAACCTTGGAACAACACTAAACTCCTCTAGGCCTCACATTGCTCACTTGTCAACTCAGGGGGTTGGACTATATACAAAATCCAGCTCTATTTAATAGACACCCAGATTTAGGCTAGGAAGGATTTTAGAGCTCACCTTACCCAATCCTAACCTTACTTGTGAAGATGAAACTGAGACCCAGGAAGGGCAAGGGTCTCACTTTCAGACCAGGTCCTCTAATGCCATTGTGTGCTTTGGAATTTTTCAGGTTCTTTCCAGCTCAAAATCTCTGATCCTGTGATCCTAGAGATTAAGAAAGCCATAGTTAGACAATAGTTCATTCAGGAAAGAAAAAGAAGAATGTCTTTCAGGAGTTTTGAGAAAGCCAGAGACTTAAAATGACCAAAGGTTTGGATTACAGAATGAGATTTGGAAGGAATATTAGAGATCCATTTCTTTTTTCATTTTACAGATAAGGAAACTGAGGCCCAGATAAATGACACAGGTATTACTCTACAGCATCAAAATCTGAATCTGGGTCTTCAACTAGGTGGTACAACAGTGCATCAAGTACCCAGTCTCGAGTTCAGAAAAATCTGAGTTCAAATTTTAGCTCAGATACTCATTAGCTGTGTGACCCTAGGCAAGTCACTTAACCATATGTACCTTAGTTTCCTTTTCTGTAAAATGAGCTGAAGGAAACAGCAAACCACTCCAATGTCTTTGCCAAGATAACCCCAAATGGGGTCACAGAAAGGCAGACAACAATAACCACCCTCTGATTGAGTTCTGGGTACCAAATTCTAAAGGAGATATTGATAAGTGGAAACAGCAGAGGAGGGCAGGGATAAGGACCATATCCCATCAGAATAGGATTATGCTTCTGTGAAGGAAGCCTCGTAAAATGGAAAGAGAATCGGCTCCAGAGCCAGAAGACCTGTGTTCAAATTTGACCTTTGGCACTTATTGTGTGACTTTGGGCAAGCTGCTTTCTTCTCTAGAGGCCCCACTTTTCATATCTATAAAATGAGTCAAAAAAGAGTCTTCTCTAAGACTCCTTCCAGCTCAAAATCTACTATGTTCTTTATTCAGGAGTGTGATGGTAAATATTTAACAACCAGCTCAGGGGCCAGATATTCAATATACAGTATTAACATTTTCTCTATCACCTTCTTAAGTTTATTCTCCTTTGCTCCCTGTATCTGCACTGGTGGATTTTACCAGCAAGATATGACCCAACATGAACTTGAGTGGGTCCTATGGCCCCAAGGTCAGTCTCTTTGGATTCGCTCAGATGGCACCATTTTGTCCGGGATTCTGTCTGTCTCAAGTTGAGGATTTTCCTGTGAATTGGATCAGACTAGTCTTGGATGGAGAGAGACAGTCAATTCACTCCGATTCAATTCAACTCAACAAGCATTCATTTGTTACTGCCCAGTGTCCTGAGTTCCATAGTTGGTGATAAAGTGACCAACCAATAGGCATTAGTTTAGCACCTATTGTGCCAGACACCCTGGTAGACTCTGGGGACTCGAGCAAAAATGAAGCAGTGGCTGTCCTCAGAGAGCTTACAATCTGAGTAGAACAAGGCAATAAAGACAGACATACAGGAAATATGTGTAACATAGGTGTATATCAATAACCTAGATCAGATTATTTGCTGACAAGGAAAAAGGAGGAGGGAGAAAAATGTGGAAGTCAAAATCTTACAGAAAATGAATGTTAAAAACTCTCTTTGCCTGTAGTTGGAATAATAAATAAATAAATTTAAATATAAAAAAGACAAATACATAAATATATCTGGATATCTTGTATAGTTAGTTACTTTGTGTGTGTAAACTTTGTGTATAGATATGGATTTACCATGTATCTTTTTACTGAGTATCTAATATGCATGTGCTATAGCTTACATGTTTGTAAATATACATGTTTATCATGTGTGTATATTTAATATAGATGTATGTGTGTATATAATCATGGTAAATTTTTTTTGGGGGGGGAGGCTGTAGCCAAGAGCTGAGGGGAGGGGGGATCTTAGAAAGGCTTCATTTAAGGGTGTCACCTTATGAGACCCCAAGGGATCCTAATTAACAGAGGTGAGATGGGAGTATATCCCAGGAATGGGGATAGTCTGGAGAAAGGTATAGAGAGGGAAGATGGAATCTCACATAAGAGGAATTCCAGGGATGCCAGCTTGAGTGGACTAGAGGACTGGAAGGAAAATGATGGATAATGAGGTTAGAAAGTTAGAATGGTGACAGATTGGAAAGGGAGAACCTTATTTCATCCCAGTGAGCCATTGGAATTCTCTTTGGGGGGCTAGGAATGGCATGATCAGACCTGCATGCCTGAAGGGGTGCACCCCACATTCCAGTCTCATTGACCTCCTTACTGTTGCTCATCCAGTACATTCTCACCCCCAGTCCTATGTTCCGAGCCCCTCCATACCTTTCCTTCTAAAGGCTCAGCTTGAGTCTGGGCCTCCTCCCTGAAGTTTTTCCCCTGATTTCCCAGGTTGCCCATGATCTCCCCCTTCTCAAACTCTCCTATGAATACTTCTCTTTTTCTAAGCTGTAGCATCTCTTTCTCTAGTCTACCCCTAGCTAAATCTCTCAGTAGAATGTAAGCTTCTTCAAGGCAAGGCTGGTTTGGGTTTGGGTTTTGGATTCCCAACAAGTGAGTAGTCGGTATACAGAAGGAACCTAAGCAATGAGTGTTCGATTGGATCACATGGTATACATTAGTGTACGTATGTGTGAAAGGTTCCACATCATAGCAAATGTATCTAGTATGCCCATGGACAAGTATTCCCAACACCTGCACGTATCTCCCGCTCTCATCTCCAGCCTGTCTCCAAATGCTGCCACAGCCTGATTCAGAGTGGAGTTTAATTAGCAGAGACAGAGAAGGCAGGTATATTTCTGGTGACTTCTAATCTACACATTTACAGCTCAGTTGCTATGGACTTCCTTCTATTTTTCTTTATTGAATGCAACTTTATGCTGGGTAATTGGCTGCTTGTCCTGGGAGCTAATCCCCTTGAGCATGGAGAAGGCTCCTGGGATCCTGGCTCTGGGGCCAGGCAGCCTCAGGGAAAAGGAAGCCTAAACCAACACTTACTCTCTCTCTCTCTCTCTCTCTCTCTCTCTCTCTCTCTCTCTCTCTCTCTCTCTCTCTCTCTGTCTCTGTCTCTCTCTCTCTCTCTCTCTCTCTCTCTCTCTCTCTCTCTCTCTGTCTCTGTCTCTCTCTCTCTCTCTCTCTCTCTCTCTCTCTCTCTCTCTCTCTCTCTCTCTCTCTCTCTCTCTCTGTCTCTGTCTCTGTCTCCGTCTCTCTCTGTCTCCGTCTCTCTCTCTCTCTGTCTCCGTCTCCCTCTCTCTGTCTCCGTCTCCCTCTCTCCTCCTTCTCCTCCTCCTCCTCTTCTCCTCTCCTCTCCTCTCTTCTCTGTCTCTCTATTTCTCTCTCCCCATCTTGTTCTCTTCTCTCTTCATCTGTTTCCCTCCTTCCTTCTCTCTCCTCTCCTCTCCCTTTCTTTGTCTTCTCCTTGCTTCTCTCTCCCTGTCTCCTCCTGCACCTCTTTCTTGTCTCCTCACCTCCCTTCCTATCTCTCTCCCCCCTTGTTTCATACTCTCTGACTTTGCTCTCCTCTCTCTGTGACTGTTGTTTCTCTTTCCTCCTTGCTCTCCTCTTTTCCCCCTCCCTCTCTCTTTTCTTCCTTTCTGTCTCTCTATCTCCCCTGTCTACTCTCTCTCATCTCACTTCCCTCCCTATCTCTCTCTATCTCTCTAGCCCTTGCTTCTCTCTGCCTCTTTTCTCCTCCCTGTCTCTCTCCCTCTCTCTCTGTGTGTCTCTCTCCATTTTCTCTCCTCTTTCCTTCCCTCTCTTCTTCTGTCTCTTTACTCTTCTTCCCTCTCCTCCATTCTTCTCTTCTCTCTTCCTGTACCCCTCTTGTCTCTGTTTCTGTCTCTCTCTCCCCCTTCCTTGCTTCTCTCTGCTCTCCTCTCCTTCTGTCTCTCCTTCCTTCTCCCACTTTCCTTCTCTCCATTCATGCACACCCATACAAATATAGACATGAGTATCCATACACATTTCTCTTCTGCACAGGCACTCACAAAAATAAATCCCTCCCATTAGTCTCCTGAATTTCTCCATTAGCATACCAGTATGGATAGTTGGCCTGTGAGTCCTCCGGGTTAATGAAGAAGACATGACATCAGGGGACATCATTCTGTTCCATGATTATAGTTGGGCCCCAACCCTCAGCCACACACTGTTCCCCAACCTTATCAATGGTCTTGACTATTTGCTGGCCCTTTACCTTGACCTTCCATGGACCTCTAATTTCAGAAATAGACTAAATCCAAACCTTGGTCACCTACTGAGACATAATTTTGACCATTGATTGATCCCTTAAGAGTCTTTTAGGATCAGAAATCAAGAGTTTGAAGGGGTCTTAGAGGCCATCTGATCCAACCCCCTCATTTTATATATGGGGAAACTGAGGCTAAGATAGTGAAATGACTCAGGGTCTAGGATAAGTGGTTAGTAAATTTTAGAGCTGAGATTCAAAACCAGATTTTCAGTCAGAGTCACAATTCTTTCCCCTGCACTATGCTTTTTCCCTTAATGTTGACCACAAACTGACCACAGTCCTGGCTACAATTACCCTCCTAGGTTTAACAATGGACCAATCTTTTATCCATGACCTTTAACAATGGTCGACAATGACCTCTAACCCCAGCTAAGGAATGACTCATAGTTTTGGTTACAGACTGAGCCCCTCCTAAGGGATCTTTGTCATCACCCATGGATAAACCTCTGCCCTGTCCTGACATTAACCCCCTTCAACCTTGAACCTTGCATTATTGGTCATCAAGTAAAGGCAGCCAGCAAGCATTTATTAATATCTTACTTATGCCAGACACTGAGGACATAAAGAAGGCAAAACCTCATCTCTTCTCTCAAAGAGATGACATTCTAATTGGAAGACAACTTATTCATAATTAAAGTACCAACAAGATAGATACAAAGGCAATTATGTCCAACACTTTGTGATCCCCTTTGGGTTTTTTTTTTTTTTTTGACAAAGATACTAGAATGATTTGCCATTTCCTTCTTGAGCTCAATTTTTCAGATGAGGAAACTGAGGCAAATAGGATTAAGTGACTTGTTCAGGGCCACCCAGATGGTAAGTGTCTGAGGTCAGATTTGAACTCAGGGAGACACATCTTCCTGACTCCACCCCCAGCATTCTCTCCACTGGGCCAACTAGCCATTAGTGGCTATTGTATAAATGCAGACTTTGGTCACAGGCCTGGCTGAAGGACTCTCTGTGGTTAGAGGTAGTTGAGAGTTCTAGAGTTGGTGGCAGGAAGAAGTGAAGGGGGATGGACCTTCCCTCACTTCACTCAGTGAATCCCAGTAGCTCCCTATTACCTCCAGTGTCAAAGATCAAATCCTCCGTTTAACTTCTGAAGTCCTTCCTAACTTATCTCCTTCCTATGATTCTAGTCTTCTTATTCCTTATACCCCCTCTACCCACAATCCAGCTACACTGACCTGCCTGCAGTCCCTTCAACACAGGACTTCATTTCTTATCTCTAGGCAGTTTCACTGACTGTGCCTCATGTCTTTTATGCTCCGTCCCCTCATCTCCACTTCTTAAGTTTTTCTGGATTCCTTTAAAACTCAGTTCAGATCTCCCCTTCTGCAGAAGACCTTTGAGACCCCTTTCAGACCAATGTCCCCCCTCCCTTTCAGGTTATCTTCCAAGTATTCAGTTTATATCTTGAAGGTACCTAGTTTTTTCCAAGTTGGTTCTCCCATTACAACAGAACTTCCTCCGGAGAGGGGGAAAGTGAGAACTGTTGGTTCTATGGTGGACCTAATCTAATGAGCTGCAACTGAGGGATGAATGTCAAGTTCTACACTTGGGTTGAAAAAATAAATTGCCTAAGTTCAAAATGAGGGAGACCTGATTAACCAATAAAAAAGATCCAGAGATACTAGGGGGATCCAGACTTATTATGAAATCCACACCGTGATATGGCAGTTCCCTCCCTTGTTCCCCCTGCCCCACCAAAAACACTGATACAAGTTGAGAAAGGCTTAACACTCAGAATAAAGGAGATGAGTCCTATTGCCTTCTGGCCCGAAGAGATCCCATCTGATTGGGTTCAATCCTGGAGCCATAGTGAAGGAAGGAAAGTGACACAAATTGGAGCGAGTCCATGGCCAAGTAACCTGGATGGTGAAGTGATCGGCAATTGTGACAGGAGAATTATAAGAGAATACTTGATGTTTAGCCAGAAGGAAAAAAGACTTAAGGGGAACAATCATTCTTTTTTTTTTTTTTTTTTGGTATTCAGAGGTTTGTCCTGAGATGTGGAGATAACTCTATTTTATCTTTTTTCCCCAAAAGTTATACAGCTGGGTAATTATTAGTGCCTGAGGCTGGATTTGAACTCGGATCCTCCTGACTCCAGGACCAGTGCTCTATCCACTGCACCACCTGGTCACCCCTGAGATTGCTTGATTTTGCTTGACCCTGGGAGGGTGGAACTAGGAATAGCAAACAGGTTGAAAGTACAGAGGCAGAATTAAACTTGATGTAAGAAGAACCTTCTCGGTGATTCTAGCTGTCCAGCAGTAGAAAGGGCAGCCTCAGGAGGGTATGAATTTCCCTCACTTCAAGAGAAGCATATTTCAAGTGAAGGTGGACTGACCACTTGTCAGGCATATTGCAGAGGCAGATTCTTGTGCAAGGATGGGTTAATTCTAAAATTCTGTGATTTGGGAGGGTGGGGTTCAGGAGGCAACTGAGACTGGGCCTGAGTGAGAAGTCTGGGGACACTGGCGTTGATAGTGGGAAGGTGAAGGTAGTGGTTAGGCCCACCATAGCAGGAGGAGGGCTCTCTTTGGATGATTCCATTGGACTTGGTCAGAAGTCCTTGGCTCAAGTTGGAATCACAAAGGGAAGAACAAAACTTGCTTCCTATACTTAGTCAGGAAGAAGCCCATCTCTGGGGGAAAACCCTTAGTTTCTCAGACATTTAAATAGTTCTATAAAGTAGCACAGACCAGAAAGACCCAGGCTTCCCAGAAATACGGTGAGAAATCGAGGCCTGTGTCCAAATGCTGCCATAACCCTGAGCTCGTCCTCATGGCAGACCACAGCCGGACTCCCAGGACCAGGAAGATTCAAGCAACACGTGATGTGTTATGTCTAGGTCTGCAAGTTAGGAATGGGGCATCTGCCATCCTCCGAACCTCCAGGCTCCAATCTGCCAGGAGCCTTTGCAGGGATGCTAGTTTTAGAATGAAGTGCATGGAGAGTCTCTTAGCTGCTTTCTCTTTTCCTCCTATAGTAGGGAGGGTACAAGAAGCTCAAAGACTGTGTCTGGTGGGAGGACAGACTGCTGAGGGCTCAAGCTCAGGGGGCATCAGTCACAAAGGCAGAACTGAGTTATGGAACCCAGCTGGCTAAGGCTCCAGAGAGACGTCTGACTGAAAGGTCTCTGCATTCCTCTGTCTGATGGAGTCTGGGATGAATAACTGAAGCCTATTCTGTCTTAGGTGTATTAAATATGAATGTGAGTCCTTGCAAATGGTAATTTGCAAGGGGTCAGAGACACTGATGGGGGAAAAACAAGTGATTGGACAGGGAGGGATGGATAAGGAGAGAGATGATGGGAAAGAGCAAGGAAATGGTGTAGGGAGACAAACCAGAGAAGGGAAAGGGAGAGGGGTCAGGAAGAACAGACAGAAGTTAGTCAGACTGGATGCTTTATCCAAGTATTCAAAGTGAATGCCCCCTAAAGGGAATCTGAGGCTAGGTTTAAGGAGGCTATCTCAGCCTCTCATGTATATGTGTTGGGTGGGAGATCTGAAGAAAAAGGGTCAAGGACGAGAGAGATAGTTGTACCTGAAGCTTAAGACAAAAGGGCATCCAAGATAGGGATAGAGGAGTCAGTCTGAAAGTGGAAGCCTGACTGGGCTAAGCAGCAGGGAGGAATGAGGGGGAATGGAAGAGAAGAAAGAAGACCATCTAATTTGTTTAATCTGACTCAGTTGGACTATAGGAGCATGCTGCATTTTTATTATAACTACCTTGCATGCACCATCCCTTCTTGCCAACTCTGAAATGGTGAATGGAAAGGGTGCATTACCACAAGCAGGAAGGCAGGGCAACTGAGCTCTTGGGGTGGAGAGGGAGCAGCTGCTGCTAATAGCCCTAATGAAGATTGTAGTTTTCTCCCTCTCTGAGGCAACAGCTGAAAGCAGACCTCTTTGGGAGTGACAGGCTAGCCCATTCCACTGTGGTGGCAAGGTTGGATGTTTCGGAAGGAGAGAGAGCCAGATGAGACCTCTTGGAGGAAGAGTGAGGGATGCAGCTGAGGAGATGTGGATGTCCCTTTTCATCTAAATTTGCTTTTCTCTCTGTTGTATGGACCCCTGGGGATCATCATGTGAGACAGTGCTGAGAATTGTCTAAGGTCTAAGGTGAATACACTGAAGAACTGGGTAGTGATGCTTGGATATCCCAAGGCAAGGGCCAGCTGGGTCCTCCATCTAACCTCTGAACCAATTCTTTGCAGCTCAGGAGCCCTGGCATTCAAAGCTTCTGGGACCCTGGTAATAAGAGTTAAAGGATTCTGACTGGGAGAAGATATGGAACTGAACCACATAATACCATAACTGCCATCTGGAAAGAAGAATCATTTTGGGATATGTGGGGGACTGCTATGAAGAGGGCCAGTAAAGATTGTCTCCTTTCTGGGGGTCCCTTTCAACTTATCCATCTTGGTCTCCTTCTCTGAAGGGTCTTTTTTCCCCCCTCATCTTCTCCTTGATCTGCAGAAATCAGTCTACAGGTTTTGGTTTGGGTTCAGGTTAAAACCTAAACACACACACATATACATACATACATACATACACACACACAAACACAAAAAAGCTTCAAATTTCTCTCAACCTATTCTGTTTCTACCTATAATACCTTTGTTCCTGAACTTTCTCTACCCCCTCTCCCTGCCAAAAAACTCCTGGGAGGAAAGGGGGAAGAATAAGGGGGGGGGAGAGAATGGAAGAAAAGAGGAAAAGATATAAAATGGAAAGTAGAAAAAAAGGAGAAAAAGAGAAAAGAAGGGATGGAAGGAGGAAGAAATAAAGAGGAAAGGAGGGAAGGAGAAAAGAAGGGAGGGAAAAAAAGGAAGAGATAAAGTGGAAGGGAGGGAGAAGAAAAGGAGAGGGGAAGGGAAAGGAGGAAAGGAAGAGTGAAGAAGGGATGGAATAAGGGAATAAAAACAAGAAAATGGAGAAGAGGAAGGGAATGAAGGAGAAAGGGAAGGAGAAAAGGGAGGAAGGAAGGAGGAAGAAAAGGAGAAAGATAAAGAAAATAGGATGACAAAGGGGAAAAGGAAGTGAGAGAATGAGAACAGGAAGGGGAAATGGGAGGAGGGAAGGAAAGAAAGGGGAGGAAAGGTGCAACAGTAGGTAGGAAGAGGAAAGGGGGGAAGGAGGAAAAAAGATGGCAAGGAAAAGAGGGGCTGTGTATGTTCGTTGCTCTCACCACCCCCAGGAGTGCGGCAGAGGGGTGCCTCTGGTTTGGAGGCAGGACTCAGCCCCTTCTCTGGGACAGTCTTCCAGCCCACCCCCACCCCCCACCCCCGCTGGCCTAGCCAAGCACAAAGCAGACAAATAAAACACCGCCTCACCGGAGACAGCTTTATCTTGTTGATCGGAAGTCTGCCAGCCCAATTTATGATTGAACATAAGATCCCCAAACCTGAATTTATGCGATGTCGTATAACGAGAGGTCAATGAGATTAAAAGTGCGCTTGTGAGGGAGCTCTAAGCTCTGCAGCCTGGCCTTTCTGGGGGAAACTGCCTCCAGAACCCTTACCCATCTTAGCCACCAGCAGGGGGACCCAGAGCCGGCCTGGGTCCCCCCAATGCTAGCGATAATGGAGCTGATCCTTCACCTTTCTCTCCTGGCCCCCAGTTCCCTCACAGGACCCTGGGGTGTCTTCTTCACTTCCTCAACCTGGGAGGCCTGGATCCTGGCAGAAGAGGTCTCTACCTTGGTCAGGACCCTGAGAGATACTGAAGTTAGACCAGGCAGCACCAGGGAGAGCTCCCAGGTTTTGTGGTCATCACAGACTAGCTGTACCTGTGGGACTTGCAGAGAAAGGTCCTTGTACCACATCTGATCCTTTAGCATATAAGGGCCCTGGGGTTCAGAGAAGGAAGACAAGATGTTTTCAAAGTGGCTAAACCAGGACCAGGAACCAGGCCTCCCTGGTGAAAGAACTCAGGTCCCTTCCCCTCCCCTACCTTTTCTCCTTCGATAGAATGGAATAATGGTCTTGTAATCAGGAGGACCTGGGTTCATCTACTATCTCAGACACCCTCGGTGTGACTCTGGGTAAGTCACCTAGTCTCTCCCAGCCTCTGTTGGCCCATATGTAAAAGGAGGTTGGATTTTATGATCTCTAAGATTGATTCAAGCTCGGAATCTGTGATCCTAGGAGAGTAGGAAGCATCTACATCTGGGACCCTCCCATCGTAGGGGCCACCTCTGCTCCTCCTGTCTCCCAGCAAATCACTGGTTAGAAGCCTTTCCTCCAAGTCCAATCTCATCCTTCAGGACATGCCTGTGCTCTTGCTAGAAATCTGGAAACACGGGGGGGGGGGGACCTCATATTCTACACAGATGAGGTCTATTGGAGCCGGTCTTGGGATCACAGAACTGCACCTAGAAGGGAGCTGAGGCCATCCAATCCAACCCCTTTGTTTTACAGAGGTGGAAACTGAGGTTGAGGAGGTTCACATGGATAGTATCAGAGATGAGATTTGAATCCATGGCCTTAGGTCAGAGGACCAGTGGGTGCTGTCCACTGTAAGACCCTGCCCTAGGCAGGGATGCCTTCGATGTCTGGTGACTGGAGGCAGAACCAGAGTTCTGCCCCATACTCCCCCTTTGGAGTATCTGCTGGAGAGTGGGAAAGTGAAGTGTGTCTTTGTCTTCTCTTTCATTTCCTCCTGACCACCCTTCACCTGGTTCCCATTTTCCAACTCCCACTCACTCAGAATTTGAGAGCTGTCTCAGACTTCAGCAGTATCTGTCGAGCAATCCACACCCCCAAAAGGCATGCCCAAGATAACACATCCAACCATTGGTGACTCCAAAGAGTAGAACTGGCCAACTCCTGAGGCAGCCCATCCCCTCCCTTTCTTGGTCCCCAACCTTCAGGCCCCCACCATCTCCTGCCAGGGCACTATCTTCCAGAGCTACTATGGGATCCTGCATCTCAGAGCTCAGGATCTACCCAGGGTCAGGAAAGGTTATTTGACCCTGGATTCAGGAAGTCCCTAGTTTGGCCCCTGCCTCCACCAACACTCCCGGGCTGGAATTCCTCTGTAAATGACGGAGGGCTGGGGTCACGAGTTTCAAGGTCCATTTAGTTGGGGACGAGGCTAGAATGGTTCATCCTTCCAGCAGGGAGGGACCTTAGGCTTCCGTTCTTTCCTTCTGAGGATTCGAACCCAGGTCTTTTGGCCAATGATATGTCTAGCATGGGATGGGAGGTGTAATCAAAGACCCAGAAAGGGGGTAGGGGTTCACCCCAAGACCCCGAGCCAGCCAGCTTCGGGGTAAGGACCAGAAGTAGAACGGCTGGCTGGTCCCCCCGCGAGGGGGGAGGGCGACTGGGCGCCCCGCCAGCTCCCGGAGCCTGAGGGGGGCGGTCTCCGGAATTTATTCACAGAAACCCAAAGCAAGGGGCTGGCAGCCCGAGCTGGTGAGGAGCCGCTCTCTCCCCGGCCGGGAAAATTGCGTGCAATGAGCCAGGCCGCCTTCCCGAGCTGGGCGGGGCCGTGGGCCCCCCTTGCCCCCTTCTGCCGCCGGCGGCGGCGGGGTGAGCCGGGCCCAGAACGGAACTTATTAGCGCCTTATCGCTCTGTCCGCCCCCGCCTGGGCTGCGGCTGCCGGGGAGCTCCGAGCCCCCCTTCCCGCCCCCGCTTTTGCCGCAGAGAAATTGGGGGGGCGGGGATCGGGCTTTAATTAGCAGCCCCCTGGAGCGCAGGGCTAACGACCTCACTCCCTGACAGCCCCTCCGCCTCTGTTTCCCCTCTCGGGTCCGCCCACCCACCGGGCAGGCAGCCACTGACAGACAAGCCCCGAGGGCAGGCATGGAAACAGGATGCGGGCTCCCCGCAGGCACCCACTGCCCGGCCTGCTGGGGGGAGGGCGCCCCCGGGCACAGTGGACCTCTGGCGGGCGCCCTCTGGGCCAACTAGCTGTGTGTCGACTGGGGGGGAGGGCTGGTGGCTGTCGGGGGCTGCAAGCAGGAGTGTGGACCTGTGCTCACCGCGGGGGGTGCACGTATACCGCCCCCTGGAAGGGGGTGCCCTGCTGAGTGGATGTGATTGGGGTGTACACGCCTGCTGAGGGTGTGTGTGTGTGTGTGTGTGTGTGTGTGTGTGTGTGTGTGTGTGTGTGACTGGTGTCTACACGCCTGCCGAGGGTGTGTGGCTGGAGTGTACACTCCTTCTGAGTGCATGAGTGGGACTGGTGTGTACATGCCTGCTGAGGGTGTGTGTGTGTGTGTGTGTGTGTGTGTGTGACTGGTGTCTACACGTCTGCCGAGTGTGTGTGGCTGGAGTGTACACGCCTTCTGAGTGCATGAGTGGGACTGGTGTGTACATGCCTGCTGAGGGTGTGTGTATGTGTGACTGGTGTCTACACGTTTGCCGAATGTGTGTGGCTGGAGTGTACACGCCTTCTGAGTGCATGAGTGGGACTGGTGTGTACATGCCTGCTGAGGGTGTGTGTGTGTGTGTGTGACTGGTGTCTACACGCCTGCCGAGTGTGTGTGGCTGGTGTGCCTACTTCTGAGTGTGTGGCTGGTGTGTAGGGACCTGAGTGTGTGTGACTGGTGTGTTCAGCCCTACTGAGGATGTGTGGCTGTTATGTGCCCCCCCCCGACGGTGCAAAGGAAGGGAGGGGGAGCCTCAGTTTCCCCTAAGCGGGGGCTGCCTGCTTACCAGGGCTGGGGCCGGGGTAGAGGGAGGCGGGCCGGGGCCCCCCGGACGGCCAGGGCCGGGCCGGCTAAGGTTTGACACCTGCCTGGGTGGGCGGGGAGGGGGGGCGAGTCTGGGCGCCCCAGGCTGGCTCGCACCCCTGGCTGTCAGCCGCGCTCCGGCCCAAGTGGTGATTAAGGTAATTGCAGTCATTACGGTAATTGCTCCTCCTCCCCCACAGCTCAGCCGCCCCGGGCTGGGGGGGAAGAGGGAGGGAGGGAGGAGGGGAGTGACTCCGGGGGGCCCAGGCCTGACTGGGGGGCGGGGGGACGCGCGGGCCAATGGGCACGTGGGGCCCTCCGGGGACACGTCTGCTTCCCATCAAGCGCGCCCCGCGCCCCTGCGGGCGGCCTGTCGGAGCGGGCAGCGGGCCGCCGGGCCGCGGGGGGGCCGGGACGAGGCAGCGCCCCCTGCCCCGCCCCGGGCAGGCCTGGCCCCGGCCCACGCGGAGCTCAGCCCCCCGCCCCTCCCCCTGAATTCCCCAAGGGTGTCATTAGCCCGCGGTCCGACGCCAACTCCCCCCGAGGCCACACACACACACACACACACACACACACACACACACAGTCGCACTCAAAAGACAGACACCAACGCACTCCAGTCCCTAGCCTGGCAACCTCGCATACATTTACACACACATAGACACACACACACACACACACTCAAAGACTGACATACATACAGACACACTAAAGTCCCTAGCCTGAAGCCTCATACACATTTACACACACACACACACACACACACACAGTCGCACTCAAAAGACAGACACCAACGCACTCCAGTCCCTAGCCTGGCAACCTCGCATACATTTACACACACATAGACACACACACACACACACACACACACACACACACTCAAAGACTGACATACACACAGACACACTAAAGTCCCTAGCCTGAAGCCTCATACACATTTACACACACACACACACACACACACACACACACACACACACACACACACCGGCCATCTGATAAAAACCACCGCGTTTTCGGGGGGGGGGGCGTTTCTGTCTGGGGACACTGGGGGGAGGGAGCAGGGGCCGCCCGACTAACCACACGCGGCACAGCGTGGCCGATTCCACGTCTTGCCTAGATCCCAGAGGGGCTTGCGCTCCGGCGGAGCTGGGATCCTGGGGGGCACGGTGGGCCCAGCGCTCCGGGCCAGGGCATCCCTTGGAGAAAGGGAAAGCTCCCCGGGGGCGGGAACCGTGAGGAGGACGGAGCTTGGCTGTGAGGGAGAGAGGGGGTGATCTGTGCGGGTGCTATGGGGGGGCTTGGCCCGGAAAGAGCGGAGTCTGGGGCGCCCGGAGCCGGCCGCCGCCAGGTCTCCTTGGCCGCAGCTGCTGCGGTTGCCCACAGCCTCCGGGCCCCAGGCCCGGCGCCCACCCCCGCGGATCCAGAGGAGCCTGGGTGGGGGGGAGCCTCCAGCCTCGGTCTCCCCCCTCTCCGGAAAGTACCGTTTATCTGTACCATACGTGACCAGGCAGAGAGAGTGCCGGTCCGGGAGACGGCAAGTCTTGGGTTCGAATTCTACCTCGGACACCTACCAATAAAGTCATCCCCTCAGCAAATCCCTTTTGCGTTCTCTGCCCTTGACTTGCCTCATCTGTAAAATGGGGACCTGTCCTTCACACGGCCCTGCTGGTAGACCTGCCAAGTCTCTAAAACCCTAGGCAGCTTTCTAAGGACTGACACTTTCAGAGGTGGAGCCAATCTGCTCTGGTGCAGGGGAAGTTCCTCTTCTGGAGTTCCCTCCACTGACAACTTCCTTTCCTGCTCCTCAGGCTTCCCAAAATTTAGGGTGAGGCTCAGCGGAAATGATGGAGGCAAACCCTAAAGTGATAACTTGATTATCATCATTATTATTATTTTGGTTTGGAGCTGTGTTTTCCAGGCTAAGGGGAACTCCCCCTAACCCTGCAGATAATCTGCCAGCACCGAGTCTGCCATTTCTAACCAGAGGGAGTTCCTTGGCCCTTTGAGAGAAGAGACTTAGTCAAGGTCATATGATGATGATGTTTGTCCTTCGGTCCTGGAAGAAGACCACAACATGGGGAAGGTGATGCCATGACAAGCCAGTGAATTGGATTGAGTGAGGAGGCGCTATGCTAAATCCCCAGCCTCACTTTGTCCTCCAGAGCCATCTGGGTGCAGGTCCAGATAGGAATCAGGGCGACTGGAGACCGGTCCTGGATGTCATATGGTCATATGGTCCACATGTGTCAGAGGGAAGTCCCTCTCCGCACCCCCCCCAGTTCTGTTTTCAGTAGCAGTGGTGGGTGGTGGTGTTGAAACTTGAATGGCCCGGGACATTGTCTTTTGTTGTCTTTCTTCCTTCCTTTTGGAGATGGGGGGGGCAGGGAACCCTGAGTCCTGGAGAAGCACAAAGTCCATCAAGCTGTTGTTTACAGTCAGAGGGAGACAGTCTCTTTCCAGTCCCAGATAATTGTTTTTAAAACTACTTACTGGTGCCTTCTTTGATATTCCTAATCACTAATTCAAATTTAAATTTATAAACATTTTACATACTTAACTCATTTGACCCACTCAAGCCCAATGAGGTATTATTATTACAGATCAAAGTTTTTATTTTACAGATGAAGAAACTGAGGTTCAGAGAGTTGAAGATGACCCAGAATCACACAGTTAGTAAGCAACAGAAGAAGGATTTGAACCCAGGTCTTCCTGACCCAAAACCCACACCATCTATTATGGAATATTATGGCACAATTCCTCTTTAAAGGACCATAATTCTAAAACTGAAAAGGAATTTGGGACCATTTAAGTCCAAACCTCACCCCATTTTACAGATGGAGAAACTGAGGCCCAGGGAGGAGCTTGCCCTAGGTCATAAATAGGATTCAAGTCTTCTGATCAATCCAGCATTCTTTCCATGGACCAGATTGCCTTTCCTTTGTGAGATGTTTTCTGTAAATCAAATTTCTGTATATCAAATCCCATTTTTCTCACTGACTTGCATTATCAGATCAGTACTATGTTTCCCTGGAGAAGGAAGGAGGAGTAGGCCTTTCAAAGGTAATAAAATCAATTTAAAGCATGAAAGTCTTTTAAAATATCACATTTAAAGGAAAGAAGAAAGACAGCCTGGTATCGTGGATGAAGGTGTTGGAGTCAGGAAGATGGGGCTTTGGGCCCCTTCTCTAAGATGTATTAGTCAGGTGACCCTGGGCAAATCACTTCATCTCAAGACTGCCAGGTAGACCTCTAAAACTAAATTGCAGATCAGTTTCATTTCTGTTTTGGTGAATGGAATGTCCATACTAGAAGTCCTCCTCTTCCCCTCTGACAAATGAAGTCACAGGCCCTGTTTAAAAGGATAGTCGAGGTGATAAAATTCAGAAGATGAGCTTTTGCAAAAGAAAATTCTGACTTCAGCAATAGAACTACAGATGATTCTGAAAGGTACCAATAGAAAAATACATTTTAAATCTTTTCTATTAGCAGTGGAAAGGGTTGTGAACCATCAGTCACATTCACACTATTAGGTGGTATTGGAGTGTGTGGTTGTTTGAAGGGATAATTGGATTGGTAGGTTGAGGATTGTTGGAGCCTGGTTAGGTTGTTCTATCCAAACAAAAACATATATACTTAAAGGAATAAAATGTCAGTGAAAATATTACTCTAATTTGGGAGTCAGGACAGTTGGGCTGCGGGGGCAGGAAGACAGCTCCTGCTGCCTATAGTCTTCTGAATAGATAGTATGTAAAGGTCTGAATTGGGGTTTGGGCGACTGTAAGGAGAGAGAATGAAGAGATTCAGTTCGTCTGTGGGTCTGAGGATGTGGGGCTTCTGGAGTTTTATTTGCCAGTCTCCTTTCCTTAGGGCAAACGTGTGAAATGAGGAAAAAAAGTGGAGGTCCTCTGTCTGAATCTTGGCTCTGTTATTTATGATCTATGTGACCTTGGGTAGGTCCCAATTAATCATCTGTAAAATGAGAAGGTGGGAGCATATGGCCTTTTTCAGTTCTAAATCTTTGATTCTATGAACTGTCTGCTGTGTGCTTCTCCAGGGGAGCTGTGTAGTTAGACCTGTGTTGGGAGTTGCCTGGAGTCTCAGGGACAACCACATGGTTGAGGATGACAATCAAATTCTATCTCAACAACATTTTTTAAACTCTTCTCCAGTCCTTTGGAAATCTTGGGACCCTGGCAGAAAGGAGCTACGGCCACTATTTTTTTTAAGGTTCAGCACATAAATTTAGAAGGATGAGCCACAAAGATCACTTGATACATGGAGCTGAGAAGTCTTTCGATTTCACTCATTGGGCCATCCCCATTCTTGATCCCTATCCAATGGCAGCTCCCTTGGAAAGCAAGGCTAGCATGCTGAACAAATGGCCAGGAAGGGCAGCAGAGGCAAGGCCTCCCAGAATTGTAAGGGACCTCAGAGGCACTAGGCAAAAATCCTCTCCTGCAACATCCTCACCAAGTGGTCATCCAGCCTCTACGTGAAGGCTTCCAGAGCTCACTGGGACAGCTTTCACTATAATGAGAAGCTACACCATACAAGTCAAGTGCCATAAAAGTTAACTGCAATTGGGAAATATTTAGCCTTAATTAACAATATTTCCAAGTGTCAGCTGATTAAAATAGCAATTGGGAAATATTTAGCAAAACAAATAAAAATAGAATAGAATATAGATAATGCTGATATGTGGTTTTCCAAGTCAATATGGGGGCAGCTAGGTGATGAAGTAGCTGGGAGGAGAGGAAAACTGGAATCAGGAGGACTAGAGTTCAAATTCAGCCTCAGACACTTCCTAGCTGTGTGACCCTGGCGAGACTCTTAACCCCTGTTTGCCTCAGTTTCCTCATCTGTAAAATGAACTGGAGAAGGAAATAGGATCCAGGATCTTTGCCAAGAAAACTTCAAATGGGGTATCAAAGTGTTGGACCTGACTGAAAACAGCTCAACAGATAACAAAGTCAAACCAGCCTGTTTCTGTTTAAGTTTGACACCAATGGCCTGCACCAAGCTGAAATGGATCTTTCTACACAGCTTCCACCTGATATGTCTTACTCTGCCTTCTGTGGGGAAGCAGAAAAAAGCTAATCCCTATTCTATTCCACATCCCTGAAAATACTTCTAAACAGTTATGTCTCCATCCCTCTCCCCACCAAGTGTTCTCTGGGGTAAGTGTTCCTAGCTCCTTCAGCTGATTCTCATAAGACATAATCTTGATATTCTGCCTTATCTCGGTCATTGTTCAATTTATTAATGTTCTTCCTCAAATTTGGAGCCCAGACTGAACAGATATTCTAAAAAGATCTAAACAAGACTAAGCAGATGGATATTTTCCCCTCTTGGGTCCCGGACAGTGTGAAGGTGAGAGATATCGCCCAAGAAAGTCGAGGCTTAGAGTAGGGTTCAGAGAGTTGAGTCTGCTGGTCATTCTGGGCTCAAGGGAGCAGGTGTGGCTGAACCTCTTGACAATTGGCCTGGAGATGGGCAGGGAGGCTATAGAAAAATGCTTCACTGATTTTAAACTTCATGAGCCAATTATTCTTGAGTCTTGTAGCATCCAGGCTTAATGGACTGGCAAGTATTGTCCATTACATGCCCAAGTCCTCAAGTGTTTATTACTTAGCTATAAAAATCTGGCCTGGGCTGACCCTGAGTATGGGATTCAGTTCAACACAGAGCATAAGAACCTTTGGTCTAGCACAACTACAAGGTCATAACAAGATCATCCCACTGGGTAGCTCTCTCTGCACCCTGGGAACTGAGTCACCCTATCCTTCATGGACTACAAAGATCAGGAAAGCCCTTCAGTCCTGAAAATAATCCTCCCTACCCCAGTCTCCAAATGTGAGTTCCAATTTGACCACTTTCTACTTTTAATCTTGGCCATGTCTCTGCCTGAACTCTGCCTACTGACCTCCCTGGCTTCCTCTAAGTCTCAACTAAAATCCCATCTTCTCCAGGAAGCCTTCCCCATCCCCTCTTCATTCCCGAGCCTTCCCTCTGTTTATCTTCTTTATATATAGCTTCTTTGCAGATTTTTTGTTTGCATGGTGTCTCCCACAATAGATTGTAAGCTTCTTGTGAACAGAGACGTCTTCTGTCTGCTTTTGTATCCCCAGTACTTAGCATAGTGCCTAACATATAGTAGGTACTTAATAAATATTTAGTGATTGATTGATTTCTTTTTTTTAAGGTGTTTTTTTTTGCAAGGCAAATGGGGTTAAGTGGTTTGCCCAAGGCCACACAGCTAGGTAATTATTAAGTGTCTGAGACTGGATTTGAACCCAGGTACTCCTGACTCCAAGGCTGGTGCTTTATCCGCTACGCCACCTAGCCTCCCTCAATTGATTGATTTCTTAAGTCATTTTTCAGTCATGTCTGATTCTTTGTGACCCCATTCATGGTTTTCTTGGTAGATGCTGGAGTGGTTTACCATTTGCTCTTCCAGCTTTGAGCTGGAGGGTTAAGTGACTTCCCAGGGTCACACAGCTTGTAAATGTCTGAAACTGGATTTGAACTCAGGTATGCCTGACTTCAGGACTGGCACTCCATTTAATGCACACACTTAGCTGCCAAAAAAAGTTTTATTGTTGAGTCATGTCTGACTCTTCGTGACCCCATTTGGGATTTTCTTGGCAAAGATATTAGAGTTATTTGCCATTTCCTTCTCTAAATCATTTTACAAATGAAGACATTGAGACAAATAAGGTTGAGTGACTTGAGGATTGCACAGCTAATAGGTATCTGAGACTGGATTTGAACTCGCAAAGATAAGTCTGCCTAACTGAACCTGGTACTTTATCCCCTGCACCTCAGATTTCTCTTCTTTAAAATGAAAGGGGTTACTAATAGGCAATTTATCCAGACATAAACAAACAGTTTTAAGAATAATTGCAGACTGTGATAGATTATGCCAAATTATTAATGGTGAGAGAGATTCAAATCAAAACACCCTTGAGGATTTATTTTACATGCAGTAAATTGGTATGAATGGCTAAAGAAGGGAATAGTTAATGTTTGCAGAGTTGAGAAAAGTCAGGCACTTTGAAAACAGAACTGTAAACTGGGCCAACCATTATATAAAGGAATCTGCATTTAGGCAAAGAGAGTAACTGAGATGTCCATACTCTTAGACCCAGAGATTCTATTGCTAGACATGTACCCCAAGGAAATCACTAATAAAAAGAAAGGCCCCATATCCATCAAATACTTGTATCCGCTTTGTATTTATTTATTTACTTACTATGTTGCTGGGGTTTTTTTTTGACAAGGCAAGAGGTTTAAGTGACTTGCCCAAGGTCACGCAGCTAAATCTGGTCTCTCTCTCTCTCTCTCTCTCTCTCTCTCTCTCTCTCTCTCTCTCTCTCTCTCTCTCGTCACAGTTGAACTCAGGTCCTTCTGACACCAGGCTGGTGCTTTATCCACTGCACCACCTAGCTGCCCCCATATCAACTTCTTAAAAATAGAATTGGAACTGATATTCATCATTTGGGGAATCACTAAACAAATTGAGGTACATGAACATAATGGAATATTTCTATCCTGTAAGAAATGATGAATACAGAGAAGTTGGGGAGATTTACCTGAACTGATACATAGTGACTATGGCAGTGTAAGTGGAATTGAAACTGCTATGAAATTTAAATGACCAAACTGAGCTCCAAAGTAGAGCTGGAAGAAGGGGCTCTCTCCCTCTAGGCCATCATCTATTCAGCTCCCAAAGTGATCTTCCTAAAATATATGTCTAATATTGGTATTGCTGGTCAAAAGGTAGGATCAGTTCTATTGCCCTTTGGGCAAAGTTCCAGATTGCTCTCTAGAATGGTTGGATCAGTTCACAACCCCACCAACAGTGCATTAATGTCCCAATTTTCCCACATCTTCTCCAACATTGATCATTTTCCTCCAAAGTGCATGTCTAACCATGCCATCCTTTTATCTAATAAATTCCATTGGCTCCTGTTAACTGGAGGATCAAATAGGCTTTTAGAATCATTCAAAACTTGGCCCCTTCCTCCCCTTCCAGTCTTTTTATATCCTTTATATCATCTATGATTATTCCATGACTCAGTGCCTTTGCTGTCCTTGCTGTTTTTCAACAAGATTCTCCATCTCTCAACTCTGTTCCCATACCTAGACTTCTTTCTCTGACTTCCCTTGAGTCCCAGACAGAATCCATCCTCTATGGGAAACCTTTCCAATTCCTCTAATTCTAGCACCTTCCCTCTTCCTGTTTTCTCCAATTTGTCCCCACCTTACTTAAATCTAATTCACTTGCAAGTCACAACATTACTTTCCTGAAGTCATTGTCCTCTTTGAGAACAAAGGACAAACAACAACCAATCAATTATGGATGTGTAGTTCTTATTTGGATTGCAAGCTCCTTGAGGGCAAGGACTCACCCTTTTTTGCATTCTTTGTGCTTCACTTAGTATCTGGGGCATAGGAAGTGCTCAAGGAATGCTTGTTGATTGACTATCTGATTTAATAAATGTTCAATGAATGAATGAACATAACAGAAGTCTTGATGCATCAGCCCCAACTAGTGGTCCTCCAGCCTCTGCTTGGAGACCTCCAGTGACATGGAACTCACTACCTCCTGAGACGACAGTTCATTCATTCTAACCTTGGGATAGTGCTCATTATTAGAAAGTTCTCACTTATTTAAAGAGATGAGTTGCTAAGCATCTGGCAGGTAGATATAGTTTACATGATATTTTAAAGAATTAAAGTAATCATGAAAAAGGGAAGTCATTGAGACCTAATCCCTAAGAATAGAGGGATAGAACTGAGGAGAAACTGGAAAAGTTGTGTCTCAGGGTCCTTCCTCCATCTGAGGCTAAGACCTTTGGCAACCCATTCCACAGAAGCAAGCATGACTTGGATAAAGGGCACCTCCACTCCCATCCTCCCTGACTTTCTTTTCCTGCCTTGACTTCTGTCAGAATTGGGGACTACCAAATGGCAGCTCAGACAGAAGAGTCTCCACCTCTTCCTCCTTCCCCCCACCGCAAAGAGTCCAGGACTCCTTCTCTCCAAAGTCCCCTTCCCCAGCCTTGGTAGGCCACACTGGCAGCCTGCTCTGCCAGCTCTCAGCCACAGACACATCCATGCCCCCACCCTTCATGAGAGTTGTAGGCCAGCTGGCCCAGTGTGGGGGGACCAGGAAGGGGAAAGCTGGAAACCTTTCTTGGAAAAATCTGCCTTTTAGAGTAGGCTTTCTCTAGCTCAGTTCTCCTCTGGTGGCCCCAAGATTGGGGCCAAAGCCGCCCCACCCCACCATTAGAGCCCAGCTGGCCAGGGTGACCCCACCCCCTTCCCCCACTCTCGAGTCACGTGCTACCTCCAGGGGCTTGCCCCTAAGAACTCGGCAGTAAAACCAGGCAGGGACTCGGCCTGAGGTCCCCTCCAGCTCTAAATCTCTGAGCCAGGGAGGGCGGGTGGCGTTTTCAGCAGGGGGGGAGGGTCCCAGCCTCTTGTTACAGTGAGGTCAGACTAAGTAGGAGCTAGCGACTCACAGACTCCCAGGCTTCAGGCAGCCTGCCAGGCCCGGGGCAGATGGCAGGAGGACCTCCTGGGACAGGGGGTAGGAACCTCCCAGAGGAGGCTGCATTGGTGGGGGCCAACCCCCAAATCAGGTGCAGAGCAGATTCTGTGTCTCATGGTTTTCAAGTCTCTGTTCTGAAAAACAGGAAGGAACCCCACAAAGAGATCTCTCCTTTCCCACCCCTTACTCCCCTCTCCCCCATTTCTTCTCCCCCCCATCACCCCTCCCCCTCCCATGGCACCCCTGCCCCATCAAGGGTGTGGTCAAGTGTAAGGATGGGAGGAACCTGTTTCCCTTGCAAGGTTCTGGGTACCTGATAGGAAATATAGTGGAAAGAACACTCACTCTCTAGTTAAAGGTACTGGGTTCAAATCTCACCTCTTAAAACTTCGTATCTGTATGTCTTTGGGCAAATCACTCCCCAGTTCTGAATCTTAGTTTCTCCTATAAAATGAAGGCAGTTGGAACAGATGGGCTCTGAGGTCTGGCAATCCATTATTCTCCTCCCAGATCATATTCTGAATAGTAACTGGCTTACACCATCTATCAGGCTGATCTTGGACTCAATTGGTCAATCGGTGTTTATTAAGCACCATGAATGTGGCAGCCCTGTGTTAAGGGCTGGAAGGAAGACCTGGGTTCAGATTCTGCCTCTAACACTAAGCTGTGACGTTCTGGACTTCTCACTTGCCTCTCTGAGTCTCAGCTTTCTCATCTGTAAAACGAGAAGAATAATTCTGGTGCTAAAGCTGAAACAGGAGGAAGGTATGTTCCCGAATTCTCCTGTCCATGGTCTCATTTTCTGATTGGCTTCAAACCCCCTGGAAATTTGCACCTTATTCTAGTCTTCCATCTCCCAACTCAAGCCAGCTTTGGTCTTATTTTGCATGGTCCTTAGGCCTCCACCATACTTCCCAGCTGACTCCTTACCCATGAGGGTACCCTCCTTCCCCTTCCCTTCTTCCCCGACTACTCACTAGTCAGCTCTCCTTTATGAGTTGGATTCCCCTATTATAATGTTTTCTGTTAGAACATTGGATTGTGTTGCTTTTATCTGGGTCCCCTCCATCCTAATTGCTCACATGGATGATTTGGGCCTGAACGATGGTAGAATCTTCTGACCTCCATTGGTCTGATCAGTCATAGTCAGACATGTTATACCTTGATCCCAGCATAGTGATGTCTTTTTGATCCTCTTAGAGAATGGAGGACTACTGTTTGTAGCCCCAGCTTTAGTATGGTGCTTCACTTGTAGTAAAGCCTGAATAAAAGTTTATGCCTCCTTCCTCCATCTCTCTCTCTCTCTCTCTCTCTCTCTCTCTCTCTCTCTCTCTCTGCCTGTCTCTGTCTCTCCACTGTCTCTTATCTATCAATCTATTTATCTCACCTATCCATCCTTCATCCATCACACACACACACATGTATCTTTATCTGTCTGTCCATCCATTCATCCATCCATTCATCCATCCCATCCATCATCCTTTCTTCCTTCTATGCATCTTATATATTAGCAACCTACCAACCTACCCATCTATCTACTCTATCTCTCCTCTATCAATCTATTACCTGTCTCATCTATCTAGCTATTCTTCATCCATCTTATATATCATTTCTTTATCTGTCCATTCATCCATCCATCCATCCTTTCTTCCTTCCATTCATCTTATGTATTATCTAATCTATTTATCTAAATATCTACCTGTCTGTCTATTTAATCTATATGTCTGTCTATCCCTTGGTCTGTCTATCTGACTATCTGTTGTCTCTGGCTGGGACTGTGGACTGCCTCTGTAGCTGGATTTCCCCCAGGATAGATTGGGAGATAAAGGAGAGACTTCCCCCTGGGAAAGGCTTCCCATCTTCAGGAGAGGTTGGACCTTTCAGGATGGACCCCTCTTTGAGTCTAGGGGCAATTCTCATGGTCCTTTCCTAGGGTGAGCAGTGACCCTTCCTTCAGGATCAGTTTCAATGATTATACATTTTCCCTTCATTTGTCTGCCTAAAGCTTCAAGGCCCCTAGCCTGCCTTTGGCCATCTGAGGGTAAGAAATAAGGCTAAAGAGCTGAGCTATCTCAATTCTCACATCTTCTGAAGACAAGGACCAGCATCCATATATCATGTAAATGCAGGCAGTTAGTCAGCAATGAGCACATCTCACAAATATGGGGTTGGGAGGGACACAAGGAGAATCAGGGAGGATGAGTAGGGAGGTCAGAGACAGAGCTGAGATGAATCAGAGGAGCAGAGGATCACTGTCTATGCCAAAGAGAAGAAGCTCGGAGGAGGGAAAGTAAGAAAAAAGGGCAAAGAAAGGCAGAAGAGGAGCAAGGGCCAAGACAGGAGGAAGTCATAGGAATGGAGTAGCAATCTTCTCTTGTTAAGAACCCCTCCATCCCTCATCTCTGTGTCTTCCAGATGTTAACTTCCATAATCAACTGGCAATAAAAATCTTGAAGCCTTATTTTCCCCAGGTAGAGTTAATTCAGAGATAAGCAACCAGAAGACTCCAGACCTTTTCAAGGAGAAAAATCTTTTCTAGGAAATTTCATATGTTGTTGAAGAGGTAGGAAAAAACAAGAACAAAATTCTCACCTGCTGGTGATTGAAATTTTGTATCTGGCGAAGGGAATTTCACATGACTCGGGGCAAAGAAGGGAGCCTCCTTTGGTGATCACTCAAGGTGGATGGAACCATGATAACTGGAGAGAAGCACAGCTGCTCATCCATGATTTGGCTTCTGCCTCCTCTGTCAAGGTGAATGATCTCTGATCTGGGAAGGGCTGAGGAAAAATGATTTCTAGGTAGTTGAAAGCCAAGATAAGTAGGGAGCCGGTAATAGGATACCTAGCTTCCTTTGACAATCCCTTTCATCAGGTCCTGCTGAGCTACATGAAAAGGATGTAATTACTAAACTGCTATCAGTGAGCATTAAAATATCTTGGAAAACTAAGAGAAGGCTAGATTCAAGGAGGACAAGTATTCCCCCTCCCCCCCAAAAGAAGAACAAAAGAACTTTCCTTCAGTTTCTAGCGCACTGTAGAAAGTGTTAGAAAGGGATGGATAATGGACAATTTAGAAGAGGATGCAGTGATCACAAAAGAACCAAGGTGCTTCATCAAGATTGAGTCAGGCTAGATCACTTGGCTTTCTTTTCCTTTCCTGATGGGGTCACTGAACTGGGAGATCACAGATAGAATCTACTTAAATGTTAGCATTTGACAGAGTCCCTAGGCTAGAAGATAATGAGAGCCTGGCTGAAAAAATGCAGAAGCAGGTGGGCTTAGGAAAAAGAACTACAGCTGGAGAGAAGTGTCTAGAGAACTCCATTTTGAAACAATATTGATGCCATGTGAACCCAGGATTCTCTTCCCTCACTAGCCTTGCTTCAGGGAGAAGGAGGAGGGGGGGTAGAGGGTGAGCAGAGAGAATGAGGTAAATTGAAGAGAGGAAGAAAGAGGGTGATCATAGCAAAAAGGAGGGAAGAGAAGGATCGCAAATGGAGGTGTGAGTAAAGGAGAGAGAGAGGATTGGGACAGGATATAAGAAGGAAAGAGTGATGGGAGGAGAAGGAAGAGCAGAAAAGGAGAGAGAGGGGTGGAGGTAGAGGGATGAATCAGGGAAGGGGTATGGGAAATGAAGCGGAAAGAAGAGAGAGGGAGAGGAAAAGAGAGAGAGCCCTGCCCTTGCAATCTGCTAAACTTTCTGTGCTTAGGAGGAAGGTGTCTTTGGTGGGGGAGGAGGTGGTAGAACATAGGGAGAGACAGTCCTGATGGTGCCACATAAGGGCCAGAAGTCTCAGGGCAGGCAGTGGGTTGGACGCCTGGCTGGCTCCAAGAGTCTAAGCTTTTTTGACCCTGGTTCCAGCTTAGATCCCTGGAGCCTGGGGCCAAGTGATGAGAGGGAGCTCTGGGGCTGAAGATAAAGCCCTGCCCAGTAAGATGCCCCTCCCTCTCCAGGGCACTGGCCACTCTGAGGGGCCCTTCCCTGAGCTCCTTCGGCTTCCACCAGCCTATGGGTCAGTCACTTCTGCAGCATCCCAAGCCTACCCCGGCTCCTTGCTACACACCCTTGGCCCTGAGAAAACCAACCCAGAAATGGAAAGTGACAGGCCAGGCCAGGGGCTCTAATTGGAAAGGCACATATATGTACATGGGTCATGAGACTGAGAAAGGAGACAGAGCCAGGCCCTGGGGACCCCCCCCCTCCACAGACACATGGGCCTCCCTGGCAGCTCTGTCTGCCTGTCTGCTCTCCCATCCTCTGCAATGCCCTGTTGGAGAAATGCCTGTCATTTTGGTGTAAATAAACCACAGCTTCTGCCCTTTAGGCAAAGGAAATTCAATCTCTGCACACCACAGGGAAAGCCAGAGAAGACTTGGATTTGGCATCTCACTTTGTGGCTCCAGAGTTGAGTGGTCTGAGTGATGCTAGCCAGAGCTGGAATCAGCTCAGCTTCCCAACCCACATTCAAAAATATACATGTGCACTGATGGAGCAGCCCCGGCCTGGGAGGAAGGGCCTGGGTAATAGCCCAGGCCCAACAGACTACCTGGGCAACTAACCCCAGGCGAGCTCATGGACTCAGGACTAGAGAAGGAAGGGGCAAACCCGATTATTCCAACTCACTCATTTTAAGGGTGCACAGATATGTCCTAAATTATATAAGTGGTAAGTGTTTGAAGGGAGAATTTGAACTCACATCTTCCAACCCTGAAGCAAGCACTCTCCCTTACACCAGATTGTCCTTTCCTCCAATAAAAATAAAAATAAAAGTTTTACAGAGTTTTTTGGTTCTAGCATCATGATCACTTCCCAATGACCCCCTCAGGCACAATGGAATAAGAAGTGCCATTAAGGAAAACAAACAAACAAAAAGCAATACATGGGTGATGTAGGATCTACATTCTAAAATCTCTCTAGAGTGAGAGGAGATATCTTTTCGTCATTGGGCTTTGGAAGTCTTTTGTCGCTGCTTGCATTCATCTTGGTGCACATTGAGTTAATGCTGGATAATAAACCACAGAGCATTGTTTTCCCTTACTATACCTAAAATGGGAGCTCCTTTTGGGAAGGGACATTTCATGTCCTTGTATTCCCCATCAACTAGCACAGTGACTAATAGGAATTTAATAAATGCGTGTTATGATTTGGCCCCAAAGAAGCCCTATGAAAAGACTCTTCCCCCCTTGTTTTGACAGGAATAGGGACTATGCTTACTTATTTCAGTTTTTTCCAGATATATTGGTTAGTCTGATTGAATTTCTCCCCCTCTCTGTTTTATTCTTTGTTGTAAGACAATGGTTCTTAAAGTTTGGTCCCAATATCCCAGAGGGTCTGTGAGGTCAAAATTACTTTTGCAATAATAATAACAATAACAATCATAATCATAATAATGTTTTATATTTAATGTGATAAATATTGATAGATGCAGCCCACATAAACTCTGGAGGGGGAGGGATCCTCAGTAATTTTTAGGAGTATGAAGGGATTGTAGACATTGGGGTGGTCTACAAGAATTACACATTTTCAGACTTTTTCAATGTATTGATATACCGTGCTGTAAATAAACCTCAGAAGATTTTTATTTCCTTTTATTTTTTTTTGCCTTAAAAATATTACAGTATTTGTTATATAGCATGGCTCTCTAGGAGGAGAAAAAGAGGAATGATGGGGGAAACTATGGCAATGTCTCCAGAAATTCATCTTTCTGCAAGAACAAAACAAATCTGATATACATGCCTCCTCAGGCCCCCTGCCCTTTGACACTCCCCACCCCTCTGTTTGGATGATGATATTTGTTCTTCATTCTCAAAGAAGACTCTGACATCAGGGAAGTGATGCCATGCCAAGCACATAAATTGGATTTGAGTGAGGGGTGCTGTGCTAAGTCACAAGCCTTACCTTCTCCTCCAGAGTCATCTGGGTCCAGTGGCCAGATGGGAATCAGAATGAGTGAAGATGGCCCTGGATGTGAGACAATCAGGGTTAAGTGACTCTCCCAAGGTCACACGACTAATAAGTGGCAAAATGTCTGAGGATGGATTTGAACTCCTGTCCTCCTGACTCCAAGGTCTGTATTCTATTCATTGTGCTACCTAGCTGCCCTGTGTGAAATGCTGAGAATTCAAAAAATTATCAGAAACAGTGCGTGCAAACAGCCATGTGCAAACAAACAGGTGGGGATGGGGAGTGAAGGGCTGTGAAAGACTCCCTGCAGAAAGTGGGATTTGAGTTGGGTCTTAAAAGAAGTCATGGGAGAGAGCCAATTCAAAGGTTCAGAGGCTGCAGATAAAGGGCCGTATAAGAAAAATCAAATCAAATTCTTTTTCGCCAGACTCTTCCTGACCCCATTTGAGGTTTTCTTTACAAAGATACTGGTGTGGTTCACCATTTCCTTTTTTCAACTTATTTTACAAATAAGGAAACTGAGGCAAACAGGGTTAACTGACTTGATCAAGGTCACCTAGCTAGTGTCTGTGGGCAGATTTGAACTCAGGTCTTTCTGATTCTTGGACCAATACTCTATCCACTGTGCCACCTTGCTACTTAAAATCCATTCTAGTACCTGCTAATATCATTTATTCAGCCATGCCCTTATCAATGGGTGCCCACTGTGCTGCTTTTTTTCTCTTAATCTATCTAAAAGTGTTGCTTTAAATAATTTTGTATAATGGGCTACCTTTCCCTATGACTCTGACTTCCTCAAATTATTTCTTACTTGGTTTTTCCGTTTACCCATCTGTGAAGTAGGTGAAGAGGAAGTTAGAACAGATCATCTATCTCTCAGGTCAGCATGCTATTACCATGCTAATGCCAGTGTATTACAGGCAACCCTAATTTCCGTAGTGGTTCTGTGCCCATGTGGGCAAGTCCACTGTCCTTCAGTGGGTCATTGCCCTAAATTAATTGCTATCCTCTTCTCAACCCTGCTACCCCAGGAGGAGAACACATGGGGGATACTGAATGTGTAAATCAGCTGGGGATGAGACTACATGAGGTTTTGGTTGTGAATAGGTCTCCTTGTTCCCAAATGAAAAGGGGAGGCAGTGGAGGGGTAATGTCAGGCCCAAAAATAAACAGTGACCCTGAGAACATCCTGCACTCTCAGGGCTTCCAGATGGAGGGCCGGAGCTAGGGTCTGACTGGTGGAAGTCCCAGGGTCCTCCAGGATTCCGCTCAGTCCTGAGTTTTGTGGATAGTCCTAAAGTGGGAGGTGGGAGGTCAGGGTAGGGAGGCATCCATGGTCCAGCCAGATGTTTCCATGAGTCTTCAAAGAGAAGGAACCAGGAACAAGGGAAGACCCAAGGTCGGGATCTAGGGGAGCTCTCTTGGAGTATGAGGTCCCAGGGATGTGGAACAGAAGGGAGGTGATAATTCTTTCATGCTATTCAGATAGAAAAGACAGAGAGATGCCCCACAGAGCAAGGCCTAGTGAGGGAGATTCAGAACTGGCTGGATGTTGAGAGACAAAGAGTGATCTTTGAGGCTCTGATGTTAGAGGAAGGAGGCATCCCCAAATCTGCTTCCATTTTTATCAGTAGCTTGGATGAAGGTGCACTCATCATCGTTGCAGATGGCACAAAAATGAGGGTGGGGAGGATTTCTCTAACACAATGGATGATAGAGGCAGGATCCAGAAAGATTTTTAGCAGGCTAGAACATTATGTCTAATATAATAAATGTAATTTTAATGAGGCTAAAGGAAAAGTCTTATACTTTGTTTCAAAAAATCAGCTAACTTTGATCTAAGATTTGGAGGCATGGCTAGGAAGAGGCTTGCCAGAAAATTTAGGGAACGATAAGCTCAAAAAATGTCAAGAATGTAATTGGGAAGTTTAAAAGTAAATTGAATTTTAATTCCACTTTGGTTTCCATTAAGAGAAGCAGAATGTTCAGGACTAAGGAAAGGAGGGTCCCTTATTGTTTCTCCCTGGTCAGACCACATCTGGTGGCTGGATTCAGCTCTATCAGTTCCATTTGTTGCGGAGCTTGGGGCATCCAGAACCAGACAACTGAGACTGTGCAGAGTCTCAAGTTCATGACTTACTCATCATCATTATCATCATGGCTGATAATAATTAAACAGCACCTACTATGTGCCAGTCCATTTGCTAGGTCCTTCATAACAATCATCTCATTTGATCCTCACACAACACTATAAGGTGGGTACTATTAATAGCTCTATTTCTCAGATGAGGTAACCGAGCCAAACAAGTTAAATGATTTGCTCAGGGAAACACAGCTAATGTCTGAGGACCCATTTAAAGTCTGGTCTTCCTGATTCCAGGCTACAGCCTGGTGTTCTATCCACAATACACTGTCATTGTTCAGTTGTGTCAGTCATTTCCAACTCTTCATGGTGCCATTTTGAGGTTTTCTTGGTATAGATACTAGAATGGTTTGCCATTTTCTTCTCCAACTCCCTTAACAGATGAGGGAACTGAGGCTAACAGAGTTAAATGACTTTCACAGGGCCACACAGCTAGTGGTTTGCCATTTTCTTCTCTATCCAGTTTATTTTACAGATGAGGAAACTGATGTCAACAGGGTGAAGTGACTTGTCTGGGGTCACATAGCTAGTGGTTTGCCATTTCCTTCTCCAGCTCATTTTACAGGTGAGGAAACTGAGGTGAACAGAGTTCAATGACTTGCCCAGGGTCGCACAGCTAGTGATTTGCCATTTCCTTCTCCAGCTCATTTTACAGATAACAGAGTTGTGACTTGCTGAGGGGCACATAGCTGAGGATCACACAGATGAGAAAACTGAGATCAACAGGGTGAAGTGACTTGCTCAGCTAGTGTTTTGCCACATCCTTCTCCAACTCATTTTACAGAAGAGGAAACAGGCAAACAGGGTGAAGTGACTTGTCCACAGACGCAAAAATGAACCAATACTTGCCCTCAGCAGCCTTACATTGTACAGGGAACAGAACATCCAAGCACAGGGTACAGACAAAAGGAATACAGAAAATCAGAAAGGGCTTCCTTTCCGAGGTAGCTTGAGTTGAATCTTCAAGGAGTCTTGGGATTTTGAAGACGGAGGCGAGGAGGGTATCATTCTGGATGTGGGAGCCGCCAGTGAGTGACCCAAGGCAAATGACTAGTTTGGCTGGTGTGGAGAATGTGCCAAGGAGACAGTTGTGTGGTGAGCCCACAAAACTAGATCCTAAAGCTCTTGGAGAAACCCAAGGGCTATAAACTTAGATTTTCTTTTGTTCTGGGGGTTATGGGAGGCTGACAGACTGAGGACTAAAGTGTGCGTGTGTGTGTGTGTGTGTGTGTGTATCTGTGTGTGTGTATATCTGTGTGTGTGTCTGTGTCTGTGTGTGTGTATGTGTGTGCAGTGGGGGGGCAGAGGAGGCGGGGAGAGAGTTACATTGAGGGGTTTCAGCCTATGCACAGGGTATGTTTTTATTGAGAACGCTGCCCCAGCCAGGGCAGCCCACTGTCCTCTTTTCCTGTGTCTTAATCTGGTGGCAGGTGCCACCTGGAAGCCCCAGAGAGAGTCTCCCTTTCTCAAGGACCCTCCCCTTCCCTCCCTCAGAGAGAGGGTTTGGTTCTAAAAGGAATGAATGAAGGACTCTCCCAAACAATGAGGCACTGTGTCCCCAGGGAGGGGGGTGGGGAGAGGAAGCAGGGAGGGGAGGAAGCCAGTCTGCAATGCTGGCATCAGCTCCTTCTCCCCCTGCCGCCCCCACCCCAAGCCTTCCAGCTCCCCTCAGGTCCTGACTCAGTGATCCAATCCTCATCCTGGCCAAGGGAGGCACCAGGAGGTTCCTCCCAGGCTTGGGTGAAGCTATTTTAACCCTTCCTTCTCCAGTTCATGGGCTTGTTTGAAAGATGGTTTGATTTCCTGTCCCTCCCTTCACTACATTTATTTTTTAAACAGGGTTACCACATTGATGGGGCAGCTAGGTGGCAAAGTGGAAGCAGAGTGTTAGACCTGCAATCAGGTTCCTGAGTTTAAATCTAGCCTCAGACACTTACCAACTGTGTGACCCTGAGCAAATCATTTAATCTCATTTGCCTCAGTTTCCTCATCTGTAAAAAGGGCTGAAGAAGGAAATGGCAAACAGCCCAGTATTTCTGCCAAGAAAACCCCAAACGGGGCCACAAAGAGTGGGACATAACTGACAGTGATGGAACAAATCAGCTTGATGGAAAGTGCTTCTGCATCTCTGCAAAGCTTTTCAGGGAAGCTCTCCGGTTCTCCTTTGTGGACAAAATTACCCACTACCCATTTCTGGAGGCAGCCCACTCCACTTCCTGACTAAGATTGTGAGGGAGTCTTTCCTGATATTAAGCCAAATCCCTTTGGGGTCTGGCGTTGAGATCTCCCATCTTCCCTCCTGAGCTCTCACTATGTCTCACGGTTCTTCTTTCCCCTGTCAAGGCCCAAAGGGGATGAAGCTGAGCCCCTGGCCCATGACAGCCCTCCAAGACTTGAAGACAACATCCACAGCCCTTCTAAGTCTTCTCTTCTCTTCCTTCCAAGAAGTCCTGCCTCTAGTCCCCTCATCAATCGGGTGCAGAGGAAAGATCTCTACTTCTGGAGTCAAGTCCTGGGTTCGAATCTCAGTTCTGCCAATTATTTCCTGGGATTCAGTGTCCTCATTTGTAAAATGGAGGTGGGGAATGTGACTGGCTGCATGATCTCAGAGATCTATTCTAATTAAAAACCCCAAGAATAAAAGTGTAGCAGGGGTGCTTAGGGTCAACTCTGGATTTTCTGGACTGGGATATTTCCCATGGAGCTGTACACTTTTGCCAGAAAGACACAGGGATCTCATTATTTCCAAGGGACTAGAGCTGCACCAGAGATGATGGGCAGTTAAGAGTTAGGGATGGACTTTGTGGAGGGTGGATTGGCTCCTTTTGTGATTTATAAGAGCTGTGGAATGGGTTCGATTTTTACCTTCCTTCCCTCATTTCCTTCCTTCCTTTCTTCTTCCTTCCTTCCCTCTTTCCCTCCTTATTTCCTTTTCCCTGCTTATTTCCTTTCCTTTCTTCCTTTCTTCCTTTCTTCTTCCTTCATTTTTCCTTTCTTTCTTCCTCCCCTTTTCTTTCCTTCTTTCTCTTTCTTTCTTTTCTTCCTTCCTTTTTCTTTCATTTCTTCTTTCTTTCTTTCCTTCTTTTTCTTTCCTGTTTTCTTTTTCTTTTTTCCTTTCTTTCTTTCCTTCTTTCTCTTTCTCTACTTCCTCCCTTCCTCTTTCTCTTCCTCTTTAGGTTTCTGTTCCCCCTCTCTCATTCCCTTTGTCCTTCTTTCTCACCATCTCTGTTTTTGTCTCTCTCTGCATCTGTCACTGTGTCTCTTTCTTTTTTTAAAGATTTCCCTCTTTGAGGAGAGGAGGAGGAGGATAAATAAATCCCCCCCCCCAGGAGCAATGGTGGTCCCTCCCACAAACTTGTAGCAGGAGGGAACAGTAAACTTGCTTAGGAAGGTGGGAGATTGACCCTGGAACTCTTTTTCTGCCTCTCTCTTCTTTTTTTCTTCCTCAAGCACAGGTGTGGCAATAATGTGGGTTTCCATTCTTGGCAGGAACCTTGAACTTGAGAGTTCTTGAATTTATCCAGCAAGAGATGTGAGAGATTTTCTTAACCTCCCAGTTATTGGAGGAAAAACTGATTACCAGCAGAATCATCCCACAAAGTCTGACAGAAGCCATGCCCTAGCTGGCCAGGAGGGTGAACCCTGGGCATTGGACAGACCATTCCGATCTGAGGTGAATTAGACATGTCTGCTCAGCAGTTCCTCAAGAGGTCTTTCCTTTCCAGAAGGAGGGCAATGATTGTAATGGGGTTCTTGGAGATTTTTTGGTGTTCAGGTGATTGTTAGCATCTTATGTAGCTCATGGTGTGAGGGAAATAAACAGCTCTCCTCTATCTGATACCCATATTTAGAACGTTTTCTGAAAAAGGCCCTGTTATCCACATTTTGGGATAGGCATGAGTCATACCCAAGCTTTGATTTAAAGATTTTCCCATTTCCCTGAAGTTATTCTGAGGATGGAGACAGAACCAGAGAGAAAGAGACAGAGAAAGCAAAATTCTGCCCCAAATCTTTGGGGTCAAGTGTTTCAAGATTGAAATTTGTAACCCTGGAACATCTAAGCTCATATCTGACCTCAGACATTTAGTAATGGTGATCCTGGGTCAGTCATTTCCCTCAGTTCCTCATCTATAAAATGGGAACACACTGGAGTCTCTTTGCTAAGAAAATCCCATGGACAATGTTGCATAGAATCAGACATAACAGAACAAGCTCGTTAATATCAATTTATTAGTGATAGGCATTTCAGTCATGTCCTCATCTTTGTGACCCCATTTGGGGTTTTCTTGACAAAGGGACCAGGAGTTCACATGGACTATTTGTGCTTGACCTATGGTAGAGCATTCCAAGCTCATACTGGTCTGATTGGCCGCAGTGGGACACACTGTCATTTGTCTCAAACATAGTGATGTCATTTTGGTCTCCTTCAATAATGAAGGACAAGAGCCAACCAACCTAACCTTGTATCAGAGATGGTGAAATTATTCTTGCCCTCAAGTGACTGAGAGGATACAGCAAGGAGAGAATTTCAGGGAAGTTTCTCTTCCAAATGGGGATCAGTTAGAGGAACTGGAGACTTGGGGACAACATGATGCCTGTCTTCCAGAATTTGAAAGACCGAACTGTGGAAGGGCTTCATCGATGGCACGTAGGTATTTGCTTCATTGAGCTACATTGGCATAAGTTATTATGCTCCTGGGTAAGGTCTGTTCTTATCTTTGTACTCCCCCTTGGTGTGGGTGCGGTTGAGCCCACTAGGCATCCATGAGGACAGGCCGACTTTTTCTTACAGGCTGTGATAATGGAAAAACCCTACACTAACTGTCAAAAGTTAATGCCCAACTTCAACCTGAACATTTACACCTCTGAAAACATTTATTTAACTTATTGTTCTATTAATCATCTAGATTTAAGAAAATGATGTGATTAAGGAAATGTTAATAATGCAGATTCTACTTAAGAGTACATCATGCTCGGGTAGCCAGATGGTGAAGACAGAGCACCAGCTCTGGAGTCAGGAGAACCTGAGTTCAAATCCAGCCTCAGACACTTAATACTTACTTAGCTGTATGACCTTGGATGAGTCACCTAACCCTATTGCCTTGCAAAAATCCAAAAAAATGGTATATCATGTTTTTCAGAGAGCTGGTTGTTAAACAGTTACCAAATCAATGACGGTTGGGAGGTATAATATCCAAAATCAGTCATGCATTTCTCAGGAGGCTTCTGATTGACTGAGACCAAGCATGGGCTGGTAGAAAGAACCAATGAGCTCTTTTCAGCAGGGGCTGTTTGCTGCTTGTCCTTCATTCTGTAAGAGGACTATGGCATGCAAGTGAATTGGGATCAAGTAATCACCACTTCTGGTCATCTGTCCAGTGACTAGACAGGGGTCAGGATGCCCAAGCTGGGCTAGAGAAGAGCTGGCCTGCCCTTAGTCTGGTCTGTGAAGAAGTTTTTCAGAAACCTGTAGGGAACGAATGCCCTTTAATCTCATTCCTTATCTGTATTTAAGCCATTCCCTTTCTTTGTGCACAAACACTAGAAAACCGTGCTGCCTGGACTGGACTGTGTGGTTTGGGGAGTGGTAAACAGTGGAAATGGGAAGAAGAAAGGGAGAACAGAGATGGGGCTAGGGCTGGGGCCAGGACCAGGGCCAGGGCCAGGGCCAGGGCAGAAGGCAGCCACAAAAAAATGAGGGAGGCAGGTAATCAGAGATTGTGCTAACAGATCTCTAAGCAGAAGGAAGCCAGCAGACTCAGGGGCCAGGAAGGTCAAGGATGAGGGGTGGAGCTCAGCATCTCAAGCCAGGGTTAGTGATCAGTGAAGTTTAAACAGCCATTAGAGGAAGCCCCAGGCCAAGGGTAGGATCCCCGGGGACGGTTCTGAGTTAAGAGCAGAGGCCCCAGGAAGCTGACAGGGTCAGCAAGGCCCATTGCCCAGGGCAGATCTCTGACAATCTCCTCTTCTCCTTCAGCCCCAACCCCTCCTGCCCCTCCCTCCGCCGAGCCCAGACTCCAGTCCCTTAACTAGCTGCCCCCCCTCCCCCTAGGCCACACCTCCAAGCCTCCCCTCCCCCCAGTGACCCAGTAACAGGCAGAACTCCCCTCTCCCAGGCCCACACACTGGGCTGTGGTCCTAGGCTCCCAGACGCGCAGCCTGCCCTGAGGCTGGCTTGGGGTGAGAGGAGGAGGGATTGATGGATGAATGACTGTTCATTGACATTTCTCTGCCAGAAGCTTCAGCCCAAAAAAGAGAAGAAGAAATTAACCCCTTCCTCTCTAGTTGATGGTTTGGGGGGAGCGGGGAGCTGATCCCACTGAGCATTCCGTAGCCTTAACCCCTTCTCTTCCTCAGAATCCTGGATCTGAACTGGTACAGTCTAAAGGGGGGGCGCATAGCCTGTTCCCCTCCCTCCCCAAACCCCAAATCCTGGGTCATTCTCCTCAGTCCTTGAACTTCTAAGATGGAGGCAACCAGCTAGATCCACACCTGGAAACATCCTCTCACCAGTGGACCTCAGAGGCTAGAGTTCAGATCTACCGTTTCTATAAAGAGATCTGTTGGGCATTTGATAGCCAGCATCTCCTTTGGTGGTCACTAGAACCCTGACAATCCACTGGTGCCTGTACCCCCATATTGCATATGGTGGAACTCAGGGTCAGAGAAGTGACACCCAGAATCCTATAACCAGGAAGAGTGGAAAGAAAAAGTTTGGAATCAAAGGAGTCAGTTCAAATACTGGCTCTACTCCATTGGGCAAGTCATTCCTTCCACATTCCTCATTGGAAACCCCCTGTACCTCAGTTTCTCCCTTTGCAAAATGAAAAAATTAGAAATAGACAACTTTGACTATTTTTTTAGTTGTTTTTTTTTTTTTTTGCAAGGCAATGGGGTTAAGTGGCTTGCCCAAGGCCACACAGCTAGGTAATTAGTAAGTGTCTGAGGTCGGATTTGCACTCAGGTCCTCCTGACTCCAGGGCCAGTGCTCGATTTACTGCACCACTTAGCTGCTCCAGAAATAGGCAACTTAAAGACAATTTAAGTGCTGGGATAAATAGAATACTGAACCTGGAGACAGGAAGATCTGAGTGTGTGTGAGAGGGAGAGGGGGAGGGAGAGAGAGAGAGAGAGAGAGAGAGAGAGAGAGAGAGAGAGAGAGAGAGAGAGGAAAAGGAGGAAGAGAGAAGAGAAAGGAAAGAAAAAGAGAAAGGAGGAGACCTTAGATACTTAATAGATGTGTAACCCCAGAAATCATAATCTCTGCCTCAGTTTCCTCATCTGTAAAATAGGGATAATAGTACCTGCCTCCCAAATGTTTTGAGGATGAAATTAGATAATATGTGTAGGTAAATCTTAAAATTCTATAGAAATGTTAGCTTTAAGCTATCATTCAAGGTTTTCCCCAGCTCTCAATCCATGTGTGATAACAGCTGTATATGGTGAGATCTTATTTCTAGTCCAGGGCTCTAGCCCTTTTGGTAGGAAGGAATAATGCTGGTGCTGCAGGTTTGTAAGTGGGTGCTCTTTCTACTCTTTTCACTCCTCTTCCCTAGCTCTCTCCTCAGTCTTTCTCCCCCACCCCTCACGTTTTTCTCCTTTCCCCAATAAATCTCTCACTTCTTCCTCCTCTCTCACCTTCTCCCTTTCTTTCCTTCCTCTTCTTTCCCTCTCCCTCTTTTTCCTCCTCCTCCTCCTTCTTCTTCTTCTCTCTCTCTATGTCTCTCTGTATCTCTCTGTCTCTCTCTATATCTCTGTCTCTGTCTCTGTCTCTGTGTGTGTCTCTCTCTGTCTCGCTATCTTTCTGTCTCTGTCTCTCTCCCTCCCTCTCCCACATACACATAAATAGAAAGACACACAAATCCAGAATTTAGGTCACACAGACTCAGTGGAATACAAACATCTTTGACTTATCATGCACACTCCCAATTACTCTGCATAATCACTTTGCCCATGACTTATCATGGGATACATAAACACAAGAGGATAAACACACATATGTCCCCGGAATAGGAGATCTCTCCCAACAGTCAGTCTGACAAAGTCTATAGAGCCTTTCCCGGAATCATATTTTTAAATGAAAAATGAAATTCATGGGATCCCAAAGAAAACCAATAATCAAAACAAAATAATCAAAATTCAAAACAAAACAAAACAAAACAAAAGCCCCAAGAACTCCTGCCTGGAGTACCTGCTCTAGGGATTCCATTTGTCAGGCCTTGAGTGCTGGAACTCTCCTGCAAGCCAGATCCAGTCAGTGGGGGGTGGAGGGGGTGGAGATAGGACTGATGGGGTGAGGATGGGGAAGGTAGGAGAGTGAGGGTGGAGCTGGCCTGAGGGCAGCCATCTCTCTAGTCCATGACTGACCTGATCCTGGAACTCGGATCTCAGGACTTCCCCATTGTCGGGCATGGGTGCTCCTGAGGGGTCAGCCCTCTCCTTCACCAGTGACTTTCTCCCTTCCCCTGGAGAAACCAAGATGGGGGTCTGTGACCTGGTAGCTGCAAAAGACCCTCATGCTCAGCACCAAGACTGTCTTGTCACTAGGGCTAGGACCCGAGTCTTCTGAGGACTTGTGATTCAGGGGCCCAGGAGGGACAATGGGCAACCTCTGTGCTTTGAGCAAACCAGGCCCGGGTAGGTTGTCTCAGTCTCTCCCTCCAACCTGGGCTTCCTGAGAAGTGGGGGACCCCCCTCTCTACAGAATCATAAAGGGGGAAGAAACCAATGGAACTATGTGGGGAGCTATGGAATTGCTATTTCCAGAGTTGGAGGTCCCTATCAAGTAGTTAGGGGAGGGGAAATGATGCTCTTTGAGTCTATTTGAATTGGACCAAAGAGACAGAGATAGAAAGAAACAGAAAGACAAACACCCAGAGACAGAACAAACAGCTATGGACAGAAACAGAGGCACAGAGACCTAGGTAAGCATCCTGGAGTGGGGCTGTGGGCTAGGGAAAAGGAATGCTGTCTCTAGGGCGGGAGAGCCAGTCCTTTCCCTCCCATTCCTGGCCAGGATTCTGCCTGGGCTGACTGCCTGAGAAGCCAGCCACGAGGAGGGATAGCTAAGGTACAGTCATTTGCCTCTGTCCCCAGACAACTACCATGAGCACGCTTGGTCCCCCCTTGGGAAGCAGGGAGTGTTCCTTTGTCTTCCCACAGAGCTTTGCTCCATGCACTTATTCCCCCTGGGCCTCTCCACAGGGCTGCATCTCCCAGAGATCTCAGGACGGGTCCTAGTTCCAGTCGTTTATTAACCCCCTATGCTCTACTAGCTAGAACGATAAACAGACAAACTGAAAGGCCGTTCCTGCTTTCTGGGAACTTACGAGAAGGTTCTGGATACCAGACATCCTGAAGGCAGGTCACAGATACGTGATGGGCTGCCCTCCCTCCCTTCCCCTAGACTAGAGTCCAGCCTTTCCCCGTCTCAGGGAATCTTTCCGAAGTCACACTGGATTCAAAGTTGAGAAGCCGAGAGACCCTGCATGAGGGGGCTCCTTCCTGGTCCCCCAGAGGCCCGCCAAGGACTCAGGCTAGGTAAGCCGAGCAGGAAGGAATACTGGCCTGTCAAAAAGACCCCAGATCCAATATGACCTCAGACACTATTAACTGTGTGACGCTGGACAAGTCACTAAACTCTGGCCTGCCTCAGTTTCCTCAACTATAAAAAGGGGATAATAACCTGCCTTGTGGGAAGATCAAATAAGATAGCTTTAAGGTCATGAGGTTATAAGGTTCTACCCCCTTCTGTGAGCCCCATTGCTGCTTCTCTCCTCTACTACCCCCTCTGTTCCACCCTTGGCCCCTCAGTCCTGCGGTCACCTGCGGTCACCTGCGGGAAGACAAAAGCAGAGCCAAACACGGGAAGAGGAAAGCAGTTAGTGTGAAAAGAGAAGGCCCGCCTCCCCCCTCCACATACACGTGTTTCTCTAAAAGCTGGGGACCCTCTAGAGTTGGGGGGCAGTGGGCCTCTAGGACAGGAAGACTAGGGAAAGAAGTCTCAGGGATGGAGAGGGAGTGAAACAGGAACAGACCCTGCCCCAAACCCCGCCCGAACTGGACCAGAAAGGGCCCAGAGCCCGGCACTCCGGGGAGCCAGACAGGACTAAAGGGGACGGAGACTCGACTGACCGCTACACCCCCTCCCATGTAGCGGCTATCAGATCATGATGGGGAGAAGAGCGCCATCGTGTGGATTTCTTCGGAGGCGTCAGTGGCTTTCACTGACATTACGGCTTCCCGGAGAACAGGCAGCGCCCCCCCCCCCCCCGAGGCTGGGGCATCTCCTCAAAAAGACATCTAAGGCTATTGGTCGAGAACGTCGAGAACGCAGGTTTCCCTTGTCTTTAGGGTCCCTTCAAACGGAATGACCTAAGGACCCTTACCCAGCCTCCTCCCTCTCCCTTCTGGAGCTTTGGGGAAAGCAGAGGAGCCCAGCAGTGAGATCATAGACTGCTTAGATCAGAAGGAGAAACTGAGGCACGGAGAAATGAAATGAATTGCCCATAGTCACAAGGTGATTGTCAGAGATTTGAGCCCTGGTCCTCTGTTCTTCCCACTACCCCACAGTTCCTCTCTGAGAGAAATCCAGTTGTCAGTTCAGCCAGCCAGCCCCTGCCCCCATCTACTCTGTCCCAGAGACAAGGCAAATGGGAGAACGAATAGACAAGTACTCCATGATTCTTTCTTTGTCCTCTAGGGAGACCCAAGACTCCAGGGGGATCATAGACTCAGGCCAAGCCTCCAAGGAAATCATCCCTTCCCTCCCACCTGAGACACTCAGGAGCTCGGTGACCCTGGACTTAATAACTTTTTGCCTCAATTTCCTCATCTGTAAAATGAGGGTTTTGGTCTAGATGGTTTCCTTCTAGCTCTAGGTAAATGAAGCCCTGGCCCTTCCCCTTCTCCTCCCCCTCTCTCTCCTTCCCCTCTCCAAAGCAGATTCCCCCGAGCTCATTCGTCTCCCTTCAGACTCAGTGATGCTCAGAAGTTTGTCTGAGGTATCCCAGACTTTACATCCAGGGCTCATCTCCTCTCATCAGCTGCCCCTCTCCTCCACCCCAGAAAGCCGCTCTCCCCCGTTCCTGCTCTGCCCTAGAATTAAAGCAGAAATCCTGCAAGTACCAGCTGGTGCAAAGGGTGGTCTCCAGGTCTTAGATGCAATCCTCTCCACACACACACTCTCCACAATGCAATGCACACACTACACAGGCATAACACACATACACACACACTCTCCACAATACAATACATACACTACACAGGCATAACACACACACACTCCACAATACAATGCACACACTACACAGGCATCACACATACACACTCTCCACAATACAATGCACACACTACACAGGCATAACACACACACACTCTCCACAATACAATACACACACTACACAGGTATAGCACACACACACTCTCCACAATACAATGCACACACTACACAGGCATAACACACACACACATACACACTCTCTAAAATACAATGCACACACTACACAGGCATAACACACACACACTCTCCACAATACAATACACAGTACACAGGCATAACACACACACACACACTCTCCACAATACAATACACACACTACACAGGCATAACACACACATACTCTCCAAAATACAATGCACATACTACACAGGCATAACACACACACACACTCTCCACAATACAATACACACTACACAGGCATAACACACACACATACTCTCCACAATACAGTACACACACTACACAGGCATAACACACACACACTCTCTCCACAATACAATGTACACACTACACAGGCATAACACACACACACTCTCCACAATACAATACACAGTACACAGGCATAACACACACACACACACTCTCCACAATACAATACACACACTACACAGGCATAACACACACATACTCTCCAAAATACAATGCACATACTACACAGGCATAACACACACACACACACTCTCCACAATACAATACACACTACACAGGCATAACACACACACATACTCTCCACAATACAGTACACACACTACACAGGCATAACACACACACACTCTCTCCACAATACAATGTACATACTACACAGGCATAACACACACACACACACACTCTCCACAATACAATACACACTACACAGGCATAACACACACACACTCTCCACAATACAATACACACTACACAGGCATAACACACACACACACTCTCCACAATACAATACACACTACACAGGCATAACACACACACACACACACACTCTCCACAATACAATACACACTACACAGGCATAACACACACACACTCTCCACAATACAATACACACACTACACAAGCATAACACACACACACACACACACACACACACACACACACACACTTCCCCCAAACTGCTATTCCCCTGTTCAGGTTTCTTTTCCTTATTCCCCACTGCCCACACCCCCCAGGGTCCCCTGACATCCCCTGGCATCAGGGATGGAATAAGAAAGGGGTTGGGACACATGTGTGCGGGGTGGGGGCAGGGACAGGCCCAGTCCAGGAGGACAGACAGAGCCTGGCACTGGAGCTCCTGCGGCTGATTTCCCATCGCTGGCTCCCTGAGGCAGCTTCTGCTCTGCCCAGACTCCTCCTCTCCAGCTGAGGTGCCTGAATGTCTGTCCTGTTTTCCCTTCTTCTTCAAAACAACACTTTAGTCCCCTCTTCTGATCATCCTCCCTGTCTCGCTTCCCCTCTCCAAAGCACATCCTTCAGCTCTTTGCTCTCATTATTCTCCAAGGACACTTTGGGGGTTGTTGTTGTTTTGGGGGCGAGGTCACTGTCATCATTACTGACACTATCTCCTGAGCTCACTAGAGACACACACCCAGAGGCCTGGAATGGGGGCTAGGAGCTCAGAATTGATTGATTCACTGATCCCTTTGGATGGATAAGGAAAGATCACTTGGGCAGGCTGGGGTCAACCTGAGAAGTCTATCCTCTCCTCCCCTCTCCTCCCATTCTCCCCCCTCTGTGTCCTCCCTCCTCTCCTTCCCTCTCCCTTCCTCTCCTCCCCCTCTCTTTCACTTCTTTCTGTCTCCCCTTCCTCTCCTCCTCTCTCCCTCCTTTTCCCTCCACTCCTCTCTTCTCCCCTCTCTCCTTGCCTTTCCTCTTCTCTCCCTCTCTTTGCCTCTCCCATTCAGGCCCCTTCCTCTAGTTCCTTTTCTATCTTTTACATCTACTCTATATTTTCTTTTTCACCTTTCCTCTTCCTTTCCCTCCTTTCTGCTCTCCTCTCCTATTCTCTCCTCTCTTCTCCCTCCCTTCCTTCTTTCCCTCCTTCTTCCCCTCCCACTCTCCCCTCCTCTCCCCTTGCCTTTCCTCTTCTCTTCCCTCTCTCTGCCTCTCCTATTCAGTACCCACAGGACCACTTCCTCTATCTCCTTCCCTGTCTTTTTCTCTCATCTTTACCATTTTTTCTCCTTTCCACCCCTCCTCTTCTTTTCTCTCCCTCCTCTCCCTTCCTCTCTCCTTGTCTTTCTTCTTCTCTCCCTCTCTGCCTCTCCTGTTCAGATCCCTCTGGACCACTTCCTCTGTCTTCTTCCCTGTCCTTTTCTCTCCATCTTCACTATCTTTTCCCCTTTCCATCCCTTCTCTTTCTTTCCCTCCTTTCTCCTCTCCTATACCCTCCTTTCTCTTCTCCTCTCCTTTCCCCTTTAGTCTTTTCCTCTCCTCCCTTCTCTTCCCTCCTGTCCCTTTTGTCTCCTCGCCTCCTGTTTTTTTCTTTGCTTCCTTCCCTTCCCCAGTCTCCTCCTTCAGCTTTCTTTCCTGTCCTTTCCTGGCTTCTGTCTAGTCTCTTCTCCTCACTGTCCTCTCTGCTCTCTTTCCCTTTCTCCTCCAGCTCCCCTCCCCTCCTCCAGTTCCCTGTCCTCCTTTCCCTCCCTCGGTTCGGGCTAGAGGCCTGAAGCTGACATCCAGCTGCTCCCACCCCTAATGAATCATCCCAACAGCTGTCCCTCCACAGCTTGGCCAGTCCATGTGCTTCCCATTAGCAGGGCCTGGGTGTCTGGGGCAGTGGGGGGGTTGTGGGGGCCCGTGAAGCGGGGAGGGGGGAGGGTGTAGGCGGGAGGAAGATGCTCTCCCTGATCTCTGGAGATGGGGCGGTTTCCCCTGCTCTGCTGCCCCCACCCACTTGGGGAAAGATGGCCAGGGGCTTCAGCTGTTTCTCATCTTCCCTCCCTAGCTTCTAAATTGTTTTCCAAATGTCCAACAACATTTAAGGAAGTCTTAAATTAAAGTGGCCTCCCCCTCAACCGCCATACCCTGTTGGCCCTATGGGTAGCCAGAGTGCCCCCTGACAACGTGCCTGCCCCAAAGGTGTTGGCTTCCCTTCCAGTTGCCCCCCCCCACCCAGGGTTAGGGGTTGGGTGTGAGAAGGAAGCTGGCACTTACTGGTTTCTCTAAGACTTGGTCTCCCATGATCACTGTCATAACAGAACACTGGAGAATTCTAGATTTAGAAGAGGAAGAGACCTGAGAGACCAGCTTAGAATCCATCAGCCTCTAAGTTTAGGTACTTCCCCAAGGTCACACCTGCAAGCAGCAGGAAAAGAAGGATTGGAACCCAGATCTTCTCAATGGTTTCTCCCTTATTGTCTCCCCATTAGGAAAACTTCCTTGAGGGCAGAGATTCTCTTTTACCTCTTTTTGCCTCCCCAGCCCTTAGCAGAGGGGGTGCCCGGCTAATAGTAGGTGCTTAATAAATGTGTAGCATAAGCACCAGAGGAGCCAACCTATGACTGAGCAGAAGTCCTCTTGGTCCGCAAGGTTCTATGAAGACCCAGCTTCTTAGCTTATACGAGAAGCTAGTGAGGAAACAGGGAAGGGGCTGGTTTCATCAGGAAGATGCTTGGGGTGTGGTGGGGGAGTAAGGCTGCTTCCTTTTTGTCTCCAGCTCTAGGAACCTTGTACCAATTGGTGCTTTCCCCTCGAGATCACCTTGTATTTATGTTGTACAGATCTTTTATTTACCTAAGTACTTGGCCTACCCCAAACCCAATCCCCGAGCTCCTGAAGAATAGAATTGGTCCAGGGTCAGCAGACAGTGCTCAGCCTGAAGTCAAGAAGACCTGAGTTCAAATTTGACCTTAGACACTAGCTGTGTGACCCGGGAAAAATCACAACCTCCGTCTGTCTCAGTTTTTCCTACTCTCTCCCCCTTTTTTGCTTGCAATAGGGGTGAAGTGACTTGCCCAGGATCACACAGCTAGTCAGTGTCTGAACTCAGGTGCTCTTGACTCCAGGGCAGGTGCTCTATCCACTGGGCCATCTAGCTGCCCCTGCCTCAGTTTTTTTCAACTGTGAAATGGAAATAACAATAGCATCTATCTCCCATGGTTGTTGCAAGGATCAAATAAGACATTATCAATAAAGTACCTCACCAACAATGACATACAAATGCTAGTGGCTATCATTATTATTACTAGTTTTATTTCCCTTTTGTCTTTGTATTTCTAGGATCCAGGAGAGTGTCTGGCTTATAGCAAACACCTTATGGATACCACTTGATCCTTTGGCACAGACAAGGGACAGTGTCAAGTCAGAATCATTAGAATGGAAAGCCCTAGAATGAGAATTGGAAAGGCTGTGTGACCTTGAGCACATTCCTAGATGTCTCTGATCCCAATTGTTCCACCTCAAAATTAGGAGTTGGACCAGGTCATCTGCTCCAGCTTCAGAGATGTGAGGACCGAAGACAGTCAGTGTCACAGGAACTCAGAAGAGGGAGAGCTGGGAAGCTCAGGATTATATTTAAAGAGATCAGATTGAACAGGGTCTGGAAAATGAGTAAATAAGGTCATACTGGAGAAAAAGGGACTTTCTAGGTCAAGACTCAGAGGCAGGAATATTTCAGCTTTACTGGTGGAGCAGGACCACGCCCAACAAATCAAGGCTTCCCTTGCATGCGCACACACACAAAAGGCTAAGAATAGAGCAGCCGGCTGGAAAGGTCAGCATATGGTGGAGGAGGGGGGTACTTATAGCTGACATTTATAGGTCTCTCTAATAAAACAATTTTTTGTTGTTTGGTCATTTCAGTTGTGTCAGACTCTCCATGGTCCCATTTGGCGGTTTCTTGGAAAAGATCTTGTTCATTTCCTTCTCCAAGTCATTTTACAGATGAAGAAACTGAGGCAGACAGGGAGAAGCGAGTTGCTCAGGGTCACAGCTCCAAAGTATCTGAGGCGAAATTTGAACTTGGATCTTTCTGACTCCAAGCCCAGGACTATATCTACTGCACCAGCTAACTGCAATACACTTCACATAAACACACACACACACACACACACACACACACACACACACACACATACACTTTTATAAAACCTTACTATTATGTATGATATATAAATACACACTCATCCAGGAGGAGCTAGCTGAATTCAAACCCAGCCTCAGAGCCTTGATACTAGCTGTGTGACCTTGGGCAAGTCACTTAAACCTGATATGCTTCCATCCAGGACCATCTCCAGTCTTCCTGATTCATATCTGGCCACTGGACCCAGACATGACTTAGCAACAGCCCCCCCCCCCCAATCCAATTCATGTGCTTGTCATGGCATCACCTCCCTGATGTCATGGTGTTCTTGGAGAATGAAGGACAAACATCATGCTACAAATATATGTGTGTATATATATATATATATATATATATGTGTGTGTGTGTGTGTGTGTGTGTGTATAATTTCATTGATACTTTCAGTTGACCTGGGAACTGCTCTAATTACTAGCATTCTCAGTTTTACAGATAAGGAAACTGAGGCTGAGATAATAACTTGCCCAGGGTCACAGGGTCATCTAGATAAGATCTGATCTCAGTTCTTCCTGATTCCAGTCCAGTATTTGTTATATCACATCGCCTTGTGCTTAGAAAGCTGTTAGGAAAGATGGAGAGAGTGGCAAAGAATTGGAAACTGGGAATGGCTTAACGAGTTATGGTCCATGAATACTAGGCATCTGATTGTTCTATAAGAAACCATAAATGGCCAGACTCTAGAGAAGCGTGGAATGAGTTACAGGATCTGATGCTGAGTAGAACCAGGAGCACAATGTACACAGCAACACTATGAGATGAACAATCTTGATGGAAGCAGATCCTTCCAGCAGTTCAGAGTGCTAGGACAACTGCATTAGGACCAGCTATGGACAATGTTATCCCCATCCAGAGGAAGAAAAACAAAACAAAACAAAAGCCTTTCAGAATCTGATGAACACTATATAAAAATTCTCTCTTATGTATCTCTTTCCCTTAATCCTAATTCCTCATACTGAAAGTGACTAATCTATAAACATCTTTATCAAAAAAATGCTAACATGACTGTTCATCATTGAAGGGGGTGGGGGAAGAAGGGAGGGTGAAAAGAAATTTTGTGCCTTAAAAATATACATGTGTACATGGCTGAAAATCTTAATTAATTAATTAATTAATTGAAAGTGCTGGGGGGAAGGGTTGGGGGACTGGACCAGAGTAGAAAGGAGGGAGCCTGTGGAAGAAGGATCATGTGAGTGATGGGTTGGGCCAGGAATCAGAGAGGCTTGGAGGAGGGAAGTCCTAGAGTCCAGTGGGAAGCAAAGGTAGAGATGCCAGGGGCAGTTGGAAATGAAGAGCAGGTGTAGGAAGGGGGTTCTACAGATTTGATGAGCATCTCTACATACACAGAGTTTGTAGCTGAAACCATGGGGGGAGGTGGGCAGGGGAAGCTTACCAAAGGAAAGAATCTGGAAGGTCCAAGCTCAAGGGCATTTTACTTTCTTTTTTTAAATTGTTTTTTTGAATTTTACAATTTTTTCCCCCCAATCTCACTTCTCCCCCAGTCCCACAGAAGGCAGTCTGATACTATTTACACTGTTTCCATGTTATACATTGATCAAAATTGAATGTATTGAGAAAGAAATCATATCCTTAAGGAAAATATAAATATATATATATATATATATATATATATATATATATATATGAGATAGCAAACTTACTACATAAACTAACTTTTTTTTTAAATTAAAGGTAGTAGTCTTTGGTCTTTGTTTAAACTCTACAGTTCTTTCTCTGGATACAGATCATATTCTCCATTGCAGATACCCTAAATTTGTCCGTGATTATTGCACTGATGAACTGAGCAAATCCATCAGGGTTGATCATCAACCCCATCTTCTGGTTCTGCTCATCTCGCTCAGCATCAGTTCATGCAAATCCTTCCAAGCTTCTCTGAATTCCCATCGCTCCTGGTTTCTTTTTTTTTTTTTTTTAGTTTTTTGCAAGGCAAATGGGGTTAAGTGGCTTGCCCAAGGCCACACGGCTAGGTAATTATTAAGTGTCTGAGACCGGATTTGAATCCAGCCGGTGCTTTATCGACTTCGCCACCTAGCTGCCCCCCTCCTGGTTTCTAATAGAACAATAATGTTCTATGACATACATATACCACAATTTGTTCAGCCATTCCCCAGTTGATGGACATTCACTTGATTTCCAATTCTTTGCCACTACAAACAGGGCTGCTATGACTATTTCTGTACAAGGGATGTTTTTAACCTTTTTTTTCATGATCTCTTCAGTGTATAGACCTAGTAGTGGTGTTGCTGGATCAAAGGGTATGGATATTTGCTCTTTGGGCATAATCCCAAATTGCTCTCCAGAAAGGTTGATGAGTTCACAGCTCACCAATAATGCATTAGTGTCCCAGATTTCCCACATCCTCAGGCATTTTAACTTGGAGCAAAGAAGGCTGATGGAGTAAGGATAGGCAAGAGAGCTGCCTTCTAGTGTATGTATCACAAGAGGAACAAAAACAGGACTAAGAGAAATGAAGACTCCTGGGGTGGGGTGGGTCTTCCCAGAAGTAGATTTAGCCTTAGTATAAAGAATGGAATCCTCACAATTTGAGCTATCCCAAAGTGATAGGTTATTTTAGGAAAGAAATGGCGAGTTCTCCATCACTGAGCATTTTTTTGAGAAAAATGTTGGATACTGATGGATAGGAATGGGGAAATTCCTGCTGTTTAATATATTCCCTTCCCATCTCAAAGATGCTGAGATGGACCAGGAGGTCCCTGGAAGTCACAATTTCTGTCTAAGAGGGAGCATGGGGGGGTGGCTAGGTGATGCAGTGGATAGAGCACCAGCCTTGGAATCAGGAGGACCTGAGTTCAAATCTGACCTCAGACACTTAATGATTACCTAGCCGTGTGGCCTTGGGCAAGCCACTTAACCCCATTGCCTTGAAAAATCTAAAAAAAAATGTTAAAAACAATAAAAAAAAAGAGTGGGCATGGAAGATAGATTGAATGGTGTGGAGGGAACCATGGATGCTAGCCAACACCAATTTGGGTATTCCCTCCTTGACCTTGCAAATATCTCCGCCACCCTCTTTTCTTACCTCTCTATGTATTCAGCCCTTTCCAAAGAGCTCTCACACCTGCAGACCTCACCAATCTAAAGGAGCTTCTTGCTCTATTTTTTTCAGCAACACTAGAAAGAGCTCCCTAACACCTCCCCTGGTTTCACCATCATCCAACACCCTGCACCCCAGTCCATCCCATCTGCCTCTGCCCCACCTGGTCCCTGCTCCCTGGGCCAAAATCAGAGGGTCTCAGAGTGTGTAGGATCCTTGGAGATTAGCTAGCTTCAACTTTTTCAGAGTAAAAATCCCCTCCAAGACATCCCTTACAAGTGATGGGGAAGACCTCCAGTGAAGGAAAAATCTTCATCTCCTCTTTCATTTTTCTTCTCTCTTTTTTTATCCTTCCTGTGCCCCCTTCTATACTCCACCCTCAGTATTTAAAGTAGTTCTTGATATATAATAGGTGCTTAATAAATGTCTATTGATTGACTAAATCAGGGAAATCTGAGTTCAAATTTCTGCCTCAGATCTTTTCTAGCTGCGTGACCCTGGGCAAGTCACTTAACCTCTGTTTGCTTCAGTTTCCTCAGCTGTAAAATGGGTTGTTGGGAGAATCAAATGAGATTATGGTTGTCAAGTGCTTAGTGAAGTGTCTGGCACACTGTAAGAGCTATGTAAATATTAGTTATTATTATTTGGGCAGCTCATTACACCTTGGAATCACTCTCACTATTGGGAAATATTTTCCTGACTTCAAGCCTAAATCTGCTTCTCTGCAATTTCCGCCCTTTTGTTCCTAATTCTGTCTTTCTGGCCAAGTCAACCAGAGTTAATCCCTTCTCCACACGACAGTTCTTCAGTCACTTGAAAACAGCTGCCATCCATCCATCCATCCAATAAACTACACATTTATAGGGAGTCTACTAAGTGCCTAGGTCCTGAGTATACAAAGACAAAACCTGAAGAGTCCCTGTCCTCAAGGAGCTCACATTCTAGTGAGCCAACATAAGCATATGTAGGTATACATCAGCAAGAACCAAAATAATAATAATAGAAATGCACATTGAAAAATAATGAGGTATCATTTTACTCTCATCAAGGAAAACAAAAGATGGGAATGGTCAATGTTGGGAGCATTGGGCAAAGAAAGGCACGCAAATGAATTTTGGGAAGAACTTTAAATTGGTTCAATCCTTCTGGAAAGTCACTTGGAATTATGGGAAGATCCCGAGATGATGGAGTGAACCAAAGATTTTACAGCCAGGCACCTACTCCAAGGAGGTCATTGAGAAAAAGAATAGCTGGTATATACCAAAGTAATCATGGCAGCCTTTTCTGTGGTAACAAAGAGCTGGAAGCCAAGCAGATGCCTGAGCTGAGACTTGAAGGAAACCGTCAGGTGTAGAAGAGCAGGGAGAGCACTTCAGACATGAAAAAATAAATTCTCTGTCTCTCTCTCTCTTTCTATGTCTGTCTCTTTTCCCTTTTCTCTCTCTTGCCCCTTATCTATCCTCCCCCCTTCCCTTCCTGTCTCTCTATCTTTCTCTCTTCCCCTCTGTCTTCTTTTCTCCCTTTGCCCTACTGGCCCCTCTTATCTAGCCTCCCTTTTCCATTTATTTATTTAATTATTTTTGTTTTTGTTTCTGTGGGGCAATAAGGTGAAGTGATTTGCCTAAGGTCACACAGCTAATAAGTATCAAGCGTCTGACACCAAATTTGAACACAGGCTCTCCTGACTCTAGGGTTGGTGTTCTATCCTCTATGCCAGCTAGCTGCCCCTCATCTACCTATTTTTATTTTATTTTTTATTTATTTAAGGCAATGGGTTAAATGACTTGCCCAAGGTCATACAGCTAGGTCATTATTAAGTGTCTGAGACCAGGTTTGAACTCAGCTCCTCCTGACTCTAAAGCTGGTGTTCTATCTACTATGCCACCACCCAGCTGCCCCTCATCTATTTGTTTTGAAATAAATTTATTTATTTATTTTCCAACTACATCTAAAGATAGTTTTCAAAAATCATTTTTGTAAGATTTTAAGTTTTCCTTTTTTTCTCCTCTCCTCTCCCTCCCCTTCCCCTAGACAGAAAATAATCTAATATAGAATATATATGCCTAACTATGTAAACATATTTCCATATTAATCATATTGAAAGTGAAAGAAGATTGATAGTGAAAGAAAAATCAGAACAGAAAGGAAAAAATCATAAAACAAAGCAAATTTTAAAAATTGAAAATAGGAATCTTTGGTCTGCATCCAGACTCCTCAGTTCCTTCTCTGGATGTGGATGATGTTTTCCATCACAAGACTTTTAGAATTGTCTAGCTAAACCTGGAGACAGGAAGACCTGAGTTCAAATCCAGTCTCAGACTCTTACTGTACTGTGTGACCCTGGGCAAGTCACCTCACCCTATTAGCTCAGTTTCCTCATCTGGAGAAGGAAATGGCAAACCACTCCAGCAATTTTGCTAAGAAAGCTCCAAAGGGTCAAATGTCACCAAGAGTCTGACTGAAATGACTGAACAACAACATATTATTCCATGCAGAGAAAAGTAAGCAGAACCAAGAGAACAATCCATATGCTAACAATAATGTGGTAAAGACAAATAACCCTGAAATACTTAAGATCCAGTATGATTCCAGGGGACTAGTGATGAAGCATGTGCTCCCTACTGCTGTCAAAGATGATGGATATATTTTTTGGACATGGCTAATTGGGGAATTTGTTTCACTTGGCTACAAATATTTATTCCAAGGTGTTTGTGGTTTTTTAAAACCTTTTTTCATGGGTGAGGGGGAATGGAGAGAAATCAATTTTTTGTGAATTAAAAAATAAAATATAATTTAATTTTTAAAATAGACATAAAAATGATGGAAAAACAAAATGTATTGATGTTTTTGAAAGGAAAGACAACATGTAGAAAAAGAAAATGAAAAGAAAATTCTCTCTAAAAGTTTCATCTTCCCAAATTGTCCTGATCTGGAGACTTCTATAGGGAGGGAGGGAAGAGGGTAGAAGGTTCCACCTGCCCCTCCTACCAGCCAGGGCCTATTAAAGTAACCTGTGTACTCTGCCCACCATTTAGATCTGACACTCCTGAGGACTCCTCTGCCTTGGTCAGATCTACCTCCCATTTATATCACCCACCTCTTCCTTCTCCCCCCCTTCCTGATAGGACACAGTCCCCTCCCTGGACTTCAAGCCCCCCCCCCCAAGAAGTAGCTCAGGGCAGTGATAGGCATAGCTGAGAGGTGGGGGTCATGGAGGGGGAAGGAGGCTCTGCCAGGCAGAGGTAAGAAGCTAAAAAAGTGATTGGCAGGGAGGAGGAGTAGCCAACGGGGGGGGGGGGACATCCAACTCCCACATTCAACCTCCCCCCAGAGAGGGGAGGGGGCCACAGCTAATTGATGGAGCTCCAGGCTCTGGAATACCAAGTCCTCCACCACCCTCCCTCCCACCTAACCCTCAGCAGGTATCTGCTTGTTAATGAGCAATTAGCTCCCAGCTTAATTGGGCATCGGAGCAGCTAATGAGGCCAGTCGGGGCTCTGTGCCCTCATTACTGGGGCTCCCACTCCGCCTGCCCCAGGGAATAGCAGACTTCTGTCTGGGCCCCGCTTGCCTGAGGGAGGTGGGGAAGGAGAGGGGAGGGGGAACCTGTTCTCTGCCTCAGGCCCAGGAAGGAAGAGGATCCCTGAGCATTCCAACCATCTCCCTTCTTCCCTGAAGGCTACAGGGAGAGGGGCTGATTGGGGGAGAGAGTCGGTTCATCTCTGCACAAGGGAGGAGAAAGTTTCACCCTTCACTATTGAGGGATTCTGGGGGAGTCATATGGGGATGGGGGCTAAAGTGGGGATAGGGTAGGTGTAGGGAGGGAAGCGGGCCTGAAGGATGGGGAGAAGATATGGAGTCGGGGAGGGGGCTCTGGAACAGAGAGCACCTTCAGGGATCTGCCAACATATCACAGCCCGCATCTGATGGAGGAGAGAAGGTTGAATGTGGGAGTCAGACATTCCCTCCATCATCGAGGCTTCTCTGGCTTGAGTCCCAGAGGAGGAGCCTTTCCCAGGTCAGGTGTGAGGGGACAGGCAAATCTGGCAGGAGAGCCCAGCAAGGTCAGGATGCCCTTGGGTCTGTCCCTGAGGGGATTTCTGCCCCGGTGCTTTTGTCTCTGCTTTCCAGGGTCTTTATCTCTATCTCTCTCCTTGTCTCTCCTTCTCTGTCCCTGTGTCTCTGCTTGTCTCTGCTTCTCCATCCTTGGGTCTGTCCCTCTGTGTGTCTGCCTGTCTCTTTCTGACCCAGTGCTTTTGTCTCTACTTTCCTGTGTCCTTATCTCTGTCTCTCTGTATCTCTGTGTGTGTCTGCCTGTTTCTTTCTGACTCTGTGTTTTTGTCTCTGCTTTCCTGTATCCTTATCCCCCCGTCTCTGTCCCTTTGTGTGTCTGCCTGTCTCTTTGATCCCCTGTTTTTGTCTCTGCTTCCTGTGTCCTTAGCTGTCTCTCTCTCCCTGTCTTTCTCTCTGCCTCTGTCTCTATCTCTGCTTCAGTTTTTCAGTTGGTCACTTTCTCCTGTCTCTCTCTCCCTCTCCTTCTCTTTGTGTCTTTGTCTCTTTTTCTTTAGTTCTGTGTCCATCTCTCCCTATCCCTCTCTCTCTCTCCATTTCTGTTCTTCACTGTTTACCCCTCTATCTCTCTGTTAATCTCTCTATCCTTTTCTCTCTCTCTCTGCCACTTTATTTCTCTTTGTCTGTCTGTCTGTCTCTGCCTGTATCTCTCTTAGTTTTTCTGTCTCTGTGTCTGTCAGCTTACTGGCTGGCAGGTCATCCTTCCCTTCCAGACAGGAGGATCCTTCCTAAGACCAATGCAAGCCCATTAGTGTAGCTGGATCTAATGGGACGCTCAGACAGTTGTTCAATTGTTCCAGTTGTGTCTGACTCTTCATGAGCCCATTTGGATTTATTTTTTGGGAGGGGCAAAGATACTTGAGTGGTTTGCCCTTTCCTTCTCCAGCTTATTTTACAGATGAGGAAAGTGAGGCAAACAAGGTGAAAAGACTTGCCCAGGGTCACACAACTAGTAAGGGTCTGAAGCCAGGTTTGAACTCAGAAAGATGAATCCTCTGGGCATTCTGTGCTCTGTGGAGCCACCTAGCTGCTTGTGGGGAAGGGTAACCTGTATAAATGTCCAACTCCCCGCCCCATCATGGGGATTTCATCTGACAAAGGAGGAGAATCCCCATGTGGCCACACTTGAGTCAGGCACCCCAGATTTGGGAAACCTGCAGAGATCAAGAGGGACCCTGATGAGTCTTGGTCTGGCTAGTGAGCCAGGGCAGACAGAACCTGGAGTCAGGAAGACCTGGGTCCAAATTTGACCTGAGATTTGTGTGACCCTGCGTAAGTCACTTAACTTCTGTTGGCCTCAGTTTCTTCATCTATAAAATACAGATAATAATAGCATCTACCTCCTGTGGTTGTCATGAGGATCAAATGAGACAATAGTTGTCGTGGTTACCACAGCTCCTGAAAAACAGTAAGGGTTATATAAATTTTAGCTATATTATTATTACATAGACGCCAGCCGGGTCTGAACTTGGAAGAAGGAGAGAGAGAAATAGCTCCGACTTTCTAAGTTATCTCTCTGGCTTGTTGTAATCAATCTGGGAAGAACAGTTTCCTGGATCTGGGCCTGAACTCAAGCCTATTTTTGCACTTAGATTGAGCCCCAAGTCAACCATCACCTAGGGAGCTGCCAGGTTGGTCCCAAACAGCTACAGGGAGCTCCATGGGTGAGCCATATCATCTATATGTACCCCCCCACACACACATATACAGACCAGGCAGGCTTAGTCTTATATCAGTAATAGTGGAGACAGCCTTAAAGCCCTGGATTCCAGTCCTACCTTCTGGGCAAGTCAGTTAACTGCTCAGGACCCTCAGGCAACTCCCTAAGACTCACAGAGGAATGGTTTCTGCTTTGGTGGAGGGACTTTTCACACTGGGAAACCTCCATACTAGTACACCAGATGAAATCAAAGGCCAACAAATAGACACACATCCCTTCCATCAAACTGCCAATGACAATAGCCAATACTTCTAAAGCATTTTAGAGTCCACAAATCTCTTCACTTCAGGTGCTTAACCTGGGGTCCTCAGACCCATGACTAAACTTCCAGGGGATCTGTGAACTTGGAGGGAAAAAAATTATAGCATTGATCTCACTAAGTTCCAACTGAATTTGTCATTTCCATAAATTATGATTGTGAGAAGGGGCTCCATGTGTCCTTACTGTCAAAGGGACACATACAAAAAGGGAAGGAAGATTTCTGCCTGTTGTCGAATTCCAGTTTCTAATGTTTTTACTGTAAGGAATTCCAAATGAGGGTTCCACCAATGCAGACCAGTTATAAAATGCACCTTACAACCTCAGAGGCTTCTCTGGGGAATTAATTTGCCCAGGGTCGCTTCACCACCATAGCCACCACTGGTCTTGAACCCCAGTCTTCCTGATTTCAGGTAAGCACACTACCTCCTAGGCTAGACAGTTGAGCAATAGGGTTAAGTGACTTGCACAAGATCATTCAGCTAGTAAATATCAAGTTTTTGGGGCGGCTAGGTGGCATAGTGGATAAAGCACCAGCCTTGGAGTCAGGAGTACCTGGGTTCAAATCCGGTCTCAGACACTTAATAATTACCTAGCTGTGTGGCTTTGGGCAAGCCACTTAACCCCATTTGCCTTGCAAAAAAAAACATGTCATTACAAACTAAAATCTGAAAAAAAAATTAAAAAAATCAAGTTTTTAAGGTCAAATTTGAACTCAGGGGGTGGCTAGGTGGCACAGTAGATAGAGCACAGGCCCTGGAGTCAGAAGTACCTGAGTTCAAATCCGACCTCAGACACTTAATAATTCCCTAACTGTGTGGCCTTGGGCAAGCCACTTAATCTCATTTGCCTTGCAAAAAAACACCCTAAAACCCCCCAAAACCAAATTTGAACTCAGATCCTCCTGATTCCAGGGTTGTTGCTCTATCCATTGCTCCACCCGGTTGCCCCTCTACTAACCTTATTTTACAGATGAGGAAACAAGGTCTTGGTGACAGCTCTTCATGGCACAGATAAGACCTGAGCCCATATCTCTAACTCATGGCCTGGTGTTCAGGTTCCTATCCCTGCTGATCCTGGGATGCAGTGATACTTCTCCTCACCCAGCTGCCCCCTGTTTCTTTAGGTGCATTCTTTTTGAAGATTTTGTGGCCCTTGGACCCTAACTGGAATTGAAGATGCCAGAGGTGGAGAATATTCCTTTCAAAGTGGAGCGCAGATCTTTGGGATGGTTGCTATGGAAATGAGTCAATGCAAATTTCATTTTACTGACACCCAGATAATCTATTGATTAGCAGGGAAGGGAGCTGTTTGAAGTAGTTTTTGCCACACACAAAAATGAAAAGCTTGGGATGTCTGGGCATAGGAACCCTAGAGCAGCTCTTGGGGTCACAGAAGCCCCTCACATCCTCCCTCCCATCCTGCCCTACCCCAGTCCAGCGAGGACAGAAATGCTGTTTCTCCTATAGGTGCCTGACTCTTGACTCCAGGTCTGTGACTGGGCTTTGTGGATCTTGTTGGAAAACCCTGAACTCAGCCTTCCCAGTTCCCTAGTACCACCCACATTATGATTGTGAGAAGGGGCTCCATTTGATTTTACTGCCAGACTTCATCCCCTTGGCATGACCCACCCCACAACTGTTGGCATCATCTGACAGGTCCCTAGGTGTTAAAGTTTGTCACTCCACCAGTGAAAGGAGGAAGAAAATATGGTTTCAAAATCTTTGAGGGATTTTTTGAGGCAATTGGGAGTTAAGTGACCAGCTCAGAGCCACATAGCTAATAAGTATCTGAGGGTGGATTTGAACTCAGGTCCCCTTGACTCCAAGGCTGGGGCTCTATACACCATACCACCTAGCTGCCAAATGAAGAAGCATCAGGGACACATTCCTTCCTTCCACTAATAGTTATTAAGTACCTACTATGTACAAAGCGCTGCTCTAGCACTGGAAAAACCAATGGACAGCAATCCCCTGACCTTGCTAGAACCTTGAAAAGCTAGTGAAAGTCCAAGCGAAGGGGAACCAGGATGATGAGAAGACTGGGACTCGGCCATATGAGAATTGCCTGAATTGGGCCATATGAGGATTGACTGAACTGGGCCATGTGAGAATTGGCTGAACTGGGCCATATGAAGACTGACTGAACTGGATCTGTTAGTCCTGAAGAAGAATAATCTCTTGTATGGGGTTAAAAGAGACTTAATTGCTCCCCCCCCCCCCAGGGATTTAGCTTTGTTCTGCTTAGTCTCAGAGGATGGAACTAGAAGCAAACCAATGATGGTTTCAGAGAGGCAGGTTTTGCTTCAGGTAATGAAAAACTTCCTAAGAATTAGGTCCTTGGAATGAGCAGCTTCCGCAGAGGTAGTGAGTTCCCTGTGATTGGAGCTCTTTGAACACCAATTTTTGGGTCAGGTTGTACAGGGGATTTCTTTTTCAGGCAGTGACCTTTCAAATGCCATCCAGCTGAGCCAGTCTACTATACAATGGTAGGGAAAAGGTGGTCATCGGGTTTGCCCAGCTGTGGAGAACACTCACAGTATGGGGGGGCTTTTTCGTCTGATAATGAAGAGAAGATACAGGAAGGAGGAAAAAATCAGGACCAAAGAATTCAAAGAATTGGTCAGGTCATCCTTTTGATTTGCCCAGCAGGTGGCTGGGAGAAAGATGTCACTGGCAGATGAGAAAAGACTGGTGCTCTCTGGGACTTCCCTACAGTGATACATGGGAAATAACTATCCAGCCTGTGAATGAAAAGGACTAAGAAAAGAATACTTACACCTCCCAGTGTTGGACAGCTCCCCATCATCAGGAAGCCTCCTGACCCCTAGCCCCAAACTGTGCCACCTCCTTTGGCCACCAGCCTACCCCCTCTTCCCTGGGCACTGGAAGTGGGGTTTCCCTTTAGTTTGCCTCCAATTCACTTCTCACGGGGTTCCCCCACCTCAGTCATTTCCAACTCCCTCTATAGATCTGCCCCCATTAGAATGACAGCTTCTTGAGAGCAGACGGGTTTGTGTGTGTGTGTGTGTGTGTGTATCCCAAGGTCATTCAGCTAGGAAACGTCTGAGGTCAGATTTACACTTAGGTCTTCTTAGCTCCAGACCTGTGCTCTACCCGCTGCATCACTTACATGTTATACAATATGTTATATACCATGTTATATACTATATTTGCCACTGAACCACTTACATGTTATTCTATATAAGTGGTGCAGTAGATAGAGCCCTGGGCCTGGAGTTAGGGAGATCTGAGTTCAAATTTGACCTGAGACACTAGCTAACTGGGTAACCCTGGTCAAGTCACTTAACCCTGTTTGGCTCTGTTTCCTCATCTATAAAATGAGTTGGAGGGCAAACCACTCTAGTGCCTTTGCCAAAATAACCCCAAATGGGATCACAGAGAATAGGATGCTACTAAAATGTCTATCACTAATGAATTGATATTGGGGGCAGCTAGGTGGTACAGTGGATAGAGCACTGGCCCTTGAGTCAGGAGGACTTGGGTTCAAATGTGACCTCAGACACTTAATAATTACCTAGCTGTGTGACTTTGGGCAAGTCCCTTAACCCACTGCCTTTCATAAAAACCACCAAAAAAACTCCCTAATGAATTGATATTAACCTATGAATGGCATGGAAAGGATCTGTATAGTTATAATAGCTAGCATTAATAGAATACTTTAGGGTTTGTGAAGCACTTTACAAATATCTCATTTGACCCCCACAACCACGCTAGGAAGTAGTTATTCTTTTCATTTTACAGTTGACAAAACCAAGGCAGAGGTTAAGTGACTTATCCAGAACCCCCAGCTGTTAGGTTTGTCTGAGGCTAGATTTGAACTCTAGACTTTCCTGACTCCAGGCGCAGCCCTCAAATTGGTCTATAACACATTTGAGAAATGGTCATCCTCCCTCTGTTTAAAGACCTCCAAGGAAGGCCAATAAAATCTATATTTGATTTTGTGTAGTTTAATATTTTGGGCAGAAAATTATAGTTCTCATTTATATAATGTCTAAAGGTTTGCAAAATACTCTAATTGTCTTCTTACTACTCTAGGAGGTGGATGCTGTTATTATCTACATTTTTCAGATAAGGAAACTGAATCTCTTAGAAATGAAGTTTTCCCAGGGTTACAAAGTTAGGAAATATCAGAGAAACTTACTGGGCCATATGAGAATTGACTGAACTGGGTCATATAAGACCTCTCTGAAACCTTCACTGATATGTGAACTCCAGTAACTAAGTGCAAAAACCCATCTGTGAACACTTTTTAGCTATGTGACCCTGGAGAAGTCACCTGACCCCTTTGAAACAGTCCTACACTTGAGTTTTATTTTTTTTAATCAGTTTTGTTAAAGCTAGATGAAAGTTCATGTGAAAAGGGGTTTGGTGTTTTAACCAGACTCAAAGGTCAATTTGAGTCAATGTGACAGCCAAAAAACCTAATGCAATCTCAAGCTACATTAAGAGAGACACCAGGTCCCATACGGAGTATCATATTCCATTCTGGGCACCACATTTTAGGAGAAGCCTTGACCAACTGGAGAATTTTCAGAGGAGTGAAGCTAGAATAGTGAGTGGAATAGAAACCATGTCAGAGGAGGACCAGTTCAAAGTCAATCAGCACACATTTCTTTTTGTTGTTGTTTTGTTCAGTCTTTTCAGTCAAGTAGGTCTTTTTTTTTGACCCTCAGTTGAGGTTTTCTTGGCAGAGAAACTGGAGTGGCTTTGCCATTTCCTCTACCAGCTCATTTTACAGATGAGGAAACTGAGACAGAGTGAAGTGACTTACTTACCCAGGATCACACAGCTAGTGAGTATCTGAAGTTGGATTTATCTGACTCCAGACTTGCCACTCTATCCATTGTACCACCTGGTTGCCACTAAGTACCTACTTTGTGCTGAAAGACGAAGAAAGGTAAAAGACAAGTCCCTGCTCTCAAGAAGCTCACAACCTAACAGAAGCTAAAGGTTTACTTAGCCCAGATAAAAAAGAAATATTGAGAAAATTAGAGAAGCATCCCTGTAGGGGGAAGCGCTTGAGTTGAAGGAAAGAAGTGCCTAGAAAGAAGATGAGACCCTTAAGAGGTAAAGTTGATCCAGGAAGTTGATGGGGGATTCCTGGAGGTGAAGGTGGAATGAGCCCAATTTGGCTGGAATATACAGTAGGGAAAGGGGGTTGGGTGAAATATGTATGGAAAAGTTTGGTGGAAGTCACTTATCCATTGTTGGTAGAATTGCAAATCTGTAGGAAGGACACAGTAAATTACAAAAATTATCTTACTCTTTGACCCAATCCTTCCATTGTTGGGAAGAAATCCTGGAAAGATTTTTCATAGCAAAATCCTGGTGAACAGATCAAGAAGAGAAAACTAGAATAATTAGACTACCTCAATGCTTTGATCATGAATGAAATCTTGATACAACAATACAAGAATAAATTAAAGAAAGTTGTCCTGAAGTGTTAGAACAAGAAGGAGAAAGTAGAAATAGAAAAATTCTACCCATCACCTCTTGAAAGAGATCCTAGGAGAAAAATTTACAGGAATATCATAGCCAAATTCTGAGACTCCAGGTTAAGGAGAAAATATTAGAAGCAGTAAGAAAAAAAATTCAAATATGGGAAACCACAATCAGAATTGCACGAGACCTCTCATTATCACAAATTCTCCATGCCAATAAATCACAGGTCTAGATACCTGGTCCTCTCTTATTTGATCTTGACTTCAAGGATCAACAACACGTTCTTCTGTTTGATATTGAAAACTCTTCACTAACTGATATTGGCCTATCTTTCCAAACTTAGGCATTCATTTCCTCCATACAAATAAATTATTTTTGGTCTAGTCAAAGTGGTCTTCTTACTGTTTCCATTTCTTACCTCCATGCCTTTTTTTTTTTAGGTTTTTGCAGGGCAATGGGGTTAAGTGACTTGCCCAAGGCCACACAGCTAAGTAATTATTAAGTGTCTGAAGTTACATTTGAACTCAGGTCCTCCTGACTCTGGGGCTGGTGCTCTATCCACTGCACCACCTAGCTGTCCCCTGACTATAAACTCCTTGAGGACCATAGCTCTTTGCCTCCCTCTCTCCCTTGGTCTCAGTTCCCTCATCTATAGAATGAGGGGGCTGGATGGCCTGAGTCCCCTTTCAACTGTAGCTCTATCACACACTCCAAGCTGGAAACAACATAAATATTGAACACTAAAGCAATGATTAAATAAATTTTGTTGCATTCATATAATGGAATATTATAATGTAATTTAGGCCACAAGTATGAATAACACAAAGAAATCTGGAAAGAATTTTATGGGATAGTGCCATGTCCCTATCCCACAAAAAAAAAGCAGAACCAGAAGGAGATGGAAAATATAAACTATGAATTGCAATGAATGAACAAAGAGGTTGAGGACATAAAAGCAGTAAGTGAAAAATTGCCCAGATACTCTACACATTTAAATTAATCTAAATGTAAATAATTACAAAACAAGTTTAGTTGATTGTGTTATTGGAGGTCAAGCTTTTTGTAGGAACATCTCTAAACTTGCTCCCAACTCTCATTGACCCTGGCAGGTTAGGCCCTCAGAAGGTTTTAAGGAGTAACCATGTAGAGGGCTATTTTCTGTAGTTCTTGAGCCCCCACTGGTGTGTTTACTTTTAACAATCAGATAGTAGACTCAGTTCTTAGAAAAGGTATTTATTCAAGTGGCATAGCAACAAACAGTAGTTACAAAGTATTTCCTCCTAAATCTGGAGCACACACTTCAACAATTATAAAGATCTATGGGGAAAATACCCAAGAGCTTATGGGGGAAGGAATGGGCATGAACTTAAAATTTTAGTGGTGATGAGGCCTATGGCCAAAGCAACTCCCAACGGTGGGGGGTTTTAGTGCCCTTTTTTCCCCCAGAGATATTTGAGGGAATGTCATCAATGATGGATGAGTCTCTCTGCTTTGCAAGGCATGGCATCTCTGATCAACTGGTTAAACCAGTGCTGGGCCCAAGCATGCTGTTCAGCTGCTGGTTATAGCTCAGCTGGTCACTTTGTCACTGGGAATCTGCTACTGGACTGGTCTGATCTGCTGCTAGGTCAGGCTGCATTTTGACTGCAGTGGATCACTACCACTCTCCTGCCACCATTCAGTTCTGGCCTCTAGTTGGCACCTCAAGATATCCTGAAATCACTTGGGCACTTCCATCTGGGAATGCTCATTCACTTAAAACCAAAAAAAGAATAAACATAGAGGTAGAAAAAAAATTGGTCACAAGATAGCATGACTAGGTGGAAGGTGGGAAGTATGCTCCTCTCATTCAGTTCTAGTGATCATCTCAAAGGAGTGCTGTAGCTGCAAAGAAAAAGAGAAAATCCACTGAGAAATGGGCTGGCCATTCATTTTGTATGCAGACTCAGTATAGGCTCAGCAACCCCTGACTCACAGGTCTTTCTATGCCTGAAACCAATAGAAGGCTTTTCATGATCATGCACTATGATCCCCTGAATCATCCTCTGGTCACTTGGACTGAAACAAGGCAGGGAATATCTGTGTATGCTTCAAGGGTTTGCCCTCAGAGGGCAGTCTACCCATGCCAGCTTCTCATAAAACATTTTCTTAAGTAAAAAAAAAAAAACAATATACATGAAAAGAGCTCTAAAAGGAAGTAGAAGTAGAAGGTCCTAGAGAAGGGATAATGAGCCAACACTCCTCCCTCCCAATTGAGAAATGAGGAACTATAAGAAAGGATGTTGATTTGAATACATAGTCAAGCAAGATTTCAATATCAGATTTTTGCTTAGTAGTGTTTTTTTTCCACAAAGGAGGGTTCAATGGATAGGAAGTAATTGTGAAATAAAACCTTTCTTTAAGGAGAAAAAAGAAAGGGAGGTGAGAACTGGATTTTGGAACATCTTAAATTCCAACCTGAGGAGACTTGTGTGCTTCCTTCTAGAAACAATGGAAGGAGGACCAGCCAGGTGGTACAGTGGATAGAGCACTGGCCCTGGAGTCAGGAGGACCTGAGTTCAAATGTGGCCTCAGAAATTTAATAATTACCTAGCTGTGTGGCCTTGGGCAAGTCACTTAACACCAATGTCTTGCAAAAACCAAAAAGGAAATAGAAACAATGGGAAGTAACTAAAGGAATATATCTTTGGGCAGATGTAGCAGATGGGCAGGGATCTGGATTCAGTGTGGAACCTGAGGAATCATCCCCCTGGGTCAAAGCTAGGAAGCTGGGCAGCATTTTGGACAACCTCTTCCAGACATCAAACCCTATCTTCTTTAGAGGCAAGTCAGGGATCATCACTGTCTCTAAAGGATCAGAGTTGTAGATCCTCAAAAGGGCCTTGGAAGGGAAATATTGGGTTCCAGCAAATAACTCACAAGGGGGAAGTGAATGACTAGCAGTGTGATGTCTCTGAGCCAGGCATTGTAGTGGTAATGAGGGAAGGGTAGACACACTAACTTTGGTGGGGGATGGATCCCTCTACTGCAGAGGATTTTTGAAGGACATGGAAACGAGAAATGAAATCCTAGAAAGGATATCTAGTTCAACCTCCTCATTTTACAGACAAGTAAACTGAGTCTTAGGATGGTTAAGTGATTTACCCAAGGTCCCACAAATAGTAAGCATCCCCAGATTTTCTGACTCCAGAGCCATGCCTCCTATGGGATAAGAAGGAAGGGACTGAGGGATTAAGAGATTGAGATTTGCAACAATGAAGGGATGGGTCACTTTAGGAAGATTACAAATATACTCAAATACTGACTAAAGAAATGCTTTCAATCACCATGGTTTGTTGGCAAAATTGGAAGAAGGGAATGGCTTCCCCCCAACATTGAGAGCTGGGATGGCATAGAGGGAATTCTTGTCTAGTATTGGGTAAACAAGGGGTTGATGATGCCCCACCTAGTTCTGGAGCTGTGATTGAAAGCTCTGGGACTCTGAGAATCTGGGAGGTTCTAAAATTGTAAGAGGGGGTTCAACTAAAATCTCACCCACTGAAAGAAATTCTTCCATCATTATATTCCCCTTTAATTTGAATGCCTTCTTTCAATTGATTATCCTGTAAACATCTTGCTATTTCTCTCCATTAGACTATGAGCTCCTTGGGAACAGGAACTGTCTTTTGCCCTTCTTTGTATCTCCAGGGTTGCTGGCACATATTAGTTATTTAAAATACATTTTATTGACTGAGCAACCTGGGAACAAATGACCATCATGACCTGTTCAAAAAGTTGCTGAAAGGGGCAGCTAGGTGGCGTAGTGGATAAATCACCGGCCCTGGAGTCAGGAGTACCTGGGTTCAAATCCGGTCTCAGACACTTAATAATTACCCAGCTGTGTGGTCTTGGGCAAGCCACTTAACCCCATTGCCTGGCAAAAACCTAAAAAAAAGTTGCTGATGAGGTCAGAATGGGTAGAAGATGTCCCAGGATGCAGCAGGTTCTTCAGCTGTTGTGTGATTCAGGGATCTGGGAGCATTATGAAGATAGCTGCTGGTTTGGCTGGGAACCCTTGGGAGGACTGGAGGAGGTGTCTATTCTTTCTCTAAGGAACCTTGAAGAAGCAGCAGAAAGAGCTCACCTAGAGGAGGGAAACAAAGGCAAGCACAACTGCCCCTTCCTCCTCCCCTGCTTCGCTGAGGGGAGACCAGATTTGTCATTGCTTTTTCCAGAGGGGGATATTCCAGGGAGGCACTGGGGGAAGGGAAATGAGTCCATATGCTGGGGAACAGAAACTTTGAATGTTTCTGATGATAAGAGACCTCTTGGTGAATGTTGGAAGGAAAGGGGATTCTGAGGACAAAGAGAGAGAAGCCCAAAGATCTTGATAGGGGGAACTTGGCTGAGGAGAATCTCTCTTCATGTAGAGACAGAGACAGAGAGACAAAGACAGTCAGAGAGAGAGAGAGAGACAGACAGACAGACATACAGAGACAGAGACATATAGAGACAGAGAACAGAGAGAGACAGAGAGAGAGGGAGAAGGAAAAGAGAAACAGTAAGAAAATGAGAAAGAAACAGACAGAGACAGAAACAGAGAGACAGAGACAGAAAGAAGAGGGAGAGGGAGGAGAGATAAACAGGGAGAGAGAAAGAGAGTCAGAGAGGAGGGAGAGAGATGGCAAACCTCTACATGACTACATGAGTCTTAGAGAGGGAGAGTTTTCACAGAGCAGAAAGAGAGAGAGAGATTATATAGAGAGGGTTCTTGGGAGAAAGAGGGCAGTTAGGTTGGCACAGTACACAGAGAGCTGCGCCTGGAGTCAGGAAGACTCATCTTCCTGAATTGAAATTTGGCCTCAGACACTTACTATTTGTACCCCGGACGAGTCTCTTCAGCTTCCTTATCTCTAAAATTAGCTGGAGAAGGAAATCGTAGATCATGTTGGGATTTTTGCCAACAAAGTCCCCACTGGGGTCTTGAATTGTTGGACATGACTGAAACGACTGGATAGCAGCAAGGGTCTGTGGGAAGCCCCTCTACTACAGCTGAAACCCGTCTCAGGCTTCCTTCATAAGGGTGACCACACGGACCCTGACCAACCCCGGGATGTTGGTAGATGGGGCTTAGAGCTTGCCATGAGAGGAAGACAGAGGGCACAGAGCAACTCATAGTGCCCGCAGCCCAGAGATCTTCTGGGCAGAGGCTGCCCTCTTGTGACCAAAGTGGGTATAGATCAAATTGGGAACCTCAAGATTAGAGAATCCTAGGAACTTAGAGCTGGAAGTGACTTTGGGGACCCTTAAAAAACTGGGAATCTAGAGAGGGAAAGAGACTTGCCCTCCTAGGGTTACATAGTTGGTGAGTGTCTCAGGCAGGACTTGAACTCAAGTTTTTCTGACTATAAACCTGTGCTCTGTCCATGGGCCACCATCCTTTTTGTGTAGAAAAACAAAGAAAATACTTACACCACTCTATAGAGCGTACTGATTTCAAAGCACTTTCCTCACAATGACCTTACATTATCAGTAACTCCACTAACATTAGGATAGTCTTTCATTATTATTATTATTAATAATAATAATAATTATTATTAATATAGGAACTGAACCTGGAATTTCAGTGATGAAAGGGAGCTCCTTCCCTCCAACAGTGAAGGTCATTGCCTTCCTTGCAACTTCTAATCTCAAGCCTATGACTGATTATTGTCCACAATACTACTGAGAGGGGTCAAGTCAGGTTAAAAAGTTATTAGGGAATATTTAGCAAAATAAATGAAAATTCAATGAAAATGATATTATATTTCAAAACCAAGTCAATACGCATCCACAGGAATTTAAGTATCCAGCTTAGCAGTGCTCCCCCCCCATGCTGCCTCTCATTAATATGCTGCCATATTTATATATGATCGTTATAGAGAGTAATTTCCATATGATAGCATGCCACCCAGTACATAGTGACTTAATGATTTTATCCTCACAATATCCCTGTGAGATAGTTGTTTTCTTGGGCCTCTCCCTTTAGAATGTGAGCTCCCTGCAGGCAGCGACAATCTTTTATCTTTCTTTGTATCCATGGAACTATCATAGAGCCTGGTAAACAGTAGGAGCTTAATACAAGTTAATTGATTGACCAATGAGGACCCTGAAGTTCAGAGAGGTGATTTACCCTCTATCACATTGTCTCTAGAGCAGGAATCCCAGGCAAGATTCTAAAACTGATCTTATCCCCGAGTCCAGTATATAATCACTGTGCCCAGTTTTATAGATGGAGAAATGAAACTCAGAAAGGCAGGGGGAGCAAGGGGAGGGGAAGAGGGGGGAAGGGGTGGTTCAAGATTGCACAACTATTTAATGGGAAAATGAAGCTTAGAACTTAGATCTCTTGGCTTCCAGTCCAGGACTCTTTCCATTTCCTGGGCTGTCTTACAAGTATTTATTGTACCTTTTAGGAAAATATTGAAACAGAACACATGACTCCCTTCTGCAGAGAGTGTTCGGGCCACTTGGGAAGACAAGACATCACTCAGGAAAAGATAACCAGGCAAATTCAGGGTCAAAGGAAAGTTCTCAGTGATCCAGACACTGGGGGAAGGAGAATATCTTTAACTCTGGAGACTTCCTGGAATTGCTGGGACTTAAGTTGAGCCTTGAAGGACAGTTAGATCTTAAATGGGGAGTGGGGTTGGATAGAGGCCTTTAAAATGAAAACAAAAGATCTGGGTCAACTTTTATCGAAAACAGACCATGTCAGGTCAATTTAATTTTCTTTTTGTATAGCATTATTAATCAATCAACTAGTAAACATTTATTAAACAGGGTGAGTGACTGCTTGTTTATAGAGTAGACTTTGGATCAGATACTAGTTGTGCCAGGGACCCTCTGGATGATGGAAAATAAAGATAAAAACTGAAGCAATCTCTCCTCTCAAAGAGTTTCCATTCTAATAGTAAATGCTTTAGATCTACCTTCTTTAGACATTAGCATATTTTTTGAGAAAGGCTGTCCCATTATTCTGGTGGGAAAGATGGGAGATGTGGGCTAAATAATTGTACAATCAATAATAATTTATAAAAGACTTACTATGTGTCAGAAATAAATTTTTTTTTGGTTTTTGCAAGGCAGTGGGGTTAAGTGACTTGCCCAAGGTCACACAGCTAAGTAATTATTAAGTGTTTGAGGTCACATTTGAACTCAGGGACTCCTGACTCCAGGGTTGGTACTCTATCCACTGCACCACCTATCTGCCCCTATGTGCCAGAAATATAAGGAAATAAATCACAACTAAAATACTCTTTTACAACTAAACTTTGCCCAACCCTTCCTCATTCCAGAGTCATCCTTCTGTTCATTATTTATCCTGTATCTAGCTTGTTTTGTATATATATATATATATATATATATATATATATATTATATTTGTGTTGTTTCCTTTGTTAGATTGTAAATTCCTTGAGGACAGACACTGTCTTTTTCCTCTTTTAGCATCCCCAGCACTTAGAACACTGATTGATACATAATAAATGTTGATGGAAACGGTCCCTGTAAATTATAATGAACATATAAGATTATATACCAAGGAGATGGAAGGTGATATCAGAGGGGAAAGCATGGCAAAGCAGGGAAGGGAACTGGGAAAGGGACCTGGGAAAGAAGGTCAGAAGGTGAATTTGAGTTGAGCCTTGAAGGAACCAGGAAATTAAAGGTTCAAATTGAGGGGATTTAATGAATTAGAAGTGGCAGAATGGTTCAACTCAAAGAGCAGTTGATAATGGTTCTATAATTAACTTGGAAGACAGTCTCCAGTAAAGTGCCCTAGGGATCAGTTCTGCTTAATGATTTCCCCCCAAATCTTAGATGCTTATCCAAAATGCAAATGACACAAAGTTGGTTTGAACAGCCACCATATGTTAGAGAAGGAACCAGATAGTGGGGGCAGTCAGGATGGTTGAGGGTCTTAAGTCTGTGCCATATGAGAATGACTTGAGGAAACATAGAATGCTCAATCTGTCTGAGAAAATACTCAAGGGGGAACATAACTGCTATTAAATATTTGAAAGTCTTTCACTTGTAAGAAGCAGATTTGTCTTCCTTAGTCCAAAGAGGCTGCTACTTGGAGAAGTGGGTAAAAAATTGCAAAGCGGCATATTTAGACTCAGTTTGAGGAATAATATTCTGATCATTTGAGTTCTCTGAAGTGAAGTGGGCTGCTTCCATGGGGGTGATGAGCCCCCCAACCTTGGAGGCCTTCAAGCAGAAGTTGGATGACTGATTTGAACTGCTAATACATTGGCTGACAGTCAAGATTTGGAAGGATCTTTTTTTTAGAGGGGGACTTTGGATCAGGTACTGCTTGAATCTATTACACAAACTTAGATAGCTCTTCTAAGCTCTGAGAGCCCATCCTAAGAGCTCTCACAAATGAGTTTAGGTCCCTGAAGAAAAGAACATCAGTCTTTCAGGCTTATAGCAGAGGTGCTGATGCAGTGAGGGTGAGTCTTCTGTAATGCTAGGAGTTTGAAAACCTATCTTGTTATGTTTTTCCCATTAACAGTCTGGTACCCAGGCAGGCAAGAGGCAATTATTTAATGCTTGCTATATCCCAGGCACTATTGGGGTATAAACACAAGCAAAAAGATGGTCCTTGTCCTCAAGGATCTTACTTGCATAAAAGGAAGTTGAAAAGGGGGGGGGGAGAAATGATGTCAATGCATCCTGCATACAGTATAGTCTTTGTATATAGTTTGTGTGTAAATTTGCATGCTCCATTAGACTGTAAGCTCCTTGAAGGCAGAAGCTGGTATTATTTTTTTTGCCTTCCTTTTTATCACCAAAAATTGTTGTTCAACCATTTTTTCAGCCATGTTCAACTCTTTTGTTTTGCTTTGTTTTGTTTTATGTGGCAATGGGGTTAAATGATTTGCCCAAAGTCACACAGCTTTCAAGTACCAAGTATCTGAGGACATATTTGAAATCAGGTCCTTCTGACTCCAGGGCCAATGCTCTATCCACTCATGTTCAATACTTTGTGATCTAATTTGGGATTTTCTTGGCAGAGATCATGGAGTGGCTTCTCATTTTTTTTTACCACCTCATTTTACAGATGAGGAAACTGAAACAAACAGGATTTAATGACTTGTCTAGGGTCACACAACTAAATTTGGCAGAGCCAATGAATGAATTGCTGTAGTTTCCTCTCCATTGCTTTCAATACATGATGAATCAAATGGGTTGCTAGGGGCTTTGCCCATCACCATCCAGCTTCTAGAAAATTCTGACATTGTCTCCAACTCCCAACTTCAGCTCACAAGATCAGATTTCTCCAATATTCCTTCATTAAAGCAAGAAAGAGAAAAACCAAGGAGTCTAAGAACAAAAGTCCATGTTCATAGCTCATATATGGACCCTTAGTGGGGGTAGCCCAAGGCCTCTAAACCAAAGGCTTACAATATCTCTCCCTCTCTGTCTCTGTCTTTCTGTCTCTGTATCTTTTTCTCTCTCTCCCCTTTTTTATCCCTTTATCTTTCTCCCCTTCCCTCTTTTCCTTACTCTCTATCTGTCCATCCTTCCCTTCCTTTCTTCCACTCTTTCTCCATCCTTCCTTCTTTTCCTTATTCTATCTCTCTGTCTCCCTGTCTCCAATGCACCCAGGAAGGAAGAAGAGTCTCATTTTGATTAGTATGTGTCTTTTGAATAGACCCTAGCTATCACTCCCCCATGTGGTTAGTACACTGGAATCAGCCCCAGGGTGTCTGTATGTGCTCCAGACTAAAGAGCATGGTCCTCCTATTACACAAGCTCACCTCTTTCTAAAAGCAACATCCCCAGTGGACAGGTTTTGAGGCAACTCCCATTGACCAGGGCCCCATTATGCTTATATATTTACATGTTGTCTTCCTTGCTAAAATGTGAGCACTGAGGGTAGAGACCATTTCATTTTTGTCTTTGTTACTAAACTATCCCCCTTTTCCTTCTCTCCTTGGTGTCTCCTGATTGTCTTCTGGCCTTCTCCAGGCAACCTTCATTCTCATTTCACTGATCCAGATTTCCTCATCCAATAAGAAACTAGTCTCAATCCTTTCGACCTGTTTTCCCCTCCAAACTGTATATATAACTGGATAAACACCAAAACCTTTGCTACTGAGACCTAAATTCAGTTTATTTTGCAGTACCTGGATGTTTATTTACCTGGAACAGAACTTCAGTCCTTTGTCATCAATTGTCTTGGACATTTCAAACTAGATATCCTGGAGACAACTTAAACACAAGTGAGTCTAACACCAAACTCACTGTTTCTGCCTAAACTGTCCCCCTTCCCAACTTTTCTATTTTTTCCCCATCATGCTAGTGTTTCAGGGCCATCATCTTGGCATTACCCTAGATTCCTTATTATCCCTCATCCATATAGCTGTTTAGTTGACATATCTTGCTATTTCAACCATCATTCACTATAGTCTTGCATATGACCCTTTTTCCCCATTCACATAAATGTCACCTTAATTCAGCCCCTACTCATTACTTACCTACATTACTGCAACATCTGATGCCCTGATCTTCCTGCCTGAAGTCCCTCCTATCTTAGGCAATCCTGTATACTGCTGCCAACATGATCTAAGCACGTGACTCCCTTACCCACTCAATTCTAGTGGCATCCTGTTGCCTCTGGGATAAATTATAAACTCCTCTGTTGAACCCCATACAACCCAACTGCAAACTACCTTTCCAGCCTCACTGGACATTATGCCTCCCTCCTGCATTTTATATGCAGCCAAATTAGCTTTCTCTCTGTCCCTCACACAATCCTCCATTTCTCACCTTCTTACCTTTCCATTGGCCATTTCAGATATCTAGGAGGCACTTCCTCTTGCCCTCCACTTCACAGAATCCTTCTTTTCTTTTAAGATGCAGTTCTGACATAATATTCTACATGATGTCTTTTGTGATTTCCCTCAATTGCTAGTGCCCTTCCTGTCTTGTATTTAATTATTTTGTATACATTTTTGTTTCTTCATTTTATATTTTCTTTTAATATATCAATATATGGGGGGGGGCGGCTAGGTGGCGCAGTGGATAAAGTACCAGCCTTGGAGTCAGGAGTCCCTGGGTTCAAATCCGGTCTCAGACACTTAATAATTACCTAGCCCTGTGGCCTTCGGGAAGCCACTTAACCCCATTTGCCTTACAAGAAACTAAAAAAAAATATATCAATATATGTTCTTGTTGCTTCCTTCATTAGAAGGTAAACTGTTTAAAAGTAAGTCAGCAAAGATTATTGTTGTTTGAGTTGTTTCTGGTTCTGTCACCCTATTTGGGATTTTCTTGGCAAAGATTCTGGAATAGTTTGCCATTTCTTTATCCAGCTCATTTTACAGATGAGAAAACTGAGGCAAACAGGGTTAAGTGACTTGCCTGGCGTCACACAGCTAATAAGTTTCTGAAGTCAGATTTGAACTTAGAGAGAGGTCTTCCTGACTCCAGACTCAGTGTTCTATTCTTTGCACCTCTTAACTGCCCAGTCATTTATTCAGCACTTACTATGAGTCAAGTACTCTGATAAGCACTGAGGATACAAGCAAGATAAAATTAATCAACATTTATTAAGTGCCTACTCTGTACTGGGTTAAGGTGCTGAGAAGTACAAAAAAAGGCAAAAGTTAATTCCTGCCCTCAAGAAGCTTACAATCAAATGAGGATTGAGTAGGGACTGTTTCATTCCTTTCATTTGTAGACCAGGCTCTTAGTAAATGTTAATTAACTCTAAATGTTAATTTATGAATTGATTTATTTCTTGATATTGTCATCTTCCAGGACAACAGGACTTCCAGTTGTCAACCACACTAGTCCCAAGGGCCCCAAAGAGACTCTTTGGTGGTTGTCTTAGGTTGGGGGGGGAGGGGGGAGAAAGAGGGAAGGGGAAAAGGGAAGGCTACCACTCTCCCAGGCCTCCAGGTAGAGAAAGAGACCTCCCCTTCCTTCTCCCCACTTCTTCCATGCTTCTCCATGGTTAGACTTCGCCACTGCCCTCCTAGGCCCCCATCCCTCCTGCCCCTACTCCTGACTCTGTATGGGGTTCTCTAGTCTCGGATGCTCCTCTTTGCTCATTTGAAGAGATCTGGGGGCCTCCAACACCTGGCTCTGGAGGTGCAGTCCTTCCCAGCCCCCATCCTTGGCTCTTTCATAGGGTCAGATCCTGGTTCCTAAGGGAGTGAACTCCCCAGCCCCGGCTCCAAACCCTAGCTCTAGAGGCAGAGTTCTCCATGCTCCAGCCCCTCTTCTGGTTCAGAGGCAGGACTCTACCCAGGCCCTGCTCCTGGCCTGGAAGGCCAGCTTCTCCTCCCATCCCTGCCTCCCCCTCTCCCCCCTTTGAAAGCAGGTCACTCCGGGGTCCGAGTCCCTGCCTCTGAGAAGAGAGGTCATATGGCCCTCGTTTTCTAAGCCGTGCTCTTAACTGACTCCTTCCTGGCTCGCATCTCTAATTCATCCTTCCAGCTCTTCGGTTTCCCCTGGAGGCACTTTCCTGTTACCAATTAACTCTCTCATTAGTGAGAGTCCTTAATGTATATAAATAATCATTTGATTCAGGCCCTGGGAAGGCAGCAGCCTGATCCCCAAGAGACACCCCCTCCCCTAAAAGAAGGAGGGGGAGCAGTCCATCACAGGTGACTTGTTAATCCAGCCTATTCGGCTTCCAGGCTGAGGCTGCGGCCTCTTGATCTCCCAGGATTCAATTCAATTAAATAAGCATTTATTGAGAGAAGCAGTGGAGTGTGGGCACAGAACAAGCCTTGGGGGTAGGAAGACCCGAGTCTCTAACCTGCTGGCCTTGGGGCCCTGGGCAAGTCCTGGGACTTCGTAGTGCCTCAGGTCATCTTCCCCGTTCTGTTTTGACTAGGCTGTGGGACACCGGACTGAGGAGGGGGAGTTTCCTCATTGGTCAATCCACAAATCAATAAACATTAGGTTTAAGTGCCTATTACAAGCTGAGCCCGGTGCTTAAGGGCCGGGGATAGAAAAAGAACAAAAAGAACAAAAAGAAAGTTCCTGCTCTCAAGGCGTTTACAGTCTAATGGGGGAGACAACATGCGGACAAATCTTTTCACAGCAATCTATAGACAGGATGCAGGGGAGTAATGAACTGAAGGGAACTATCAGGATTAAGGATTCATTAGGCCAAAGAATCACAGTTCCTATACACAACAAAACAAAATTCTGGTGCCCAGAATGGGGGGGGGGGGGGGGGGGGAATAAAGATGAGCCTTTCTCCCACCAAAATAGTCCCTGCCTGAAGCTCATCCTGCTCTGCCTTGTCTCAGAATGCAAAGGGCTTCCTCTCCTCACAGCACCTCCATCCCAGTCCAGGGGAGAATTTAGAAGGAATAGTTCAGGACTTGGACCCAGAAATCTACAATTTGAGTACGACCTAACTGTGTGACCCTGGACAAGTCACTTAATCTCTCTCCCCTTACAGTTCCCTGTAAAATGGGAATAATAACAGCACCTACCACATGGGCTGTTCGTGAGGATCAAATAGGATTACATTTGCTGTTATTGCTGTTTGTTCTTCATTTTTTTGTTTTGCTTTTGCAAGGCAATGGGGTTAAGTGACTTGCCCAAGGTCACACAGCCAGGTAATTATTAAGTGCCTCAGATCAGATCTGAACTCAGGTCCTCCGGACTCCAGGGTCGGTGTCCTATCCACTGCACCACCTGGCTGCTCCTGTCCTTCATTTTTAAAGATCACCTGGTGATGTCTTGACTTGTAAGTAAAATGACTTTAAGTGGGGTAGAGATGCACAAAGTCATCAGCCTCACTTTCTCTGTGAGTCATCAAAGTCCAGGACAAGAGTCAAGACAACTGCCAATGGTGAAGGAAACAGTGAATGACCTTGGCATCTTTTATGTTCTAAGTATTCCACAGCACCTGCTTAAGTTGCCTTCAAGGCCTCCAGAATAAAGACCATAGGGGTAGTCTTCACTTGCTTGGGTTAGATGGCCCCTTCTATAAAATTCTCTATTTATCATCATCATCATCATTATTTTCATCCACTAGACACTAAATATTGAAAAGATTAAAAGAAAAGAGGTAGACACACAAGACAGAGAAACTCTGAAACAACTGCGGCTATGTATAAGAGCTCCCTGGAATGCCTAGCCTCCTCATTTCTATCTCTTAGGATCTCAGGCTTCCTCCAAAGCCCAGCTTTTACAGGAGTTCTCCAGTTACTAGTGCTTCCTCCTCAATGATTTTGCATATATGGTATTTTCTATTTCTTTTTTTCTCCCAATAGAATGCAAATTCCTTGAGGGAAGAGACTGTTTTGAGCAGCCAGGAAAGTAGTCGGTGTCTAATAAATGCTAAACGGATAAGAGATTGATGGCATAGGAAATGAGAATCAACGAGCTCTCACCTCCTTCTGGACTGGTGTGCCCTCTTCCTTAAGATGCAGGACACAGCAGAGATAATTTTGGAGGAAACTTTCTTGTTTGTGAGAAGATAAAGAAATTGATGACAGGTAGAGCTCCCTTGTTCCTCCTAAAGAAGCCAGTGAGATGAGAATCAATCACTGCCCTCCCCAGTTGTTCCCGTAGCAGTGATAGCCATGGAGGGAACTCTCCCTTGTATGAGACAGGAGAGAAATGTAAGACAGGTAAAGAGAAGACTAATTGCTCCCCACTCCCCCTTTTCTCTTCCCTGCTGGTGCTGTCTGTGACCTTGGCTGCTCAACCAATCAGAAGCCGTGTGACACATCTGCTTCCCTGTGGTTTATGTAGTCTGAGGGTCTGGTGCTGCTTGAGAACCATGACATTGGGCACATCTAAGAGGGCATCTGAGTGGTGATTGACCCCATCTTGCACAATCTCTGACCCTTCCCAACAAAGCTCAATTCCCTCATCAATGGACAAGACGGTCCAGTTGTGGAATCATTGTCAGGACCAGTGGCTGAAGCACTAAGTTTTCAAATCCTGGAGGTCACTCTGTAAGGGTAAAGGCAGCTCGGGAACTCTACAGAGAATTCCTGCCTTCTCTTTCAGCCTTAGAAGAGGCCAAGGGCCTCTTGGGTGGAAGCACTCTCCAAGGTGCTGGCTCACTCTGCCGTTTAACTGATTTCTCTCAGCCCTCCCAACTTCCCAGGTCCTTGGGTTTTCAATTCCTGAAACCCTTGGAAGCTCAACTCTCCAAACTTTGGCTTTTCAAGATGCCAGCTCCCCGAGACCCTAATAAGCATTTATTAAGCATCTGCAAGTGCCAGACACTTGACTAAGCCCTGGAAGTACAAAGAAGGGAAAGTAAAACAAAAGCAAACAAGCAAATAAAAAACCCAGTCTCTGCCTTGAGGAGCTCACAGTCTGATGCAGAAGATAATGAACAAACAACCATATATACAATATAAACAGAAATTGTCTGCGAAGAAACACACTAAGATTAAGGAGTCCTGGGGAAAACCAGTCATTTTTCTAGTTTTTTAGTCCCCAACAATAAAATAATAATGATGATGATGATGTTGATGCCAACTAGCATCTTAAAGAATTTGCCAAATGCTTTAAAAATATTGTGTCATTTAATAATTGCATGTACATTTCCAGAACTGTTGTGAAGATATAACAATAATCCTGGGAATGTAGATGTAATTATTTCCCCCATTTTTCAGATTGGAAAAATAAGGCAGATAGAGGTTGTGACTAGCCATGGGATGACATAGGGAGCGACTCTCTTCATGGAGTCACTTAGTAGAATCTCACGTCTTCGGTCTCATCTCATATTCTTCCCCACCTCATGTACTCTAACTCTCCAGTGATTCTCCCCCCAAAACACAACATTCTCTTTTCTTCCCTGGCTTTTTATGGTTGCACAGGAGGTCCCCATGTCTGTGAAGTCCTGGCTCCTGGGCTCTCAAGGCAAGGTTCAGACCCTTCCTGCAAGAGGCCTTCCCTCACTCTTTTTTCCCCCCTCACTCTTGATATCATTTTGTATGTTTACCTACACACACGTTATACCTCTCCCTCCCCCAGGAGAATAAGAAGTTCCTTGAGGACCTGGTAGGTGCTTAGTATGGGTTTAATGACTTGATTTGAGTCCCTGCATGATTTTGTTACCCTGGAATTTTCCTTAGCAGACTACCTGAACCTGAAACATTTGCTGTAAAAAATTGAGCCCTGAATCTTATCACTCTGTGGTGGGTGAACTAGGATCTCTGTAGAAACAGGAAAGATTGAATCCATGTCAGCAGCACCTTCCATTGTCTTTTTTACCTTTTGGGAGGCTACCTGGGGCTCCTGGATGAGGAGCCTGGAAAGACTCAAGGGTGGCTGCTAATTTTCTATCATAGTGTAAGATATACCCAGAACTCAAGGGAAGAGGTTTGGAGAAACTCCCCAGAACCACCATTCTTCCAGTCCCTTGGAAGGATTTCATATACATCCCAGGTATCCCCCTCACTCTTTCTTCTCTCTCACTCTCAAGCCCTATCCCTATCTAAGCCTGGTCAATTCTGACATTCACCATCTCTCCACTCCCTTCTCCCTCAATCAATGAGCATTTATTAAGTGACTACTGAATGGCAGGTACTACCCTTGGTGCTGGAGATATAAAGACAAATTGAAATTATACTGTCTGCCCTCAAGAAGCTTATGCTCTGATGGGGGGTGGGGGACTAGCTGGGTAAACATATGGACATATATCTGATGTTTGGAGGAGGAAGAGGGAGAAGCATTAACTATGGGTATTAGGAAGGGATTTCCACAGGAGTTGATCCAGGGACTGGGCCCCACAAGAAACCAGCAATTCTAAGAGACAGAAAGGAATGAATGAATGAATACGTGAATGAAATGCATTTATTAGTTGAAGCAAGGAAGAAATAAATACATTCCAGGCACAGGAAACAGCCGGTTCAAAGTCACAGATAAGGAAATTGAGACTCATTGAGGGAAGACCTTGCCAAGAGTCACAGTGAATTAGCAGTTTGGGAACGAAGGTACAAGGAGCTGAGAGAAATAGGAAAGGCTTCGTTCACCTTAAGAGAGGGACTCTATAGGTGGAGGTAAGGAGGAAATGTTTGTTGGATTTGGGGTATTGGCAATGCAAAGACACCATGCGAAGAAGAAAGAAGGTAAATGGAGCTATTTTGCAGAGTGCGGGAAGAGGGTGAGTGCATAAGACTGAAAAGTCTGAATGGAGACAGGTTGTGAAGAATTTTAAAAGCTTTTTATATTTCATTCTAGACTTAAACCCAACTCTCCCTGACCCCAGTATCAGTTTTCTATCCCTTGTGCCTCTTTCATAGAACCTTCCAGAAATCCTGAACCAGTAAATCAAACATGAATACATTATTGTAGCTGGCCAAGGAACTCCTTTTAATCTTCTGCTGAGATCCCATCTATAGACATCAGTGCTCTCAGAGGAGCCTCATCACCAACCCTTACATTCATGTAAGTCTTGGACAAGTTGTGTTGAGACAAGAGTCAGAGAGGAACACAAAGTCAGAGTTTGATGGGAGCCCAGAAGCAAAACACCTCATTTTACAGGTGGGAGACTCTTGAGCATGTCTGAAGGCAACAAGGAAGGAAGAAAGAGGTTGGGAAAGGTGAATCAGGAGAAACAGAAGATTTCAGAGAGGAGTAGGATTGCTACAGAAGACAGGGCAGGACCAAGGGGGTGTAGATAGGATCAAGCATAGATGTTAGAGGACTGAAGGAATAGAGGGGATAGTGGGAAGTGGTCATAAAAGGGGTTTTGAGCTTATGAGAAAGAAATTGAAGGGGGGGGGAATCTCATGGTGAATTTTCTCAATTTTTTCAAAAGAATAAGAGGTGGGGCGGCTAGGTGGTGCAGTGGATAGAGCACCAGCCCTGGAGTCAGGAGTCCCTGAGTTCAAATCCAGCCTCAGACACATAATAATCACCTAGCTATGTGGCCGTGGCAAGCCACTTAACCCCATTTACCTTGCAAAAAAAAAAAAAAAACACCTAAAAAAAAAATAAAAGGGGCCAGTTCAGGTTGGATTTATGAAGTACTCAGATGACAGGGCTGTGAGACTTCCTCTAGATGCAATCAGCAAATTGTGCGTGGGACCAGAGGAGGCTAATTATAGGAATAATGCAGAAATGAAGATTGTCAAGAGACGATTGGCATTAGGACAATGCAATAAGTGATTCAGGAACAGCTGAAAAAATAATAGGAAGAGTTTTTTTTTTTTATCAGAAGCAAGATATAACCAGGAGAAGCAGCATGTGTAAGTGGAGGAAAACTGGGAAAGAAGCTGGAAAGTGGAAAGAAACCAGAGGACCTGGGTTCAAATTCTGTTTCTGAAACTTACTGCTCATGTGACCTTTTAAGTCACTTATCTTTTCTGGGATTCAGTTTCTTCATATGGAAAATGAGGGGATTTGACTAGGTGACCTCTGTATTGTTCTAATCTCTTTGCTGGTAGCCTATTTAAAATTTTTGTATCAATAATCACTAAGAAAATTGGTTTATAGTTTTCTTTCTATGTTTTGGCTTTTTCTTCTTTACCTATTTTTCAAATAGTTTCAGTAGTATTGGAATTAATTGTTCTTTAAATATTAGATAGAATTCACTTGTGAATCCATCTGGTCCTAAGGATTTTCTTCTTAGATCATTTTGCTTGTTCAATTTCTTTTTTCTAAGATTGAATTATTTAAGTAATTATTTCCTTTTCTGTTAATCTGGGAAATTTATATGTGTAAATATATCTAGGTAAACACATATGTTTAATTGTGTATAATATGTAAATTGTAATTTGTAAACATTTATCTATTTCACTTAGATCGACAGTGTTACTGGCAGATAATTGGTCAAAATAGCTCCTAATAATTGCTTTTAATTCCTTCTTTACTGATGGACACAGGCTTTTGCACTGTTATCTCTCCCATTTGACATAAACACTTGGAAGGACTGTCTTTTGTTTGCCTCTTTTTAAATTCCCGAAGTGCCTGGCATCTAAAAGGATTTTCCTGAAAAAGTTGATTGCATTCATCCATCCTTGCTTCTGCCTTTAACAGGCTTATTTTAAAACCCAAGCAGGCTGATGAGTTCCTTATGCCTCCACATTGGTCTCTCTTAAGCAGCTTTCTCTTTTTTCATCATCAAAACTGTTTTTATTGGTGTTTACAGAATTTTATTCTTGAGAGCTTCCTTTTCTTCCAGGGTTTACTTTTATCGCACATTGTAAGCTGGAACAGTCATTTCCCTTGAGATTTCCATCATTTCCCATCCTTCCTTTCTGGTGAGAACCTAGTCCAAAAGAACAACTCCCTTCACCTTTTGAAGGATGATATTATCATGAAGTTAGGACCAGCTGCACTTATTTTGGCAAAGATAATGAGCACTCCAGATGTCTGAATCATGAATGCCCTACATCCCTACTCTATTACAGCTTTGCATCAGGCTTTTGATCTCTTTCCTTTTTTAAAATAGCATTTTATTTTTTTTCAATGACATGTAAAGGCAATTTTTAACATTCATTTAAAAAAATTTCTCTCTCTCTCTCTCTCTCTCTCTCTCTCTCTCTCTCTCTCTCTCTCTCTCTCCCCTTCCTCCCTAAAAGCAATTTGATATAGGTTCTATATCTACAATCATGTAAAATATATTTTCATTAGTCATGTTGTGAAAGAAGAAACACATCAAAAGGAAAAAAGAAACATAAAAAAATAAAGTGGAAAAATATGCTTCAATTTATTCAATCTCTATTAGTTCTTTCTCTAGATGAGACCTTTTCCTGAACTTAGCTATTTCTTTCTTCTGTTCAAGTGGTCTGTAGAATATTTCCATGATAATATCAGTTGTGTTTTTCTCTCCTTTGATATTCACTCCAATGTATTTCACTTTCAATTTAACAAAAACTTTTAAAATCATGAGTCTCTTAGCTAAAAGTCTGGATTGTAAAATCAACCCTTGTACCAGAAATTCTCTAGAATCATAGGACCATAGAGGGTGTAGGGATCCTTTCAGGAATTTTCTCATTCTCTTGTCTATAATAATACTCAGATTCCAGGAATCTGAGACAAATTATGTTGTTGCCCCTGCTCCCACAGATCTCATTGCTTCAGAGTGGAGTCAATCAAGATGCTCTGGGTCACATGAGGCTCACAACACTTCCAGGAGTAGCTAGAATCAAATTAAAATGTAATTGAGAAATATTTTTAAACAAATAAAAATATCATAAAATAGATAACACTTAATTTTAAAATTTGCAGCCTACAGGGATCCTTTTGTACAGACTAGTGGTCCCTGGTTTCTTTCTGAGCTTGACACCACTGCTCTAAGTCACGTTGGCCATGATATCACAAAACAAAGTTGTTGTTGGTTTTTTTTAAAGGAAAGGAACAAAAGTGAGGATACCAACAGGATAAATATTAGCCCTCAAGACTCCAGATAAATCCTCAGGTATTTACAAATCTGCGTATCATCTTCAGAGGGAGCCTTTGACCTGTCTGAGACTGTGGTTATCTGACCTTCAGCAGGGGAAAGGGAGCAGAGATATATTTGTCTTTCCCTCTAATCCCTTGAAAAATCACATTCTGTAGTATTTAGGCTGCCAGCTTCTCAGATTAGGGCGGAAGTCTCCAGAAAAGGATTTCTTAACTGAGATCCACAGAGCTTCTCTGTGGAAAAATTTCAGAAGATCTGGTAACTTGGATGAAAAAAAATTTTTTTTTCATTAACCTTTAGCAGAAATCTAGCATTTCCTTCAAGTATTAAAAAAAAAATTCTCAGAAGGGGGTTTCTTCAGCCTCCCTGAACTCTACCCAAAGGAGTCCATGACACAAAAAAGATAAAACCTCTAAATCTTTCAGTGTGCAAGACAAAAGCAAGAAATTTTACCAGTCTTTTCCTTCTGATTGGTCTTGCTTCCTCACCAAGCCATCTTTTCTTCCTCTTTCCTCATTCTGTATCTTCTTTCTTGCCAAACTTATCCTTGGGGGATCTATTTTACCTTTTTCCCTTAAAACTTCCCCACAGTAACCACACATAGATAATTGGCAGAGTCCCTGGATCCGAGATCAGGAGCTAGAAGGGTCTTCAGAAGTCATGGAGGCCAAATCCTTTATATAAAAGAGGAAACTCAGGCCCAAGGAGTGTCTTAACCAAGGGCCTTGTCTCTGTCTTTTTCTCTGTTTCCTTTCTCTCTCTCTCTCTCTCTCTCTCTCTCTCTCTCTCTCTCTCTCTCTCTCTCTCTCTCTCTCTCTCTCTCCCCCCCCCCCCCCCACGGGCACATGCACGGGTACGTGCACACCCATATCAAACATCAGGGGCTGTATTTGAAAACAGTGATAAAATTTGGTGGAGGCTTCAGACTCCAGAGATAAGACTTTCCCACCATATCAAATATTCCTTTCTTTCTTTTTTTAATTAGTTTTTTTTTGCAAGGCAAATGGGGTTAAGTGGCTTGCCCAAATATTCCTTTCTTTCAAGGGACAAATGGATAGAGAGAGAAGAAATAAGCTCTCACTGTCCAGACTTCTACAGCAGACTTGCCCTCAATCACTGACTCACCTCCTATCTAACCCAATCTCCCCAGGGTGTCATCCTCCACTTTTGAAGAAAACAGGAATGAAATGACTTGTCTGGGTCACACAGCTAGTAAGTGTCTGAGACTGGATTTGAACTTGCATCTTTTTGACTCCTGAGACTACATGGCCTATTTGTGCCTGACCTAAGAAAAAGCATTCCAAGTTCCTATTGGTCTGATCAGCTACACTGGGACTATTTAGTATAACATTTTGGTCATCTTTGACGATGAGGATAGAAACTATACCTCGGTCCTTCAAGTGTCAAGCAAAACACTAATAGCTTATTAACTCTTTAGACATGGGAGGTGAAGGAAATGGCAGGGACTGTGCTTGGGAGGCCAGTATTGTTCACCTTGTGAGAAATAAAATTGGGAGTAAAAAACATATATCTCACCCAAAACTCCACAGACTTGGACCGCTGATTAAACTTGGAAAAGTTTTTATCTACATTCTTAAGAATGGGTGTCCCAAAAAGGGGGGCACACACTCAGCTTGGAACAATCAATCTTTTAATCCTACTCCCAACCATAAAAGTCCTCCTCCTACTGCTCATTGAACAGGGCAGCTAGGTGACCCAGTGGATAAAGCACTAGCCTTGGAGTCAGAAGGATGGGAATTTGAATCCAGCCTCAGACATTTGCTACTTACTAGCTATGTACCCTTGGGCAAATCACTTAACCCTGATTGCCTCAAATCCAGAGTCATCTCCAGTCATCCTGATTCAGATCTGGCCATTAGACCCAGGTGGTTCTGGAAGAGAAAGTGAAGCAGGTGACTTAGCACAGCACCCCCTCACTCAAATCCAATTCATGTGCATGTCATGATATCACCTCCCTGATGTCATTATCTTCTTTGAGAATGAAGGACAGCGTAGTGGCTAGAGCACCAGCCCTGGAGTCAGGAGTACCTGAGTTCAAATCTGGCCTCAGACACTTAATAATTCCCTAGCTGTGTGGCCTTGGGCAAGCCACTTAACCCCATTGCCCTGCAAAAATCTTAAAAAAGAGAGAATGAAGGACAAACATCATCATTAGATGAACAATAAGGAGATACAATCTTTTCAGTTGGGGGCACCCAGGTGGCCCTGGTGGAGAAAGCACTGGCCCTAAAGTGAGGACTTGAGTCAAATCTGACCTCAGACACTTAATACTTAGCTGTGAGACCTTGGGTAAATCATTTAACTCCACTGCCTTGCAACCCCACCCCCCCACACACACACATCTTTCTGGTCTGCCCAAAACATGTTTTCCCTTGATACCTCCTCCCTCTCTGATCATATTATCTCATGTATATTTAAATGAACAACCTATGGGTGTGCTGAATAGTATTCATAAACCTATTAACCATGCATGGTTACTGCTGCAGCTGCTCTAATCTTTTTAACCTAAGAACTGGCCCTCACCAGCTTTTTTCTATTCACTAAAATATCTCTCGACCTTACTCTCCTTGAATCTTGCTCTGGTTGAATTTTTCTCTTGTCTCTTCCTGTCTGGGTCTACCTGCCCTGCCCCCCTTCTTGTGTTCATCACTCAGATTCTGCTTATACTGTGGAAACTAAAGTGAACTCTTTTTCTCACAACCTCTAGGGGTCTGGAGCTACAGCCAAGCTCACAAGTCGACTCCAATGCTAATTGCCTCAATTGGGTAGCAATTTGCTTGCTTGTTGCTGGCAGGACATGAAGCATGTTCGATTGTGTGTACACATAATTCTTGAGACAAAGTAATCTGGGAGCCTGGCAATTCCAACGGTAAACAGAAAATCCTGTTATGCTTATGTTATGAAAATGGTGGGGTTAACCTCTTTGATCAACTCTTTTTTTAAGGTATTTGCAAGGCAAATGGGGTTAAGTGGCTTGCCCAAGGCCACACAGCTAGGTAATTATTAAGTGTCTGAGGCCAGATTTGAACCCAGGTACTCCTGACTCCAGGGCTGATGCTCTATCCACTGCGCCACCTAACTGCCCTTTGATCAACTCTTAACATCATATGTATACACTCATAAATCTGTAAAATGGCATCAGCCACTATGCTACCAAGTTTGGGAAAATGCTCCAGTCAATGGTTTATTATCTATTCACAAATTTTCAACAATTCAACAAAACCTGATGCTGCAAAGTTCAGAGTCTTTGATGGCCCCCTTGCAGAACACCGGTGTGCAGTTACATGCAGAACACCCAGCAGCCCACCAACTCATCCTCTTCCTAATCGGCTGCCTGAATGGCATTTCAGCATCTTATTTTGACACGTCTGACAACCCTGTTAGGTGGAGCAAAACATGGGACATCAGTGTATCACATGTTGTAAACATGCATGCAAATGTTTGCTCTGAGTGCCCCCATATATTGCAACAGTTTAAGTTGTAACTCAGAAACGTTGTGTGGAATGATTTTTTTACCCTTACAGGCAATAAAACATGTGTTTTCTGCAAGGTTTTTTTTGGTTATTTTAGATTCATTGATAGTATTTAGGAAGAAACTAACAAAAACTGCAACTATAAGCAATCTCTTGTGAAATTTGTATTTAATCTGGCACAATATATTCAGCACTGGGATGATAGGGGAAAAAAAGCTTTTCAGTACCAAGAAAGTTAAGTGGTTTAATTCTCTTTTTAAGAACAGTGTAATGGGGGAAATGACCGACAAACAAACATGATTAAACTGGAAGGTGATTGGAACAAAGGAGAGGTCAGAATATTTAAAAGAAATCATCTTCAGTTGGGGAGGACTGAACAGAAGCTTCCTCCTCTGGTCCTGGGTTGGGGGTGGGGGGAAGGTGAGCCGGCCTTGCCCGGGCAGGGCCGGTCATGACATCACAACATACACCCCCCCACTTCCCTCGTCCCCCCACCATTTTCTCCCTTTCCGAAGCCTTGGGTCACTGCCCCATCCCTGTCCCTGTCCAGGGTGCTGCTTCCCCATGTGCGCATGTGTGTGACGGTGGCTGTTAGCAGCAGCATCCATCAGTAAGTCAGGGACGCTATGTCTCTGTGGGCGACTCACCAGGACGCCTCACATTATTCCTACTTTACCGACCACACCATCTTTTTTGGTTTAGATTTTTGCAAGGCAGTGGGGTTCAGTGGCTCGCCCAAGGCCACACAGCTAGGTCATTATTAAGCGTCTGAGGCTGGATTTGAACTCAGGTCCTCCTGCGCCACCTAGCCGCCCCGGGATGTGTTTTCTAAATTCTCTCCGGCCAGGACTCTTCAGAAAAAAACCCACAGCTGCCGTGAGGGGCTCCCAAGCTCCTTCGCCCCCGAACCCCCCCATCTCGACCCTCTCCCCACTTATTTCATCTGTCCCAAGTCAAGAGGACCGTCTCAGAGCAAGGCGGGGGCGCGCAGGAGAGCTGGAGGAACTACGATTCCCAGGATCCTTTGGGCTGCCAAGAGTCTCTCCCCAGGAAACTCTCCCCAACCAGACCAAGCTCCCGCCGCTGAGGCATCTGGGAAAATGGATTCCGAGAGTCGTGGGGGAGGGGGCCTCGCAGGTAGTCCTTCCGCGCAGGCGCAAGCAAAGCCTCGGACCGACCTGAGCTGTGTCCTCTTTTGTCGGCTCGGACCCGCGGCGTCAGGTGACTGCGACCCCCGGGACCCAGGCGGCCGAGCTGGGGGGGGGGGGTCTGCCCCTTTCCCGCCCCCGTCCCCTGCCCCTGCCCTCCCTCCTACCCCTTTCTCTCTGGGGGCAGCGGTGGCCCCGCCCTGCCGCTGACGTCACCTGTTGTCATGCCGCGGCCACCACGCCTCGCCTGGCCTCCCCCTCCCGGCCCCCTCCCCCTCCCCGCCCCCAAGCTTCGGGCCCCGGCGCCGGCCTGCTCCGTCCCAGGCGGGGCCCCCGGCCAAGTGCAGGTCCTTGTCCGCGTCAGTGTCCGCGTCAGTTTCCTTGTCAGTTTCCTTGTCAGTTTCCTTGTCAGTTTCCTTGTCAGTATCTGCGTCAGTGCCCGTGTCAGTGTTCCCGTCAGTGTCCGTGTCAGTGCCCGTGTCAGTGTTCCTGTCAGTATCCGTGTCAGTGTTCCCGTCAGTGTCCCCGTCAGTGTCCCCGTCAGTGTTCCCGTCAGTGTCCCCGTCGGTTTCCCTGTCAGTGTCCGTGTCAGTTTCCCTGTCAGGTTCCCTGTCAGTATCCGTGTCAGTGTTCCTGTCAGTGTCCCCGTCAGTGTCCCCATCAGTGTTCCTGTCAGTGTCCCCGTCAGTGTCCCCGTCAGTTTCCCTGTCAGTTTCCCTGTCAGTTTCCCTGTCAGGTTCCCTGTCAGTATCCGTGTCAGTGTTCCTGTCAGTGTCCGTGTCAGCCGCGGCGTCAGTGACAGCTGGGCTTGGTGCCCAGCGGCCGCGGGCAGCGCCGGGCTTAGGGGAGGCTTCTGGCAAGTGGGGCCCGAGGCAGCCGGCGCCTTAAGTGTGTCCTTGGGGACGCGGGCGGGTGGGCCCGCTGTCTGTGTGCCCCCTCCCCAGGAGGAGGGCCGTGCCCCGCTGCCCTGCTCTCTTCCTGCCCGGCTCTGTGGGGCAGGATTTAGTCTTCCTGTGGCTCTCCCTGTCTCAGGTCACTTCTTTTTTCCTTGAGGGGGAGGGGCGAGCAGAGCTGTGGTCTCCTGGGGGGGGGGGTTGACTATGGGGGGGAGGGAGCAGAGACATGAGCCTTCTGGGGGGTCCAACAGTGGGGTGTGCTGAGCACAGCTGTGAGTCTTCTAGGGAGAGGGTCTGACAGTGGGGGGTGGGGCTGGGACTGAGCAGAGAGCTGTAGGTCTTGGGGGGTGTCCGACAGTAAGGGTATCTGGACAGTAAGTCTTCCAAGGGGTCTGACTCTGACTTGGGGTGGGACTGAGCAGAGCTGGGAGCCTTCTGGCTGGGAAGACACCAAGTCTGTGTGTGTGTGTGTGTGTGTGTGTGTGTGTGTGTGTACCATGTAGATCAGAGGGGAGGCATGGCATGATGGGCCAGCACCCACATGTGTGTCTTCTAGTATGACTGTGCAGGTGCATCAGCTCCAGGAGCCAGATCTGTGGGGACTGAGCTGAGATCACACCATCCAAGGTGCTGCTTTCTGTTTTACAGGGTCTCGACCACATCCTCAGGTCATCTGTATTTATTAAGTAGCTGTCGGATCCCTTCCACTGACGGACGCTGTGGAGTGCTGAGGCCTGGATCCCCACTTCTAGCCAGTGAGACACCACCCCAGATATCGGGGATGGCCGTCCCCCTGAACTCCCACGTCTTGGGTCCACAGGAACAAGCGGGTCTCCTGAGTTTGAGGGTGATGGATGATATGCCCGGGGACGAGGACTTCCTCCCTGGGGGAGAGGCTTTTGACACTGACTATGATGCCTTCTGCCAAGGACTCACTGATGACCTTGGAGATCCACACGAAAGGGCAGAACAGTTCCTGACCATCATGCTTGGAAATGTGGAGACGTGGATGAAATTACAGCATTTAGAGCCTAGTGAGGAGGTGTTCATTCTGGAGGACTCACCATCCCAGCTGCTAGAGAAGGAAGGTGAGGCTTCATAATGATAACCACCCCACCTCTTGAACACTCTGTCAATTACCTTTGACCACTCTAAAGTTGGCTGAGGGTTTTGGGTACAAAATCTCATTGGACTTTACTACAACCATATGAGGTAGAGATGATTATAATCATCCTATTTTGCACATTTGGAAACTGAGGCTCAGAGACTTGTCTCAAACACTTACCTGCATCACACAAGTAGTAAGTGTCTGAGTCAAGATTTCTTGACTGCACGTCTCCTACTCTATCCATTATGTTCTATTGCCTGCCTTTAACTGAAAGAGTTTAGGGGTAGAGAAAGAAAACAGCCCAAGGGAGGATATGGTGGGAGAGTGTCCATGGTCAAAGCATGGGAGAGGAGTATGTTCTCCTTGGCTTTGAAATGGGGTGGGCAAGGGGCAACTAAGTGGTGTAGTGCACCAACCCTCCAGTCAGGAGGACCTGAGTTCAGATCTAGTCTCAGACACTTAATAATTGCATAGCTGTGGGATCTTGGACAAATCACTTAACCCCATTGCCTTAAATAAGTAAAAATAAATGAAAAAAAAAAACCAAATGGGGTGGGCTCAGTGAGGGAGTCCCTCAGAGGGGTCTCTACCCCAGGTTCTTGGCTTCAATGTCACACTAATAATGTCTGATGCCTAGTTGGGGAGCACATTCCCCCCAACACTGTTGTTACAGATGGGCTGTTTAGACCTGTCCTGGCTTTGAATCCTCAATTTGTGAATTTGCTTTTTCTGGATCACCCCTGTGCTTACATTTTCTGATTCCTGGAGCCCTGGGGGGCATGTGCTTTTATCCCCATTGGACAGATGAGTAAACTGAGGCTACATAATGCATTTCATAATATGCTGGCAGAAACTGGAAAAAAAGAGAGGGTGTCTATGTAGTTGTCCTGAAATCCCTTTGGCAAAACCTCCACAAACAAATGTCCAACCTTTGCATGAAGATTTCCCACAAGGAGCCACTAACTCACCATCTTCTCCAGGGCTCATTTTGCTTGGGGAGGGTGCTCATGTTTTTTATCTTACTATGTATGATCCTCCTTTCTGTAACCCAGCGGTAGGGAACCTTTTTTCTTCCAAGGGCCACTTGAATAACCATCATTCAAGGGCTATATTTGGTCAAAGCAACTTATTAATTCACCCCTAAAAGATCCCAGATTTATTGCAGTTGCTGTGGCAGTGGCCAGACCAGTAGAGCAGGAGAGTCCCTGTCCCTGCTATAACCCCTGCCCTTTTTGCTCTTAATTCTGCCGTCTGGGGCCCAAACAGAACAAGACCTATCAATCAGCAAACATTGATTAAGCACCTGCTGTGTACCCAGCTCAAAACTGAGGGCTAGCCCCTCTTTTACCTGAGCCACTGGCCCTTCACACACTTAGAGTAGCTCTCCCTAGCCCTTCCATTTTTTTTTATCCAAGCTCAGGAGGCCTAATTCCCTCCACAAGTCCTCCAGTTTTACCAACCACTGGCCCTTCTCCGTCCTTCTTCTTCTACAGATCCTCTCCAGTTTGCAAGGTTCTTCCTCAACCTCCTTGTTCTGTGATCCCTTTCTGAGGCCATCAGAACTCTCTGAGAGTAAAGGGAATGTCTCCAAGGAATCAGAAAGTTAATTCCTCATTTATCCCATGAGTCATCAGGGGGAGCAGAAATAGTTTCCTTCATTAAATGAAGAGCTGCCTAAGGCATGCTATAGTTTAATTTTAGCCTCATTTATTCTTAGAGTTGGGAGAGTCCCTGGGGAGGGCCTCTAGTCCAGGCCTTCTTAACCCTTTAGAGACCCAGGAATAAATTTCCAGAGCTCCATGAACATGGCACTTTTCATCCTTTGATAGGTCACTTATTTTATGCATTTAAAAGTCCAGTGCTGAGAAGGAGTCCACAGGCTCTACCAGATGACCTGCAAACAGATCCAGAGCCCAGAGAAGGTAAAGAGGCCCTCAGACAGTCCTCCTGCACTTCATCCCTTTAACCGGGACCCAGTCTTCAGGTGGTAGGAAGCTAGCACTTCACCTTCCACCGAAGCTCCTTCCCATTAAAAAAAAAAAAAAACTTATTTATTTAAGGCAATGGGGTCATGTGACTTGCCCAAGGTCAGGTAGCTAGGAAATTATTAAGTGTCTGAGGTTAGATTTGAACTCAGATCCTCCTGACTCCAGGGCCAGTGCTCTATCCACTGTGCCACCTAGATGCCCCTCCCTCTCCCATTTTTTTAAAAGACTGGCTCTCTCTGTCTCATTCATCATTCATGCTATAGGTACAGTAGCCATTCATGGGTGGAATCCTACTGCTGATCCCAAACAGAAATTTTATAAGCTCCACTTCCATCCTAGGCCAGCCTTGTACTCCATAGGGAGCCTGGGAGTTCCCCACCCTTCACACACACACACACACACACACACACACACTCTCTCTCTCTCTCTCTCTCTCTCTCTCTCTCTCTCTCTCTCTCTCTCTCTCTCTCCTACCTCCAATTCCAGGTGCTAACTTTACTGGTGCCAGACTTATTGCAGACCCCAATATAATCTACCCTGCCTGCAGCTCGGAACTCCCAAGCTCAAGTGATCCACTAAGGGACTCCTAAGGTGTACTACTATACATTTTTGGAAATTGTGGTAGGGCATATAGGGAGTCCAGGGAGGTCTAGTACCTCTGGTAGGTGGGTTGCTCCATCCACCTTGGGTATCTACCTGTCACCCAACTCTCACCCGTGTCTCCAAGATGTAGCATGCATAATGTCCACACCCGGATCAGACTGTCTGGGCAGGTTGACTAAACTAGGTTGAGGATAACTAATGGGGCCTCAAACCCTTTGGTGAGTTAGGGACATGCCTATGTGTGAAGATTCCCCCAGCAGATGAGAATAATTTGTTCCAACAGCCATGAAGGTGGCTGAAGCAGGGTCCATGGCACTCTTAAAGCTTGGTCAGCCATAGAAGACTCCAAGACTATCCACTGCATCTCAGACCATCATCAGTTATCCTGACTTCTGTCCTCTCACTGGACTTCAATTACCAGAAGAGAGTGAGGCGGACAGTTTGTGCACCCCTGCCTCCCTTCAGTTCAAACACAAGTCAAGACATCTCCTGTGATGTGATTGGTCCACTTTGAAAATGGACCCATAATCACAATAATCAACACGGTAGTATTTTATCAAACACAGAGAGAGAGGTACATCCAAGTATAAGGAAAGAAGTGTGAACCAAGTGCATGTCTCCAGACAGAGGGTCAATCCTTTGGTTAGAATATAGTCTTGTCGGGGGCGGCTAGGTGGCGCAGTGGATAGAGCACCGCCTTGGAGTCAGGAGGACCTGGGTTCAAATCCGACCTCAGACACTTAATAATTACCTAGCTGTGTGGCCTTGGGCAAGCCACTTAACCCCATTGACTTGCAAAAAAAAAAAACCCTAAAAATAAAAAAAGAATATAGTCTTGTCAAATGAGCATCTTTTAAGCACTGACTGTCAAACCCCTTGAAGGAACACAAAGGAAGGTGAACAATGGCCTGTGCTTGCAGGGAGTTCAATTTACCCACCCTGCCAGGATTCAGGGTGAATGGGACACTGCAGAGAGAGAGAGAGAGAGAGAGAGAGAGAGAGAGAGAGAGAGAGAGAGAGAGAGAGAGAGAGCGCAAAGACAAGGGGAAATCCAATGAACCCATTGGTCCCTTACTCTGAGATTGAGGTGCTAGCTGGGGGGTGAGCCAGGTGGAAATGACTGGAGAGCATTTGGAGAAGGAGAGAGCAGGACCAGAGAGAGTACAGATTTGCTGTTGTTTTTTATTTAGTTTTCTTTTCAGTTCCAAATTCTCTCCCCCCACCACTCATTGGAAAGGCAAGAAAATCAAAGTCTATCATAAATATGTAAGTCACATAAAACCAATTCCCACATTAAGAGTATCTAAAAAGAAAGACAGAAAAGTCTGTCTTAGTCTATCAACTCTCCATCACGAGTCCTTTGGAACTGTTATGATTCACTGCTCTTTGGGTCAGTTGTTGAGTCTTGTCTTTACATTCTTGTTTGACATGAATTGTTTCCCTGTTCTGCTCTTTCCTCTATCACCTACTATGTCCCAGATGTGGTCAAATGCTGAAGATACAAAGACAAAAATGCAAAGCCCTTGCCCTCAGGGAGCTTGCCTTCCAGTGTCTAACCCAGTCCTAGTTCTGTGCCCTCCTGGCAAAATGAAATGGAGCACTTAAACCAGGAATGCAAGGATGGATGGCTTAACATAAGATAAAAAAAGAAACTTAAAAAGAAAATTGCAAACCACTTGGTTATCTCAGTCAATCTGGAAAAAATCCTTGATTGTCCAAAACTTATTTGATGATGATGATGTTTGTTCTTTGTTCTCAATGAAGACCATGGCATTGGGGAGATGATGCCATGACAAGCACATGAATTGCATTTGGGTGAGGGGGTACTGTGCTGTCACCAGCCTCATTGTCTCCTCCGGAGCCATCTGGGTCCTGAGGTCAGATATGAATTGAGAAGACTGAAGATGATCCTGGATGTGAGGCAATCAGAGTGAAGTGACTTACCCAAGGTCACACAACTAGTCAGTCTCAAGTGTCTGGATTTGATTTCCTGTCTTCCTGACTTCAGGGCCAGTGCTCTATCCACTGCTGCCCCCCCAATACTTAGTTAAGATTCATATGAAGGGGATGGAGGAGAATTGGAATGATACTAAATCCTTGTAAATTGTATAGCAGTAGCAGTTGGAATGGAGAGGAAGGAACCCATGTAAGTGACGTGATGGAGGTAGACTCTAGGACCTCATAAATGTGGTGGCATAAATATGATAGAGCACCGGCTCTGGAGTCAGGAAGACCTACGCTCAAATCCAGCCTCAGACACTTGGCACTCACTGAGCACTCACTGACTCTGAGCAAGTCACTTAATCCTAACTGCCACATATCCAGGGTCATTTCCCATCATCCTGATTCATATCTGGCCACTGGACCCAAATGACTCTGGAGGAGAAAATGAGGCTGACGACTTAGCACATCTCCTCCTCCCCCAAATCCAATTCACATTCTTGTCAAGGCATCACCACTTTGATGTCACAGCCTTCAAGAGTGAAGGACAAATATCCTCAGAGATGATTTATCCAGTGGACCTGCTCAGTTCCTACAACTCTCCAGGGTCCTGATCGGTGCAGGTATGGCAGGAAGGTGATGGCTGTGTTCTAGGTGAATCCTGGACTGGAGACATGTTGCCAGTGGGAGGCATAGAGCTGCTCCTTTGCCCTTTAGACAGATACCAACTCTCTGGCCTATGACCACTGGGGGACAGAGCTGGGGTGGGAAGGCCCCAGAAGGCCCTTAGCCCTGTCTTCCCCTCTGGGGTGAGGCTAGATAGGGGGGCCTGATGCCTGGTCCTTGTCTTGTGTCCTAGATCTGCTGTATCGGGACCCCGTCTTTCACAAGGAGTGGAATCCTGAGGAAGGGTTGGAGGAGATGGCTGCTGAGTTCCTGGCCTCCAGGTCCCAGGTGAGGCACAGCTGCTTCTCTCCCCAGGCCCCCTCCTCACTTTCAACGTCTTTACCAGACCCAACCCAGGCCAGGGATTTGAGGGCCATCCTTGTCCTCAGCCTTCCCCCACCCCCACCCCCCCTCAGATCACCCTCCTCTACACTGGCCTTCACAAACCATCATTCAAGCACATGAATTGGATTTGAGTGAGGGGGGCTGTGCTGTCTCCAGCCTCATTGTCTCCTCCAGAGCCATCTGGGTCCTGAGGTCAGATATGAATTGAGAAGACTGGAGATGATCCTGGATGTGAGACAATCACAGTAAAGTGACTTGCCCAAGTTCTCACAACTAGTCAGTCTCAAGTGACTGGTTTCGATAAGCTCCCACAGTGTGCCAGATCCTGCCCTCAATGAGCTTACATTTGGCTGGGGGGGTAGGGGAGGAAGCTGCCAGTGCAGAGGTAAGTCAATGTAAAAGAAGTGTGGAGGCTGAGGCTCTGCTGGGGGATCAGGAAAGGCTTTCCATGGGAGCCAGCCCTCGGATTCCAAGACAAAAATAGTCCTTGCCCTCAAGGAGCTTACAGTCTAATTGAAGGAGAGAGAGAACACATGAACAACTACACACAAAAAAGACAGGTTAGATTGAAAATTCAGGCAGAGGGAAGGTACTGATTGAGGGGGATTAGGGAAAGGGTATATGGGGGGATGATGTAAGACAACTAGAAAGGCAGGAGGGGAACGAAGTTCTGAAGGGCTTTGAATGGCAAACAGAGAATTTTATATTTGATCTTGGAGGCAATAGGGAGTCACTGGAGTTAATGGAGGAGAGCAGTGACCTAGGCAGATTTGCATTTTAGGAAGGAGTGTTTGACAGCTGAATACAGGAAAAAAAGCCCAGAGTTAGGTGATAGTATATTGTGTATCTACTCTAGTAATTAGGCCAGTTTGACGGGAATATACAGTATGTGGACAAGAACCATGTCCAAAATCGGGGAAAGTAAATTAAGGCCAGATTGGGAAGGACTCCATGCACAAGATTTTGTGTTTTCCCTGAGATGCAATGGGAGCCACTAGAGCAGGGTGGTGCAATGGGACCCTAAGCTTTAGGGTCCCTTTGGCAACCGTGGGCAGGAGAGAGCCTGGAGGCAGGGACTGGCCAGGAGACCCTTGCAGTAGTTGAGGCAGAAGAAGATAAGGGTCAGAATTTGTGTTGTGGTTGCAGTGAATGGTTATTGTCTTCTCCAGGGCTGAAGTCTGTCCATGCTGTTCTGGTACCTAGAAATGGAAGACTCTAGAACTGATTGATATATCAGGAAAAAAAACTAACCTACACAGTTAGATAAGATTCTAATAGATATTTGAGGACTAGATTATTGGACCTTCTTCCCTAGGACATATAACTTCCTTTGGATGTTGAGGATGGAGATAAAGGCTGTGCCTGGGATTTTCCCCATATCAGGGACTCCCAGGTAAGGACTCTTGCTCTCCTAATGTAGGTCACCACCTTCTGCACATTTCATAATCCTAAATTTCCCTAGAACACAAGGGAATTACATGACAGGGTAGTAATGGCAATAAAAGTTAGAGACTGGACTCAAGCCCAGGTCTTCCTGGCTTCAGAACAGCTCTCTACACCAGGCTCCTTTCTTGGACTTTCTGTAGCAGTCCAGAGTGTACCAGGCTATTTCATTCCTCAGTCCTGCCATTCTCCTCCTCCCTTGCAGATCTCAGCTGCTCCCATGGATTTAGGTGTCATCTCTGGACAGGTGACTCTCTGAGATCTGGAGGCCTACACCTAGCTATCCTGCCTCATGTTCATCGTGTCTTGTGAATCTCATCATCTTCCCCTCTTCCAGTCTTACTGCTTCCATTGAGTATGGTGCCATCTTCTTCGTTGTCCTTGGCACCATCTTTGACTCTCCTCTGCCCTTTGTAGGCTTGTGGATTCCACTTAGTCATCTCCTGTACTCAGCTCCCCCTCCTCCTCCGCTCACATCCTGTCTCTGATCTCTCCCCTCTCCAGCTCATCCAAGTGTGACCATAGCACATTGTCCCTGGGATCAAATATAGATTCCTTGCTTTGGCATCAAAAACCCTCCTTGCTCTGGCTCCCTCCTGGCTTTCTGGAATTATTTCCCATCCCCCCTTTAACATTCTCTGCCTTCCAGCCTCATTGATCTCCTGGCTCTTCCCCTAACTCAGCATTCCATTGCCCATGCCCATGCCTAGGCCACCTGCTGTTCCTGGAAGCCACTCCCTTCTCATTTCTGCCATGACAAATATAATTCAGTTAGATTCCACCTCTTCGTCTCCAAATTAGGAATTCCTTCCCCCACTCCCTTGGTTGTTAACCCATCCTTCTCTTCACATTTCCTTGTATTACTAGGGGAAATAGAATGTAAGATCTTTGAGGGCAGGGACTCTTGAGTTCTTTGTCTTTGAGCCCCCATTTCCTGGCACAGTGACTCACACATGTTGGCCTGAGGGTTCCTCAGCTGGTGATGGTGAGACCAGCTCTGGAAGGGCTGCTGGTGATCTCCATGGGCCCATGGGGGAAGAAGCTGCAAAGGGAGGTTGGAATCAGCCTCAAATGCTAAGCAAGGAAGGGGACTCCTGGGACTGTCCAGCCAGGGCTTTTCCTGGCCTGTTCCTGCTAGCTGCATTCCTGCCTCAGCTGGCTTGCCCCTGGAATGACCACTGCATCATTCCCGTGGACTGGTTCCATCAGAAAATTTCATAGATTTTGGAGATGTCCAGGCTCATCTCTTACCCATCTTGAGCATCATCACCAGCTCACTGCTAAGGTGGTGATCAGGGTGGGGAGGGGGAAGGACGGTGGAGGATACCACAGGGCTGTCTCTTGTCTTTCAGGAGCCAGTGACATTCCAGGATGTGGCTGTGGACTTCAGCCAGGAGGAGTGGAGGCAGCTGGACCCTGCACAGAGGGACCTGTACCGGGACGTGATGCTGGAAAACTATAGCAATCTTGTCTCCCTGGGTAAGGACAGGGTGAGCGTTACGGGGCCAGGCTGGGTTCCCATCTTTGTCTCCATGGTCATTCTCTAATCGTTCAGCTTGGTTTGGTATTCAGGTTTGGGGATAAGATAGTTAAAAACCACTCTTTTGTATATTTGCAAAGGGCTTTCTATGTGTATGATTTGATTTGTTCCTCACAACAATTCTAGAAGGGAGGTGCTGTTTATTCCCATTTTACAGATGAGGAAACTGAGGCTGGGATAGATACCCAACTGGGTATGGTCTGCTTGGCTTCAAACCCAGAGCTCTGTCCACTGCCCCACCTCGCTGGCTGCTTTGGGGAACATTGTTCTCTTGTTGGGCTCGGTAGAGTTAGGAATGGGAAGTTTTCTTACACTTCTTCAGAGGCTGGTCTGTGACAAAACCTTTTCAGCATAGACTGGGTCCCTCTCCTTCTGCCAGTGTGCCAGTTATCTTTTGGAGCCCCAGGCTGGCCACCCCTGCAGAGTGCTTGGGGTCATGTCCTCTTCTTCCCTACAGACCACAGGCTCATGGGTGAGGAGCTCCTCAGCACATACAACCTAGTTCCCATTCTCTTGTTCCGAGGGCATAACATGGGCCTGGCAGATGCCAGTAGGGAGTTCACATGGTCCCAAGGTTCTTAGGGCTTCCTCCCTTGGGGCAGAATCCCAGAATGTTGGAGATGACCACCTGTGCCAGTCTGTCCCTGGGCAGGAGACTCCTCTCCAACGTCCCCCAAAAGGGGTCAGTCGACTCCTGCTCAAAGACCTAAGCAAGAGGCACCCCCAGCATCTGGGGGCAGAGGCCATTTCACTAGGGGACAGCATTTGAGTCTTGGTACTTTTCACACATTATTACTATTTCTGCCCCCTGAACTTTGGGGCCAAATGGAACAGTGAACACAGAGGTTGATGCTTCTGTACACCAAACTACTGTGCATGGGGGGGGGGGGGGGCAGGTGGAAGTGTTCCGCCTTCCTTTGCCCACTTCAGATAAGCCTTGAAATACTTGAAGGTAGCCGTTGTGTCCCCCACTGCATCTTCCTGCAGTGGAGTTATGAGTGACCTCAAGGCCCACCTCTACCAGGTGTAACCCTCCCTCTGGTCATGAGAGTGCCAGGGGGCCTTCACTTTCCATGCCCTGGGCCCTCGAACCTGAGACCCCACTGACCTTTGTTGCTGTCAAACCATCCTCTTGTGACACAGAACAAACGAAAAGCACTTCCCAGTGTAGGCGAGTCCACTCCATCCCCTCCGACTTTCCATTCTTACTCTTCCAGCTGAACTGAAAGTGTAGATGAGTGCATTCCCACCATTAGTGTGAATGACTGCCACCTTCCCCAGGGGATGGTTGTGAGGGCAGGTGGAGACAGTACTGATGTTTGGGGGGACAGGGAGGAGGGCTGCCCTCCCTATTTCCCCTTGGCAAACCCCAGTTCTCTTTTCCCTCCTGAACCATCAGCAGGGAGCCTTCCTCCTCCTCCTTCAGGCAGTGAGGGCCTCAGACCCTGGCTCCAGGCCTCTGACCAAGATCCCCAAGGACTCCAGGTTAGGCCACCTTCCCAAGGGCCACAGACAATTTACTTTAACTAATGAACTCAAGTATACAGCACTTTGAGGCTTTACAAAATGTCCTCGCAACCATGCAGCAAAATAGGCTGTGTTCCCTGTTTTACCAATCAAGAAACTGGCTGGTAACTGATTGTAGCAGTTGGTGTTAGAATCAGAATTTGAACCCACATCATCCTCCTCCATTTCCTCCTGGACATAGGGATAAAGTTAGAACATAACTGTCTCTGTATCCAGGAAAACAGTAGCCATACCCACAGACCCTGACCAGACTTTTGGGACTCTCCTGTTAATTCCAGAAAGGAAATCTGTCTTAAAACAGGCCCTTGAATGAATGAATGAATGAATGAATGAATGAATGAATGAATGAATGAGGGAATAAATAAATGAATCATTTATCAATCATTTACTAGATGCAGAACTCCAAATAAGAAGATAAGACAGTCCCCACCCTCTAGGCGCTCACATTCAGACTGGAGAGACAGCATGGGGAAGGTTTCAGCTACAAGTCAGATGAAAAGGTCTCGTGCTTCTTAGGGGTGGGGGTAAAACAGATTGGGATTAAACCAAATCTGTTTCTGATGTTGAGCCATTTGTCAGGGCCCCGACCATTCCCTTGTGGGTCCTTGGGAGTCACTGTGGCCTCTGCGGGGGCCCCTGCCTTTCCCCAGGGGCCACTTCTCAGGTGGATGGCAGCGGATGCTGGGCTCCCTTGGCTTCAAAACCTTGGACCGGCTCCACCAGGGTCTTCCCGGAGATGATGGTTGAGGTAGTGATCTCGATCTCCTTATGTCCCCTTCAAGATTCCTCCCTACTTCTGCTAGGTTGAACCCACCTCTTGTCCTAGGAGGGGCAGTTGGTGGGCAGTTGGTGGGAATGGCTGCCCCCTTCCCCAGGGGATGGTTGTGAGGGCAGGTGGAGACAATGCTGATGTTTGGAGGGGTCTGTCCCTCCCAAGGCTCTGGGGCTGGAATGGAAGCAGAGTCAGTGGTTTGGGCAGCTCTACTATTCCCAGGGTTCTTGGGTTAAGGGTTCTGGAATGTGTCTGTCAGGGTCTGGTCCAGGTGATGATAGTGGTTTGACCTGCAGGACCCAAGTTGCCTCCTTCCCGTCTCCCTCAGGGAGACCTCAGCTCCTTCTCTTATAGGCACCAGAGGAGAGCAGCCAGGGTGGAGGAGAGGCTTGAGTGGGTGATGAAGAAGGGGACTGAGAAGAGATTCTTGGTTGGGGCAAGAGGAACTGCGATTGGTGTGGAGGAGGGGCCAAAGCCAAAGGGCTTGATGCTAATGGTGAGAGCTCTCCAAAGCCCACCCTGTCTGGAGAGGTCAGGTGACTTGCTGAGTGGGGATTGCGTTGGGGTTCTAAATGGTTGGAGGACAGCGTGGTGGCAGAGTGGACAGAGCACCAGCCCTGGAATCAGGAGGACCTGAGTTCAAATGCGGCCTCAGACACATGATAGCTGGGCAAGTCACTGAACCCTGATTGCCTCACATCCAGGGTCATCTCTGGTTGTCTTCTTTCCTATCTGATCCTTGGACCCAGATGACTCTGGAGAAGAAAGTAAGGCTGGTGACTTTACACATCCCCCCTCACTCAAATCCAACTCGCTTGTATGGCATCACCGAAAGTAAGGCTGGTGACTTTACACATTCCCCCTCACTCAAAGCCAACTCGCTTGTATGGCATCACCGAAAGTAAGGCTGGTGACTTTACACATCCCCCCTCACTCAAAGCCAACTCGCTTGTATGGCATCACCTCCCTGATGTCATGGTCTTCCAGAACAAAGACAAACAGCAACAACAGCAACAACATTGGATAGCCCTTGTCTATAGGGCCTGAGTCTTACCACCTTGTCTGTCTTTTCCCCTCTATCACAAATACCCTCTTTCCTTGCCCTCCACACTTGCCTGTAGGGAAACACTCCTTTTTCTGGGGACAGGCTTTTTTTCCTGGGTCAAAACCAGCCTCTTAAAAACGAATTCAGTGTATTAATCCTGCTCCCAACCCTCTCCCTCAGGGCAGAGACTAGAGGCACTGATTTGGGGTGTGTTGAGCTCCATCTAGATGTGGCTCCCAAGAAAAGGATATTTCTCATGGCTGACTGATAGGTATCTGGATAGGAATTTGATAGGATCCTAAAGAAACGGGAAACCCACTATTCCTTATGGTCACCCCTTCAATCTCATCGAGTGTCCCTTAAGGATAGTTTCATCTGTCTTTCCTTCAGCACAGATGGGAAATCAACCCATCAATTAATGGTCTCTGAACCCAAAGGATGAGAGGTCTTTAGTCTCCAAATTCTAATCTGCCATAAAGATAGAAACCCTAGGGCTCTCTGAAGAGACTCAGGTTCTAACTCCCATCTTCGGTGGGACTTCAAAAATGAGACCTTGCCTTGCACTGACCTCCCTCACTTCTTGGAACTTAAGAAACTCAGGCTTCTGGTAGTAAATGAGTTATTGTTGCTGTTAAATAAGATCTCTGTAGCTAATCTGGGGAGAAGGGAAAGGAGTTTTATTTGGTGAGTGCCCTTGACCAAGACACTGAATATCCTTCAGTCCTGCTTCCAGGGAAAGAGTTCCCTTTTCTGTTTTCCATCCTCACTACCTGCCATGATGACTCTTCTCTCCTCACCTCTACATGTGATATTCCACATTTGTTTGTCACTGTACCATTTCCAAGGGCTTTTCTACCCTTCTCTCCTCTGATCCTCCCTCACCATCCAGCCCCTCCTTTCCCTAGAGCCTTCTGTCACAAGAGGCATCTACTCATACACAAAAGGGCCCAGCTAGTTTTATCTCTGGAGTAGAATTGATTGAAAGTCAGTCTATAAGCACTGTGCTAAACAATGAGAATATAAATATAAGGACAGGCCCAGTCCTCAAGGAGCTTGCTTACTGAACCAATTTTTTTAAGGTTTTTTGCAAGGCAAATGGGGTTAAGTGACTTGCCCAAGGCCACACAGCTAGGTAATTATTAAGTGTCTGAGGCCTGATTTGAACTCAGATCCTCCTGACTCCAGGGCCAGTGCTCTATCTACTGTGCCACCTAGCCGCCCCTTAGGAGCTTGCTAACTAATGGGGAAACACAACACTTAAAAGGAAGCTGAAGATGGGATGGGGGATGGGAAGGGAAGAGAGGAGGATCTCTGGCCTCAAGGACTGGTAGAGAAAGTCCAAAGTCAGGAGTAGCGCCTGGAGAGGAATGAGGATCAAGACTGAGCTCAGATGCAAGGGAAGGGTCTTCTTCTCCACTTTCCAGTCCAGGTTATAATACTAGCTGCCCACTGAGATAATACTCAAATGTCATCAGGCCCCCTTCCTCACCCCAGGGGCTGCCCATTGGCCCTTCCAGGGAAGACTGTTTCCCAATTCATGCCCATAAGAGACAATCCCTGTTCCAAACACTTAAGTTTTGTACTACTGTTCATTGTCTATGGTTCCCCGTCTAATATTGAACAGTTTAGAGAAGGGGACTCTCCAAGTGACCTTCTACCAGTATACCCCATGTCTGTAGATTTGCAGTACATCGGGTTCTCCTCTCTGTGAAGTCATTCTTAGTAGGCTGGAAGAAACACAGCATCTTTGGATCAAGGTTCTCAGGTAAAACATCCTCACTGCTCCATCAACATTGATCTGTGGGCCATTAAACTTAGATAATGACAGTTGGGGAAACCAAAAGACAAGCATCAAGCCTCTATTTTACCCAGCTGAGGGGCTCCACCTGGGCCTGATCTCACTGCTGAGATTTGACCAGCTCCATTTCTGACCTGAGCAGGTTTGCTCCTTCCTAGCCTAGTGGCCTCCTAGCTCCCAGGGGGCTCACCATATTGATGGCTGATGAAATGGAATCATGGATCAGCTTAACCCACTGCAGCTCAGAAAAGGGTCTTCTAGGCTCAAGATCCACCAGCCCTGGGGATCATAGGAGTGTGCTACCACTACCTGGAAGACCCCCCCATCCAAGCATCCTTGGGAAGTGACATCAGGCAAACTTCCAGTTATCCTGCTCCCCCAACCATTGATCTTGGGAAGCAGTTGAAAGAGGCAATGAAATAAAGGTCTCTGACTCACTGGGGGGGGGGGGGGTAGATATGCCTAAAGCCAGGCCAACCTTGAACCAGAGGACAGCAGCTCCAAGGCAGGAGACCCAAAAATTAGACCACTGGGCAAGCCCTTGACTGAACTCCAATGAACCCTGCCACTTCTCAAGAAACTCTGGAGAGAGAGGGAAGGAGGTAGGGAGAGAGAGACAGAGAGACAGAGACAGAGAGACAGAGAGAGAGAGAGAGAGAGAGAGAGAGAGAGAGAGAGAGAGAATTGCTCAGAATAAAGCTAGTTTAATTAGATCCCAGGTTCTCTGGTGTGCTTTCAAATACTCTGCAGCTTTTGAATTTATGACAGCCAAAGCTTCCCTCAGAACTCACCAAAAGAACTTCCCTTTCTTGGTGCCTGACCTTCATCTACAGAAAGACATCATTATTTTCCCTGTATCTTAGCCAGCTATAGAAGTCTTACTTCCCTATGGGAAGTGTGGCTTCATTTTTTGTTCATCTATTTATCTATTGGGAAGGTTTTCCTCTCCATCCTGGGGGGGGGGGGGGGGGGAGGGAAGCATGCATTTCTATCAGCAGTGGGAAGAATGCTTCCTTGCCTGCTTAATGGGCTAGCCAGCATGTAGGAACCTTCCCTGGTCAGGTTTGTTCTAAGCAAGATGAACATCTTTTCTTGTCATAAATTACAGCAGGGCTATCCAAAATGTGACCCAGGGTGATTTTATGCGGCTGCCTGTGGGTTTGCTAGATGCTTTAGTAAAGGAAGACGAACTACTACAGAGCTCTCACTAAAATGGCAAATCAAAATAGGTTGTCTATTGTTTCCATAAAAACTTTTCAAAATAAGGTTGGATTACAGGATGCATAGTCTGGCCCAGATTGACTATAGCATCAGTTCCCAGGAGTCACTTTACTATGTACTTTGTAGATTTTTCCCCCTACAATTTTCATAATAAAGTGTTATTTAGACCTAGCCTTGACTGAGAATCTCTTAACTCCCCTGCCCCTCTTCCTAGTTGTTTCCCTGTTGACTCTGATGTATTTCTACACCAGATTACTCCTTGTCCACCTCAGATCATCTAATGCTCATTCCACCCACCCCTTTCTCCATCTATTGTATACTTTCCTCACAATTCCAATTATGAAAAATAGCCTGTTCTACCCCCCTTTTCCTCCTTTCTATGCCAGTGTATTCCTTTTACCCTCCCTTCTATTTTCCTTCTTAAAACACAAGAGAATCAATTCCTTTGTTTTTCTTACCTTTGAAAACATTAAGTTTCTCAAGGACATGTTTCTTCTCCTCCTATTAGAATGTTAGTATTGCATGTTCCTGTAGCTCCTAGTTTCTGTTATATTTACCCCCCACCCCGGTTTCTCTGGACTCGTGTGTCAATATTTCCCTGTTCCTCTTCAGCTCTGCTCTTTTTGGTTAGGGATGCTTGGATGCCCTCCATTCCATTAAAGGTTCATTTTTTTTTCCTGGTAGGATCTATGCTCAGTAGAGTGGCCCTTCATAACCTCACTGCTCACCTCCTTGGGATCCAGCTTCTTAAGTACATGATATTCTTGCTTCAAGAGACAAATCCACCCATCTTTTGGTAATCCCAGTTACGTTTTGGTAAGCTTGTTTTTCTGAAGACATCCCCCAGCCCCAGTCAGTTGGTAGCCTTCCTTCCTTCTCTCTAAGTACTAGGTTAGGAACTCTTCTTTCCCAGATCCTCAGGCAGGCTCGTGAGCTAGAGGTGTTCCATGAGCATGTCTGGGGGCACCTGGGCTATTGGAACTTAGCCATGGCCAAGGCAGGTCACATGTTCTGAAATACCCTGAGAAATGAAGAAACCTTTCCAAGAACTCCTGTGTGGAACAGAAGCCCCCCCTCACTTTAACAGGGCTGGTACAATCTTAGAGAAACAAGCTTCCTGACAAGTAATGGGGGTCTCTTTTCCCATGAGCAGGACTTGTGGTGTCTGAACCTAATGTCATCTATCATTTGGAACAAAAGAAAGAGCCATGGATACTGGATCTACAGGGAACTGCCAAGACAAAGGTACTAAAAGGCACCTGTCCAGGTGAGTGGAGATAACCAGGTGGCACATTCTTGGAAGCCAACTAGTTAGGGAGTGCCAGGGCTCCTTTGGAAATATTAACTAGGGAGCCATCAGTGAATCATCTCCCCCCTGTAAGACATCCCCTTCCCTCTACCCTCCCCAACCCCCAATCCTACCGTGATCCTGAAATCACTTCTGTTCTCCTCTTCAGTTTCAATGTTTTCTTAAGAGGTCAATGGCGTCTAATGTTTGCTTGGCTTCTGGCTTCCTGAACTGACCCTACTTCTTTTTGCTTTCCTGTGTGCTTCTTCATTTCTAATGGCTAGCCCTCTGACCTCTGTGTATGTCTTGGCTTTCCTATTCCCAACTTTGTTGCATCCCCTGCAGTCCCTTGCATCTACTTCTGTACTTGAAGCGTTCACAGCTTGTGGGGTAGGGGTAGGCTCTTCCCTCATTGATCACCACCCCCTCATAACTTGGCCAATAACTTTTGAGACTTGCTGTGACTGGAAAATTCCTCATCACTCAGAGACCATGCTGGTGAGGAGCCTCCTTAGCCCAGTGGAGGCTGATCTTTGGGCAACCCACCCCTCCCCCACAGAGCCTTCCCAGAACCACAGACCCTCCCAGAGGCACCGGTGATCATGGACCACTCAGACACCCCAGTGAGATGGGCCCAAGGGGACCTCGAGTGGCGAGCAACAAATTCACTCTGCTAAAGGCCCACTCTGGTCATATTGATTACATACTCAGAGCCCTCCCGTGGCTCCCTTTGACCGCCCCAGGATCCTCTTTAAGTCTGGCCTCATCTCCCATTCTCCGCCCTCCCTTAGCCTGCTTGCTGTTCCCCTAACCTATATCTTCTGGTCTTCTCCCTTTGTGTGTCCTCAATTCTCTGGCAAGGAACTCACAGATCCCAGTGGAGGACCCCTCCTCCAGTTATGCAGATGCCAGAAAAAGAGTGTTCTCCTCTCTGCCTTACTGATGTACTCGTCCATCACAGCTTGGGCCCCTCTGGGAAGGCTTCCCTGGCTGCTGCAGACCCCATGGCATCTCCTGGCAGCCTTTCCTGATCCCTCCCAGCTGCTGCCTGTGTCCTTGCTGCCCAAAGTCATGGCTACCTGCTTGACATTCCTCTTTATTCTTAATCCTGCTACCTTTGCTTACCTTTCTCCTCTACAGCTGTCTCTGCCCCATCCCCTATTCAGAACAAAAACTCTGTTTCTGGGGGCTGATGCATTTTTTGAACTGTTCTCCCTCAGTCTAGCACATAGTAACCGCTTAATAAATGTATGCTGATTGGTTGATATGTCTGATTATTAGACACCAGTTGACAAGGATGCCAGGCAGTATACCAGTACCTAGGAGAACGAGCCTTGGGCTCCTCTACCTGAAGGACTCCTAGTTGTGGGAACTGTCCCCATTGATTCTGATCACTATCCTCCAGCTCCACAAACTTTTGACATCCGGAGCCCAGCCTTTCTGGCATGGGCCTCTCTGGATTTAGCTGGGATGAGCCAACTTTGGGGAATGGCAAGTAGTCTCAGCACTTTCCTCAGGGATCAATCTAACCTGCCTCCTCATTTTACAGATGAGGAAAATAAGGCCCTGGAGAGGAAGTGACCTGCACATGGTCACAAAGACCGTTGATAGGAAAGTTGAGATTTGAACCCAAATCTCCTAAGTCCAAAGCCAGCTCTACTGAATTTCTGCTGCTCCACAGCCCTGCCCTGCCTTCTCACCCAGCCAATGATGCTGCTTTAGTCTTTCATAATTACATATACAAAGATGAAGATACTGGAGTGGCACAGAAGATAGAGGGCTGAGTCTAGAATCAGGAAGCTTTATCCTCCTAAGTTCAGATCTGGGCTCAGACCCTGGGCAAGTCACTTCACCATCTTTGCCTCAGTTTCCTCATCTATAAAATGAACTGGAGAAGAAAATGGCAAAATGCTCCATGTCTTTGCCAAGAAAATCCTAAATAAGGTCATGAAGAGTCAGATAGCACTGAAAAATGACTGAACAACAAAAACTCTTTATTGTCCCTTGCCCTTCTCATGCACACTTTAAAACAAGACCCAAGCACCATCATAACTTTAATATTATTTTGGTAAAGTCTATCATAACCTACATTTAATCTATTAGAATAGTCAAAGAAACTATACTGAATATGGGCTGATCTTTCACAGAAAGGCACCTGCTGTGTATGTGGTATCTGATCGAAAGGTACAGAATTGACTGAAACTGGGATAGAGGAGGGCTACACTTTAATGATGTGGAGAGGAATATTTTAAAGAAGACAATGAAATTATTAATTTGGCACATTATTTTTTAAGTGATTGCCCAAAATTACACAACTAGTGTTTTTTTCCACACTGAGGTTTTTTATTTAATGTTTTCAATTGCTAGTTTATTTTATTTTTCTAATTACAAGTTATGAAAGTTTTTCAACATTAATCCATATGCATATTTTTAAGTTACATGATTTCCTTTCACCCTCCCTTTTCATCCCTCTCCCTTTAGAAGTGAACAATTAGGTGAATATTGTATAATACACATTTATATTTAACATTGTTTACAGATTAGTCATTTTCTGTATGAGGAATTAGGATTAAGGGAAAAGAAAGAAATCTATGAGATAGGAAACAAATACATAAAAGAAATTTTTAAAAAGTGAATATAGTGTTCAGACAGATTCTGTAGGGGTTTCTTTGTGTTTTTTTTTCCTTCCTCTGGATGGGGTAGCATTGTCCATAGCTCCCAGGGTTGTCTTAGCTCTGAACTGCTGGGAAGGAGCAGCATCCATAAAGGCTGATCAAATCACAATGTTGTTGTTAATGTGTACAGTGTTCTCTTGGTTCTGCTCCCTTCACTCAGCATCAGTTCCTGTAATTCTTTCCATGCTTCTCTAGAGTCCAATCATTCATGATTTCTTATAGAACAATAGTCTTCCATAATATTCATATACCACAATTTGTTCAGTCATTCCCCAATTGATGGGCATTCCCTCAATTTCCAGTTCCTTTCCACTACAAAAAGAGCTGCTATGAATATTTTGGAACACGTGGGACCTTTCCCAAATTTTATGATTTCTTTTGGATATAGGCCTAGGATTAGAATTGCTGAGTCAGAGTATGATCAGTTTTATTGCTCTTTGGACATAGTTCCATTTTGTTCTCCAGAAAGTTAGGATCAGTTTACAATGCCACTAATAATGCATTAATGTCTCAATCCTCCCACAACCTCTCCAGCATTGATTGATTTTTCTTTTTGTCATTTTAGCCAATCTGATAGGTGTGAGGTGGACCCTCATAGTTTTAATTTGTATTTTTCTCTAATCAGTAATGATTTGGAACATTTTTTCATATGATTTTATATAGCTTTAATTTCTTCATTTGAAAAAAATCTGTTCATATCTTTTGACCATTTATCAATTGGTGAATGACTTGTGACTTTATAAATTTGAGTTCTCTGTATATTTTAGAAATGAGATCTTTATCAGAACCCCTAACTGTGAAAATTATTTCCCAGCTTTCTGTTTTACCTCTAATTTTTGCAGCATTGGGGTTGTATTAGTATATAACTTTTAAATTTAATATAGTCAAAGTCATCCATTTTGCAATTTATAATGTACTCTATTTCTTGTTTGATCATAAATTTCTTCCATTTCCATAGATCTGACAAATAACGTATTTCTTGGTCTGTTAATTGGTCTATGGTGTAACACTTTATGTCTAAATCCTGTGCCCATTTTGATCTTAGTTTGATATAGGGTGTGAGATGTGGGTCTATGAAATATTATTTTTTTTGCAAGGCAAATGGGGTTAAGTGACTTGCCCAAGGCCACACAGCTAGGTAATTATTAAGTGTCTGAGACCAGATTTGAACCCAGGTACTCCTGACTCCAGGGCCAGTGCTCTATCTACTGTGCCACCTAGCTGCCCCGAAATATTATTTTTTAAAAACATCTCACTAAGCATAGAAATGATCACCATTCTCCATTTGTTGGTTCCTTTCTTTTTACTATTCCATATTTCACTTCAAGAGAGTACTAATATCTTTGTGTGTGTCTGTGTGTGTGTGTGTGTGTGTCTGTGTGTGTGGACTCAAATTCATCAGTGGATACAACTGTCTGTAATACTTTTCTAAAAAATCAATAAAATGAATGAGCACTTTTATATCCACTGACTAATTTTCTATAGATACCGCCACAGTGTTGACTGATTTTAGTCAAATTTTTGTAGTCAAATTCTTTTTTTAAAATTTTATTTGTTTTTCCAACTACATGTAACAGTAGTTCAAATATTTTTTTCCTATCTTTTTTTAGGTTTTTTTTTTTTTTGCAAGGCAAGGGGGTTAAGTGGCTTGCCCAAGGCCACACAGCTAGGTAATTATTAAGTGTGTGAGGCAGGATTTGAACTCAGGTACTTCTGACTCCAGGGCTGGTGCTCTATCCCTTGTGCCACCTAGCTGCTCTTCAAATACTTTTTAGAAACATAGTTGACATGAAAGTTTATAAAATTGGCAATTTTGTGGATAGGTTTAAAGGAAGAAAGAAGAAAAACTATAGCAGTTGCTAAAATTAAATTTCTGACATGATCAAAGACAAGAAGGAAATGAAATAAAGAGAAAAGATCATTCCTAAGCTGAATAACCAATTCATGAATGGTGAAGAGCCATAAAAATACCATTTGCTAAAATATGGGATTGGGTGGGGTAATTCACCATTCTGGCCTGATTTAAATTTCTAGCTAACTAAGGGTTAAAGCAGATTTCTCTTGTTAATCCATTGAAAATGTTGCCAGAATTTATGATTGCACTCTCTTTATCCAGTTGACTGGACAGTAGCAGGTATGACAGAAAGGAATCTTAAGTTGGGAATCTTTAGGACTGATCCACTGTCTGGAACAAGAAATTCATAGGAACTGAAAGCCAGAGAGTAGATAGGTGATCAGGACAGCTCCTATGAGACATTCCTAACAAGAGACCCTGAAACTGGAAATCTCTGCCTTATCCAGGAGGCCCTTTATTGTATGTCTGTTGAGCCAGGACAGAGTCCCAGTGTTTAGTCAAATGAAGGCCTACAGAGCAATGGTAAATGGATTAGCATAATGGATTATAGAAGGAGTGGTGAGAATTAAAGTGAAATTCCAATACTGATCCATAGTTTCTCAATCTAGTTTTAGTGATCCCCTAAGAGTGCCTTTGTGGCCTTGGGTAAGTCACTGAACTTCCCTTGGTCCGTTTCCTCACCTGTAAAATGAAGAGGCCTCTGAAGTCCCTTCCAACTCTTGGTCCCCAATCTATGACTTGTCACATTCTCCTGGCTAGACTCTTTTCATGGTTTGGATGAGCATTCCTTTTACTTCTTTCTGCTAATTATCTTTATTGCGCTTTTCCCATCTTTCCCCAAAATGCAGGGCTACATTTGACATCTCTAAAAGATTCCTCCTAGACAGTATTTTCAGCTTTATTTCTATTGTTATTTCTTTTCTCTCAGCACAAGGAAAAGAGAATGTTTCTGTTTTTCATTTCTTTCAGACCATGACACACAATCTGAGAATCAGGCAAAGTCATCTTCTTTGAAACAAGGCACTTCTGAGAAAGGGTCCCTTTGGGGGCCAATAATGGAAAAATCCACAAGGGCTGGTCCCTTGATTTCCAAGATAAGTGTAGCTATTCAGTGTGGTGGCAGGTTGAAGAGAAAAAATAAAAGAAGAAACCAGGAGAAACCCTATGAATGCAGTGAATGCAGAAAAGCCTTTATTTACCTGTCTGCACTTATGCGACATCAGAGAATTCACACTGGAGAGAAGCCCTATGTATGTGGTGAATGTGGGAAGACCTTCAGCCAAAGCACATGTCTTACTGTACATCAGAGGATCCACACTGGAGAAAAGCCCTATATATGCAGTGAATGTGGGAAGACGTTTAGCGACAGTTCGACCCTTATTCGGCATCGGATCATTCATAACATAGAGAAACCATATAAGTGTCACGAATGTGAGAAATCCTTTAGTTACTGCTCAGCCCTTATTCGACACCTTCGGATTCACACTGGAGAGAAACCCTATGAATGTAATGAATGTGGAAAATCCTTCAGCCACAGCACGTGCCTTACCCAGCATCAAAGAACTCACACTGGAGAGAAGCCCTATGAATGTAATGAATGTGGAAAAGCCTTCAGCCAGAATTCATCCCTTTATTACCATCAGAGGACTCACACTGGAGAGAAACCATATAAATGCAATGAATGTGGTAAAGCCTTCAGTTACCATGCATCACTCACTCAACATAAGCAAACACATACTGGAGAAAAGCCCTATGAATGTAGGGAATGTGGGAAAACCTTCAGTCGGAGCACATATATTATTGAACATCAGAGAATTCATACTGGAGAGAAACCCTTTGAATGTCCGGAATGTGGAAAAGCCTTCAGATACTGCTCAGCACTTACGCAACATCTGAAAATACATACAGAAGAGAAACCCTATGAATGCCAAGAATGTGGGAAAGGCTTCCATTTCTATTCAGCTCTTAATCAGCATCGGAAAACTCATACTGGAGAAAAACCCTATGAATGTACTGAATGTGGGAAAGCCTTTATTCGGAGTACCTGCCTTACCCAACACCAGAAAGTTCACACTGGAGAAAAATGCCAAGAAATTGAAGAACTGAGGAAAACCTTTGGCCAAAGCTCATCCCTTCCTGAAAATCAGAGAATTAAAACTGGAGGGAAATCCTATGAATGCAATGAATGTGGGAAAATCTTTAAGTATTACTCAATCCTTGCTCAACATCAGAAAACTCATACTGGGGAAAAAACCCTTTGAGTGTAATGAATGTGGGAAGACCTTTAGCCGGAGCACATGCCTTACCAAACACAATAGAACTCATACAGGTGAGAAACCCTATTTATGCAGTGTATGTGGGAAAACCTTTAGTCAGAACTCATCCCTTACTGAACATCAGAGAATTCATACTGGAGAGAAACCCTATGAGTGCAGTAAATGTGGGAAAGCCTTCAGCCGGAGTACATTCCTTACTCGTCATCAGCAAACTCATACTGGAGAGAAGCCCTATGAGTGCAATGAATGTGGGAAGTCCTTCAGCCAGAGGTCATCCCTTTATTACCATCAGAGAACTCACACTGGAGAGAAACCATATGAATGCTTTGAATGTGGGAAGTCTTTTAGCCGGAGCACATTCCTCACTCAGCACCAGAGAATTCACACTGGAGAAAAACCCTATGCGTGCAGAGAATGTGGGAATACCTTCAGTAGGCGTGCAGCCCTCACCAAGCACCAGAAACTTCATTCTGAAAAGTAATTCTAGGTATGTAATGAATGCTTATTCAAATATACTTTGGTAGATGCCGATATGTCGTGGGAGGATTGAGTGATTTTTAAAAAATGTTCTTTGTACCCTGTAGATGCATTTTAGTTGCCTCTCAGCAGTGGTGGTGGTGATGGTTGTCCTTCATTTTTGGAGAGGGCTAATGACATCACAGGATGATGTCTTAACTTGCTCATGAGTTGGATTTGAGTGAGGCAGAGTTAGACAAAATTGTTAGCCTCACTCTCTCTGTGTCACCAAAGTCCAGCAGTGGAACAAAAGTCGATATGATTGTCAGTGGCCCAGGATGACCTTGGCATCCTTGACACCCAACCAGTCTCTAAACTCTCCAGTGCTTGCTTCAGTCACCTTTATGGCCATTGGCACTAATTGTTCTCATTCACCTATTCCACTGGCTTCATAGTCTTGAAATACCCCAACATCCCCCTATACCACTCCTGATGATGAGCTTCATGATGAGTCCAAGCAAGGAGAGCTGGTCTCTAAAATATGAATCACCAAAATTTAACTTCCTTCTCTCCCCCTCCCCAACAGAAAAAAAAGAAAGAAAAAAGAAATCACTGTTGAAACAATTAAGTAACATCTGTGTTGGAAGTTAAAGTAATAAGTAATGAATCATTAATTTCTACCCATTACTTAGCTTTTTCTTTTCTACTTAATGTGTCTAATCCCCAACCCCCAGGTATGTATTTGATATAAAAAGCACACAGATTAGGGGCAGCTAGGTGGCACAGTGGATAGAGCACTGGCCCTGGAGTCAGGATTATCTGAGTTCAAATCAGGCCTCAGACACTTAATAATTACCTAGCTGTGTGGCCTTGGGCAAGTCATTTAACCCCATTTGCCTTGCAAAAAAAAAACCACCTGAAAAAAAAAGCACAAAGATTGAAAACCTTATCTCCTTTCCAACCCCCCTCTGTATATTAATGTGCCACAGGGACCCCATAACCTCTTCTTCTCTATATCAGTCTGTTCCTTTCTTGCTTCCTTCTCTTTTGCTCTCTCAAGTATTTTGGATTAAGTTCTAAGGGAAATGGGTCCATGACCCTTTGACACAACTTTTCTCTCAGTTCCTTTTCTGCTGGCTTATATTCTTATATCTTTGCTTGAAAGAGGGTCTATCTCCCCAAATTTGCAAAGAAGCTAGAGAGTGAAAGAATAGACAGAGATTGAGAAAGAAATGTAGACTTATCTTCTCTTGTTATTTCACATGAAATTCAGCAGAGAGATCCTCGGAGTATTTTACATGAAGAGGAGGAGTAAATTGCTTCTGCAGGGTCTCTATGTGACTTTTGGAAGAAGTCCACAGGGATCCCTACTTTCATGGGACTACCCAGATTCCCTATGGCAGGGATCTGGGACTCCAATAAAATTGAAGGGTTTGGATGGCATATGAGAATATCTTATTCTCTCTATCCTTGACTATCTATCCCCAGCTGCTGGCCACACCTTCTGTCTTGTACCAAATAGGGTTCTATCTTGTTTCTTAACCTCTGTATTGAACTCTTCATTGGAGTTTCCAGCTACCCCTCTGCCATCCTGACTGTTCCAGTTGGCCAAAGAAATTTAGATTCTCAGTTATTATTCATGGCAGACTAGAGAGTTCAAGCAGAGAAGCCTCTCTGTCTCTGAATGAGGAATTTTAGTCTCCTGTGCAAAAACTAGTGACACTGGAGGCAAATGCATTTAGATATGAGCTGCTAGTAGCCCTAGAAGCAAGCTTGACCAAGAGCACTGGATTGGTCAGTAGATGGAAATAGTCAGCAGCTTGGAATGTCCTGGGTGCTGTAGTGAAGGCCCATATAAATGTATGTTCAAATAGGATGAAAGAAATGGGGTGCTACTTGAGAATAGTGGGAAGGAGATATGATAGAGACTTGGGAGTTTTGGTAGATGAAAACTGCCCCTTGTTAGCCACCCAGCTCATCATGTCCTTGGATGGGCATCTTCTACACAGGATCTACTGAGTCTAAGTGGAGGTCACCTAAAAATGTGGCAGTACCTCCCCTCATTAGAGACAAGAAGGTGGAAACCAAGTGATTGGGACTCATCTCCCAGTTCATACTAGAGGGAGATTAGGAAGAGTAGAATGGGATTTCTTTGAGTAGTAGAGTAAAACTATCATGTCAACCAGCTCTGCCAGGATAAATTTTCAGGAATCAAAGGACTTCCAAAACAAAGCCAGAAACCAACAGCCCCTAGGCCTCACAAAGCTTGTCCCTTCATTGATCAGACTGCAATTGTTAATTGTAGAAAGGAGATATGATGATTAAATTACACAGGTTAGCAGCAGACTGCTAGTTCATGGGCATCATCAATAGGCCTTAACTACTGATTGGTTTGGGAGGGTGAGAGAGAAAAGATGTGGAGGATCCTTAGGTTGGGACACTGGGAAAATGTGATGCCCTCCACAATGATAATCCTAATCCCACAATCCCCCTTTTAGCCATCCCTCATCCTCCAGCCCAGCCCTCATCCCAACTCTTATCCCTTCTACCCTGATTCCCCATCCTTCATCAGCCCTTCCTCTTTCGACTTCCTCCTCTCCTGCCCTTCCCAGTGAACACATGAGATGGACTGTGACCCTTTGGTATGAGGAAAGGTCTACATAGTTCAGTTCAACATACATTATTGGTGGGGGTGATAGTGCTGGGCTAGGTCCTCATGTAACTCTCCAGCTCCCCAGGTTCTTTCTTGCGTCTTCATATACAACAGTCAGCTCCAGGAGCCCCGGGGATGCTCTCTCATTCCCTCCTGGTGCTCACCTTTGACTTTTGTATCTTGCAGAGTCTCTTGCCACCTCTATGTGGCCCTGGATTAAGAGTGTGACTGAAGCTGCGGATTTTCTTGAATGAAGCCCCTTCCTGAGACCCTCAGAGAGTTGGGTTCCTCCTGAGGAGACAATGCCCTTCAGACAAACTCCCAGTTGAAGAAACACTGGTTGACAGCTGATCCCCAAAGACCTGGCTCTGGTTGCCTCCCCTCCCCTTCTCAAGTTTCCCCCAGCTCCTGAGAGTGAAAATATGGGTTGATGCCTCTGGGACTCAGGGCTCCTAAGAGGAGGCAAATGACTCTAAAACCCTCTTGCTGAGGCAGTCCTCCAGAGCCCAAAGCAGAGAATTTCCTGGCTTTCCAGAACAGGAAGGTGAAGACCTAGGCCAAGTCCCAATGGCCAGAGCCTATTGAGAAGGTGGTGGTTTGACTCAAAAACCAGACTAGAGAGATGAGATGTGGGGCTGCTAGGTGGTGCAGTCCTGGACCTGAATTCAAATCTAACCTCAGATACTTAATAATTACCTAGCTCTGTGTGACCTTGGGCAAATCACTTAATTACATTGCCTTGCAGAGAGAGAGAGAGAGAGAGAACGAGAACATGGACATATTGATGGGTGTGGGGAGGACATGTTGTCCAGGTCATGATAAGGTTGGTGAGGAAGGGACCTTAGATAAGAAAGGAACATCTCTCTGACCTCAGGCAGTGGTGGGAGGGAAGGGTGGGGGAGATGCAGAGGGGAGAAGAGAGAGAGAGGGAGAAAGAAAGGGGGAAAGAAAGAGAAAGGGGCAAGGAGAGAGGAAGAGAACAAAGGAGGAGGAAGAGAAAGACAGTGGGAGGGGAAAGGGGAGGAGAGGGAGAGAGAAAAAGGAGAGGGAGAAAAAGTTTGGATTCTTCTCTTGAACCCTCTGCATCCCGTCTTTCCCCTCCAGTGTCATGTCCTGATACCATATTTAGGAGTATACATGTTCATTGAGATCATTCCCCTTTTGGGAGATGAATTTCTCTGGTTTCTCATCCCCTTCCCAGCCTCCTTCCAACCACTTTTGTTGTCCAAACCTTAAATCAATGGCTCTCCACCCATCCCTTTTGTGATCCTATTTCTCTCTTTCCCAGAGTCATGGGAGGCAGGAGAGGCTGGTGCTATTAGCCCCTTTTACAACATGACAACTGAGGCTACTGAGACCATAAGACATTCTAAGAGCCAGGAAAGAATTCCTTTGGGTAAATTCTCTCCATTGATCCTCCATGACTCCCCCAGAATGGATTTTTCCAGAGAACCCAGAAAATGGATTGGGTGTGGTTGGAGGGGGGAGAGTTAGGGAAAAGGATGTTTTCTTTGATTAAGAGCAGTTCACACTCTGACTCATCTACTCTAAGAGACCCTAATTGCCATCTTGGGTCCCCCCTTGCAGGAATCCCCCTTCACCTCCCTGAAAGACAATTAGTCATTTCCAGCTTGAATCTTTCTGGGGGAAGGGAGGTCACGACCCCCCAAGACAGCTCGTTCCTTTCTTGGGGTGACTCTGTCGGATTGTCGAAAAGCTCTTCTCTCCTACTGAACCCAGAGTGACCTCTTTGTCACTGTCACCCCCCCCCGTTAGAGTCTTGAATTGGGACACCTCCCAGAAATGTGATTCTCCAGATGTGAACGTCTGCATCATTGGCAGGTAACAAGTGACCCCTCAATGACAGTCCAGATGTCAGGAGTCCAGAGCCCCAGGCCTTAGAGAAGAAAGGGATTCCTTGTCCCACTTCCTCTTCTATTTCCCCCCAGGAGAGCTTGAGAGAGGATTAGCTTCATGTTGAACCCATGCCAAAGCTGCATGGAGGGCTTCTACTTCCTTTGGTGGGGTATCCACTGTCATTCAGTGTTAGGTGATGATGTGGTTAGAACGCTGGACTTAGAGTCAGGAAGACCCAAGTTTCAGCCTGAGCTTGAGTCACCCTTTCAGCTTCAGTTTCCCCATCTGCAAGACAGGGATAATCACAGCACCCACTTCACAGGGTTGTCTTGAGAATGCTTCAATCACTAAATAAACACTAGCTATTATCACCTCATTTCAGGGTCTTTCCCCTAGCTGTGCTTGGCTAATTTGGGGGGAACATCTTTGGTCTGCTCCTGTGATTCAGTATAGACAATCCTGATGCTGATCAGCAAATTCTGAGCAATCTAGAGACTTGCCTGGGGCACAGAGAGATGAATTGATCTGCGCACCCCCCTCCCCAGTCTGCCAGTCTGAGAGTGAGGGGGCTTCAGGCTCTAACTAGTGTGATCTCTCTCTCTCTCTCTCTCTCTCTCTCTCTCTCTCTCTCTCTCTCTCTCTCTCTCTCCATGTGTGTATCATCTCTCTGTCTCTCCTCTGTCTCTGTTTCTGTCTTGCTTTCTCTGTCCCAGCTCTCTGCCTCTTTCCTCCTCCTCTTCTTTCCTCTCTCCGTTTTTCTCTGTCTTGCCCATCTCTCACTGTCTGTCCCTGTCTCTCTGTCTTTGGTCTCTATGTCTGTTTCTATCTCATCTCTCTGTCTCTGTCTCTCCTCTCTCTCTTTGTCTCAGTCTCTTTGTCTTTTTCTGATTCTGTCTCTCCTCTATCTTCATGTGTCTCATCTCTGTCTCCTCTGTCTCATCTATGTTTGTGTGTCTGTGTCTTCCTCTCCCCATTGTGTTGCCTGGCCTTTTTCTGTTCATTACCAAGGGGAGTTTGGCCTCAGTTCCTGGGAGATATGAACATAGAATGATTAGGAACAGGAACCAGGAGACCCAGAAATGTTCTGATGACCCAGAGCCAGCAGGGAGAAGCAGTTCTGGGGTCTTTCCTGAGGAGAAGGGGATGGGACTAGAGACTTAGAGGGATTTCATTCCTTCTGCTTGACCCAAGAGGGCAGAGCTAGGACCAGTGTTTAGACATTGCAAAGAGGTAAATTTTTGCTCTATGTGAGGAAAAACCTTGCTCATTAGAGCTATCTAAAGGCAAGTGAGGCTGCTTCTACAGATAGCGAGTTTCCTGTCCCCAAAGGTGACTAGCTGGGGAGGAGGCTCTAGGAGTGATTCAATGACCTGTGAGGGTCTTCCCTACCATGACTCTGCCCTGACCGGGGCTCCACAGCCTCCTCCCCTCCTCCCACCCTCCCTGCCTGGATGAATGGACCCAGTCTTCCCCCAAATCAGGGCCCTGAATCTGGAGAGCAGGGAAGTGCCAATAGCGAGCCCCCAGATGCTGATGTTGAACCAGCCCCTCTGAAGGACGACTGCTTTCTCCACCCTACTCACACTCATCTAGTGACAGTCATTCCTAGTTAATCAAAGAGTGCCCCCTGCCGACCACAGGCCGAAGTCCAGCCTGTTTCCAAAAACACCGCAGTTTTTCACCTGGGGTCCACCATGGATAGACTTTAGTGGCTTGGGGCCATGAATTGAGATGCAAAAAACCTTCCATTTTCACTAACTTCTGAAATTTGACATCTTCAGTTCAAAATGTTTAAAATTAGGCCACCAGATTGCCAAAGGGCTTCATTCCACAAAAATGGTTCAGTGGCCTGGTAATTGAGGACCTCGGCAGCTCTTCCAGGCTTTCTAGGCTTCTATCGTGGTGTTCCCCTTTACACACTTGATTCTTCCACCCACCACCCACCCAGGATGCTCTGGGCTTCAAATACCCCAGGCCTCTGTGTCGCCTATTCTGAGTCTGGAATGGCCAAATCAAACACCTTCAAGACGGTCACAACCTTCTCTCTGACCTCATACAACACCTTGTTCTAAAATTCTCTTAACCTCAAGGTGGAGATGTCCAAGACTCCTGAGTGCCGCCCCAAGTAGATGATATAATTGAGATATTTGACCAAATCAAGCCACCCTAAAGTATAGATAAAACATTATAAAGCTAAATCCCTAAGGCCAGCAGGGATCTTTAGGTGTAGCTTTGCGGCCCATTTCTATTTGAGTTGGGATGCCATTACTCTAAAGCCCTTGTGTGATATTGTGTACTTTGGCTTCTTGTGTTGATGTCCCAGCCCTTAACTAGATTGTGAGCTCCTTAAGGGCTGGGGGTGTATCTTATCTAAACATTGTATTTCTGCTGTACTGAGCACAGTTCTCAGAACAATAAGACAGTTAATAAATGTTTGCTATATTACAGTATTTTATTTGTCTCCGTGACCCATTTCTGAGGCATTAGAGTCACAGATACCGGGTCCAGTCTTTTTTAGACATCAAAATTTGTTCTGGGGGGAAGCTAGGTGGTACAGTGGATAGAACACCGGCCCTGGAGTCCGGAGTCCCTGAGTTCAAATTAGACCTCAGACATTTAATAATTACCTCGCTTTGTGGCCTTGGGCAAGCCACTTAACCCCATTGCCTTGCAAAAAAAAAAAAAATTGTTCTGGCTGGTTTCTACAGAGTCCTTAAGAACAATGGAATTGGGTGCATTTTTAGTTCTTATCTGGGTGGGGGGGGTGGTTCTCAGTCCCCCTGCAAGCATCAAGCTAGCAAGGAATGAGATATAGAACTTTTAAGTTATACAAAACCAGAAATACAGAAGAAAGCTATCCAAGCCCCAAGACTGAACTTCCCCCAAGCACCTCTTTGAATCTGTGTACATCCTGGAGTTGCGAGCTATCTCCTATCTTCTCAAAAAGAACTTGGGATTCTTGGGGAGGTTTTGCAAGGCAATGGGGTGAAGTGACTTGCCTAAGGCCACACAGCTAGATAATTATTAAGTGTCTGAGGCAGGATTTGAACTCAGGTCCTCCTGACTCTAGGGCCGGTGCTCTATCCACTGTGTCACCTAGCTGCCCCACCTTGAACTTGGGATTCTTAAGAGACAATCCTTCTGGTGATCCCTACATTCCTCTGGGATCTGCACAGTCACTTTAGCCTTATAGTGCCACCTGAGGGGCCACTCCCAATCAGTTAAATAACTGCACATTCAGGTGTCCCCAGGGAACTAAACAATCATTCCAGACTTCTAGCACCACTCTGGCTTCATGTCAGAAGGTCACCAGAGAGATGAGCCCCTTCCCCAAACATGCCTAGTCCTTATGACTCACAAAACAAGTTGGAAGGCCCAGTTAGGCTCTACTTCTGGGGTCATGTCATTGCTTTACAGTTCCTGATCCTTGTCTGGTCGCTGAGTCTGTGGCTCCCTCCTGTCCTGCTCTGTCTCTTTGGAGCTCCATCACTGCCCACTGTCTCCAGCCTGTGTGACTCCCATTGCCCAGTCCTGCCATGTCCTGCTTGGAACTCTCCTCACTGTTACAGTTCCTTGTTGCTACTTCCCTAGCTAGCATCCCCTTCCTATCTGCTGCTGCTTCTCTTAGAATGAGACCAATATGCCTTAGGACACCTGGGAGCCTCAGGACTCAGGGACCAGACCTCTCCTGTCCCAAAACCATGTTAAGTGACTTGCCTGGCACTGAGCCTGGATTGCAACTCTTCCTGACTTCAGACCCTACACTCTAGCTACTGCTCCAGAAGAATGAAATGGAATCCATGGGGGCTAGTGAGGGCATCGTGTGGAGTGGCATGGAGAGAGGGCAGCACTGCTGGGGGGGGGGGGGAATCCACAGGCTTGGCCTGGATAAAGATCCAGCAAGGGAGGCAAAGAAGGAGTGTCAGACTGTTAGGAGGAAAGAGAGAGAGAGAGACAGAGAGAGAGAGAGAGAGAGAGAGAGAGAGACAGAGAGACAGAGAGACAGAAAGACAAAGACAGAGAGACAGAGACAGAGAGGCAGAGATCTGGGATTGACCTGGATAAAGATTCAGCAAAGGAGACAAAGGAGTGTCAGACTTAGGAGGAAGAGGAAAGAAAGAGAGAGAGAGAGAGACAGAGAGAGAGAGAGAGAGAGGCAGAGAGAGAGAGAGACAGAGACAGAGAGAGAGAGAGACAGAGAGATGGAGAAGTGTCATGAAAACCTAGAGAGAAGAGAGTCTCAATGATCCACAGTGTCAGAGATTGTAAAGAGATCAAGGTAAACGAGGACTGAGAAAAGGCCATTGGATCTGGCACCTAAGAGATCAGTGGTCATTTTGGAGAGAGCAGTGTCATTGGCATGGTGTGAGGCCAGAAGCTGGAGCATAAGGGGTTAAGAAGAGAGTGACAGCAATTGTGGACAGTCTTTTGGAGTTTAACTACAAAGGGCAGATCTAGGATGGTGATAATTAGCTGGGATAGAAGGACCAAGCCAGCATTTTTTGAGGATGGAGGATGTTTGCAGGCAGAAGAGAAGGAGCCAGTAGAGAGGACGACACTCCTAAGTGAGAGGGTTAAGCTCATTGAGCTGACAAGGTCACTCTGAGAGGAATGAGGGGAACTAAAAGGTCCGGGGCTGATGATGTTCAGCTAAACAGAGGGGTCTGAATCCGGCTGAGGAACCTGCCGGCGGTCTAAGAAGGATGTTGCCAATAGTCGGGAGGTGAACCAGACAAAAGGTAAACTAAGAAAGGGAGACTGGCTCCATGATGGCCAAGTTCTGTTGGTCATGAAGGAAGCCTTGAAGGAAGTTTAGGATTCTGCGAGGGAGGGGCAAGGAGGGAGCTCCTGTCGACATAACCCGGGGCTTGTCCAAAGATGAGGAAACCTGTTGTGACAAGAGATCCTGCAAATAGGAGGGAGGGAAGAAGAGGAAGTGAATCAACTCTCCCCTGATTAGAAGCAATATGCCTGGAAAGGTAGGGAGAAGTCTGATGCAATTTAAAACTTCCAGATTAATTTTCCAGGCATTCCCCTGCTCCCAGACCATCAGTGACTCCCTACTGCCTCCCATGTATAGTAGAAGAGACCCCGACATTTATGGTCCTTCACAGTTGACTCCAGCCCCAGGTTCCAGCCCTCAGCGCACCCCCATTCCTGCCTTCCAAGGATTAAATCCCATCTCCTGCCTCCTCAATCCAGAGGTGATCATCCATACCCGAAACTGGAAAAGACCCCTCCGTGGTCTCTGAAGCTACTGAGAGATGACCAAAGGATTCCAGGAATAATAGTTCATCAGGCTGCTTTTATTTGATCCGGGACATGAAGTGACTCGCAGTGGAGTTTGTGTGCTTGGGGTAGGGGGTTCCGGGGTGGAGATCCCAAACCTGAGCCTGTGCTCTTAGAGTTAGGCTGAGCCCCAGAAGTGACCCTGTTCTTGCCCTTCCCTCTTCTCATCTCCCCTTCTCCCCACTTTCACCTCTTCTTTCAATCCTCTTCTCACAGCTCCATCATTCCCCCTTTCCTCCTTTTTTTGTCCTTTCCCTCCCTTCCTTCCTTCCCTTTCCTCCTCCTGCTTTCTTTTCCCCTTTCCCTCTTTTCCTTTCCTTTCTCCCTACTCACTTCTCCCCTTCTTTTACCCCCTTCTCTTCCCCTTCCCATTTCCCCTTCTCTTTCCCTCCCTCTTCTCTTCTTTTCCTCCTATCTCTCCCATCCCCTTTCCTTCTTCCCATTTTCTTTTCCCATCTTTTCCCTTCCCTCTCCCTCTCTTCCCTTCTTTACTTTCTTCCCCTTCCCCTCTTCACTTTCCCATTTTCTCTCCCTCTTCTCCTCCCCTCCCTCCTCTCCTCATTCTCCCTCTTCCTTCTTCTTCCCCTCTTTTCTTCCATTTCCCCTTTCTTCTTTTTCTCTTTCTAACCCTCCCTTCCTCTTCCTCTTCTTTTCCTTCTCTGAGATTCCAGACATTCTCTTTCCTTTTTTTCCCTCAAAATTTCTTTATAAATGTTTAGTATAAATGATTGCTATCTTCCTTCTCCAGGCCCTCACCAGAATGTTGTTTGTGTCTAATTATGGAATCCTAAATGGGAGCCCACTGGGGAAATCTGATTCTGAGAAACTGGATGAGTTGGTCAATCTCTGTGCCCTTATCCCTTGAGAAAAGACCTGAAAGCTAGGGCCTTAGAGTGTGCATAAACCTGTATCTTCCTTGGGAACTGTGTCTTCTCATTTGCCCACTTGCACATGTTTTCCTTGACATGTATATACCTATATCTCCATGTATGACCAAGAAACTAAGAGAGAAGGAGTTCTATGAGGGCTTACTAGAGATTCCTTGGTGCTCCTCTTGTGGATCCTTTCTTCTATCTCAAGAATTGTCTGTTTATTCAAGGTCCTAGGTCTGTAGCTAAAGATGCTGAATTCCTTAGAAAAACCCATTTTGGAATGTCTCAGAGTTGAATCCTTGCCATGCCTTCACCCCACCACCAAGCAGAATTGCCACCTATAAGAAATGCTGTTCCAGTATTGGAGGATGCCCATTTTGGTCACCTGACAAGATTGAACCAACCCCTGGAAGTGAAGATAGAGGATGAAGACCTTAGAGACCATCATTCATCCTAGGAGATAATCCAACCTCTTACCAAGGCTTCAGGATAGAGTCCACAGATTCATGTGGAAAAGCAGAGCAGGCTCTGACCTCTTGGACGTGGTAAGGCAGAGACTTACGTGAAGTCACGGTGTCTAGAGCACAATGAGTAGGCTTTGCTAGGAGAGGGTATTGCCGAATGAAAAGGGAAATGTAGAAAGATATGAGGGAAGAGCAGCAAATATCCAAAGAGGAGAAAGACAGAAGGTGAAGGACTGGAGATTTAGTCTATACCATCCAGTCATGACCTGTGTAGACAGTTAACCATGAATATCTTGTTGGGGAGAATGTTCTCTATTGAAAATCTTATTCTCAGGATGGCTAGGTGGCATAGTGGATAAAGCACTGGCCTTGGAGTCAGGAGTACCTGGGTTCAAATCCGGTCTCAGACACTTAATAATTACCTAGCTGTGTGGCCTTGGGCAAGCCACTTAACCCCGTTTGCCTTGCAAAAATCTAAAAAAAAAATCTTATTCTCAATAAGGTTGGGTGGGCTAGACCTAACCTTTTATGAAACCCTTCAAAGGTTTTTGTTACCCTGATCTTAATTACTGGTATCTAAATTTAGCTTTTTATGTTTCCTATTTTTGGTCTTAAGTGTAGACAAATTATCTCCCATTACAAATAAGGGAAATTAGGGCTAGAGACATATTAGAAAATAAACTCCTTGGGGGTAACTTGATTTGTTTTGCTTTGAGTTCCTATCATCATGGGGACTTAATATACTTTTCATTTTGTCAAGGAGTACCTTTCCATGGACTCACATCATTTTTGGAGCCTAACCCCAAAAAGAAAGAGAAAGATTTTGTTTTCTCACTCTTTCTGGTTCATCATCACCATCCCAGAATTTCAGGAACAATTCCTTCCTTCCTTCCTTCCTTCCTTCCTTCCTTCCTTCCTTCTCTTTCTTCCTTTCCTACCTTCCTTCCTTCTTTTCTCTTTAAAATTTTTTTTTAGGTTTTTGCAAGGCAAACGGGGTTAAGAGGCTTGCCCAAGGCCACACAGCTAGGTAATTATTAAGTGTCTGAGACTGGATTTGAACCCAGGTATTCCTGAATCCAAGGTCGGTGCTTTATCCACTGCGCCACCTAGCCGCCCCTTTAAATTTTCTAAAAGAAAAATTATTTTCAGATCCAAATTCTCTCCCTCCTCCCCCATTCAGAGGGCAAGAAATACAATACCCATTTTTGCATATTAAGTCATGCAAAATCTATTTCCACATTTGCCTTATTGCAGGGAGAAAAAAACGTTTTTATTTACCATTCAGAGTCCATCACTTCTCTCTCTGGAAATGGATAACATTTTTCAATGTGAGTCCTTTCGAATTGTTGGGGATCGTTGCATTGATCTGAATAGCTAAGTCTTTTAGAGTTGATCATCAATGCAATATTGCTGTTAGTGTGTACAAATGGTTCTATTTACTTCATTTTCCATCAGCTCATAGAAGTTTTCTCAGTGACAGTTTCTTAAACATAACTTAAGTATGGCTCATGTCTAGGGATTTCTCCAAAACATAGTATACAGGGTTCTTTGTAGAAAGGTACTCACTGTAGAAAATAGTATCAGATAAAGGACAAATGTTTATTTCTTTTATCCCAAAATAAATTCTTAAAACACGAAATTGTTAAATATACGCAAAAATGTGGCTCCTTGAGAGATCAAGGACTATTGAACATATATTTCCATTTACCTTGGATCTATAATATCCAGTAATAACTGATTTAATAACTTTTTGGAGCATTGCTTCCTGAAGCCATGCTTGGCTACCCATAAGCCGAGGATCAAGTCAAAACTACAGCGCATTATCATCCCTGTTTTCCCACAACTCCTCCAGCATTCTTCATTTTTATTTTTTGTCTACTTTTCCAATCTGATGGCTGTGAGGTGGAACCTCAGAGTTGTAGCTAGTTAGCTAGATAAATGTGTATGTTGGTAGCTTGGATTTCTTCCTGGGGAAGCTCCTTGTTTTATCATTTTTCAATTGAGGGAATGGTTCTTATTGTGATAAGTTTAAATTAGTTTCCTGTATATCAGAGAAACTTGCTTGCAAAAATTTCCTTCCAGTTACTTTACTCCCTTCTAATTTTAGCTGAATTGAATTTATTGGTACAAAAACTTATATTTCATATAATCAAAATTGCCCATTTAGTCTTTTTTGCTTTCTATTTATTATTTGTTCATGATTTTGAAAGGTCGTTGATTTGTTAGGTTTTTTCCCTCATTCCTCTAATTTGTTTATGATTTCACCCTTTATTTCTAACTTATGTACTCATTTGGAGTTCATGGTGTGAAATACTGTTCTAACTAATACTAGTTTCTGCCAGAAAGAATCTGTTTTCCAATTTTCTTAACAATTCTTGAATGAGTTCTTACCCTCCAGTAGTTGGTGTCTGGGATTATTAGCCTACTACTGTGCTCATTTACTTCTCTTTGTGATTATACCTATTCTCTTCCACAGATGACTTCCACTTTACATGTCTTCTATTTTCTATTCCTTGTCTTATTTCTATTTGGATGACTATCACTGCAGTTTGAGATGTGGTCCTGCTAAATGCCCTTCCTTCACACTTCCCACCTCCCCATGTTTCCTCTAAGAGCATTGACCTCTTTGTATTTTCAGATGAATTTCTTCATTATTTTTTCTAACTCTATATAATATCTAATAGTTTGATATTAATTTGGTTTGGTCTTTATTTTTATTATATTGACTCAGCTTACTCGTGAGCAATTAGTATTTCTTCAGTTATTTAGGGTGATTTTTCTTTATATAAAGTATGTTATGTAATTTATATAGTCCCTGTATGTGTCTTGGTAAAGAGAAGATATCTGAATCCCAAATATGATCATGTCAGTCCCTTCTCAATAAACACTCAATAAATTCCAGGACTCCCTATCATTTCCAGGATCAAATACAAAATGCTCTGTTTGACATTTAAAGTCTTCATAGACTCCCTTCCCCCCTCCCAACAACAACAGCAAAAATGTCTTCATGTCCTAACTCCCTCTTTCCTTCTCGTCCCACCACATGCTCATCAATCAGGGACAAGATCTCCCCGGGCAACTGCAGTGACTGTATAATTTGATATATAATCATCAAATAAACAGATGACACAAATCTAGAAGGACTAGTTAGCATACTGCCTAGCAGAGGGATACTCCAAAAGGAGAGTGGCAGGCTCAAGATTTCAGATCAATCCAATAAGATGGAGTCAACCAGGATAAATGAAAAGTTATATACTCGACTACAAAAAATAAACACCATTGGAAGAGCCATGTATAGACAACTTTCAGATAGATGTTCTGAAGAAGATTGGAGCATTTTTGTAGAATGAATGAATGCTCAGTGGGGGTTAGCAGGGGCAGTCCAAAAAGATCAGTGCCATCTTAGGATATGTTAGGAAGGTCATGATTTCTATGATACGGACGGGATGATCCCACTGTTCTCTGACCTTGACAGACCTCATCTGGGGTACTGAGTATGTCAGAACATTGAGGGCACTGATAAGCCAGAAATGTCCAGAGGAGGACAGCCAGAATGGTGAGGGGTCTTGACTTGATCACCTTTGAGTATCATTTGTAGAAATTGGGTGTTTTTAATCTGGAGGGAAAAAATAGGTTTTCAAGTATTTGAAGAGCCATCACGCTGAGGAGGGACTGACTCTGTTCTCTTTGACCCCAAAGGACAGAACCAGGCACTAAGATGTGGGGGACTTCTACCCTAGGAGGTAGAAGTCCATTTAAGCTCCCAGGTATCCCAGGCTAAGGTCAAAGAGAGAAATCAATCCCATCTAAAAAGTGCTGCAAGGGGTGCAGGATCAAAGACCCAATTCAGGAACCAAAGCTAGAGAGATGACTAAATCAAATGTGATATATCAGTAAGTATATAAAAAAAATTCTTTTAAAAATCAAGGATGGTGGGCAGCTAGGTGATGCAGTGGATAGAGCACCAGCCCTGGAGTCAGGAGGACCTGAGTTCAAATCTAGCCTCAGACACTTAATAATTACCTAGCTGTGTCGTCTTGGGCAAGTCACTTAACCCCATTTGCCTTGGAAAAAAAATAATATTTCATAGACCCACATCTCACACCCTATATCAAACTAAGATCAAAATGGGCACAGGATTTAGACATAAAGTGTTACACCATAGACCAATTAACAGACCAAGAAATACGTTATTTGTCAGATCTATGGAAATGGAAGAAATTTATGATCAAACAAGACTTTCAGGACTTTTTTGGACTCCTTGTCTTGGCATTTAATTTATATTGCTTAAACTGCTGGATGTTGATGTTATTTCTGTAGTTCATTTCAGTTTTGAAAATTTTTCAATATCTTTTTTAAATAAATCATGCTTAAGTCTTTTTAATTGTACATAACATATTTTTCTCATTAGTCTTCTTCTTGGTTATTCTAAGTTCTGAACTTAGCTCTAAAGAATCCATTGTCTGACTCTGAGCAAAGAGCTAATTCTTATTTGTTATTTTCACCATCTGGCTCTTTGTGACCCCATTTGGGATTTTCTTGGCAAAGAGAATGGAGTGGATTGCTATTTTCTTCTCTAGCATATTTTATAATTGAGGAAACTGAGTCAAACTGGTGGAAGTTACTTGCCCAGGGGTCACCCAGCTAATAAATGTCTGGTGCCTAATTTGAACTCAGGTATTCTTGATTCCAGGTGCAACACTCATGTTGGGGAAGCTAGGTGGCACAGTAGATAGAGTACTGTAGATAGAGTCAGAAATACCCGAGTTCAAATGTGACCTCAGACACTTAATAATTACCTAGCTGTGCAAGTCACCTAACCCCATTGCCTTGCAAAAACAAAAACAAAACAACAAAGCTATTATAAAAAAATAAAGGATGGCGGCTAGGTGGTGCAGTGGATAAAGCACCAGCCCTGGAGTCAAGGAGTACCTGGGTTCAATTCCCGTCTCAAACACTTAATAATTACCTAGCTGTGTGGCCTTGGGCGAGCCACTTAACTCCATTTGCCTTGCAAAAAAAATCCAAATAAATAAATAAATAGATAGATAGATAGATAGATAGATAAATAAATGAATGAATGAATAAGTGAATAAACAAATGAATGAATGAATGGATGGATGGATGGATGAATGAATGAATAAATGAATAAACAAACAAATGAATGAATAAACAAACAAACAAACAAACAAACAAATAAATAAATAAATGAAGGGAAAGAAATTGATTCAAGATGAATTCGGTTTTCATGACTGGTATGAGCCAACAAAGTAAAAATGTCTCTCAAATTAATTTACAAACTGAATGCTACAGCACTGAAACTGCCAATGGGATATTTATGAAAATAGACAAAATAATAAAGTTTATTACCAGCCCTGGAGTTGAGATGACTAGCTGAGATGACTCTAGGACTTTCATATCAGCAATGTCTCCTTGCAATACTATCAGATGATTGTCATGTCTAGCTCCTTCAACAGGTTTTTTTTTTCTTTTTTAGTTTTTGCAAGGCAATGGGGTTAAGTGGCTCGCCCAAGGCCACACAGCTAGGTAATTATTAAGTGTATGAGGTCTGATTTGAACTCAGGTCCTCCTGACTCCAGGGCCGGTGCTCTATCCACTGCATCACCTAGCTGCCCCTCAACATGTTTTTTGAAAAAAAGGTATTCATGATGTAAAGGTTTAAGGAATTCTATATAATCTACAAGTCTTATCCCATTTCTTGTTTCACATTATCTTTTCTTTTATATTTCTCCTCATCCTTACCTTTTCCCACCTTTACATTGAAGTCATTTAGTGTCACAGAATGCTGATTTGATTTGAAAGGTCTTATCAGGTTCTTTATTCATAAATTGAGGATAAATATAACTGTAATACCTACCACATATTGTGTGGTATCAAATAAGGTGCTTTCTATATAAAGTATTTTAATTTTGTCTATATAAAAACTTTTAAATTTTCTGTAATTGAAATTGTGCATTTTATTTTTTATGACCTCCTCTAATCTTTACTTAAGAATTCTCCCTCTAACCATATCTATGAAAGGTACCACCTTCATTTCTCCTCTAATTTTTTCTTTTGCAGTCTATACCTTTGATTGTAGTTGCTGCATAGCTTTCATCTGTATATTTTTTAAATATCAGAGTTATGCGGTTTTATATTTTTTAAATATTTAATCACCATATGGTGGCAGATTAGGAATTTTTCTTTATCTACCATTCTGAAAGATGCAATCTTCCCTTCCCTTTATTTGAGGAAGAATGGACTTTTCAAATTTAGGTTATGCATCCTTTTGGAATTTATCATAGTATATGGTATAAGATGTGGTCTACATTTGGTCTGAACTAATTTTCTTTTTTTTTTCTTTTGCAAGGCAAATGGGGTTAAGTGGCTCGCCCAAGGCCACACAGCTAGGTAATTATTAAGTATCTGAGACCGGATTTGAACCCAGGTACTCCTGACTCCAGGGCTGGTGCTTTATCCGCTGTGCCACCTAGCTGCCCCTCTGAACTAATTTTCTACCAAATTACTACCTAGTTCTGTCCAAAGGTCCAACTGGACCAGTATTTTGGTTTCTTGGATTTATCAAAGCCTAAACTGTGATATACTCTCATTGAATGCTCTATGTATTCAAAATCTTTCTTAGCTAATCTATTGTTTACCATCTTTTCTATTTTTTTATCCAATTCAATTGGTTTTGACAATTACTTCTCATATAATTTGATACTCACCCCTTCTTTCTTTGCTTTTTCATTCTTTTCTTTTCTTTTTTGTGGGAGGGGGTTGCAAGGCAATGGGGTTGACTTGCCCAGATTCCAGGGTGGATACTCTATCATTGAATTTTCTTGATACTTTTGATCTTTTGTTCCTCCTAATAAACTTTATTATTTTGTCCATTTTCATAAATATCCCATTGACAGTTTCATTGCTATAGTATTCAATTTGTAAATTAATTTAAGAGACAACATTTTTACTTTGTTGGCTCATACCAGCCATGAAAACCAAATTCATCTTGAATCGTTTTTTTTTCCTTTTTTTTATAATAGTTTTATTGTTTTTGCAAGGCAATGGGGTTAGGTGACTTGCACAGCTAGGTAATTATTAAGTGTCTGAGGTCACATTTGAACTCAGGTCTTTTGGATTCCAGGGCCAGTACTCTATCTACTGTGCCACCTAGCTTCCCCAATAGTTTTATTGTTAAGCCTCATGTAAGATATGCTAAGCTAACCTTCAACAATTTAATGAATCTCATTGGCATTTTAATGGTATTTCTCTTTTCTTCTCTTTTTCCTGAATCTTATTATTAATACTGAAACATAAATGGTTTTGTGAGTTTATTTTGTATCTGCTATTTTGCTGAATTTATTTAGTATCTTGATTTATTTTCATTTTGATTCTCTAAAGTTTTCTAAAATTATCATTTTTAAAATTTTTTTTCTTTGATAATATTTATTTCCTTAATTTCTCTTCCTTCTTATTGCTATAGTTAGCATTTCAAGTAGTATGTCAAATAATAATAGTGATATGATAGCATCCTTTTTTATTTCTTATTCTATTAGGAAAGCTTTTTGTGTTTCTCCACATTACACATAGCTTTTGAACATAATTTTAACTAAATAAATTTGATTGTATCTGAAGAAATAATCTTTCCTTTCTGAACTTTTTAGTGTTTTTAAAAAAAATTATGACTAGTTTATAAAATTCTTTCCTGCTTCTATCAACGTAATCATGGGATCTTAGCAGTTTTTAAAAATAAGATTTCTTGTGATAATTGTCTTTCTAATGTTGAACTATCCTTGAATTTCTATTCTATATCTTCCTAGGTCCTAATGAGTATATTTTAAGATATATTGCTATAATGCCTTTCCTATAATTTAGACAGTATGTTCAATATATATAACAATATCCATTAATAATAATATGTGTCTCCAGTTTTCTTTCTCATCTTAATCCCTTCTTGGTTTGAAAATCAAAACCACATTAGTCTAATGTGCTTTTCGTTTCCCTTGCTTCCACTTTTACTGTACTCTCCAACTAGCCCCATCTTAGAACCTTGGAATTAGAATGAATTTTGAAGGTTGTTTAGTCTATTCTTCTTCTTTGGAAGTTTTTATTTAGTTCAACTTCCCACAAGATACAGAATCCTTTCATTAGCAATAATAGAGGGGGAGAAAGGTGGGGTGGAGCTTTGGCAAGGAAAAAGGTATGAGTAAGAATGCTGTTGGTGTTCCAGGGATCCATGTCATTGAAGGATATGTTTGTGGACTTCACCCAGGAAAAGGAGAAATGGCTGGACCCTGGCCAGAGGGATCTGTACAGGGAGGTGATGCTAGAGAATTACAAGAGCATGGTTTTGTTGGGTAAGGACCACTTCTCATCCAGGGTTAGCGTTAGAGGATAGTAACCATAAGTATTGATATCACTGTGGTCTGTTGAGGGTTCAGCAGTCATTCTTTTTTTTAAAGAAAGATTTTATTTATTTTGAGTTTTACAGTTTTTCCCCCATTCTTGCTTCCCTCCCCCACCCCCCACAGAAGGCATTCTGTTAAGTGTTTACATTGGTTCCATGTTATACATTGATCTCAGTTGAATGTGATGACAGAGAAATCATATCCTTAAGGAAGAAAAATAAAGTCTGTGAGAAAAATAACATAATAATATAATGCTTTTTTTTTCTAATTTGACAGTAATAGTCTTTGGTCTTTGTTCAAAGTCCATAATTCTTTGTCTGGATACAGATGGTATTCTCCATTGCAGATAGCTCAAAATTGTCCCTGGTTGTTGCACTGAAGGGATGAGCAAGTCCATCAGGGTTGATCATCACCCCCATGTTTCAGCAATCATTCTTAATCTTTTCAAGGTGAGAAGAGGGCATTTCTGTGGTCTGTTCCCCAAAAACTATTCTGTGATTTGTAAAACAGGAAATGGGCAGCATTCTTAAGCTTCCCTTGAAACAGTCCCTTTGTCATCCTCTGTCCCTTTAAGGTTTCTGGTGCCCAAGCTAGTTTTCCTCAGAGTTCTCCCAAGAGCCAGAGGAATTCAAATGGAAAGAAAGGGGGGAAGAAGGCGTATTCCCACGTTGCTATAAGGAAGCGGCTGTATTATCTGTTTGAGCTTACCCCATCTCCTTAGCCAACCACCTCTGCCTGGTAACCTGGTAACTAGGGCAGAGTGATCCAGTTTTTTTTCTTTGAACTTTAGCCTGAAATTTAGAAGGAAAGGAAGTTGCCAGATGGACCATTTCTCAGCCAGGATGAAGTCCTCACTGACCCTGCCCACTCCATCCACCTACAGAAGCCTCCATAGCAGCCATATCTTGGGGGTCTCTACCCACAGGGAGCCTCTGTCTGTCCCTCACTCTAGGATGATGTTCTGGCAGCTTGCTCCCCATGCCCTCTTTCTTCCCACATCTGAGGTCTCTTCCCCTAGCTCTGTCCAATTGAAATTATCTTTAAAAATTAGTTTGACGGCTTCTCATCATCATCATGTCCCTGGTCACATTTTGTGATACTTGCCTTGGGTGTTACAATAGCCAGTCAGGATGGGGTGGGCAGTGGGACTCTGTGCCCATCCAGGCCCCTTTGTGCCAACACTCAGAATTTTCTATCCTGTTCTCTCTTCCTTGAAGACTAAGGTATCTGGACTGAGCTCTGAGATGAATCTTTCTTCCAGTATAACAGAACAACAGTTCTCCACAAATGGGAACATTAATTCCTGGCAGCTGTTTCTTTAGGTAGCTCTTTCACACTATCCCAGTGTTCTCAGCAGTTTTGATTTTTTTAACTGATCCCAGAGGGCGTTGAAAGTACATTTCCTGATCTAGGAGACTAGCCAGACACTGCATGCTCTGTGTATCAGGGGGTTTTCTGTTCTCGGCTGCAGGCGTCTATAACCTGCCTGTCTGGAAATTAGGGCAATGTGGGGAGTCAGTCTCGCTGGCTTCCCCTTGGCTAATCAGGGAGCTTCTGTCATAAGGGGAAATATTATTAGCATGGGACCCTTCTTCTCCCCTTAAGTTTTTAGTCTGGTGCTTGGATCATTTACTAAGCAAGGGACCCCATCTCCAGGGTTCTGAATGTGCTTTCTCCTTTTCATGCAGGATCCCCGGTGTTTTGAGATCAGACCCCCCTTCTGGCTTCCAGGGCCAATTAGAAGCTCTTTTTGATAGGAAGAGGGAATCTCTATTAAAAAAGTCAAGAACCATATCTCTGAACACCCCCCCCCAACCCCTACAGGGTGTAATACATAAGTTAGTGGAAGCTCCAGGAGTCAGAACCTCCACGTTAACTCTGAAAAGGATAGAAGGCCTCTTGATTCTTAGAAGACAGGGTTTCATTCTTTCGCTTGGTACACTAAGCTAATTCATTTTCCTCCTAGATTTTCCCTGCCGTTGGTTATTTCAACCCCAGGAGAGGGATCGCCTGTAGGGAAGCCCATAAGTCAGAAAATAGAGAGCTCTTTTTCCTTATCACAGAAACCTCAGAGTAAGGGGAATACCTGTGGATCCTGGAGGGAGAGAAAACAGGAGTCTGTCTTGTGGTCTGTCTCCCAAGATTACGGTGAGGATCAGATGGGAGGATGTCTGCAAAGTGCTTATCAAGAGTCTATGCTATTTTAATTTTTTTTCTCTCCCCTTTACTTTTTTCACCCAAGCAAGTCTATCTATATTCATGGGGGGGAGGGGTATTTTGTTTACTTGTAAACAAGAATATTTTATTAATGTAAAAAAAACATTTGTACAAAATGAGAATTAAAAAAAATTTAAAACAAACAAACAAAAAAAAGAGTCTATGCTGGTACAGCTGCCCCTGGATAATTAGAATTAAATCCACAGTGAATACAGGACATTTTCCAAAGCAAAATGCTGAAGATTCCCAAGAACTTTAACAATTCATAATTCTTCTAGTCATTCTCATTTCGTTTGTTTTCAAAGCCTCACAGTTTAATTAATGATAGATGCATTTAATCTAGAACAAAAAACTTGATACCTAATTTTCTCATTCCACCACTTTTCATAACATTTTAAAAAGTGAGCTTATAAACCATCATCTCTAAAATAACTGTCTCAAAAAATAAACTGATGCTATTCAAAAAAAAAGAATCTATGCTGGTCTCACAATAGGCACTTAATCAATGTTTCTCCCCTTCCCCCCAACCCTGACTTTCACAGTTATTTCTTTCCAGCTCTAATAGTATTTTATTTTTTTCCAATTACAATTTCCAAACTTCATTTTTCCTGAAAGATCTTTTTTCTCCTTCCCCTTCTCCAAGAGAGCAAGCAATATGATATAGATTGTATGTGAGTAATCACATAAAACATTTTTCTATATTAGTCATGTTGTAAGAGAAGTAGAACAAAAAGAACCATTTAAAAATGAAAAAGTGAAAATATTATGCTTCAATCATCATTTAGATTTCATTAATTTGCTCTCTTCTACAGTCACTTCTGAGGGATTCATTGCATTTTGACAGGACTGCCTACCCCCCCCCTTCTGATCCTTTCCTCTTTTTCAAATAAGTGTCTTTCTTCAATCTGAAAATGTGTTATTAACCAAAGAACACTTCAGTGGCACTTCAGTTCTAGCAACTGGGCAGGCAATCTATGAATGTGTTACTGACTGAGGTTCTCCTTGGGTCTCAGAGCTGCTTTGGACTTGATATGGATCCAGGTGGTAGGACCTGGCCCTTTGCATCTTCTTTCAGCTAAGAATTTATAAAGGTTGTTCTGTCCCCTTTATCTATCTTCCATCCATTCACCCTAGAATCATCCTTGAATAAATATACTCACTTCCAAGGGAAAGAATGGTGACTCTTTTTGCCAGCCTAGTGACAAATGAATAGGGCAACTTGTTCAAAATATAATGAGAATAGATACCTTGGGGGGGGGGGCAATCAGGGTTAAATGACTTGCCTAGAGTCACACAGTTGGTAAATGTCAAATGTCTGAGGTAGCTAAGATAGAGCACAGGGTTTGGAGTCAGGAAGGCTCAGCTTCCCGAGTTCAAATCTGGCTTCAAACCCTTGCTGGTTGTTCAAGTCATTTCACCCTGATTGCCTCAGCTTCCACATCTATAAAATGAACTGGAGAAGGAAATGACAAACCAAAAAGCTTCAAATGGGGTCTTGCTCAAAGTGAAAATCTAAGCCAACCCAATCTCTGTGACTTGACTACCGATAAATAAATAGTTGGCATCTCTAGCCTCCCTTTCTCTGACATCTGCTGTCTGGTTTCTCCCATAAGGACATCATTAATAACTAACATTTAAACAGCACTTTGGAGTTTTTTTAAGTGTTTTGCATATGTATTAGGCTTTTAAACATTCAGCTCATAGGTAATGGGATGAGTAGCCACATGGAATAGGATCATAAGCTTACCATTGCAATAGTGAGAATATGTATCAGAAGGTGAGAACATTTTTCAAGAACAAGTGCCCTAGCCCTGCCCCACCACTTACTTCTTGCCCAAGGCCACACAGCTAGGTAATTATTAAGTGTCTGAGACTGGATTTGAACCCAGGTACTGCTTACTTCTTAATCTTAACACTTAACACACATTGTGTGACCTTAGGCATGTCACTCAACCTCATTGCCTTGCAAAAAAAAAAATCTTAATTCACACTAGGTTCAAAGGCAATCATCTATGATATTGTTTTATAAATTACTAAATTACTAAAAGTAGAGCATCTCCCTCATTATTGATTCTCTCCAAAGCCCTACAAAACTTGTGAGAAATTTTATTCTTGGGTGATTAGGTGACGTAGTAGATAGAGCACCGGCCCTGGAGTCAGGAGTTACCTGAGTTCAAATCAGACTTCAGACACTTAATAATTATCTGTCTATGTGACCTTAGGCAAGTCACTTAACCCCATTGCCTTGCAAAAACCTAAAAAAAGAGAGAAAGAAATTTTATTCTTATAAATTTTCTCTCCTTTTTTCAGTCTTGAAACCCCAGAATTATAGGCTTAAACAGGCAAAGGTGAGCAGACACATACCCACTAATATACATATGTATTTGTACTTCAACAATATGCAGTCACAACCAGAGGCACCTGTGATCAGCTGTAAGTTCAGCAACAGTGAGAACTTAGCCCAACCTTTCAGTTCCTTTAGGATGGTAGGTTTAGTTTCCCAGGATCTCTCTTCATGATATCTTCTCCTCAAAAGAAAAACTCAATTTAGTTCTTTCTCTTCAGACTCTCAAAGATGAAAATTAACTCTCATAGTCCCTCAGGCTAATTTTCTCTCACAGATAACCCACTGTCCAGGTGCTTCAGGCAAGAATTTCCTCCTAGGGATGGGAATTCAGAGAAGCCTGGAGGGATTTGCATGAACTGATGCTGAGTGAGATGAGCAGGACCAGAAAAACACTGCATACCCTAACAGTAACATGGGGGCAATGATCAACCTTGATGGACTTGCTCATTCCATCAGTGCAACAATCAGGGACAATTTGGGGCTGTCTGCGATGGAGAATGCCATCTGTATCCAGAAAAAGAACTGTGGAGTTTGAACAAAGACCAAGGACTATTACCTTAAATTTAGAAAAAAAAGAAAAACTGCTATCTTTGCTATCTCTTATACTTTATGTTTCTTCCTTAAGGATATGATTTCTCTCTCATCACACTCAATTTGGATCAATCTATACCATGGAAACAATGTAAAGGTTGGCAAATTGCCTTCTGTGGGTGGGGGGAGGGAAGTAAGATTAGGGGAAACATTGTAAAACTCAAAATAAATAAAATTGTTAATAAAAAATTATATTAAATTAAAATTTTTTTAAAAAGACTTTCCTCTTAATCCTTTGTCCTCCAAGTCCTTGGAGATGAGTTAATCAGTCACAGATCCTCTTGATGATGGCAGTTAGTCTGATTCTATTTCCTGTCTCTTTCAGGTCCAATCACAATGTCCACTGTCTCTGAAAGAAAGGTTATGTAAGCAAGTGTTATATATACACCATCTTCTTAGATCCTCATCATAACCCATAAAGGTAGAGGCTGTGGGTACTATTAGTCCATCAACTTTGACTCTTCCCTCATCCTAAGTCTCCATCTTCAGTCATTTGCCAAACCCCTTCTCTCTATTTTCCACCCTAGTTTCCACCCTTATCACATTTTCTTTGAATCAAATATATATATATACGGAAGGAACTTCTAGGTAATTTAATTGAACACCATCATTTGCAAATCCAATCCAGGGGCAGCTAGGTGTCGCAGTGGATAAAGCACCGGCCCTGGAGTCAGCAGTACCTGGGTTCAAATCCAGTCTCAGACACTTAATAATTACCTAGCTGTGTGGCCTTGGGCAAGCCATTTAACCTCATTTGCCTTGCAAAAAAAAAAAACCTAAAAATAAATCCAATCCAAAAAGGTCGCAGCAGAGCTGATATTTGAATCCAGGTCTTGTGACTCCTATCCCTGTTCTTTTTCCCCACTGTGTCATGCTCAATTCTTTAATATTGTAATAGCCTCCTATTTGATCTCCCTGATTCAAGTCTTACCCTCTTTATAATCCACCCTCCAGATTGTGCCAAACCTACCTTCCAAAAGCACAGGGCATGGAACTCCCTTGCTCAAGTACCTCTAGGGGTTCCCTATTGCCTCTGAGATATGGTAGAAACTCCTTCGTTTATATTAACTTTCTTGACTGCCATGTCTCATGACTTTCTCATATTGAACTGTGTCATTTCAGTCTTGTCTGACTCTTCATGACTCCATTTGGGGTTTTCTTGGCAAAGACACTGGAATGGTTTTACCATTCCCTTCTTCAGCTCATTTTACAGATGAGGAAACTGAGACAAACAGGCTTCCCAGGATCACACCGTTAATAAGTGTTTGACTATTGTTCTATTAGAAACCAAGAGGGATGGAATTTCAGAGAAGCCTGGAGAGACTTGCATGAACTGAGGCTGAGCGAGATGAGTAGAACCAGAAGAACAGCAACATAGGAGTGAGGATCAACCTTATTGGACTTGCTCATTCCATCAGTGCAACAATCAGGGACAATTTTAGATCACCTGCGATGGAGAATGTCATCTGTATCCAGAGAAAGAATTGTGGAGTTTAAACAAAGACCAAAGTCTATTATCTTCAGTTTTTTAAAAAAAAACTTATGTACTACCTAATTTTGCTATCTCTTATATTTTATTTTCTCCTCAAGGAGATGATTTCTCTCCCAACACATTCAATTTCTATCAATGTATAGTATGGAAACAATGCAAAGACTCTCAGACTACCTTCTGGGGGGGGGATGGGGGAGGGAAGGGAGGATGGGGAAAAACTGTAAAATTCAAAACCTTACAGAAAATGATAGGTAGAAACTACTATTGTATATAATTGGAAAACAAATAAAACATCAATAAAATAAAAAATTAATAATAGTAATTTTTAAAAATAAGTGTGTGTGGCTGAATTTGAACTCAGTTCTTCCTGACTTTAGGTTCAGTGCTCTTTGGTACTACCTCTCTAGCTACCCTGGAGGGCACTAAAACCCCCCTCCATCTTACATCTAAAAGGCAGGATTTGGATTCAAGTCATCTCTCTAAATCTACCTGTGCTCCTTCCATGGCTCCACCTTTAGATTACAGACTGCTCCTTACACTTATGGTATCTGGACTAGCTTCTTTCCTGTCACAAGTCAGGTGAACTTTTTCTTTCTTTTCAAGAGTTACAGGTAGGGGGCAGATAGGTGGCACAATGGATAAAAGGACTGGCCCTGAAGTCAGGAAAACCTGAATTCAAATGTGACCTCAGACCTTTAATAATTTCCTGGCTTTAATAATTACCTTGGGAAAGTCACTTGACACCATTGCCTTGCAAAAACCAAAAAGAAAAAAGAGAGTTGCAGGTCACATAGTCCAGGACTGTTCAGTCCCAGTGTTAGCTCTCCTGAGTGTTTTGCCCCATTTGCATAATACTGTATTTTTTCAGACCTCACTCTAAGAATCATTTCACCTTGCAGTCTTACAGCAAGGTAACATAACCTCACTCTCCAACTCCCAGGGGTCTGGCTTCTTGATTATTTTCTGTACTAGACAACAGAGGTAAGTTCTGCCATCTTTGAGAGAATTTCCACTGACTTTTTGATGATGTTTTCCTAAGATGACAACTATTGCTGATTCCTTCAGCCCTGATTCCTCACAGAGTCACAGGTTTGTAACCTTTCTAACAATCTTGTTGGTTCAGTAGTGAGTTGAGGAGCTACTGGGGGGCTAGGATGCCTCATGAGGTCACATGCTATCAATGCCAAAAAAGCATTTAAATACTTCCTATATTCCTGGAAATACACATATAAAAGAGAGACAGTCCTAGGCTCCCAAAAACCTATGTTCTATTGGGAGAGGACAATATGTATAGAGGAGCTAATCTGACAATGAGGTTTTGGTCAAGAATGTGTGTGTCCAACCTTTCAGTTCGTCTGGACCTCACCACCCAACAAAAATTTGTCAGGGCCACGTATAGAATTCAATATTTATTTGATGATGTTTGTCCTTCATTCTTGAAGACCACCAAGACTTCAGGGGAGGTAATGCCATGATAAGCACATAATTCAATTTGAGTGGGGGGGGGGGGTGTGCTGTGTAGTCACTAGTCTCACTTTCTCTTCCAGAGCCATCTGTCTCCAATGGCCAGATATGAATCAGGACAACTGGAGATGGCCCTGGATGCAAGGCAATCAGGGTTAAGTGACTTGTCCAAGGTCATACAACTAGTAAGTGTCACGTGTCTGAGGTCAGATTTGAATTCTCAGCCTCCTGACTCCAAGGTCAATTACCAGTGAGTACAATAAAATGTAATAATGCATAAATGGGTTTTGAGGGGTACATGCAACCCTCAGGCCTTGAGCTGGACACTCCTGGTCTAGAGAATCACAAAGATAATGAGTAGAGCCATAAGACAGTGATAGTGATAGTATTGATTTGTTTCTAGTTCCCAAAGCTGGAAGTGTACAGAGATTACAGGGAAAGGGAGGCTTGGACGACATCTGTGAAACATTTGGAGAACCGTAATGGAAAAAGAACATCACTTATTTTAATAGCTGCCAGGAATGAAAAGTCATTGGAGAAGCAAACTTAATGGTAATTGGAATTTCTCTTCCTATGAACAGGTCTTGTAGTTTCCAAACATGATGTCATCTTCCATTTGGAACCAAAAAAAAAGAACCTTGGATACCAGATCTACAAAAGAAATGGACAAGAGGAGAATCCCTTAGGTGAGTGAAAGCAGATTAGTATTAAAAAGTCAGTCTCTGGGAAGACCAGGCAGAGAGTGTTGGGAAAAGTATTGAAAACCTGATCAGAGCTTTCTTCAGAATGCTGTAATTTGTCTTTCTTTGATCTTTTACTCCCCCATAAGCTTGCAGGTTAGCCTGATTACCAGCTCCTTCATGTGATGCCCAAATGAAGTTTGACTTCCTAACCATGAGAGCTGTCCAAAAGTAGTGACCTACCTTAGGAAGTAGAGGAAGGATTTCGAGTAGAGACTGAATAGTCACTCATGGGAGGTTTTGTGGAAGAGATTCCTGGCCAGGCACAGGTTGAATTAGACCTGAGATACCCTACAACCATGAGTCTATGATTCTAGAAAGAGTCGTCTATACTTCCTGACTGTATTTCATAATCACTTGTCCCCATGTGCCTCAAAAAAATTTAATTATATCTCATATTTATATAGCAATTTAAAATTTAACACACTTTCCTCTAAAAACCTAAGGTTGGTAGTATAAGTATAATCCTCATTTTATAGCTGGAGAAATTGAGGCCCAAAGAAGTACTTGCCTATGGCCACAGAACCTACTATGTATAACTACAGAGTTGGAAGCCAGATCTGTCCTGGTCCTAAATCCAATATTTTTCTCCCCTCTAATGTACTTCTGGCTTTTGCTCTTTTTAAGTCCTTTTAGTCAGACTTCTGGTAGAAGGACTTGAGGACTGCAAAACTCAGAGGGAGAGTATGTTTTAACAACACCAAAAATCCATAGACTTCCCTCATTGAAAAAAAAAATCTAGGACAATCTGATATTGGGAAAACTCATTCCTCAAATGTAAAATGAACACATGGTAGTTCCTTAACCACAGCTCATTATGTAATGGAATAGTTTCTTGAACTAGAGTTATAATTCTATGGCCTCCAATTCATCATGCCTCTCTGCCACCTGATTTACTCCCATATCTGTCACTGTACTGAAAGAATTCATAGTCACCGACAATCTGCCAACCACAAATTCAGGAGCCCTTTCTTAATTCTCAGTCTTTTTTACCCTCTCTAGTCTTTGGCAAAAATGATAGTTAACTCTCATGGTCTCCTAGACTCATTCTCTCTCACACACACACATCATTAACCAGGTCTCTTCAGAAAAGAATTTCCCCTTAGTCCTCTCAGAGATGACTTTTAAAGACTGTCATTCTCTCAAATTCTAACCCTTCTTTACTAAAGGAGCAAAATTTCTTGTTCTAAGAATTCTCTTCCTTGATTTACCATCCTAGAAACTAAAATTGTTAGAATTCCTCTCCCAACTCATCCCTCCCACCAGTTGTCATTCCTTCTGTCCCCCAAACAGAGGCAGATATTCCCTAAGGTGTTGTCCTGGGCCTACTGCTCATTTTTCTTTACATCGCTTCCCTCGGCAATATTTTAGTGACCCTTCAAAGCTCTTCTACATACAAGAGATTCCCAAATCTCCACCTGTCTTCAGCCCTGACCTTCAGTTGCAGACTCTGAATTGTTTGCAGGATATTTTTCAATCATGCTAGATGGTCCAATGGCTAGAGCACTGGACCTGAACTCATGAAGATCCGAGTTCAAATCTTGCCTCAGGAGCTGACTAGCCATGAAATCATGGACAAGTCTGCCTCAGTTTCCTTATCTTTAAAATGGGGAATGATGATAATGGTACCTACTCCCAGGTACTAACAAATGAGATCAAATGAGAAAAGATTTGTAAAGCACTTAGCACTATACAAACACTAGCTATTATTATTCTAGGTAGAAACCATCTCAGAGTGCACAAATTGAAAACCAGCTACAGATTGAATGGGGAAACTGGAAGGCTTTCCTTTCTGTTCTGTTTGAGGCTACCTGCCCTTCAGGGCTGAGCACAAATGTCTCCCCATTCTAAAGCTTTCCATAACTTCCACAGTAAAAATGAATTCAACCCTCTCTGAACTCCTATAGCATTCCTCTTCTGTGGCAGCCATTAAGTAATTATCTCATTTCAAGGATTCCTGATTACATCAATATTGGTACTCCCTCCACTAATGTGAAATACAATCATCCCTTTCTACTGATTATAGGGTTCTCAGAGAACTGTAAAAAGGCCAATTTCCATCCGAGTATCATTTTTAATTTTATTATTCCCTTGGAGTTGTTGCTGATTTCTCTTCACTCCTGTCCCTTGGCCCTGATCAAAGAATATATATATAAAACTTCTTTCAGACTGGGAAACTAGGTCTAAATCCAAGATATCAACTCCAAAGCAGAAATTATTTGAAGGAAAAATCATTTCAAGGACTCCTAATAAAAAGATTCACGAAAGATGGTTCTTTGGACTCCAAGAAAGGAACAGGAGCCAGAGGAAGTAAAGACCTCATAGAGATAAGTCAAAGAAGCCATAAGTGTCTGAGGTCATATTTGAACTCAGGTCCTCCTGACTTCAGGGCCAGTGCTCTATCCACTGCACCACCTAGCTGCCCTGATCCGGAAGGATGTTGAGTCGATGGATACCACAATATCTGCTCATACTTCAGTGTTTGGTCTTTAGGAAGCCATGACTAGATGTATATCAAAACAGGGAAGATAATAATGATATGAGCCAATCAAGTGTCCTATTTGGTCATTTTTTTCCCTTAAAGATTGAATCTCCCTGTCTCATGTAGACTGGAGGTACGGGGGCTGCTGTTGGATCCAGTCCCTCAACTAGTTAAGATGGAAAGATGAACCTGCTCCATTTCCAACATGGACCATTTCATACATAAACACATACACACACACACACACACACACACACACACACACACAGTTTCCTCCCCAGGCCCCAAGGGTTCATCATATTCATGCCTGATTGGCAAAGTTCAGGATCTCCACCAACCTCATCCTCTCCAGCAGCAGTGACTATAGGCAATGCACCACCATTCCCGTCTTCCTTTTGGACTTTCTGAGTAACTTTTTCCTAGCCAGTGCTAAAGTAACTTTCCATCTTTCCTAGTAAAATAAGACTTTTGTTTTAATTTTTGCTCAGTCTTATCTGACTCTTCCCAATCCCAATTTACTATTTCCTCCTCCAGTTTTACAGATGAGAAAACTGAGGCAAACAGGAAGAAATGACTTGCCCAGCTGTAAGTGTCTAGGGTCAGATTTGAACTTGGGTCTCCTGACTACAGGCCTAGCTCTCTATCCACTGCACTATCTAGTTGCCTTGCTGACATATTAGATGACAGAACCCGGATGATGTCAAGTTGAAATTTAATCAGGACATAAATAAAATTCTTCACTATAATACCAAAAATTAAATTCAAAAGTAGAAGACAAGAGAAATGCGAGCAGACATTAATCTCTTTGACAAAGACAAGAGCATTTGGATGAACTTGCAATAAACAACATGATGTAGTTAACAACATGAAGCCAAGACCTGTACTGTCATAGGGTTGTATTGAGAGACCCAGTGACTAAAGCAAGGGAGGTGATTTCACTGCTTTACTCAGTCTATGGCACCTCATTTAAAAAAGAGTCATGTCCAAAAGATGGTGGCCAAGAAGGTTGGTCTTCCCCAAGACAGTTGGTTAGAGGAACTACAGATGTTGATTTGCCGTGGAAAAGAAACAACTTAAGGAAGAAATGATATCAGTTTTCCAATGTCATGGAAGAGGGTTTGTTGCTCTTGGCTCCAGAGGATGCATCTAGGAAGGGTACCTAGAGGGAGATAGCAACTTGGTTTTATAAGGTAAAGACATATCACAATTGGAGTTATCCCAAATTGGAATGGGTGGCCTTGGGAGGTTGGGGGTCTTTTCAACACTGAAGGTTTTCAAATGGAGGGTGGATGACCACTTTGGATTTAAAAATAGGTTTTTGGTGAGGGCTAGGGTTGAACTCCATGGCCTCGGGTTCTGTCAAGTTCTTTGATTCTGTGATGATCCCGAGTCTGCATTCTGCTGCCCTGGTCTGGTCTGATGCTACTGCTCCCCTTAACTGCTTCCCCCTGTGACAGTCACATCAGACAAACTCTCTGTTTTCTGTTTATGTAGCTGAGGATCCTGTTGGAGAATGGGGTGAGAAGAGAGGGGAACTGGGTTTATGGCTTTGGATAGTGGGTTACTTTTCCCTCTTGGGTTTCAGGAATTGCAAATTGCTCTCTCTTTTTTTTAACAACTACCTGAGAGAGGTGATGTGAATATTATCTCCATTTGAGCCTCCATGGATCAGAGCATTTGGCTCCCACCTACTCAGATGTCAGGAATCTGGGTGAGAATTTGAATGCCGCTCCATTTATTTATGTTTTCCAGAATGAGCAAAGTAACTGAATAGAGACACTCACTACTACTCGGGGGAATAAAAACCTCTTGGATTTTATATTTTTCTGTGTACGTAGTTTATGGTCTTAGACCTTTATGGCGCCTCAGCACCTTCTGAGTTGTATGTCTCACTTCCTGGTCAGCAGCAAGATCTTTGCAGGACAAGCAGTCCTTTTTCTCCAGGTATCAGTTTTAGCTCAGGGCAGGAGGGAGGAAATATTTAACAACCCAAAATGCCAAATCCTATGAATAAAAGTTTTATGATGTGTGTGTGTGTCTATGAGTTATGAGCCAACTCTGTCCATGAATCTCAGACCAATATTCTAGCCTGTCATGGGCTTCTCCATGTTTGATCAATCATTCTACCTGTAAACTTCAGGGCTGGAAGGGAATTAAGAACAAATTCAAGTCCATGAATTTTACAGATGGGGAAACTGAGGCCCAAAAAGGGAAAACGTCTTCCCTAAGTTATACATAGGTTTTTATAAGACAGAAAAGAATTTGATTTGATGATCCCCTGACTTCAGATTCAATGTTCTCACTACTCCACATTGCTGCTCCTCCACCAGCCACCCTATAGTTGTGCCCACTCATCTCTCTAAGGTCACCAATAAATTACCTACCATATGTGGGGCATTGTACTAAGTGCTTTATAAGTAGTATTTCATTTGAGTCTCATAATATTCCTAGGACATAGTTGCTATCATTTTACAGTGGAGGAAACTGAGGCAAACAGGGTGAAGTGACTTGCCCAGGATCACATAGCTAGAAAATATCTGAGGTCCCATTTGAACTCAGGACTTCCTGATTCCATGTCAGTCACTCTATTCACTGCCTTATTTTACTATTTTTCCAAATTTCTTTCCAGAATGATCGGACCAATTCATAGCTCTATCAACAGTGCTCCAATGAGTCTGTCTTTCCACAACCTCTCCAACATTACAGCACCAGTGTCATCTTTGCCAATTTGCTTAGTTTGAAGTAAAAACTTAAAGTTGATTTCGTTCCTATATTAGTGATTAGGAGTATACTGACATGATTATTGAGAGCTTGCAATTCTTTTGAGAACTGATTATTTATATTCTTTCATCAAAACTCTATTGGGGGAGGGTGGCTAGGTGGCACAGTGGATAGAGCACCAGCCCTGGAGTCAGGAGGACCTGGGTTCAAATCTGGCCTCAGACACTTAATAATTACCTAGCTGTATGGCCTTGGGCAAGCCACTTAATCCCATTGCCTTGCAAAAACCTAAAAAAAAAAAAAAAAACAAACTCTATTGGGGAATGGTTTTTATTCTTGTGTATTTATTAGTTGCCTGTATGGCTTGGATGGGATGGAGGCAATGAGGTTTCAATACTAGGAAGCCCTTGATTGAACATATAATAACTGGGTGACCCTGGGCAAACCTTTGTATTCCAAGCAACTCTATAAGATCTACAATGGCAGGGGGAGTTTTATCACCTAGGATTTCTCTGTTCCAAAGAAACCATGTCTCCTATCATATTCTTATCAGAGATATTTGAATCAAATATTTTTCCTAGTCTACTGCTTCCTTTCTTACTCTGTTTACATTAATTTTGGTCCAGGGAAAGCTTTCCAATGTCATGTAATTAGAATATCCATTTTATATTTTGTAATTACCCCTCTCCCTTGTTTGATCAGGAATTTAACCCCTAACCACCTCTGTGAAAGGTTCTCTTCTAATTTTTAAATGATAAGACCTTTCATTTTCAAATAACATTTCCACTTTGAATTTATTGTGTTATATGGTATGAGATGTTGGTCTAAGCCTAATTTCTCCCAGACTGCTTTCCTTACAAGCAATCCTTATTAAATAGGAAATTCTGTCCTATATTCTGAATCAATTTGTATTTTGGGGTTTAGTGTACATTGACAGGGGAAGATCTTTTTCTTATTTTACTTCTTTCTGAGTTATTTTCTCCTTCAAGTTTTAACTCTCTGTATCTCTTTCCCCTGTCTCCCTCCTCTCTGGCTGTCTGTCTTCCTCCCGTTCCCTCCACACTTGTCTTTCTTGTCAAATCTTTCCTTCAATTTTAGCCCTTCTCTTAAAGCTTCTCAGAGTTCCCAAATCCCCCTTCTCCAAAGTCAATTTCTTTTTTGTTGTTGTTTGTGTTTTTTTTGGCAAGGCAGTGGGGTTAAGTGACTTGCCCAAGGCCTCACAGCTAGGTACTTAAGAAGTGTCCGATTCAGATTTGAACTCAAGTCCTCCTGACTCCAAGGCCAGTGCTCTATCCACTGCCCCAAAGTCAATTTCTGGTCTTTCTCATAATTCCAAAGCCTACAAGACCTGCATCATATTTTCTTATCCTTCAGTCAAAATCTTGCTTCTCCCACAAATGTGACTTCTGGGTCCATTTAGTCTAACCTGATAAAAATTTCCTTTACAATCCCCAACAGGTGGTGACCGAGCCTTATCTTAAAGCTCTGCAGTGAGAGATAACTTAAGTCGTTGATTTTTCACTTGGTCTGGGCCTGTAATTTCATCAGTGGCATGGAGTTTTGGTATGGACACTCCCACCATTGATGCAGACTGGTAGCTCATCTATAATGTATAATCTTAGACAACCATATGAAGCATTGAGAGGCTAAGTGGTAGGCCTTTGGTCACATAGCTTAAAGGAAAGACCAGAAGCCAGATTTTCCTAACTCCATGGAGAGCCCTCAAGTTATTGTTCTATCTCTTAAGTCATTGATTTTTTTAGACCAGAAACATTATTTCCATTTCTTATCCTCTCCCCCCACTGCCTACTCTCTCCCTCCCTCCATTCCCCCCAAATTTTCTTCTCTAGGGGCAGCTAGGTGGCACAGTGGATAGAGCACTGGCCCTGGAGTCAGGAGTACCTGAGTTAAAATCCAGCCTCAGACACTTAATAATTACCTAGCTGTGTGGCCTTGGGCAAGCCACTTAACCCCATTTGCCTTGCAAAAAAAACCCCAAATATTCTTCTCTAAACTATCCACCCCCCTACTCCTTTGCCCTCTGGAATACCTGTTTCATAGATAACAAACTATAATATCTTAAGCCCTTTTCTTTCTTATTCCTTTCATCTTTAGCTACCATTTGGGATTTCACTCCATCCTGATCCCATGGGCTTCTTGGCCACTTTCTAACACTAATGGTATCTTGACTTATACCCCAAGACTCACTTATTCTCCTTGCTCTCCAGTACTACTTCCAGACTCTCCCACTACCACCATCACTCAGTAACCTTTCCTCATTGGGGTTCATTCAATTCATGGTTATGACCCAATCAAAATTCTAGTGACTCTGGTCTACAGACCTCCCAGTCACTCTTGCTCCTTCCTCAATGAGTTTGAGGCCGTGCTCATGTGCTTTCCTCCCTTATGCTAGGGAGCCCTAATTTTCCAGTTCCTCAATTTCCCATGACCAAGTTCACCATACATTTCTGCTACACACAGAGGTGGCCTTGACGTCATTCACAAACGTTCCAGTTCCTTGTTCATGAACTCTGAAATCCCTTTACTTAATCACAATTCTAAATGGCATTTGATCTTTTTCCTCTGCCTTAGACTTTTTAACCACTTTATTTGTCCACCCTGGAATGGACACCCCTCTTTACTGATTTCTTTCTCCCTGCTAACTATCATCCTGTCTCTCTCTCCTTCCTTTCATAGATATATTCCTTGAAAAAAATAATTATCTGACCTTGGAGTCTACATTTCTCCTTTCTCAGTTTCCTCTAAACCTGCAAATCTGATTTCTGACCTCATTATTCAATTAAAACTTCTCTCTCATCAAGGACAACCCTGGGAGATCAGTTATGGACAATGTCATCCACATCCAAACTCCACAGAATCTGAATGAATATTATTTTCACTTTTTAAAAACTTCTCTTAGGGGCGGAGCCAAGATGGCGACAAGAAGGGATGGAGTCTTAGGAGCTCTCTGATAAAACTCATAAACTAAGGACTCTAACTAAACTTTTGAGAGACAGAACCCACAAAGGGACCCAGTGAGGCAGTTCTCCTACTCAAGGTAACCTGGAAAAGAGCAGAAAGGCTCTGTTCCCTGGGATCGGAGAGCCCGCCTGCCAGAGGGGTGGCCCACCAGAGCCAAAGAACTTCAGCCTCCCGGAGGCAGCCCCAGGGCGCTGGGAGCCCCGGCTCACAGCAGCGGGGGAGTCTCCTGAGCTGCACCCTGGGGAGCACCGGGCACAAAGTTGGGGAACAGCGGGGGACCTCTGCCAGAGCGAGCACGTGGAGCCCAGCCCTCAGGGCACACAGCCAGCAGCATGGTCTTTCGGCAGCCTAGACCCGGAAACAGAAGCAGGAAGGCCAGTAAGCAGGAGCCCCCAGGGCATGAGCCCATTGAGCTGAGGGAGGGGAGTGAAGAGAGAGAGAGAGACTGCCTACCTCTGTCCTCTGCCCCTGGAACAGGACTCTGGGGCTCTGACCACATTCAGATCCTGATTGCAGTCTAGGCCCCCCATAGAACAACAGGCCCCCCCCCACCTCGGCCCCGAGGCAGAGGGGGGCGCTTATGGTCATTCACAGACCAGGAGGGAGGACAGAACCTCACACACTGAGACCCTTGTGGGAGTGTCCCAAAAGCTCAGGAAGCACCCCCCAAAAAACAGGCTTAGGCTAGGAAAATGAACAAGCAAAGAAATAAGAGGAAGACCATTGAGAAATATTTTGCAAATGAGCCCAAGAAGGATCAAAATACTCAGTCTGAAGATGAGGAAGCACAAGCTCCTGCATCTAAAGACTCCAAGAAAAACAGAAATTGGGCTCAGGCTATGATAGAGCTTAAAAAAGACTTTGAAAATCAAATGAGGGAGTTGGAAGAAAAACTGGGAAAAGAAAGGAGAGAGATGCAGGAAAAACATGAAAATGAAGTCAGCAGCTTAGTCAAGGAAATCTAAAAAAATGCTGAAGAAAATAGCATGCTAAAAACCAGCTTAGGTCAAATGGACAAAACAGTTCAAAAAGTTATTGAGGAGAAGAATGCTTTAAAAAGCAAAATTGGCCAGATGGAAAAAGAGATAAGAAAACTCTCTGAGGAGAACAAATCCTTCAGACAAAGAATAGAATTCAGGGAGATTGATGAATTTACCAGAAATCAGGAATCAATACTACAAAACCAAAAAAATGAAAAATTAGAAGAAAATGTGAACTATCTCATTGAAAAAACAACTGATATGGAAAACAGACTTAGGAAAGATAATTTGAAAATTATTGGAATACCTGAAAGTCATGATCAGGAAAAGAGCCTTGACATCATTTTCAAAGAATTACTACAGGAAAATTGCCCTGATATTCTAGAAGCAGAGGGCAAAATAGAAATGGAGAGAATCCACCGATCCCCCAGAGAAAGAGATCCCAAAAAACCAACCCCCAGGAATATTATAGCCAAGTTCCAGAACTCCCAAGTCAAAGAGAAAATATTACAAGCAGCCAGAAGGACACAGTTCAAATATTGTGGAGCTGCAGTCAGGATCACACAGGACTTAGCAGCAGCTACATTGGAAGCTCGTAGGGCTTGGAATACAATATACCAGAAGGCAAAAGAGCTTAGAATGCAGCCAAGAATGAACTACCCAGCAAGGCTGAATGTCCTCTTCCAGGGAAAAAGATGGACTTTCAATGAACCAGGGGAATTTCAAATGTTCCTTTTGGAATGGCCAGAGCTGAACAGAAGGTTTGATCTTCAGATACAGGACTCAGGTGAAGCATGGAGATTGGAGGAGAGGGGGGGAATACGAGGGACTTAATGAGCATGAACTGCATGTATAGAAAAATGATACTGATAATATTCATATGAACCATCTCAGTTAATAGAGCAGGTAGAGGGAGCTTTTATAGTTGAAGTACAGGAGAAAGCTGAATTCGAAGATAAAATATGGTGTAAAAATGGAGTCAATAGGAAAAAAAGGGAAGTGGAATGGGAGAGGGAAAAAGGAGAGGGGGAATAGTCCAAGATATTTCACATAATAAGATTTTTTTTATTACAATGAGCTATTGCAATGATATGAAGGGGGGAGGCAAGGGGGAATGAGGGAACCTTTGCTCTCATCAGAGATGGCTAGGAGAGGAAACAGCATATATATTCAATGGGGTATAGACAACTGGAGTAAGAAGGGGGGGGGAGCAGGGGGAAGGGGTGGGGATGTGAATAAAGGAGGAGAGGATGGACCATGGTGGGAGAGTGGTCAGATATAACACATTTTCTTTTTTACTTCTTGCAAGGGGCTGGGATTGGATGGCCTGCCCAGGACCACAGGGCCAGGGGGATGCTGGGCCTAAGGGGTGGTATGGGGGCTCAGGGCTTCTTGGCCCCAGGACCAGGGATCTGTCTGCTGCGCCACTCAGCGACCCTACAGCAGAGTCAGAGTGAAAGGAGAGAGAAGATATAGTACATGGTAGTGGAGAAATAAGAAAGGAGGGAGTTGCGATCAGCAATGGCAACGTTGGAAAAATATGGAAGTAACTTTTGTGATGGACTTATCATAAAGAATGTGATCCACCTGTGACAGAATTGATGGTGTTGGAACAAAGACTGAAGTACATTTTTTGTTATTATTATTTGGGAGAGGGTGCAGGGCAAGTAGGGCTGGGTGGCCTGCCTGGGGCCACATAGCAGGGTGATCTTTGGGTGTCTGGGGCTGGATTCGGACCCAGGTGCTCCTGGCTCAAGGGCCAATGCTCTGTCTGCCACCCAGCCACCCCTACTATTATTACTATTTTATTTTATTTTGGGTCTTTTTTTTTCTTCTTTTTGGGTTTTGCAGGGCAGCGGGGATTGGGTCGCTTGTATGTCACATGGCTGGGTGATTATTGGGTTTACGAGGCTGGATATGGACTCGGGGGCTCGTGGCTCCAGGGTTGGTGCTTCGTCCATTGCGCCACCTGGCCATACCTACAATTATTACTATTATTTTTTTTATTTTAATTTTTTTTCTCTCCCCTTTACTTTTTCGCCCAAGCAAGTCTATCTATATTCATGGTGGGAGGGGTATTTTGTTTACTTGTAAACAAATATATTTTATTAATGTAAAAAAAACATTTATACAAAATGAGAATAAAAAATAAATTTAAAAAAAAACTTGTCTTAGATTTTCCCTTCTTATCTCATGGTTTTCTTTCTTTTCCCTTAGTCCTAATTCCTCTTACAAACAAAATGACTTATGCAAAATAACTTTTACCAGACTGTTCGCTGCCAAGGGGAGGGGCTAGAAAAACATGTAACCTGGAAATCTGCAAATTGATGAATGTTGAAAAGCTCCTATAGAACGTAATTGAAAGATAAAATAAAATATTAAAAAATAATATAGGGCGGCTAGGGGGCGCAGGGGATAGAGCACCGGCCCTGGAGTCAGGAGTACCTGAGTTTCATTCCTTCCTCAGACACTTAATAATGACCTAGCTGTGTGGCCTTGGGCAAGCCACTTAACTCCATTGCCTTGAAAAAACTTTAAAAAAATAATATAAAAGTTCTCTCTCTAGATAATCCCTTAATTGCTAGATCTGATGGTCTTTTCTCATTGTTCTTTTCCTTTTTGCCATCTTTGACACCGTTGATGACACTCATCTCCTTGAATCACTCTCCTGCCATTCCTGGTTTTCCTCCTACTTGCCTGACCCTCTATTTCTCAGTTTCCTTGGCTGGATTTTTTCCCAGATCAAACACACTAACGGTGGGTGTCTCCCAAGGCTTTGTCTCGGACTGTCTTTTCTGTCTATAGTGTTTTGATTGGTGATTTCATCAGCTCCCATGCAAGTGATTCTCAGATCTTTTTATCCAGCCCTTACCTCTCTCCTGAACTCCAGACTCACATCTATCTTCAACTACCTATTGTATGTCTCAAACTGGATGTCCCATAAACATCTTAAATTCAACATGTCCAAACTGAAATCCTTATCTTTTCCCCAAAACCTTCCTTTCTTCCTAACTTCTCTACGACCATCCTCCAGGTCGCCAGCCTAGATGCCATCTTTGGCTCTTGATTTATATTCTTTTGCTAGGTCCTGTCAATTCTACTTTAGTATCTGACACCTCTTCTGAAGCCCCACAGTGCAGGGAGCGCCGTCCTTGGAGTCAGGCAGATTCATCTTCCCGAGTTCAAATCTAGCCTCAGACATTTCTTAGCCGTGTGTCTTGGGCAAGGCTAACCCAGTTTGCCCGTGGCTCTCGATCACTTCCAGGATGGAGTCTAAAATCCTCCGGTTTGGGCCTTTTCTAAACCTGGCTCCCCTTCACCTTTCCCATCTCCTTACTCCTTGCTCACCTCCCAGCACTCTAGGATCCCGGGTACGTTGGCCTCCTGGCTGTTCCTCACCCATACATCTGCTCATCTGGAACCTTTTCTCTGCTTCTCCCCCACCCTTAGGATGCTCTCCCTCCTCATCTTCACCCCCGGCTTCCATGACATCTCAGCTAAAGCCCGGCTTTCTGTGGAAGCCTTCCATGGCCTTCTCTGGGGGGCCACCAGCCTTTTCTCTGCAATGACCTCCCATTACTGTGTCTCTGACAGCTTGTCTGGGCCATTAGTGTTTACTCCTTGAGGGCAGGGAGGGTCTTCTGTCTTTCTATCTCCCGCAGGTGGCATACAGCAGGGCCTTAATAAGTGCGTGTTGACTCCCCCTCCCAATGAGAGAACTCCCTCTACCTTTGCATCTGGGCGCCTGACCTGCAACTGAGCCTTGGAGGGTTGCTTAGGGTGCAGGGAGGTCAAGGGACTTGCCCAGAGTCACACAGCTAGCCTGGGTCAGGGGCAGCACTGGAACCCAGGACTCCTGACCGGGCTCAGCTCTCCATCCACTGTGCCCTTGATTAGAATGTCCACCCTCGGTGCTGGGAGAGATGCCCTGGGCCCCCCACTGGAGACCACCCGCAGGCTGACGCCAGTGCGTTCCGGTCTGGCATACGCAGAGGGGCTGCCGGAGCGGGCCGGTGCGCCATCTCCTCCGGCGGCCCCCACCCCCACGCCCGAGCGCAGCCCCGCGGCACTGCGCCTGCGCCAGAGCCTCGGGACTTCATCTCCCAGCATCCTCGGCTCGCCGCGGCACCCACGTGGGCCACTGGTCCCCTGCGGAGGCCTTGACAGCGCGAGGAGCATGCTGGGATTAGCTTGGACTGGCTCTCTGGATGCGCTCCTGCGCAGGCGCGGCGGTGCGGGCTGCCGAGAGCGCGCTGGACCGCGGTGGCCGCGAGCGAGGTGACGCTGGGGGGAGCCCCGGGGGCTCGGGGGGAGGGCGACCCCCGGCACAGGCCGCTGCCGACCTGCCCCGACAGGCCCTCCCCATCCCCCACCCTCCCATCCTTCTCCCTATCGCCCCATCCCTTCTCATCCTGCTTCATCTCCCGCCTCTTCCTTCCCCCCAACCCTCATCTCCCCCATCCCTCCCCATCTCCCCCATCCCTCCCCATCTCCCCATCCCTCCCCATCTCCCCCTTCTCCCCCATCCCACCCCATCTCCCCATCCCTCCCATCTCCCCCTTCTCCCCCATCCCACCCCATCTCCCCATCCCACCCCATCTCCCCATCCCTCCCCTTCTCCCCCATCCCTCCCCATCTCCCCCATCCCTCCCCATCTCCCCCATCTCCCCCATCCCACCCCATCTCCCCATCCCACCCCATCTCCCCATCCCACCCCATCTCCCCATCCCTCCCCTTCTCCCCCATCCCTCCCCATCTCCCCCATCCCTCCCCATCTCCCCCATCTCCCCCATCCCACCCCATCTCCCCATCCCACCCCATCTCCCCATCCCACCCCATCTCCCCATCCCTCCCCATCCCTCCCCATCCCACCCCATCTCCCCCATCTCCTCATCCCATCCCATCTCCCCATCCCTCCCCTTCTCCCCCATCCCTCCCCATCTCCCCCATCCCTCCCCATCTCCCCCATCTCCCCCATCCCACCCCATCTCCCCATCCCTCCCCTTCTCCCCCATCCCTCCCCATCTCCCCCATCTCCCCCATCCCACCCCATCTCCCCATCCCTCCCCATCTCCCCATCCCACCCCATCTCCCCCATCTCCCCATGCCTCCCCTTCTCCCCCATCCCTCCCCATCTCCCCATCCCACCCCATCTCCCCCATCCCTCCCCTTCTCCCCATCCCTCCCCTTCTCCCCCATCCCTCCCCATCTCCCCATCCCTCCCCTTCTCCCCATCCCACCCCTTCTCCCCATCCCACCCCTTCTCCCCCATCCCACCCCATCTCCCCCATCCCTCCCCATCTCCCCATCCCTCCCCATCTCCCCCATCCCACCCCTTCTCCCCCATCCCACCCCTTCTCCCCATCCCACCCCATCTCCCCCATCCCTCCCCTTCTCCCCATCCCTCCCCATCTCCCCCATCCCACCCCATCTCCCCATCCCTCCCCATCTCCCCATCCCTCCCCTTCTTCCCACCCCATCTCCCCATCCCTCCCCATCTCCCCATCCCTCCCCTTCTCTCCCATCCCACCCCATCTCCCCCATCCCTCCCCATCTCCCCCATCCCTCCCCATCTCCCCCATCCCACCCCCATCTCCCCATCCCTCCCCATCTCCCCATCCCTCCCCTTCTCCCCATCCCACCCCATCTCCCCATCCCTCCCCATCTCCCCATCCCTCCCCTTCTCTCCCATCCCACCCCATCTCCCCCATCCCTCCCCATCTCCCCATCCCTCCCCATCTCCCCCATCTCCCCCATCCCACCCCATCTTCCCATCCCACCCCATCTCCCCATCCCTCCCCTTCTCCCCCATCCCTCCCCATCTCCCCCATCCCACCCCATCTCCCCATCCCTCCCCATCTCCCCATCCCACCCCATCTCCCCCATCTCCCCATGCCTCCCCTTCTCCCCCATCCCTCCCCATCTCCCCATCCCACCCCATCTCCCCCATCCCTCCCCTTCTCCCCATCCCTCCCCTTCTCCCCCATCCCTCCCCATCTCCCCATCCCTCCCCTTCTCCCCATCCCACCCCTTCTCCCCATCCCACCCCTTCTCCCCCATCCCACCCCATCTCCCCCATCCCTCCCCATCTCCCCATCCCTCCCCATCTCCCCCATCCCACCCCTTCTCCCCCATCCCACCCCTTCTCCCCATCCCACCCCATCTCCCCCATCCCTCCCCTTCTCCCCATCCCTCCCCATCTCCCCCATCCCACCCCATCTCCCCATCCCTCCCCATCTCCCCATCCCTCCCCTTCTCCCCATCCCACCCCATCTCCCCATCCCTCCCCATCTCCCCATCCCTCCCCTTCTCTCCCATCCCACCCCATCTCCCCCATCCCTCCCCATCTCCCCCATCCCTCCCCTTCTCCCCATTCCTCTTCATCTCCCTCCCCATCTCCCCCTCCCTCTTCATTGCTACTAGCCCTCCCCATCTTGCATCTTCCCATCCCTCTATCCCTCCCCATCTCCTCCCCTTCTTCATCTCCCTACCCTTCACTTTTCTCATCCCTCCCCATCTCCCCTTCCCTTATCTCCCCCATCCTTCCTCATCTCCCCATCCCTCCCCACCTCCCCATCTCCCTTATCTTCATCTCTCCATGCCTCCCCCTTCCTTTATCTCCCCATCCCTCCCCATCCTTCTTTATCTCTGCCTTCCCCATTAATCTTACCTCATCTTCCTTCCTTGCCCCCCCCCCCCGCCTTCCTATCCCCAAGGCCTTTTCTTTCCTTTTTTTCCTCTACCCTACAGCAAAACCTACTCACCTTTCTCCTTCCTCCCCAAGCCATCTTAGGTTCAGTGATTCTGTGCTCATGTGAATGTATGATTGGACCCCGAGAGGACTGGTAGCTTGGCTGCTAATGTCTCTGAATCCACTGGGAACTTTGACTCTCTGAAGAGGGCTGAACTTAGGACTAGGAAGAGCCAAATTCAAATCTTGCCTGAGGCTCACCCTGAACCTCCTTGTCCTAAATTTAAAATGGAGATAACAACATACAGTTGGGAAGGTCCAAGGAGATAGCAGAAGCCTTACTAAAATGTTGATTATCTTCTTGCTGGGAGAACAGGGCTGTGATCTGAGATATGGTCAGTGTGTGACCTTTGTGTTCAGAAGAGTCATGGAACGGTGTCTTCCCTGGTTCCCACAGATGTATGTGTTTTCACCAGAACACTTGCTCACATGTCTTCCTGTGTGAGTATTGCACACTCTGTTATTCAATCATTTTTCAGTCATGTCTGACTCTCTGTGACCCCATTATAGGGTTTTTGTGGTAAAGATACTGGAGTGGTCTAGCTTATTCTTTTTGCAACTCATTTTACAGATGAGGAAACTGAGGCAAACAGAATGAATTGACTTGCCCAGGGTCACAGAGCTAGGAAGTATATGAGTCTGGATTTGAACTCAGGACTCCAGGCCCAGCTATGCACTATCCCCTGTCTGGCCAGCAGCAACTCTAGGGCTGAACTGAGATCCCTGCCAAACTGCTGCCAGGTGCTCCCAGCTATGGATCATTTCTCTCTTTCAGGACTCCTCGGCAGGGTTCTGGAGGGCGTTCCAAGCTTCTGGGTCCTTCCGTGTTAGCCTGGTTATCCCGGGGGTCCCAGGGACTTGGGATCCCTCCAGGACCACGCTTCCAGCCACAGAGAAGCCACCACAGGGCCACGTCATGGCCGTACTCCTGACCCTACAGGAACCAGTGACCCTCCTGAGAGTGAAGGTGGAAGAAGGTGTTCCCGGGCAGCAAGACTTCTTCCTGGGAGGAAACACCCCTGCCCCTGGGCCCGCTGGGACGTGCTTTGGGGGAGGACTCAGAGATGCATGGGGCCCAGGAGCGGGACCTGGGCTGGAGCCACCTTTCTCTGCTATACCTGAGAGGGTGGGCACCTGGGCCAAGGCACCGCAGCCTCCAGGCCACAGTGAGTACCAGGAGACTTGGACACCTGGGAGCATCCTTGAAGGGAAGGTTACTGGGAGGAAGAGTGGTGGATGAGTGGGACAGACTTCAGAGAAGGGAAGGGTCCTGGACTCCATGAGGAGGAGCCCCCAATGCCATTCAGCATTTGTGAAAGCCTCCCTGCCCTCCTAGAGTACAACAAACATTGTTTATAGGCTAGACACAAGGTCAGTTGGGGTTGAGGGGGCAGAAGGCCTCCTAAAGGATACTGTGATGCTTGTTCAATCAGTCACTATGTATTGAGCACCTCCTGGATGTCAGACACTAGACTAAGTGTTGGGGGCTACAAAAAGGGGCAAAAGACAGACCCTCCCTCAAGAAGCTTACAATCTAATGGGGGGAGACAACCTGCAAACTAATATATACCAGGCAAGTTATAGACAAGATAAATAGAAGATAATGAACAGAATTAAAGGGAAAGGCTTCCAGGATAAGATGGAATTTTTGTTGGGCCTTAAAGGAAGCCAGGGAAGTCAGTAGGCGGAGTTGGAGAGGGAGAACATTCCAGACATGGGGACATCCCAGGTCACTGGAGCTGTCCCCACCCACTTGGAAACCTCATCCTCCAAAGACTCTCTTGGCCAGGCTGACTTGAAATCCTATTTGGCCCTTGGTACTTCTGTGATTTCATTTTATTCTTCTGGAAGTTCTGTGAAGCAGAGAAGGTAGAGGCTGACCCCCTTTTAATTTTGTTCTTTTTTTAACTATAAATGAAGAAACATTAGCTGCAAAACGAATTTCATAACATCACACTGGTTGATGTTAGATCCAAGAAAAAGAGCTAGGCCTCTTGAATCCTTGGTCTAAGTTTCTCTGTTGGATTACCCAGCCTCTTTGAGAAAATGACTTATGGAAGTAACATCTCCAGAGAATTCAGAAAATGGGTTCTTTCCACATCCTTTGAGTAAGGAAAGTTAGGTTTCTTTGTTAAAGGAGATGGTCCTGCTTTTGTATTTGGCCACAAAGCCCTAATCCCTCTTCCAGATTTATTTCCAACATTTAGCAAATATTTAAATGCCAACCAAGAGATCTTACTAAGACTCTAGGAGGAAAAGTGGAACAGGAACACCAACATGAAGGGACCTGTTAACAACTGATAGATTTCCTTCTATGTGTCCAAGGACAAGGATCTAGCTCTCCCCTTTTCCAGGCTGAACTTTTCTCATTCCTTCAGAGATCTGCAAAACCTTGGACCCTCCAGGTTCTTACCATCCCCTGAAGGTGTTCCACTTGGTCAGTAGCTGTCTAGTTTTGTCTTATTTTTTTATTACTATCTTTGATTTTTAATCACCTTCATTTCTAAATGTATCCCTTCTCCTCAGTGAACTATCCCTTGTAACTTTAAAGAGAGACAGACAGATAGATGGGGGAGAGAGGAAGGGGGGAAGGAGAGAGAGAGAGAGAGAGAGACAGAGAGAGAGAGAGAGACAGAGAGACAGAGAGAGACAGAGACAGAGAGAGAGACAGAAACAGAAAGAGATAGAGAGAGACAGAGGCAGAGAGAGAGTCAGAGAAAGAGTCAGAAATAGTACCAGAGAGAGACAGAGACAGAGACAGAAAGAGAGTCAGAGAGCCAGAGAGAGAGAGAGAGTCAGAGACAGAGACAGAGAGAGAGCCAGTCAGAGACAGAGAGAGAGAGAGAGCCAGAGAGAAAGAGAGAGAGAGACAGAGAGAGAGAGTCAGAGAGAGAGAGAGAGAGAGAGAGAGACAGTCAAAGGGGGGAGCATTTCAACAAAACAAACCAACATCTAAGTCTGACAAGAGCACGGGCAGTATTGCTCCCCAGTAGTCCCCTATCTCTGCAGAAGAGGAAAAGGAGTGCGTTTCTCAACTTTTCCCGGGACTGAGTTTGGTCACAGAATTACAGCTTCTGTTCTGGATTATTTATGTGTGTGTGAATACATAAAGATATACTATTGTATTTTATATTGGACAATGGATTTTTGGGGTACAGTAGTCATCTTGTGTCTTGTTTTCTTGGTTCTGCTGCCTTTACTCCATATCGATCCATATGAGACTTCCTATGCATCTCTGAATTCCTCATGGTCCTCATTTCTTACAGCACAAATCTATTGGGTTAGTCAGGGTCATTCTTCTAACGTGATATCTAGAGTTATGTCCAATCCGTTAAAACAAATTATCGCTCCCCTTTGTGGTTCCCTCAGAGACGGATCTGCAGACATGCCCTCTGCCTGACCCCTTCCCCTCTCCCCAACCCCCAGCCTTCTCTGATAGCAGAAATGCCGGCCCACACAGTGACTGCCTGTGACCTTGGGGACAACCAGCCTCTTCCTTCACATCTGCTATCCCCGGCCTTGACTCAAACCAGAAGCATGTTCTCACCAGCCTGTGGGGACAGGGTTGCTAATTCAACCTCTGTGGGCCAGACTATACTCTTTCCCTCAGTCTACTGTGACTGCCAGGGTCCAGAGGTCCAGACAATGTGGGGAGCAGGAGCAGGAGCAGATGAACCGGAGCAGAGGTTACCCACACAACCTCCTGCACGTGGCAGGGTGATGGTTGCCATACCCAACACCGGTGCCTCCATCACTGTGACTCTCACTGCATCTTTTCTCTCCCCTAGAGCCTCCTTTCCAGGACTCTGCTCTCCACTGGCGGGGAATCCCAGAAGAAGAAAAAGAAGAAAGGCCTCTGAGAGCTGAACCCCAGGTGAGTCAGGGTTTCTTCTCTATCCCAAGGCAGTGAACACATGTCTCGCCACCACCCTCTTGAATAAAGTGTCTCTTCCTAGCCAGATTCAGAACCCTCGGCCCCTGGTAGATAGTAGGCTCCATGGGAAGTCTCCTTGCTTACTTCACGGCCTTCCTTCTGTCCACCCATTCACCCTTCACTCATTCATCCTGCAGATGTTCACTCAGACAGCATGATTCTCATTGAAGAGGCAGGAAGGAAGGCAGGACCCCCTCAGATAATGACCAGGGGCTTGTGGATAAGAGCCAGAGTGATCCACACACACGTGAGTGGAGGGTCTGGCTGAAGCTGGAGAGTTGTGTTGGGGGCCAGGGGAAGAGGAGGAGAGATCTCAGAAGGTTGGACTTGAGGTGTGAGCCATTAAGGATTCTTGAAGATCTTTGAACTCAGTGAAAGCAGTATCTTAGAAAGAGCTTGTGCCTGAGAGGGACTTCTGCGGGATTTCTCAAACCCATGCCAGCCATGCAGGTGTTTGGGACATGTAGTGAAAGGCAGCTTATGCTCTCTGGGGCTCGCTCTCCTTGTTAGTTTTTCCACTTTTGTTGCCACTTCCTCCTATTGACTTTAGTTATTCACCAAAGGATCGATGACCCCTTAGAGGATGGAGAAGAGAATTTGGGCCTCTGGTTCCCTGATCATGCTGAGGGTCAACCCCTGGGAAAAGAGGATGAGCTTAGGTCTGACAGGGAACATGAGGGAGAGGCCCCAAGTTCACAGGGAGGTGGCTAGGTAGGGAGAGAGGCAGCCGGAGGAGGAAGCCTCCGTTGGGAAACCTGTGAGGAGAACCAGTGTAGACACCTAGGAAGAGTACATCCCAGGAAGCAAGCCGTCCAGGGTGAGGGGGGAATAAAGACTGGCAAAAGTGGCTGGATTTGGCCAGTGACGAGTGGGTTAGTGGGAGTCCGATGCCAGTAAACTAAAGAGTGAACTCAACAAGAATGGCCAAAGAGAAACCAGCCATTTACCAGAGTAGGCAGCAGGTGGTCCTGTGCTCTGTGGGAGGCTGCTCCATGAAAGGGAGAGATGGGGGGTGAAGCCTGTGATCAGTGGCATCCTGATAAGGACATTGTTTGGTTTTAGAGAAAGGGAGAGAAAACATTACTACCTAAATTGGGGAGAGGGCTATCACAACAATGACCTTGTTGAACATAGCAGAGGGAGCTCCTTATGATCTTAGTTTCTAGGCCTAAAGGACTGTGACAAAGCTCTCTCAAGAACGTCACAAAGCCCCCCACTGCAAACGTCTCCCTGATGAAGTGGGCTCATACAAAGGTCCAGGGACTGCTAGATCCTTAATTGGGACAGGAGCCTCAGGGGGCTTCTGTCCTTGGAACTCCCACCAGATCCAATATCAAATGTTTCTTCTCATTCTGTCTGGGAGATCAGGTCAGATTTGGGAAATAGCGAGGGTTCAGGAGGAAAGATGAAGCTCTTTGTTCTAAGAGTACAGAGCTTGAGTAGGCTCTTCTCCTGGAGCCTAGAAAAGAAAATTGTTCCTAGATGATGAGGCATGGGAGACTAGGAAGGCTAACGAGAAAGGGCATGGTGGTGTCTGAGGGGCTTTCTGGACTGTATTCTTGGGAAGGGCGGTAGATGTACCAGTCCAGGAAATGTCTTCGGGCTAGAAAGATATTTAACTCTTGGGCAGACAATCCCACATTAGGAATTTCTGTAATGAGGCCTGTGTAAAGTCTAGGGGTGTGTTAAGGGTCCTCTTCTGGAATAGAATGTGAAGACTGGGCTTCAGAGAGACTCAGCTGCCCCTGGGAGTGGGTTGGTTGGGAAAAGAGTCAAGATGTAAGGTGATCTCCAGGGGGGATGGTTGGGGAGTGGGGCTCCAGATCCAAGATGTGGAAGGTCAGTAGTAGCTCAGATTGCTCCCCAACATGAGCCTTGTGAGGCAGGGCTGCAGGTGTGATTGTCCCCCTTTTTCAGGGGAGGTAAGTAAGGCTTTGAGAGACCAACCCACACTCACTTAACTGACGAGTATAGCAAGTAGGATTTGCATCCAGGTCTTCCAACTCCTGTTCACTGTGGTTAGTCTTCTTTCTTCCTTGGCTTTTCTGGAGCCTTCTGTAAAATGAACATCTGTTTCCACAACTTACAACAGACAGGGAAGATCCTACAGTGAAGTCCCAATCTTCACTCTGTGCAGCTCACTTTTCCTTTTAAAAAAGTAATAAATTCCTTGTGGGACTTTTGAAGCTATCCTGCTTCTTTGTGTTTCCTTCCTGCCTTCCTTCTTTCCTTCTGCAAATCCTTCATTGAAAAAAAAATAGTTTTTCAATGATCCTATTTTCTTTTTCTTTTTTTTTTTTTTAACAATTCTGTCACCTCCCTTCTCCACTCCACAAATCCCTACCACCACTCAAAAAGAGAAACAAAGCCCTGTTCTGAGTGGACATGCTCCAGAACACCTTACCACCTTGGTTGGACCTGAAGGTCTATGTCCTGCCTTGTTTTTGGTCCATCATCTCACCCTGGGCTCCCTAGGGCTTGTTTGAGGCAAAATGAGGCCAAGGGCAAGGGTCTGGCACCTTAATCAAGAACCTCAAAGATCCAAGAACTATGTTAATGGGGTGTTCTGGGGGGGGGGCATCAGCAGGGATGCTAATGTCTTTAAGGATGACAGCATGGGCAGAGGCAACCAGGACCCAGATATAGGTCTGCTGAGGCTGTTGACCCATGAACAGGGATCTAGGGGTCAGGGGCTTGAGGAGATAGGCCAGATGGTAGACCCTGATTAAAAATGAAAGGAGCTAGAGACTGGGGAGATTGCCCCTTGCCCTGGTTGTGGAGCTGAGCATCCTCCTGGTCTCCCTAAGAATCCAGGGTAGAAGAGAAATCAAAGTCTCCTCCAGACTCCACATCAGAAATTAGGGGGGAAGGCTGGGGAGAGGTGATAGCTCTAACCCTGAGAAAACACTGTCCTTCCCAGCATCTGCTTTGATTCTCACAGTGGGGTGCTATAATACTCCTTACTTCCAAGATGAGACCGAGGCCCAGAGATCATGGAATTTGATCAGCCAGTTCCTGAGTGGGGGAGACGGGCTTAGAACCCAAGACTTTGAGAGGCCAGGTTCCTGCCTCCTCTCCACTATTCCCCCTCTACCTTGTCAAGGTGAAGAGATGAAGGGAAGAGGGAAGACTAAGATTCAGCAAAGAGGGATTTTGCCTACCCAGGATGAGATTTTCTCCTGGTCACTGTGAATGGGGTCAGTGGATAGAGAGGAAGCTCAGGTCCTGAGATATGAGTAGGGTGAGTTGCATCTGCATGATGTGGACTGGGGGATCATGGGGACATTGGTTGGTGACCATGTTGGTCAGCAGTTCTCCATGAGTCTGTTTGAACCTGATCATGCTTAAAAATCATCCTTGGCAGGCTTTCTCCTGACCTCAGCTCCCTCCCCAGGCTGTTTGGCAGCTCTGGGAGAGGACAGTAGGGGGTGGGGTCCTTCACATCCACCCCTTGGCTCTTCCTGCTGCATCCAACTGAACAAAGGACCCACTCTAAAATCAACACTGTCCCTTCATGGCCAACACCCTTTTCTCAGTCCTCTTTCTCTCCTGACTGCACAGTTTCCCAATATGGCTCAATTCTGTCATTTCTGCTCCCGTATCTTCCTCTGTAGACTACACACACTACTTCTGCCCTTAAACAGACCCTCATCACTTCCCATCTGGTCGTTATTATAGCCTCCCTACCCCTACTCCTCCATATGACTGACAAAGGGATTTTCCTAAAGCCTGGGTCTGATGTGGTCTTCCCAACACTCACATAAGCACTGGATAAATTCTGGTGGTTCCCTGTTCCTTCCAGGGTCAGACCTAAAACCCTCCATTTGGCATTTAAAGTTATTCAAACCTAGTCTCCTTCTTCTTCCTCTCCTTCTTTTCTTCGTCTTCTCCTCCTACATCTCCTCCTCCTCTTCCTTCTTTTTCCTCTCTCTGTTTCTCTTTCTCTTTCCCTCCTTCTCTTCCTCCCTCCTCTCTATCTCCCCTTTCAGAGTCCTTTCTGAAGCTTTCATTTCCTTTTTATGCCCTCTTGATGTGGATATGTTCCTAGGTTCTCCCCTTTAAATTGTTTTCAGTCAATTCATCTTCGAATTCAGATTTGAGGATCTCCAAATTCTTTTTTTTTTTTGAAGATTTCCAAATTCTTCAAATGTAAATCTCTCCTCTGAGTTCATTTCCTTGTGGCACATCCAACTACCACGTCAAATTTGACTTGTCTAAAACTGAACTTATAATTTTTGTCTTTTAACCCCCGCTCCTGATTTCTTATTTTGTTAATAGCATCCCTTCCTCCCAGTCATGGTAGTTTGGAATCACAAGGTCATGGTGGACTCTCCTCTCTCCCAACCTTCCATGTTCAATCAGTTCCTAAGTCCTTTTAATTCTGTTTCCACATCATCTCCTTTTCTCTTTCTTGTCATCATCTTAGTTCAGACCCAAATCATCTCTTGCCTGAACTATGGCAACCGATTCCATATTGACCTCCCCCTACTTCTTTCTTCCATTAGCAAAGCCATCTTTTTAAAAAAATCTAAATCTAATGTCTTCAAAAATGAAAATTTCCATATACTCAAAAAAAGAAAGTTATCTTTGAAACTACAGGTCTCTATTGTCTTGCCAATAACTTTATAATGAATCCCACTCATTACTTTCAAAACTGTGCTTGTCTGGGCTCCCTTCTGAATTTTCTTTTCATCTTCTCTACATTTTTAAAGGGTTTTTTGGGGAGGGATATTACTCTCACTCTTCCTTCATACCCCAAATCCATTCAGGGGAGGAAAAAAAACCTTCTTAAGAAATAAGTATAATCAAAAATTTTTAAATGTAGGACCAGACCTTTGATTTTTATCCCCGTTCCCTCAGGAGTTGGGTTACATGCTCCATGATGGATTCTCTAGAGACATTGGTGGTTATTGCATTGATTAAAGTTTTCAAGTCTTTCAAAGATGTTTTTCTTTGTAATATTGTCCTCCCATGAGTTATTCTCCTGGTTCTGATCACTTCCCATACATGCTGCCCAGGATTCTCTGCAATCATCTCTTTTATCATTTCCTGTTATAGAGCGCTAATATTATCATCCATTTCTAGATTACAAACTGGGCCTCCTCCTTAGATTCTAATCCTTTCCTTTCCTTATTTTAAAATACTTAATAGGGGACATCTAGTTGGCATCTAGATAGCACAGTGAACAGAGCACCTGCCCTGGAGTCAGGAGGACCTGAGTTCAAATTCAGCTTCAGACACTTACTAGCTGCATGACCTTGGGCAAGTCACTTAACCTCATTGCCCCACAAAAACAAAAAGATAAAGTACTTAATAAATGTTTAATTCTCTCTCTCTCTCTCTCTCTCTCTCTCTCTCTCTCTCTCTCTCTCCCTTCCAAAATAAGAAATGTGTTGGGTCTTGGAATTATCTAATGTTGCTTACTTTCATCCCATTCCCATTTTCCTATCAGTCAGTAAACACAAAAATAAAGTGCTTACTGGGCTAAGCCCTGGATATACAAAAAGAGGCAAAGAACAGTCCCCATCCTCAAGAATATGAACCATCTATAGCTAGGATATATCAGAAATAATGAACAGAGGGAAGACCTTGGAACCTAGTGGGGAAGGCTTCCTATAGAAGGTGTGATTTTAGCTGGAACTTAAAGGAAACCAAGAAGATCAAGAGTCAGAGCAGAGAAGGGAGACCTTCCAGGCATGGGGACCGGCCAGGGAGGATGCCAGAGCTGAGAGATGGATAGGACAGCCTGGAGGCCAGGGTCACTAGATCCAAGAGTAAGTGTGGGGGAGGAAGGTGCAACAAGACTGGAAAGGATAGAGGTTCGCTGAAGGTCAAACCAATCCTTTTGTATTTGCTTCAGAGGAAATAGGGAGTCTCTGGAGTTTATTGAGTAGAATGATGACATGGTTGGATCTGACCTGTAGGAAAATCACTTTGGTAGCTAATGGAAGATGGATTAGAATGAGGAGAGACTTGAGGCAGACATCCCCTAATAGGTATTATAGTTATTATCCAGGGGTGAGGTGACGAGGACCTGGATCAGAGTGGGGGGTAGTGTCTGAGGAGAAAAGGGGTGAATTAGGGAGATGCCACAAAGGTAAAATCCACAAGCCTTGGCAACAGCTTGGATATGGGGGTTGAGAGATTGTGAGGAGTCGAAGATGACTTCTAGGTTGAGCCCTGGGGAACTGAGAAGATAGTGGGACCCTTGACAGGAATAGGGAAGGTAGGAGAAAAGGAGGGTTGGAGGGAAGGGGAATAATGAGTTCTGTTTTAGACATATTGAGTTTCAGATGTCTACTGCATATCTAATTCAAGATGACTGAAAGGCCATTGGAGATGTGAGATCGGAGCATGGAAGGTAGATTTGAGTATCATCAGCATAGAAATGGTCATTAAACCCATGGAAACTGAGGAGATCCCCAAGTGTAGTAGAGAAGGAGACGAGGACCAGAAGAACTCTATGGGACACCTGCATCAGAGGGTGTGATCCAGAGGAGGCTTCAGAAAAGGAGGCAGATAAAAGACTGTCAGAGAGGTAGGAGGAGAACCAGGAGAGGATAGAGGCCCCTTAACTTCATCTCTTTCCCATTTATTCCCCTGTTGTATTTCTCCATCAAAATGTTTGTGTTTAGGGGCAGCTAGGTGGCGCAATGGATAGAGCACCGACCCTGGAGTCAGGAGTACCTGGGTTCAAATCCAGCCTCAGACACTTAATAATTACCTAGCTGTGTGGCCTTGGCCAAGCCACTTAACCCCATTTGCCTTGCAAAAAAAATGTTTGTGTTTAACCATCTTTGAAATAAGACAGTGGTTCATCTCATGCTCACTCCCCTACCATCACTCCATGTTTACATAATCTTCATATCCAATTCAATTATAGAGCAAGTTCCAACCTCTTTTTCCTCCTTTCTACATTAATGTTATCCTTTTATCCTCCTTCCTTTTTTCTCTCTTAAAACCCTCAGAGCAGACCCAATCTACTCTCAGACCCTATTTAGCTTCCTCCATACTCTGAAGGGTCACATTTCCTCTCCCTCTATTAGAATGTTAGTGCTATATTTTCATATAAATTGTTTATATGGTTCATATCAATTTACCTTTTTTTGATTGTTTGCAGCTGAAAAGATCCATTCAGATCTTGTCCTTTTATCAGGAATGTTTGAAAGTCCTCTGTTTTATTAAAGATAAGTTTCCCCCAGTAGTATTCTACTTAATTTTTGCCTGTCCTTGGTTCTAAGCCTCTATCTTTTGTCTTTTGAACATTATATTTCAGTATCTTCTATAATAGAAGCAGTCAGGAGATTCTTCCCTTCCTCATTCTGAACCTGTATTTCTTTTTCTTTTAATTGAAGATTTTATTTATTTTGAGTTTTACAATTTTCCCCCCAATCTTACTTCCCTCCCCCCACTCCCCCACAGAAGGCAATTTGCCAGTCTTTACATTGTTTCCATGTTGTGCATTGATCCAAATTGAAAGTGATGAGAGAGAAATCATATCCTTAATGAAGAAACATAAAGTATAAGAGATAACAAGGGGTGGCTAGGTGGCACAGTGGATAAAGCACTGACCCTGGAGTCAGGAGTACCTGGGTTCAAATCCAATCTCAGACACTTAATAATTACCTAGCTGTGTGGCCTTGGGCAGGCCACTTAACCCCATTTGCCTTGCAAAAAAAAACCTTAAAAAAAAGTATAAGAGATAACAAGATCAGACAATAAGATATCATTTTTTCCCCCTAAATTAAAGGGAATACTCCTTGAACTTTGTTCAAACTCCATGGTTCTTTATCTGAATACAGATGGTATTCTCCATTGTGGACAGCCCCAAATTGTCCCTGATTGTTGCACTGATGGGATGAGGGGGTCCATCAAGGTTGATCATCAGCCCTATGTTACTGTTAGGGTGTACAATGTTTTTCTGGTTCTGCTCATCTCACTCAGCATCAGCTGAACCTGTATTTTAATAGAACTGAACAGTTTTCATTTATGAGTTCTTGAAATGTAGTATCTATGCTTTTTTATCATTGTTTTCAGGGAGTAATTCTTAAGTTCTCTCTCCTTGTCACATTTTCCACATTTTCAGGGAGTAATTCTTAAGTTCTCTCTCCTTGTCACATTTTCCAGGTCAGTTGTTTTTGATATCAGATCTCTTCACATTTTCTCCTATTTCATCAGTCTTTTGGATTAGTTCTAATGTTTCTTGCTGTCTCATAGAGTCATTGATTTCTGTTTGATCTATTCTGATTTTCAATTATTCCATTTTTTAAGAACTATTCTAATAGCTCATTCTGAACTATGCTAAATCTCTCCTCCAAAACTTTTATTTCATCTTTTTATCTTTTCCTTTATCTCTTCTAAAGATTATATAGTCCTCATGGAAAATCTGTTTTTTCCTTTGGGTTCTTTCTTATAGTTACTTTCTCCTAGACTAGAATACTGGGCATCCTTGATTTTTTTTAAATTTTTTTATTTAGTTAAGGTATTGGGGTTAAGAGTTAAGGCAATTATTAAGTGTCTGAGGTCAGATTTGAACTCAGCTCCTCATGACTCTAGGGCCGGTGCTCTATCCACTGTGCCACCTAGCTGCCCCCCATCCTTGATTTTTTTAAGAATTTTTTTATATACTTAATGATATATCACATTTGACTTAGTCATCTCTCTAGCTTTGGTTCCCGAATTGGGTCTTTGATCCTGGACCAGCTGCACCCCTTGCAGCACTTTTTAGATGGGGTTGATTTCTCTATTTGACCTTAGCCTGGGATACCAGGGAGCTTAAACGGTCTTCTACCTCCTAGGGTAGAAGTTCCCCACATCTTTGAGGTTTAAAGCATCATTCTTTCATTCAGGACAGAGGGTCTTTACAGTCCTATCACCTGAGCTACACCAATCTGATCCTTGACACTCCTTAGGGCTGCCAAGGGAGCCTAACCACTCTGGAGCCTTGGAGGAGGAGTTGTGAAGACACACCATTTCTCTGGCCAGTCCCTTACTGGCCGGGAGCCTGCAGCTCTGTTTGCTCACCTTGGCCCTGGCTTTGCTGGCAGTCTCCTTCCTTACTGCCTTTAGGATTCTAGGGTGGGTGGTTACATTTACTCTAGTTTCTCATTATTATTCTAGTTGCTTGATTATTATTTGGTTTGGAGTGAATTTTAGATTTTTGCAGAAATGGGTGCTTGGGAGCTGGGAAATCTGCTTCCGTTCAGGCAGCTCCCTGGCTGACCATTACCATCTTCCTCATGCCAGTTTTCCAGTACGCATGCTTTTGTTTAGGCTATTTTCCATGTCTGGAAAGAACTCTGCTTATATCTGCCCACTGAAATCCCCCTATAAGACCTAGGTTCTCTAAGAAACGTTTTTTGATCCCCTCCAAGAAGGGGATCTCCTTGGTTCTCCTTAGAGCATTTTATCTGGATGCCCACTTTGTCCCATTACAGCCTGTAGACTTAGCTCCTCAACAGCTGAGATTGTATCCTAATTTTCCTAAACCTCAGGCCTCCTTACTTTTAACACAATAATTTGTATTATCTCCTGTAAAAGTAGGGACCAAGACTGTTTGCTGGGCCTTGTTCTGTAGTAGGACCTCGAATGCTGGACTTGGACTGTCTGGAGAGAGCCAGATCCATGCAGACCCCTCTCTGGTGGCAGCTGGGTGTTCAGATCTCCACCACCACCTGTCCCTCCACTGAATGTTTGGGGTCTTTAAAGGAGGTACAAAGCCACAGACTCTTCAATCTAGAAAGAGCCATCAGTGCCATCCTGTGAACTCTTTCTGAATGGGTATCCTTAAGGAGCTATGGTCACTCAGCCTTTGCCTAAAGCTTTCCTACAATGGGGAGTTCAGTTCCTCCACAGTAGCCAACCATTCCTCTTCTGAGTCATTCAGTTTTAGCAGGTTTGTTCTTTTCATTATGCTTATATCTACTTCTCTGCAATTTCTTCAATTTATTCCATTTTCTAAAGGCCAAGAGAAACCTTTCATCCACACTCAAACCCTTTGCATTCAAGATAGCTATGGGGGCAGCTAGGTGGTGCAGTGGATAGAGTGTGGCCCTGAAATCAAGAGGACCTGAGTTCAAATCTGTCCTCAGAAACTTAATAATTGCCTAGCTGTGTGACCTTGGGCAAGTCACTCTTAACCCTATTGCCTTAAAATAGAAAAAAAGATAGCTAACCAACAAATTTCTGGAAAGCGTTTTCTTCTCTGGGCTAAATATCCTTTCTTCTTCCAGCTGATCTTCCCTCATAAGGCCCTTCACCATGCCAGCCACCCTCTTCTGGGCAGCCCCTAGCTTACTGATGCCCTTTCCAAAATGTGGTACCCAGGATTGGATGGCACACTCCAGATGAGGTCAGAGCATGGCAGAGGTCAGAGGGACTGGTAAGGTTCCCTTGATGTGGTTCAAGGTAACCATAGATGTTTTAGTTGCCATCTTGTACCACTGAGGCACGTTGAGTATCTAGTTCATCAAAACACCAGATCCTTTTCATACCCACTGTTAATTAACAATTTTTGCTATTGTTGATGTTCAGTCTTTTTCAGTTGTGTCAGACTTCTTGTGACCCCATTTGGCATTTTCTTGACAAAGACACCAGAGTGCTTTGCCATTTCCTCCTTCAACTCATTTTACAGATGAGTAAACTGAGGCAGACAGGGTTAAGTGGCTTGCTTAGAATCTCTTAGCTAGTGTTTTGATTTGAACTCAAGTCTTCCACCATACATTATGACACCACTTTGCTGCCCTAATTAACCATAGTTTCTCTTATACTCATGAACCAGATCTTTTTAAATCCCAAGTGTAAGACTTGGACATTTCTTCCTATTAGTCGCTGTATGTATTGTTCCTTTGGCTCTATTTTCTTCTTTCTGAATCACTTCATACAAGTCTTCCCACATATTTATGGGGCCTTCATAGTCATTCTTCTTTATAGTACATAAAGAATCACCAATTGAGATTTGGCAGTCTCCTGAGGGGCCTTTAATCTGTCCCCTGTTTTACAGTTAAGGAACTGAGGCTCAGCAAGGTTTAATAACTGCAGGGAGGAGACCCCCCAGATCTCCCCTGGAGTTGGTGCCCCTTCCACAGCACCCCATACTACAGTTTGCTCAGCTCTTGCCCAGTTAGACTCATGGTATGTTTCCAAACTTTTGTACTAATGTTAATATGATTTGGTCTTTTCTTGCTCTCAGTGACTTCTGTAATGGGGATTGCTTGATCATAGTGTGTAAATAGTTTCATCATTTTTCCTGCCTAATTCCAAGTTGCTTTCCAGAATGGTTGGGCTCGTGAATTTGCCTCTTTGCCAACAGTGATTAGACCCTCTGCTCTTCCTCTCCCAGGAAAGGACAATTGTCTTCTCTGCCCACCCCGGTTGTAACTCTAGCTCTGAGGCTGAAGAAAACTTGCAAGTTGGGAACCTGCTTTATCACCACCTGGTGAAAGCTTTTCTTCAGTGGCTGGGAGCAGGCAGGGGTGGGCAGCATCAGCAGGAATGTCTTTGGTATTTCAGGAATCAGTGGCATTCCAGGATGTGGCTGTGGACTTCACCCAGGAGGAGTGGGGGTACCTAGCCCCTGCTCAGAGGGACCTGTACAGGGAGGTGATGCTGGAGAATTACAGGAACCTGGCCTTCCTGGGTAAGGACAGCTTTCCTCGGGGACTCAGAATAGCTTGGTCGGCCGGGTGTCTTGGCTTTGATTGTTGAGAGCTGTGGGACCTGTTGAGAGTCCAGACGGGTTTGGTCTGAGGGTTCAGGGAATAGACATTCTACAGCCTGACACTGGCAGAGAGAGAGGGTTTGTGTTGTGTTGTGTCTGATTGGAGATGCCTGTTTTCCTGTGCTTCATCCATCCCCAGAGCCCCAAAGGGGTCGGGCAGACCACAGTCAGTGTGCACGGGGGTCTGGTTTTCTTTCTTCCCCCTATTTTTCTAGGCCATTGTTAATCCTCTGGGGGCACAGTTTGGACTCTCTCAGAGCTTTCTTTAGACACCCTCAACCTTTCTGTCCATTCTGTGATTGATGAAGGCAGGTTGGGCCAATGACTTTGGCTCTTGATCCCCTGAGCAAAGAGCCGAGTTTGAGTCTGCCATAGATGGGTGCAGATTGTTCAGTCTCACACCTTCCTAGGGAAGTTTTCAAAACTAGTCCCCAGGAAGCCTGGAGCACATTTCTGACATAGAAGGGACCATACCTTCTCAACCAAACCACCCCTTAAAGGTGACTGCACCTCTTAGGGCCCTTCCTATTCATCTCTGCCCATCAGGGGGTCTGGGAGGGGAAACGGTCCTCTGGCTTCCTCTGCTTCCCTTTGACATCCCACCAGAAGAGTATTAGCAGGGCTTTAGACTCATTCCCCCACTGAGCTAGAACAGTGAGCACCCCACATGCCATCTCCACTGCTCTCCATCTGGATGGATGCTCTCCATCCCCATGTCTAGATGAGGCTTCTCTCCCAGCAGCTGGGGCTGGACCTTTTCTTATCTTTCTCCACTGAAAGAGAACACAACCACTTAGACCCCAAGGAGGATGGCAGTTCTGCTTCTGTCCCTTGTTCCCTTTGTAACAACATGTTCCCCAGGTCCCTAACCTCCCTTCCCAAGCCCTTGCCTTTGGGTTTTGAGAGGTAACATCAACTTTTTGTATGTTCTTCTTCTATTAATGCCCTTCTTTCTTTGCCCTCCATCTTTCTCTTAGAAATAGATTCCTTTCTCCAAAACAAAGAACCATATTCTCTTGCTGAGGACAGACTTTTCTTCTTTCCACATGGATTTTCTTCTCTTACTTCCCCCATTGCCAAAATGCTTCTTCTGCTGCTTCGAAGTTGAATTGGTCCTTTCCCAGTTGATTAATTAATGCTGATTCTTCAAAGAAGCTGAATTGGTCCTTTCCCAGCTGATTAATTAATGAACTAATTCATTTTCATACTAGAAGTTTATTTCCAGTGAAGGTATTTTCCCCTGAGAAGGCATTTTTCCTGCAGGGATGTCCATAGGTCAGATGAGAGAGGATTCTTCCTTGGTTCTTCACCATGGAAATCCCCTGAGATATTTGAGAACCCTTAAGAATGGGGGTCATTCCAAAAGAAACCCTCGGTTTTACACTTAATCATTTCTCTGCACACCCCTCTACTCACCCTTCCTTTTTCCAGAAATGCCCTTTACCGAGGTAGTTAATGAGTTGGAATGTATATCAATCCTCTGTCTGTTTATCAACCATCTACTCAGGGTGAGACAATAGAAAAGCATCACATCTGGAGTCAGGACCTGAATGTGAATCATCTGTCCCTTGCTACCTGTGCCATTATGAACCAATCACCTGACCCTTCTGGGTCTCCATTTCTTCATGTGTAAAACTTCTAAGGTCCCTTGTTTCTCTAATTCTGCAACCCAAGATCCACGGGTATGCCATTGGCTGCACTTGTATTTTGGACTCAGAGCTATGTAGGGCACAATGTGGTCCTTGCCCCGTCCCTCAGCTGAGCATCTTGTTTTTGACACAGGGAGCCTTGGTGGTTCCTGAGCAGCTCTGGAAACCAAGGACAGAAGAATTCCACTCTCCTGGGGGCCTGGCAGGAGAGGGAATAGTTCTCTTATTTTAATTTCCTGGGAACTCTTGCAAATATACCAAAGTCTCCCCCTCATTCTTAGTCCAGGCCCCATTTTTTTTTAGCAACTGACCCAGGCAGACTAGGACCTTGCATAGGTGTTGCTACTGGTGATGGTCATATGTATGGAGCTGAAGGGGCTTCAAAGTGCTCCTATAATACAAACAGACAACTCCCAGGTCACAGTTAAATCCTGAGTCCCAGGGAAGCCAAGGCTCCCAGGAAGGACCAAGGCAACCAAGGTCCAGACATCTCTGGCCCCAGAGGCCCAGTGGTCAAGGCCTTTGGGCAACCAGTATTCAGTGGCGATTTATACCCCATCTGTTTCCAAAAACAATTTGCTGTGGCCAGTTATTTTTAAACATGCTTTTAAAACAATGAATAAAAAATCAACCAAATATTTATTGAGAGCTTAGCATATACCAGGAAAAGAAACAGTTATTTTGGGTAGAAATTTGAGCATATAACCAAAATCTCAGTATTAAGATCAGCATGTCCCTCAGCATGGAGGGAGGGTCCCCCTCACCTCCCTTAAGGACCCTGCTGCTCTTCTCTTCATCAAAGAATATCTTCTCCCTTAAAATTAAAAAAAAAAATTAAAAATTAAAATCCTTCATCATGAGGCAAGATGACAAACAAGAGTTGGTCTGAGTAGCTCATTTGAAGAAGTCTGGATGCAGTGTCCTCAGTTGCCTTGGGGCTCCCTCTGCCCCCAGTGCACAATCATCTTCTGCATATTGATTTGTGCTAGCATCTCACTATCAGGAGAGAATAAAATCCAGGTTCATTTTTCAACTAATACATTTCATTTTCCTACCGGAGATTTCTCTCCCCAGGCTAGAAGTAAGGTCATATTTCTATAGTAGCCTCCCCCTTGTCTTGGATCTTATCTACTCAGTGGGTCAGACATGATCCTCTGTTCCCTCTTGGTCAGTTCACAGTGGCATCTCTTTCCTTATTTAATGAAGCTGGTCTGCTTTTCCTCTTCAGAAGATATAGGCCACATCCTCAGGTACCAGTTTGTCAAAATGTCACCTTCTATAGATGTGACCGTGTTTAGTCTGCCATTCCTTCTCCAGCTTTTCATTTTGCTCTGTTATTTGAAACTAGCCTTGGACTGAGAATCTCTTCCTTATAGCAGCAGCTCTTCTGATCTTAACTGTGTTATCCACTGTTCCACCTTCTTCCTTCTCCTGCTGAGTTCTAAGCCATCCCAACCAGGGGGACAAGACCCAGAGAAGTCCATGAAGAATATAATTTGGCCATTTATATACCATGTGGATGTCCAGAAATACAAAGACTCTCCAAGACTTCTGGGGTAGAACAGGAACATCATTTATTTTCATAGCTGCAAGAAATGTTAAAGATTTTTTAAAACAAGCTTATTGTTTAAATAATTGGAATATGCCCTAGAGTCAGAAAGACCTGAGTTCATATCTGACCCCAGATACTTAATAATCATGTATCTGTGTGACACTTAATCCCATTGCCTTGCAAAACAAACCATAACTAAATAAATAATATCTTTAAAATAAATAAATAATTGGTATATCTTTTCCCATGAGCAGGACTTGTGGTTTCCAAACCTGATGTTATCTGCCATTTGGAACAAAGGAAAGAACCATGGAATCTACAGGGTATTGATAAGAGAAAAGTCCCAAGAGGTACCTGTCCAGGTGAGTGACTATAGCCATGGAAAGACCAGTTGGTCATTGTGGGCTTTGAAATGTTAATCAGGGACATCTTCTCCAAATATTAGAGTCTGCTTTTATCGTTAGCCCCTCACCAAAAGATGTCTGATTAGCCTGCTAGTCTCTTTTAAAAAATATTTTGCTTTTAATCGCACTTTTGTTTCTGAATAAATCCCTTACCCATTAACTATCTTCTTAAATGGATGCCCACCCGAAGTCTCAGGGCTGTGATTTCCTGACAATTAGAATTATCCAGAAGATGAGAGAGCTCCAAGAAGGAGTGCCTGGTGGCACTATCTGAAATCATTAGAGCTCTTATCTCGATCCCTCCATAATCTGTTAGATTGGCCGCTTCTCATTTCTTTCATGTGACAGCAGGACCAGCTGTGGGCCCTCTGCAGTTGGCTCCTCTCCCTGCTGCCATCATTAATCACAGCAAAGGCAGTTTGCCTGGGGCAGAGTGCCGTAAGTCATTCCTATTTAAGGTCTGTATCCATAGTTGGCTTCCCCCTTGAATGAATGGATGGATGGACATGATAAGCCCTTCCTGTGTGCCAGCTGGCACCATGCTGAAGGCTAAGGATACAAATACAAAAAACAAAACCACCCCTGATTTTAAGGAATAGACATTTTACTAGGGGAAGACAGTACTTTGGAGGACTGGTGGCCAGTCAGAGTTGTTTCCACAGTAGATTTCACAGAACCAGTGAGGAGGGCACTGTTAATACCCTTGCCAATAGTGCTGGGTTTGGTTTGATTCCTGGTCCCAGAGCTAAAGGTGGAAAACCAGATAGCAGCATGGCAAAAAGATGGCAGGCAGGGCTCCATTGGGCTAGTTATGATACCCAGGGCAGAGCTGGTTATTATGGGCTTATAGCTTCTGATCCATTGCTTCTCCTCAATCTCCTACTTCTCCCAGTCTTCAGGCAAAGGCTAGACAATGCCTTGTCAAAAATATCGTAGAGGAGATTCTTGGAGAAGGGGAGGAGAGGTTTTGAACTAGATGTCTGCCTAAGTTCCCTTCCAGACCTGGTTCTTGCTTTACCCCCCCCCCGCCAGGTCCTAATGGTGCTACTCAGTCAGGGGAAGTGGGAAGTATTACCCTCATTCAACCAAAGAGCTTCACTTGTCTTTGCTCTCAGTTTAGTGTGTCGAGGTCTGCTTCCCAAGTCAGACTAGTATTATAGAGCAGCCCAGGCCTCTGGGTCTCCTTCTAGAGGAAGGACCCACAAATCATGAGCTGAGAGCTAAACTAGTGGCCTGAGCTAAGAAGGATTTGAAACATTTTAGAGTTGGATTCAAAAACATAAAGACCCTTCTTAGTTCAGAGGTCATACAAAATCAGACGACCAGTCAGATTTGGCCCATTCCTGAACGAGAACAGAACATTTTTCTTTACAGAATTACAAAATATCAGAATTGGAAAGGAAAGCAGAAGCCATCTAATACACAATACCTAAAAAGAGCTGCGGGTGCGTGCATGTGCACACACACACACACAAACACACATGCACACACGGAGCCAGACACCCTTTGTTTGCTTGACTCAAGTGAGGGAGATCCACTCCTTCCTGGGCAGCTCATAAACTCCTTTGGGAAAAGAACAGATGTTTTGTCTATTTTTTTTTAAAAAGTCCCACCCTACAGACAACTTAAAAGATTAAGAGTCCTCCTGGTGCTATATGTGTCTGTGGTTTGTGAAGAATGACAAGGTGGCAAGTCAAAAAGAGGAGAGAACCTTCAAGAATGTAGAGAAGAGGATAGTGTGGGCAGAGGAGCATCTAGAGATCCATGGAGTAGCCAGGTACTGAAGTTCCAGGAGTGGAAGGCAGAACAAGGCCTCAAAACTAAGGCTACTTCTGCCTTATTCAGAAAGCCCTGCTGGGGCAGTAGGCAATGCCAGAATGATGTCAGACGGACAAAAGAGGCAGTGAGTGTATTAACCTAATAGAGGAGAGAGACCACAGAATAGATGTAACTGCTGATCTTGACACTGGTCCAACATGCTGCCTCAACTTTCCCACTATCTACCTCTTTTGAAAGAGCCAACAATTCTCTTTATTTTCTTAGTGTAATTCATTTTCTTTTTCTTTTTATATAGTTTTATTTCATTAACTATTTCCTGATTATAAGTAAAAAAAAATTTGTCCATTTAAAAAATTTTTGATTTCTAAATACTTTTCCTCCCTCCCTTCCCCTACTCCTTAAGAAGATAAGCAATACGAAGTCAACACAATATATTCCAATATTAACCATCTAACAATCATTCTTTTTGTTTCTCTCCTATCATATACTTTATTGGTTCTCTCTACACTTCTGTCCCCCCTTTTGTTTCCTAGTTTCCTAGTTTTTGTTTCCAGGATTCCAAGAGCTAGGAAAAACCTACTCCCCTGAGGCATTATTTTCAGTTTTACTATATCCCCTTTTACTGTGGAGGTTTCTTTTCGCTTAACACAATGAACAACGAATAAGAATTTTTTTTAATTCCTTTCAGCCTCGGAGACTAGGTCAGAAGTCAAGACATCAACTCCAAGGCAGAGAGTTTCTCGAAAAAACTTTTTCCACGGGCTGATAATGGAAAGAATCCCAAGGAATAGTCCCTTGTACTTAAAGTTGAGGGGACAAAATGAGGGCACTTTAAGCATAAAGAAGGGAAGTCAGGGGAAACCCTATGAATGCAGTGAATGTGGGAAAGGATTTATTTACTGCTCTGAGCTCATTCGACACTGGAGAATTCATACAGGAGAGAAACCGTATAAATGTAATGAATGTGAGAAAACCTTTAGATATTGCTCATCCCTCACTCAGCACCAGAAAATTCATATTTTAGAGAAACCCTTTGAATGTAGTAAATGTGGGAAAGCCTTTAGCGATAACTCAACACTCCTTCGACATCAGAAAATACATAATGTGGAGAAGACCTACAAATGCAGTGAATGTGGAAAATCCTTCAGCTACTGCTCAGCCTTGCTCCGACATCAAAGGATTCATACTGGAGAGAAGCCCTATACTTGCAGCGAATGTGGGAAGACCTTTGGGTACTGCTCATCCCTAATTCAGCATCACCGAATCCATACTATAGAGAAACCCTACAAATGTGATGACTGTGGGAAAGCCTTTACCGATAGCTCCAACCTTCTCCGACATCAAAGAGTCCACAATGTGGAGAAACCATACAAATGTAATGAGTGTGGGAAGGCCTTCAGTTACTGCTCGGTCTTTATTCGGCATCAAAGGATTCACACCGGAGAGAAGCCTTACGAATGTAATGAATGTGGGAAATCCTTCAGCCACAGCACGTGCCTTACCCAGCATCAGAGAACTCACACTGGAGAAAAACCCTATGAATGCAGTGAATGCGGAAAAGCCTTCAGCCAGAACTCATCCCTTTATTATCACCAGAGAGCACATACTGGAGAGAAACCATACAAATGTAATGTGTGTGGGAAAGCTTTCAGTTACAATGCTTCCCTCACCCAACATAAGCAAACACATACGGGAGAGAAGCCCTACGAATGTAATGACTGTGGAAAGACCTTCAGTCGAAGGACATACCTTACTGAGCATCAGAGGATTCATACCACAGAGAAACTCTTTGAATGCAATGAATGTGGGAAGTCCTTCAGCCAGAACTCATCCCTTGCTGAACATCAAAGATTTCATACTGGGGAGAAACCTTATGAATGTAATGAATGTGGGAAAGCCTTCAGCAAGAGTACATTCCTTATCCGTCATCAGCAAACTCACAGTGGGGAGAAACCCTATGAGTGTAATGAATGTGGGAAAGTCTTCAGCCAGAGACAGTCCCTTTATTACCATCAGAGAACTCACACTGGAGAGAAACCATATGAATGTGGTGAATGTGGGAAGTCCTTCAGCCGGAGCACATTTCTTACTCAGCATCAGAGAATTCATACTGGTGAGAGACCATATGGCTGTGATGAATGTGGGAGTGCCTTCAGTAGGCGGGCAGCCCTCACCAAGCATCAAAATCTTCACTGCAGAGGATATCTGCAGTGAATATGAGCTGGGTTTCATGATGATTTAACATTTTGCTCATATTTACATAGAATGGGGCTCTGGGTCTGTGTATCCATGGTGGCCTGTGCCCCAGGACCATCTGTGTTCATTACCTTTTAAGTAGCAGGCCCAAGCCCAGACCCATCCACCTGGGTGGACAGTAAAGGGGGGCAGAGTCAGGGGGCCCTTGCTTCAGTACAGTAAGTAGCAGGCCTCAGCCCAGGCCCACTCACTCTGGGTGGGCAGGAAAGGAGGGCAGAATCAGGGGGCCCTTGCCTCAGTACAATACAGGTTTCAGGTATCGTTCTAAAGGTGAACTACCAGTATGGTGACTTACCCTACAGATGCTGGAAAACATCAAAAACCATCCTCTACTTCTCTGTGAAAAGGTGAATCCACAAAGGATTTTATCACCTCAGTTTGGAGCATTTGAACCAAATAGAAATTACTATGGCCAAGCAAGGTGAATTTGGATATAACACAGACAAGAAACTGTTACTATGCCACAGGAGATTACATTTCAGCCAAACAAGGTGCATACTAAGAAAGTTTTTACAACTGAGGTGATTCAAACAGATCGATGAGTGTGAGACCATTGCTATTCCATTTATTTGGAACATTTCTCTTGAAACGATGTATCTAAGTTGTCTATATGTGGTCCTTTAAAAATAAATATATAAAACAATTTCTCATCCTTGATTCTGTAATGGCATTTTACAGAAAGATCTTTCTTTCTATAGATTCTGTTTAATGAGGCCTCATTTTTAGAGGTACATAGCAAATGCTGGAGGCTTTTTTTTTTTTGGAACTGATATTTGAATTATTGATTCTCAACCACATTTGGTTTTTGTTTTTCCTTCAGTGCCTCCTTGAATAAAATACAGGATATCTTGTTCTGATTTGTCTTTTTGGCAGATTGTCCCAGCTGGCAGACTTCTTCCCCTTTGTTTCCTTTTTCCTTAACGTGCCAATTTAAAAGGAGTTTCAGAGGCCATCAAGGTCTCCCTGGACCCCTCTCAAGATTCCCTTTCCAAAGAGACCAAAAAATCCCCCCCTCCAGCCTTGAAGACCTCTAGTGAAAGAACCACCCCTCTGCCCTCCACCTCTGGGGGGAACCCCTTATTATTTGGGGGATGCCTCTCAGTTTGAGAAATTCTGCTGAAATCGAGCCGGTGTGTTCTCCTGTTACGCCCAACCCTAAAAACAGTGAAGCCCTCTCCCAGCCCCCCTGATCCCCCCCCCAGGATAGCCGCCCCTCTTCCTCTCGCCCCCCAGCACCCTCATTTCACCGCAGGCGTCCTGTTTCTCAGCGCCCCTCTCTAAAACGTCAGGCCCATCCCCGAGCACCCGCTTGCGCCGCCCCGGGGTCCGGGGGGGTCCACCACCCCCCCATAATGAGCATCGCTGCCTCTTCGGGCAGGAGACCCTGGGCGGAGGTCCCAGCCCCCGAGCCCTGGAGGCTTTCCTAAAACAAGGCGAGTCTTTCAGGAGACAGGCGTTTCAGCCGCTGTGCCTTTGTATCACCAGGTCTTGTGACAGCTTTTACGAAGGGATGGTGATGGTGAATGGAAAGATGAAGGCACGAAGCATCTCCCTTCCAAGGACCACAGGGCGAGCGGGCTCCCGGACTACACTTCCCAGAATCCTTGTGCAGAGGCACATCCGGGCTCCTGGCATCTGTTTCCGAAGCCTGTGGCTCTCCCCGGTCCTGACTAGAGCGGCGGAGGCCTCTGGGAAAGCCCCGGGGGATGCTGGGACTCGTAGTGCGTGGTGAGTTCCGCGCAGGCGCAGTGTTGCAGGGGCCGGGCGGGGGTGGGTTGGGGTTCGGGTAGTTGGGGGGTGGGGGGAGGATGAGCGAGGATCCTCTTTGTCTCCTCCGATCCCCGGCCGCTGAGGCGGTTTCGGCCCCGGCTGCCCCGTCCCTGCCCGGCTCTGACCCCGAACCCCGAGATCCTGCGGCTGCAGCCGGCCGGGGGAGGAGACGGGAAACTGCGGAGCCCCACCCCCACCAAGTCATCTGCCCCCTTCACTCTCTCCCTCTCCCTCTCATCCTCCTCTTCCCTTCGTCCTTCTCTCCCTTCCCCATTTCTTCCCTCCACCCAGTTCTCTTCAATTCATCCTTTCTCTTTTCTCCCCCCCTTCTCTTGCTCCCCCTCCCCAAATCCTGCTCCCCTTTCCCACCTCTTTCCCACTCTCCTCTCCTCCAAGTGCCTACGGAAGCCCCTGTGTTTGTATTGAGCGGCCACTTTGGGGGTCTCTGCCCTACAGGTGTTTTCTGAGGGGGTGTGACTAAGAAAGGTGTCTGGGTTCAAGGAGCCGCCTAGGTCCCTTCTGATTGTGAGGGGAAAGCCCAAGCCGGAGCAGTCTGTGTGTGTATGGCTTTTGGCACAAGTGTGTTACATGAAGTCTTTTCAGTTAAACATGTATGTGTGTCTTTGTGTATGATGCCATAGTTCCAGGAGCTCTGTGGATCTCCCGACAGGTCGTTGCCACCTCCCTGGTGCCCACTTTGTTGGGCCCTTTTACTTGGCAAGTTTTCAGCAGGACTCCGGAGTAGATCTGGGTGCAGGACCCTTCCAGTTGACCTTTGATCTGAAGAAGCCCTAAGTTGGGCTATGGCCACCCTTGTGTCCCTCCAGGTCTCAGCCACCCCAGAACAAGTTGGGTTCCTGAACCCAAAGGTGGAGGAAAATGATCCCCGGCCTCGGGGATTCCTCCAAGGAGGGGACCCAACTGCCCCCAGGACCTCTTGCCTGGGCTTCCAGAGAAAACCCAGAGATCCACTTGATGGAGGGAGGAGTGGATCAGAGCTATCCTGGACCACCTTGCCTGGGACGATGGGGACCTGCCGGGGACCACAGCATCCAGAACCCAAAGATTTGGCCCAGATTCTTGAGAGGAAAGGTGAGACTGACAGGAATCAGGGAGATTGACAGGGGTTGGGGGGGCGGGGTGAGTAGATAGGGATGGTTGGTTTGGGGAAGGTGATGAGGGACAAGAGTTGGATTTGGGAAGGCCAGAATTCAGATCCTTCCTCTAAAGCCCCCTTAACCTTTCAGTGACCCACACCCACATCCAGAAAAGTCTCCAAGACCAGAATCCTTAATCTTCTTTGTGTCCTAGGCCCCTTTGGCCTCAACCTGGTGAAACCTGTGGACCCCTTCTCAAAATCAAGGTTTTAACTGTATAAAGTCAAGTACATAGGATAACTGAGCCAACTAATGTATTGAAATACAGGTGTCAAGATGGTTAAAAAAAAAGAGTTAAGGGCCCCCCAGATTAAGAAGCCAAGCTCTAAGATTCTAAATTATTGCCAAGGTGAAGATCTCCTTCTGTGAGCTGATGGAATCACAATTTTGGACCAGAACAGAAAACTACCTCTCACGCCATGTAGTTTTGTGGCTCAAATGAGATCATGAATCAGAAGAATTTTACAAATTTTAAAAGACCCCACCGATGTCAGTCATCATTGGAAAGGGTAAGGAAGCCAGGCCCTTTTGCATGTGGTCCTTCCAGATCTGCTGTGGGCAGTAATGCACCCCCCTTCTCCAGGAAAAAAAAAAAAGGTTTGTTGGGGGGAATATCATCCATTATATCTAGGCAGGAGGCACAGTTGAAAAGAGTGCTGCTCTGAGAGTCAAGGCGGCTAGGTGGCGCAGTGGATAAGCACCAGCCCGGAGTCAGGAGTACCTGGGTTCAAATCCAGTCTCAGATACTTAATAATGACCTAGCTGTGTGGCCTTGGGCAAGCCACTTAACCCTATTTGCCTTACAAAAACCTAAAAAAAAAATCCTGTGATCCTGAGCAAGTCACTTAACTTCTGCCTCAGTTTCCTCATTTCTAAAATGGAGATAAGCATAGTACCTACTTAGGTGAGGATCACATAGTCTTTGAATTTGACTTTCCACATATCCCTTCGGTGGTCTTTTGTGGTTCTTCCTGGAGTCCTCTGAGTCAAGTAAAGCAGATGTGGTTATCTCTGATTTACAAACAAACAAAAAAAAAATGAGTAAATGACATGAAACTTCAAGACCAGGTCTTTTGGAGACAGGAAAGGAACCTGGGACTCCTGTGTTGTGTACCAAGGCTTCTCTCATAATGAAGGTGATCTCTTCAATGGCCTGATTTCTAAAAAGAACTCAGAATATCGATTCACATTTTATGAATTAGAAGGGTGACTAGAGATAGTTTTTCCTTATCAAATATGGAGGAATCTAACACTCTTCACACCACCAGACAGCCTTGGCAATAGCTTTCTCCTTATGACCTCTATTCATTGACTTGGAAAGACAGAATCGAAGCTTCCAGGGGCCCATTCCCTTCTCTCTTTAATGACTCTGGTAGCTCCTCATCAGACCTTAGGAAAATCTTAGGATTTCCAGGCAGGAATCTCCTTCACCTTGACCTCTGGTGGGTATTCATCTAGACTCTGCTGGAATACTTCCAATGACAGGTAATTTCCATGGATTGTTAAGCTGCTTCTTGGCCTGCTCTGATCATTGACCCCACTTCTACCTTCCTGTCCTTGGTTCTAGTTATGTGGCTTAGAACCAGACAGAATACCTTTGGCTTCCTCCTTGAATCAGTCAGTGACATCCATCAACCTTGCCCTCTCCAGGGCACACCTATCCAGTAGAGAATCAGGGATACTTAAAGTTGGAAGATCATCTAGTATAACCATGTTATTTTAAATAACAGTAGCAAAGATCCAAATTGAGCCAGAAATGGTCTTTGCCATTTTTCCTAACCACACCATGTTTCCTCGACTTGTCCTTATCCCTCTCCTCTGCACAGTCTCTGATGGGGCAGTGTCAAAAGAATCCAGGTCTTTCAACAACTATTTCATATTCCACATTTGCCCTATCCAACCTACCACTCCATACCACTGGGGCTATTATTGAGGCAGGCCCATGCAAACCACAGTAAAAAAGATGTTTCTATGATATTTTTAAATAAATTCTGGAGTTTATTCTTTAGAGTTATTATCCTCAAGAGTCTTGGCATCTACTATTATGGAGATTCATCTTGTTAGTTTGGGTCCATTATGCCATTCTATTGGAATTTTAATTCAGCTCACAAATACATTTGCTACTCTTCCCACCTTGGTGTCAGACATACATTTTCTAAGCATGCCTTTCTGTCTCTATTCATTAATAAGAAATATTGATGAGAAGAGAGCCAAGGGTAGGGCCCTCTTGGGGTATATACCTGAGATTTCGGGCTGATACTACCTGCTACGCCTGTGTCTTTGAGCACTGATTGAGTGAGCAACCAAGCAACCTCTCCGAATTATCATTCATCCCCCATTTCTACATCTTGTCTGCAAAGTTGTCATGACACACTTTGTCAGCAGTTGGGCTGAAATGCAGACAAGTATTTTAGGCTGGAGCTGGCCCCCTGATTTCCTCATTCAGTCACTATTTCCAAAAAAGGAGAAGATGGCATTAGCTTGTCTCGACTTGTGTTCACAAAAGTTGTTCCTGGCCCCTTATAAAACATGGTTTTGGTTTTTTTGTGCTCATCATGATCTGCCTCATGATCTGTCCTTGAGTTATACGGATGATTAAAATCAAGATCATTTGTCTACAATCCCTCTCTTTTGCTTTTTTTTTTTTAAATCATTTAGGGGCGGTTAGGTGGCGCAATGGATAAAGCACCGGCCCTGGAGTCAGGAGTACCTGGGTTCAAATCCGGTCTCGGACACTTAATAATTACCTATCTGTGCGGCCTTGGGCAAGCCACTTAACACCATTTGCCTTGCAAAAAACATAAAAAAAAAATCATTTCCCATTCTCCTGTCTTTTTAACCTATTTCTCCATTCTTTCCTAAAGATTAATGATTGCCCCTACGAGCTCATCTGCATTGCTTCCAGGATTCAGGTAGGGGGTTTGTCTGGACATGAGAACTGATATTCTCCTAAAGCTCCAAGTCCTTCTAAAGTTCACCATCTTAGAATCCAATTCCTTCTTAACTGTGTATGTTTTGCATTTTCTCATTTAATCCATTTATTTTTTCATGGAGAAGACCAGAGCAAAAGAAGAATTGATGAGTTGTGCCTTCTCTCCTTTGTCTTTTGACATATACTCAAGCCAGAGGACCTTTGCCTTCTCCGTTCTTGCCCTGAATGCATCTCCAGCATTTCCTCAAACATTTTCCTCTCCTCCATTCAGGTTCATATTCCCCACTACTTAGTAGTAGTCATGCTGGACAGTTACCTGGCCCTTCAGAAAGTTTTATGGAGAACCTTCATAGAACACAGCATCATCCTGTCTGATTTTTCCTCTCTGAGAAAGACAATTCTAGGTGCTTGGAGGACCTCTAAGAGAGAGTAGGATCACACAGCTCATGTGCCACGACTGAGGTTCAGAAGTGACCTCACCCCCCTTCCCATGTTTGAGATCTGGGCACAAAGAAGGGGAGGGAGGACCTCCAGCTCCTAGCACTCTCATCATTTCTTCCCAGGCTGCCCAGATAGCAGGAGAGTCCCGTCACTAGCATGCCTTCAGTTAGTCATTCTGGAGGGATGGAATAAAAGAGAAATACAAGTGAGAAAAGCCCTGCCCCCAGGGAGCTTCCATTCTATAATATTTGGATTCTGCTACTACTTGGAGCAGTGGGTAGAGTGCCAGACCTGGAGTTAGGAAGGCTTTTGTCCTGAGTTCAGATCTAGCCTAACATGCCCTAGCTGGGTGACTCTGGACAAGTCTTGGTTTCCTCATCTGTAAATTAAGCTGGAGAAGGACATGGACAAACCACTGCAGTATCTTTGCCAGAGAAACCCCAAATGGAAGTACAGAGAGCTGGATACAACTGAACAACCACATTACTTTAATCCATATTGGGAAAATTTCCCTTAGAGAGTTCGGAGATCTGTTTATCAATCAATAAACATTTATTAAGCACCTAAGGCATGCCAGCATAATTCTGAGTGTTGTTCTGTATTGCCACAAAGACATCATGTCTGTCTTTGTCCTTTATTGTTGCCCAGACATGCTCTATGGTTCCTTGGATCTCCATGGATTTCTTCCAAGCCATGTTAATGACTGCCAAGTATTAGCTGGGTTCTAGGTGGGCCATCCCAGAGACCCTCCTTGACCTTTCTCTTTGTGGAAGAGTTGGGGGTATCTGAGCTGATGAACAGGACAGTAGGACTGGTCTCCTTCATGGTAATTTGTGTTTCCCCAGCTCCACTGCCTGAAGACTCACCCTTTGCCACAGAGGGGAGCACCAAAGAAGAGGGAATAGCTGCTGGGCAGCTACCGGTCGGCTCTCAGGTGAGGTGGGTTTGTTCTGCCCTGTCTGAAATGCCAGAAGTGGGCCCCAGAGAGGCCCCAGAACCCTGAACCCCTGTCCTCATCCTTAGGACTCAGGGCCTTCCAAGTGGAGAATGGATTCATTCCTTTATTGATCTCCCTGGCATTGCTGTGGCCCCAATGGAGGCAGCATGGTCCATTGAAAAGAGCCTTGGCTTTGGAATCTGCAGATCTTTGCCACTTGGGCTTAACCTGAAGCTCGATGACCCTCATGTTCCTCTTTTTTGAAGTGGAAGAGAGAGGGTTGGTACTGAGCTAGCCAGCCTCTTGGGTCTCTGCCTGCTCTTTACTAACTCTGTTCTGGGGGCACTGTCTAATAGGAGCTCCTAAGGACAGTCCATCATTAAACACCATCCCTTTCCTCAAGGGTTGCAATCTCTTTTGGGGGGACTGAAGACAACACACATGCCTTAATTAATCCAAGGATTAATTATGTCACATATAGATAATTCTTTGATGCTGAATGAGTTCTTTGCTCACCATTGTCCTAGAATATTTTATCGTCATTTTATAGATAAGCAAATCAAGGCCCATGATTATAGAATAATGGAATCTTAGAGGTTGTAACTAGGCAATGGGCCTTGCAGCCTGAACCTGTTTGTATTTCATTGTGAGCTGCTTGAGGGTAGGACTCATCCTTTGCCTTCTTTGTATCCCTATCACTTAGCACAGTGTCTAACAGATATAATCATTGGTTGTTGTTTAGTCATGTTCAGTTGTGTCCCCTGTGATGGCTTCATGTCACAGATGAGGAAACTGAGGCCATTGAGACCAGGTCACCCAGCTAGTAAATACTCTCTCCACTATGGTGCCACTGGACCCATTAAATGTTTATTAACTGACTGTTGGGCTAATTTTTCCTGACCTCTAGAGACAGGGAACATGCCCCCATTCCCTGCCCCAGCCTCCTTCGTTTTGGAACAGGGCTCATTGTTGGGGAGTTTTTCCTTACATCAATCCCAAATTTGTAGCTCACTCCTAGTTCTCCAGAACACAGAAGAACCTCATGGAAGACTGTACAATTGTCCCTCCCAAATTTTTTAAAAGTTAAATTTCATCAAAATTTTTCTACCTTTTTTTTTTTTAACCTTCAGAATTTCATTCTCAGAGTTCCCTCTCTGTCTCCCTGGACTACCACTCTCATGTCTACCTTCAGTGAACCTCCTCCTCAGGCTAAACATCACTAGTTTCCTTACCAGCACTGGTCGGCCCTGTTACCCAGGCCTCCTACCACCCATCCTTCCCTGCTGTGGCTGTGTTTCACCTTGTCTTGGCCTTGTGGGCAGAGGGCAGCGAGGCTGGGGTTGTTTTGTCTCCCTCATTCAGAGAGAACACAGTTCCTGGTGCAGCTTGGGGGGCAGGGGGGCATCAGCCTTGTTGGCTTTGTGACCTCCTTGGGCTGACTTATATAGAATAGCAAGCATTTAGCACCCATCATTTCCCCAAACTCTTTGAAATCTGATTTCCCCAGATCTAAAGTGTACATCAGACCCTGCTCAGTTCTCCTCTTCTCTCTGATGTGTTCTATAGTATAGTGATCACTTGTCTCCAAGATTTCCAGATTTCACAGCTATTAAATGTCATTTGGGATTGGAACCCATGTCTCCTAAAGAATTCTGTTTCCATCCTAAACACCACTTTCCATACTACAATACCACTAAATTATAAGTGATATAAGGATTCTGGAAAGGTGAGCTCAGTATGGGCCTGGCTTTTGGGGGGATGGATGGAGGAAGACAGGATTGGTTCTTCCTCCCTAGAGCAGAAAGAATTAATTAATAAGAGAGAAGAGGGTCTCCAGATATGGAAAAATACAGAGAAGTTCAGGAAGAAAAGGGAGAGAATGACCCAACAAGAAGTCCAGCCTTGGTGAAACACCCTTGAGGGATTATTGCTTCTTTACAGAATTCCAGGGGAAAGTCCTTACTCAGGAATATAGGCTAGTCCCGTTGTCCTTCATGGACTCGCTGTATTGTCCACACCAGCTTCCTCCAACCACCTGTGGCTTTGCTTTTTCCCCAGTCAGTCAAGGCCTGGAGTCACTACAGTCACTTGTAGTCCTTTGGTCTTCATCCCCCTCTGGCTCTTGTTGTCTACACCCACAAACCTTAAGACCCTGAAGGTAGAGAAACTCTGATGATGCAGTCTGGTATTGAAAATGAAGTTTTTATTGGGCTTTGGCTATGCAGCCTTTAGGGGAGATCTGAAATCAATCCCCGCTTGCTCCCTCAGTTCAATTTCACAAGCACTGTTAAAGGATTGATATACCAGGCCCTGAGGCTAAAAACCAGCAGTGGACCAGGTCCTGCCCTCCAGGAGCTTCTATTCTCCAGGTACAAACAGCCTGGACACAGATAAAGAAATATAAAATATATACAAAGTGGACATCACCTGTGGCTCAACCCCCAAAAAATCATCTTTCTGATTTGTTTTTCCCCCACCCAGAGTTCCCGCTGGGAATTTCTAAATGTGGATAAAAGGCAACAAATCCCCTACAAGCACCTGGCTAAAAAGGTATATTCGTTCCAGGACAACCTCTCTTTCACTTCACAAAACACATAAAAGACTCAGGTGGTCAACCATCAATAGTCAGTTGCCTTCTGTTCCCTCTGGACTTTCCCTCATCTTCTCCTGTCATCCCCCAGCCTGTGGTTCCGATCCCCTTAGAAAGGAAGTTGGGATTGGCCAGGAAGGCGAGTCCTAAGGATGCAGACCAGCTTCAAGCTTTTTCTGGTTTCGTAGGAAGCCCACAGCCGGTAATCCATAAAACATTCAGTTTCTCGAAGGATGTCAGAACCATTTCTTCTGCCCCTTGACCCCAATCACTGCCCTCCACCAAGGTCAGATGGGGGGATGGGCCCTGGGCAAGCCTGCATGCATGTGATGTTTCAGGAGCCAGTGACCTTCCAGGATGTAGCCGTGGACTTCAGCCAGGACGAATGGGGGCTGCTGGACCCTGCACAGAGGGACCTCTACCGGGATGTGATGCTGGAGAATTACAGGAACCTGCTCTCATTAGGTAAGGATGGTTTATCCTGAGACTCAGAATCTCCCCTTCAAAGTACCTTGGTCTCCTGAAGCTCTGGACCTTCTGGAGATCGACTCTATCCTTTATATTGGAGCTCCAAGGTTATATTCCCAATCCATCTGTGGCCCCTTCACAGTGTTCTACTTCTGTTCTCAGGACAAACCCTGTGTTTTGCAGAATTTATAGACTGATTAGGCTTTCCTCTGGACTGTCCCCTTATTCTCTTTCCCCAGGGTCCCTCCCTTGCTTGGACAAACCCTTTTTTTCTCTCTGAACCCAAACCAGTCTCCCTCCCAAACATCTCAGAGGTGCCCTCTCTAGCCCAGGCTCCAGGGCTCTTTTCTACCTTGCAGGCTGTCAGCTCTCTTCCCTCCTGGCCAGGGGGCTGGCACTTAGCTCTTAGCTGACTCCCTTTTCCCCAAGCATCAACAGACACATCCCATTTCTCTCCCCATGAGCAGGGCTGGTCCAAGCACAGCTTGATGTGATCTCTTGCTTGGAACAAGGGGATGAGCCATGGAAGCTGGAGAGAGAAGACCTCAGAGGTACCTGTCCAGGTGAGGGAATGAAAAATTTCGGGAAGTGGTGAGTACTGAGAGTGACTACTTGTCAGGGACGGGCCATCTGGGGATCCTCTGCCCAGGGTCCCCAAGCCTAGGGGACCTTTGAGAGTATAAACTGAAAGTGATCATGAAGGGATCTTTATCTCCATGCCTGTCTTCTTATTCCTCAGGCCCATCCTCCCTTTACATAAACCCCATCTTCCCAGCATCCCCTTCCTCAGTGTCTCCCCTTCTTCAGTATTATCCCTACTTTAGCATTATCCTCCTTAGCATCCTTCTCCTGGTGCTCTGTGGACCACACTCCCATGACCATTATTCCATGACCCTGCCAAGTCTGACCCTTGTCCCAGATTTACCATCTCTGCCTTTAAATATCATAGATTTCTAGGGGCAGCTAGGTGGTGCAGTGGATAGAGCATCTGCCCTGGAGTCAAGAGGACCTGAATTCAAATCTGGCCTCAGACACTTAATAATTGCCTAACTGTGTGACCTTGGGCAAGTCACTTAACCCCATTGCCTTAAATTTTAAAAAAAGAAGGAAAGAAAACCTTGCACCTAAATATCATAGATTTCTTTCCCCATTTAAAAACACACACACACACACACAAAAGACTCTATTACCTTTTTTTTTCTTCTTCCTTTTGTCTAACCATGGGAATGAACTCTACTCCCTACCTTCCAGATCCTTTTCCTAACACCCTTCCTCAGCCTGGCCTCCATCCTCCCCACTCTGCTGACACTGTTCTCATCAAGGTCTTCTGACCTGCCCAGACCTCATGGTCTTTCCTCAGTCTTTGTCCTTCTGGACCCTTTCAGTACTCTGTGGGTTACTGACTTTTTTTTAGGTTTTTGCAAGGCAAATGGGGTTCAGTGGCTTGCCCAAGGCCACACAGCTAGGTAATTATTAAGTGTCTGAGACTGGATTTGAACCCAGGCACTCCTGACTCCAAGGCCCGTGTGTTATCCACTGCGCCACCTGGCTGCCCTGGTTACTGACTTTTAAATTAAAAACCAAACCCTCTTTCCTCCAGTGGCCAGTGTTAACACTCAGAATGTACGGAACCTCTGTTTGAATTCAAGGTGCTGACCCTACTGAGGCCATTCTTGACCTCATAACTACTATTCCTGGATTAACAATGGGATCCCTTGGGTTTGGGCAAGAGAGACAATGACCCAGGTGAGACCTGGGGCGAAGACACAGAACTGTTACACAAGCTTTCCCTGCTCAAGGAGACCCTGCTCCTAATGCAGTGGATCTTTGGTTTTTTCTTGGGGGTTTTTTTAATCTCAACAACTGAAATAAAATGAGGCACATAACTTTAGACTGCACTTAAATGTTAAAGTAGACAGCAATAAGCTATAAAGCAATAAATACATATAAAATTTAGCCACGTGTTAAGAATAATAAATTATGTGATCTTGTCTCCTTCCAAGCTCTTCCATCTATTATTTTGTATAGTAGGTCTTTGTAGGTAGTTTGTGGTTGTGGTTTTTTTACATCATCTCAATGTTTATCATTCTTTTCATTCATTTTTTCTTTGCTCAGCCTCACTTAGTCTTTTCTGATTTCTCTCTTTGTATTCAAATATGTCAATTTTATAGCAAAGGAATTTCCCATCATACTAGCATACTACCCTTTAGTCAAGTATTACCTAACTATTGGGTTGGGGAGGCTAGGTGGCACAGTGGATAAAGCACCAGCCTTGGAGTCAGGAGTACGTGGGTTCAAATCCAGTCTCAGACACTTAATAATTACCTAGCTGTGTGGACTTGGGCAAACCACTTCACACCATTTGCCTTGCAAAAAACCTAAAAAAAAAAAAAAAAGGATTACCTAACTATTGGGTGGCTAGGTGGCACAGTGGATAGAGCACCAACACTGGAGTCAGGAGTACCTGAGTTCAAATCCGGTCCCAGACACTTAATAATGACCTAGCTGTGTGGCCTTGGGCAAGTCACTTAACCCCATTGCCTTGCAAAAACCTTAAAAAAAAAAAAGCATAGTTTGAAATCTAGTAGGACTATTTACTTTTTATCAGTTTTTTTCTATGGTTCCCCTTGATGCTTTTACCCACTTTTTGGCACATGGAGTTTATTATCTGTATGCTTTTTATAATAGGGAACAAATCCATTAAAATGAATTAACCATTTCCTATTATACTAAGGAATAACATTTTTAAAATTCTTTCATTTCCTAGCTATTGATTTTATCCATTCTGTACCAAGCAATCTGCTAGTTGCTATGCATACAGAAACAAAAATAACATTGTTCCCGCCCTCAAGAAGCTTATCATTTCTCTTTTTTATGGAGAACACTTTAGCTTTCTTTTATTTGAATTGTTTGCTGTTGGACTGTTCATTCATCTGGACTGTAGCCTTCTGAGATGCTAGAATACTAGAATACTAGAAATCCTTAGGTAATTTCTTTTGTTTGTTTGTTTGTTTTTGCAAGGCAATGGGTTAAGTGGCTTGCCCAAGGTCATGCAGCTAGGTAATGATTAAGTGTCTGAGGCCAAATTTGAACTCAGGTCCTCCTGACTCCAGGGCCAGTGCTCTATCCATTCAGTCACCCAGCTGTCCCTTTAGGTGATTTCTTGCTAATAAGTATTCTGCTCACTCTTCTCTTCACAGAGAGTTTCAGAATAAAAGTTTCACCTTTTATTACAAAGAAAACTTTTCTTACATTCTGTATTCCTTGATCTTTTTTCTTCTAGGTCAGAAACAGGGGGATGAGAGGGGAAATGGAAAAAAGATAACCTGCCTCTCTTTCCCTGACTGATAAGACCCTTCCACTTCCTCTCCTACTCAAGAAATTAGGCCCCTCTTGTCCTTCAGTTTCCCTTCCAGCAGGTACTACTAGTGAGTGTTTCTAGAAGGCCCCCCCTAAGTAATCTTTGTCAGGCTCCCCAACTTGCCTCCTCTGGAAGTTTAAATGCATTTTGGACAAGAAATATTTTCATCCAAATTATTCAGGTGTTTCCTGACTCACCTTTTTTGATTCCTTCTTGCCTTCTTCCCTTGGCATCCCAATAGTGGGGATCTTCAAGGCCCTCTCTTTTGCTGCATGCACTTAACATTCCACATCCTTAGGAAGTTCACCTACTTGTGCTTTCAACTCTCCTTCTTCTGATAATCTTCAGTCCTGGCTGCTTCCCCCAGAGCCCAACTCCATGTTTCTTATTGACTATAGGATCCTTCCCTTGAGTGACTCATTTAACACATCTAAAGTCAGGTTCATTTCCCTATTTCTGTTTGTCATTCTACTCTTTCATTCTCCTTGGTAGGAAAGCACATAGACAGATCACTGTTCTGCCTCTGGACAGTGGGCCTCTTTTTCCCTACATCTACATTTTTATTTGGGCTATGACTCCTTCCCTTTCCATGGATGATTTTTATTTTAACATTCCTTTCATTTCTGAATATTTTTCTCCCCTTACCAATTGAGCCTTCCCTTTTCAGCAAAAAGTAAAAAAAGTTAATTGGCCCATTAACCCTGTCTGATAGTATTTGCAATATAACACAGACACACAGAGGATCTATTAGAGGAAAAGGGGAACCAAAGGACAGGAGGTTCAGGGCAAGCTCTTCATTCCATTCTAGGTATTTGTTAGAGGAAAGCCCTTGGATACAGAAGAAGGGATGGGCAACAGAGATGTTAAGAAGGTAGAACAAACAAGATTTATTAAATGATTATTTATGAGAAATGAGTGAGAGCCAGTGGTGATTCCCAGGTTCTGATCTTGAATGACTGGAAGAATGGGGGTCCCTTGCCTGAAATAGGAATGTTTCAGAGAGGATGGCTGGGGAACTAGAAAGAGTTCGGTTTTGAAAGCATGAAATCTGAGATGCCTCTGGGACATCAAGACAGAGATGTCAAGCAGGCAGTTGGAGATATGGAACTGTAGCTCAGGAAAAGAGGACTGCCTATATAGATGTGAGTGTCATTTGTTTTGAAATGATCATTGAATCCATTGGGGCTGAGAGGTTAACAAAAAAGTTGTGTAGAAAGAGGAAAGAACCTTGTAAGGTAAAGCTTTGTACATTTTGTGCAGGAAATGGATGACAAACCTGCAAAGGAAACTTAAGACTATTCTGATGATCAGGAAGCAAACCATTGCCAGACCAGGGTCAGTAATGTTAAATACAGCAGAGAAGTCTGAGAAGAGACCCTTGGCTTTAAAAGGAATGAAAGAGACCATTTGTGACCTTGCTTCAAATATTTTCTATCAAGTGGTAAGGGTAAAAGCCAGCTTGCAAGGGGTTAAGAGGTGAAAAATTGGAGACAATAATTGTACACAACTTTTTCTAAGAGTCTGTCTTGGAAAGTGAAGACAGGTGAGGATCAGTCTGAAAAATCTGAGGTGTACTATCCACATCCATTGCTATGCTATGGGGATCTCAGCAGAGATTCTGAAAGGCCATCTCCCCTGGAACCCAGCCTGCTTCTTCAACAGATGCATCCTCTTTTCTTTCCCCTCATCCCACTGCAGCTAAATTTATCTTCCAGGGATCATTCCCATCATTCTCCTCCTGTCCTTCAAGACTAAGCAGCCTATGGTCTTGGTTCGTGGTGATGGAAGAAAGCGTGTCCAAGACCTCATAGGGTTGGAATATAAAAAAGTGTGAGTCATTAGCTCCCAACAATATAGTCTTTGTCAATTTACAAAACCTTTCCTTCACAATAATCCTGGGAGGTGGCAGTTACACTTTTATCATTCCCATTTTACAGACTAGAAAATGGCCTTACCCATGGTCTTGTAACTTACAAACAATAAATAGTGGGACTCGATTTGGATGTGGGTCTCCTTGACTGTGTCCTTTCTCAATTGACACTGACAAACACTGATTTTATTTTTCTATTCTTATTGAAGGACTTTGTTTTCTCTCCCAGCTTAGAGAATTGAAAATTTATACAATTTTTTTTATTCCTTTCAGACTTGGAATGTATATCTGAGGCCAAAATGTCATCTCCAGTTTTAGAGAGAGTTATAAAGGATGGTCCCTGGAATTCAAAATTGGGAGAAACCTGGAAATGTGAGAACAAGTTAAAGGGGCAGCAAAGGAATCTGGAGAAACAGTTAGGGCAGGGGACAGTTACCCACAAGAAGACACACACTCGGGAGAAAATTTATAAATGTAATGAGTGTGGGAAGACCTTCAGCTGGAGCACATGCCTTACCAAACATCAGAGAATTCATACTGGTGAGAAACCTTTTGAGTGTAAGGAATGTGGGAAGGCTTTTAGCCAGAAATCATCCCTGTGTTACCATCAGAGAACTCATACTGGAGAGAAGCCCTATTTGTGCAGTGAATGTGGGAAAGCCTTCAGGTACTATTCAGTCCTTACTCAACATCAGCAAATTCACACTGGAGAGAAACCTTATGAATGCAGTATCTGTGGGAAAGCCTTCAGTCAGAATTCCTTCCTCACTCAGCATCAAAGGATTCATACTGGAGAGAAACCCTATAAATGCAGCAACTGTGGGAAAGCCTTCAGTCAAAGGGCCTCCTTGTATTACCATCAGAGAATTCACACTGGAGAAAGACCTTATATATGTGGTGAGTGTGGAAAGTCCTTCAGTTACTGCTCAGTTCTTAATCAGCATCAGCAAATTCACACTGGAGAGAAGCCTTATGAATGTGGTGTCTGTGGGAAAGCCTTCAGCCAGAATTCCTTCCTCACACAGCACCAAAGGATTCATACAGGAGAAAAACCCTACGAATGCACCGAATGTGGAAAAACCTTCAGATACTGCTCAGCCTTTATTCAGCACCAGAAAACTCATACAGGAGAGAAACCTTACAAATGTAAAATATGTGGGAAAGCTTTCAGTTACTGTACCTCCCTTTCTCAGCATCATCAAATTCATACTGGTAAAAAACCCTATCAGTGCAAAGAATGTGGGAAAGCCTTCAGCTACAGTTCATCCCTTACCCACCATCTAAGAACTCACACTGGAGAGAAACCCTATCAATGCAATGAATGTGGGAAATCCTTCAGCTACAGCTCATCTCTTACAGAGCATGTCAAAACCCATACTGGAGAGAAGTCTTATGAGTGTAAGGAATGTGGGAAATTCTTCAGATGGCGTTCATCCCTCTTCAAACACAAGACTTCACACAGGAGAATAACCCTAGGAGTATAAGGCTCATTGAGAAAAGATTAAGTCATATCCATCTCTTTATTAAATAGCCAAGTACCAAACTATCACCAGCTGTGGTAACTCTGCCAACCTCCAGTCTCACATCTCCAATGACCTTTCAGACATCTCAAACTTGAATGTCCAGCAGATATCTGAAACTCACTACGTCCAAAAATGACCTCATCATCTTTCCCCTAAATGCTCCCAGCTTCCTACTTTCCTGATTACTGTAGAGGACAATACCATCCTCCTAGTGCCTCAGGCTTCAACCTAAGAATCATCCTAGACCCCTCACTGTCTCTCACCCCCATATTCAAGCACTTTCCAAAGCCTGCCAATTTTACTTTTTCAATACCTTATGAATAAACCCCCCTTCACTCCTCTTTCACAGCCATTCCACCTGTAGAGACACTCACCACCACCTCACATCTATGGGTCTGCCTGCCTCATGTCTCTCCCTACTCTAATCCATTCTCCATTCAGCCACCAAGGTGATTTTCCTAAAGTACAGGTTTAATCATGTCAACCTCCTACTCAATAAAATTCAGTGGTCTGTTGCCTTCAGGAGTAAATGCAAAATGTTCTGTTTGACCTTCAAAGTCCTTCATAACCTAACCTCCTTCCACCTTTCCAATCTTCTTGTGTCCTACCACCCAACACATTCTTCTTAATCCAGTGACACTGGTCTCTTGGCTATTCCATGGACAAGGCACAAGATTCTCCATATCTCAGCTCTGAGCATTCTCTGACTGTCCCCTTTGCCTGGAATACTCTCCCTCTGTTAGGACTATTGACCTCCCTGGCTTCCCACTTAGATCTCACTTTCTTTAGGAAGCCTTCCCCCAACCTGTCCTATTTCCAGTGCCTTCCCACTATTATTTCCTATTTATCCTGAACATAACTTTTTTGTATATATTTGTTTGCTTGTTGTATTCCCCCCATTAGATTGTAAGCTCCTTGAGGGCAGGGACTGTCTTTTTCCTCTTTTTATACCCCCCCCCCCCCCAGGACTTAATGTCTGATGCACATAGCAGGCATTTAGTAGATTATTGGTTGATTGATTATAAAAGATTTCTCCCTCTTATTTTTCCTTTTCCTCTTTGGTAAAGTTAGACTCTACCTGGTTCAATCACATTCTCAAAATTTATAGGATGCAAAAGACTGTGATCTGAAATAACAACCACTTGGGTCAACTTCCTAGAGAAATCTGTTGGTTAAACCTCAAACTTGAGTTTTAAACAACACAAAGATATGTACAGATTGCATTTTAAATCAAATTGAGTAAAGAAATAAAAAGTATGGACTGTGAATCTGTGAATTTTCTCTGATTCCATCACTCTCCTCAGTGCTTTAGTACTGGCCTAACAACCACAACCCCAACAAGAGTTTGGTTTAAAAGGAAAAAAAAAAGTACCACCCTAGCCCCCTACATCTTTAAACTCACCCCAAGCTTATGTTGATTTTAGCATCCTTGCAGGCTTTCTTAGCATGGCACTCTGGACAATGAACCAGCCTTGGGTTCAGGAAGATCAAGGTTCAAATCTGCCTCTGAAAGAACAGGGCATGGGACTTGGGGCAAATTATGTCTCTGTGACCCAGTAAACAGTAAGGTTGTTAAGTTTCTCAGCAGTTGTCAATTTGCATTGGTGCAGGGAGTTTCTTCCTCAGGAGTTTCCTATGCCAAAGAAATTTTAATTCAGGACAAGTTAAAGGAAAAATAAGAGTCATCCTGAAAACTATTTACTTGTCATAGAAGAACAGGGGCCCTGGAGAAGGCCATCTAAGGGTGATTTCATTGACTGTCTCCTTTACCTTTCCCTGAAACCTATCCAGAGAAGCCCTTGATTGAAGTTTGTAAAATCATTAATAAGATGATTCACAGACAATCAGAGCTCCTGCCTTAGCCTCCTCCAGGAATTCCCATTATGAAAACTCTAGAAAAAGGACTTCCCAACCCGGCCTTCAGAGAATGGTCCTGATTAGATTAATGTTGTTGATTCGTGTTGGGAACCAGGGTCTCTAAGCTGTTTGGCACAGTCACAGCAAGAAGACTCAAGGCAGTCACACTGCCTGATGGAACAACATTTCCTTCTTCCATATATATAGGGATTTCATGCATACCAATATTTATAGGTTTATTATTGATTACAATATTTATTCACCCTAATAGTGGAATGACTATAAAGGAAGGATTTCAGAAAAATTCCTTGAATAAAACAGATTGTAAACTCTGTCTAAATTTAACAGGACTGCCTCTCCCTGAGGCATACAAAAGCCTTCAACATTATGAAATCTCTGGAAAACCCAGCACTGGGAATTCCAAGGAGATATCCGAATATATACAGGGAAAACAGATATGAGATGGGTCAGATAGAATTCCAGGGAAATTAATAGTTTTGCCCCCTTACCACACACAGGAATATATGAAAAAGATGGTGAGAAAATAGTTAGTACAGGTGACTGATATGTGAACTCCAGCAGCCTTAGTTTCATGGGAAAGAATAAAAAAGTCACAGAAACTGTGGTTTCTACCAACATGGCCAGAAAGAAAAATTGGTTATTGTAAGAGTTAACGGATGGGTGGACAAGCATAAAGACCCTCACCACAGACTGTTAAGGAAGTGTATCAAAAAACATTACCTATACAAAAAATATAAAAAAAAATTTCCATTAAAAGAATTGCTTAATAACTTTAAATGAATTAACAATTATACAATGTAGTAATATGGCAACAGACAGGTTGAGGTCATCATGGTCTTGAGTAGAGATAAGAAATCAATTAACTATATTAATTAAACTTGTAATCACATGATTAAAACTTGTAACCATATAAACTATATGATTGATGATGAAAATTGTACACTCTTGTAACCAAGGAAATGATCTCAGTTTGCTTGCTTGATGCATACATGATTCTGAAACTATAGAAATAAATCCAAGCAGCTGACAGTCAGTCAAGCTGCTCCCACTTGTTGACTCAATTCATTTCGCCGACTCTGTCTCTCCTATCAGGTTCCAAGAACCCCGTGGAGGCTGGACCCCTGCAGATTCGATTCAAGTATTTCTCTTTGTGATCCTTTTGGGGGTTTTTTGGAGGGGGCAAATATATGCCAAAGATATTTGCCATTTCCTTCTCCAGCTCATTTTACAAATGAGGAAACTGAGGCAAAGAGGGTGAAATGTCTTGCCCAGGGTCACATAACTAGTGATTGGCCTTTTCCTTCTCCAGTTCATTTTATAATGAGGAAACTGAGGCAAATGGGGAAAGTGACTTGTCCAGGGTCACACAGCCAGTCAGTGTTTGAGACTGGTTTTGAACAGATAAAGATGAGACTTCCTGATTCCAAGTATAGCACTCTATCCACTACACCATTTAGCTACCCTTTTTGTTTGGTTTTTGTTTTGTTTTGGTTTAGTTTTTGCAAGGCAGTGGGGTTAAGTGGCTTGCCCAAGGCCACACAGCTAGGTAATTATTAAGTGTCTGAGACCGGATTTGAACTCAGGTACTCCTGACTCCAGGGCCGGTGCTCTTATCCATTTAGCTACCCTTAAATAATATTTGTAGACACTTGGTTTCTTTTTTTAATTGATAATTTATTTTATTTTTCCAATTACATGTTATAAATGTTTTTCAACTTCATCTACATGCATATGCATATTTTTAAGTTATAGAATTTCCTTCCACCCGCTCTTCCCACCCCCTTCCCCTCAACAGTGAACAGTCAGGTGAAGCACTTAGTTTTTGAAGTTGTATCTGACTCTTCATGACCCTGTTTGCATTGTTTCTTTATTTTATTTTGTCAAAAATATAGTGTTTGCCATTTCCTTCTCTAGCTCATTTTACTGATAAGGGAGTAAATGAGAAACAGGGATAAGTGACTTGCCCAGGATCATATAGCTAGTAAATGCCCAAGGTTGGATTTGAAATCAAAAAGAGTTCAAAAAGGGTCAACATTAAGAGTGGGAAAAAGGGGTGGCTAGGTGGCACAGTGGATAAAGCACCAGCCCTGAAGTCAGGAGTACCTGGGTTCAAATCCGGTCTCATACATTTAATAATTACCTAGCTGTGTGGCCTTGGGCAAGCCACTTAACCCCATGTGCCCTTGCAAAAAAAAAAAAACTTAAAAAGAGAGTGAGGAAAAAACCATTAGTCATCACTTGCCCTTTTTTCTGCATTACTGGCCATAAGAAGGTAGAGATGAACTGTAGGAGGCCGCCCCACAGCATACCTATTGGCTTTGCAGGACATGATAGCCCGTAGAGAAAACTCCGGGACAAAGATCAAGGCAAACCTTGACGGCTTCAGATCCTCAGCCACAAGGAAACTGTGAAGCGCCCCCATATCAACCCATCTAGTTCCTCATTCCCTGATCCACTCCCCATAGCTAACTTCCATATGGAAACAATCGACAAAGGCATAGCAAGAGACTCAGGTCAATCAGACACCCTATGTCAAAGCACCACCCCCCCTACATCCTGCTTCCTCATAAAGAATAGTATATAAGACTGTAACAGACAAATAAATTGGACTTGCCCCCTCATCGCCTGTGTGAGTTGTTTTTCCACAGCAGTCCCCGGCTGTCCGCCAACGGAAGAGCCCAGAACAGCTACAATGAACCAGCTCCCACAATATGTGAAGTTATCATATTTGGTAAGACTGAGAAGGAGAAAGGAGAACAGAAATTTCCCTCAAGCCCCTAGAACTCATTAGGATAAACACCCCCAATATTGCCTAAATTAAGTCTGGTTTCTCATTTGGAACATAGGTATTAGAGGACAGCCAGAAAGAATATCCAGGATCATCTCCCTTGTGGTGATAAAGCTGACCAATCCCCTCCATTCCTTGAACTGCAGAAGGAAAGAGTGGCCTATTCACAGAGAGGAGAACTAGTAGGGCCAACCGGGGAAAAGTTAAAGAAGATATTTCAACTCCCTCTTTCAGAAATGAGAGATTTTCAGAGAATAGATAAGCATTGATTGGGCTTGTGGTAGAGGGGACTTGTGTTCCCAGAAGGGGTTGGTTGGTCAAAAAGATCTCATGAGGGGGAGCTAGGTGGTGCAGTGGATAGAACACCAGGGTCCTGGAGTCAGGAGGACCTGAGTTCAAATTCGACCTCAGACAATGATTACCTAGCTGTGTGACCTTGGACAAGTCACTTAACCCCATTGCCTTGTAAAAAAACCTCCTGAGATTTTGTGATTTTATGAGGAATTTACATTTTATACCTATGTCTTGTAGACTGTGAGGATTTGATATGTTCCATGTTTATCCCTGTTCAAGAGCAGGATCACAAAAGATCCCCATGACTTGAAGTTGTTCCTAGGAGCCTCCCTGTCCTGGCCCCTGGGCAGAGTCTGGTTGTGTAAAGGATGTAACAGAGATGTCCATACAGGAGGACAAGTGGACAGGAAACTGCCCTGAACTTGGACGACTAGATTGCCTTGAAGGCAAGAGTTCTTCAACCTTTTTATAACTTATGGATGGGTCCTATGGTAGTTGATAAAGTTTTTGTACTCCTCAAAAATTGCATTTTAAATGCATAAAGATGCATGGATTGTTGAAATAGTTATCGAAATATTTTTTAAAAGAATCAAGTTCATGGATCCTAGGTTAAGAAGCCTTTCTCAGGATTGTGCCACTCCCCTTTCTTCCTTGTGGGAAGGAGAATCTCTATCTGCTTTTCCTTTTTCTAAGATCTTTTCTAATCTCTAGCCCAATAGAATCAAAGACAGCTAAGCCTAAAAAGGGAATGATTCCATTCTGTATGCTTTTTTAAATGGTTGGGGTATTTCACTCCCCTCACCTCCTTTTAAAAACATTTTTTAATGGGGTTACCAGATTGATGGGACAGCTAGGTGGTACAGAGGATAGAGAGAGGGCTCCTCTTCCTGAGTTCAAATCTGATCTCAAAACACTGTGTGACCCTGGGCAAGTCATTTCACCTTGTTTACCTCAGTTTCTTATCTATAAAATGAACTGGAGAAAGAAACTCTGCTCACTGAATAATAATGACATATTCAGGTGTTAAGCTCCCCCCACCCCGTGACTTTAAGAAAATTACTACTGTACCCTACATTTTGGGCACAAGTCTGCTGGAGACATATTTATTGTTTAACATTACTTTCTGAGCTATTTCTGGCTTAGAGAGGTATTTAAACCAACATAGTTCCCCCAGGCCTTCTGATCTATCTTTCCTCAAGATATATCTTTCCACATACATAAAAATACAGTTGGGGATTGATATTCCCAAATAGCTGAGTAGTACAGTCACCATCTCATTGCTTCTTGGATTATTCCTCCCAATGTCTATGTCAATATCTAGACTCTCTTCTGGAGGCTCTAGAAGAGGCTCTTCCCTCAAGTGGGGCTATTCCTTTGCAGGATAAGAAAGGCAAGAATTCAAAGGCAAGAGCTCTTTTTTGTGTACACACCAGACATTCATTTCCTTATGAGAGACCTCTTTTTCCTCAACTTATACCTACCTTTCCAAGGAAAGGGCATCATAAACCAGAGGAAATATTTCTTTTGTTTTTTGGTTGGTTTTTTGGGTTTTTTTTAAATTTTATTTACTTTGAGTGTTACAATTTTCCCCCTAATCTTACTTCCCTCCCCCCACCCCCCACAGAAGGCAATTTGCCAGTCTTTACATGGTTTCCATGGGATACATTGATCCATATTGAGTGTGATAAGGAGATATCATAGCCTTAAGGAAGAAACATAAAGTATAAGAGATAGCAAGATCAGACAATAAGATATCAGGTTTTTTTCCCCTAAATTAAAAGTAATAGTCTTTGGTCTTTGTTCAGACTCCACAGTTCTTTCTCTGGATATAGATGGTTTTCTCCATTGCAGACAGCCCCAAATTGTCCCTGATTGTTGCACTGATGGAATAAGTGAGTCCATCAAGGTTGATCATCACTCCCATGTTGCTGTTAGGGTGTGCAGTGTTTTTCTGGTTCTGCTCATCTCGCTCAGCATCAGTTCTTGCAAGTCCTTCCAGGCTTCCCCGAATTCCCATCCCTCCTGGTTTCCAATAGAACAATAGTGTTCCATGACATACATAGACCACAGTTTGCTAAGCCATTCCCCAATTGAAGGACATTTACTGGATTTCCAGAAATATTATTTCTTAATATTTTTGGTTTTTCCAAGGAGGAGGTTTTCAAGAGGCTACAGATGTACCTATGCAATCATTCTGATACTTACTGCCTATCCAGTCACAGGGAGATGCCAAATCAAAACCAAATGAAAAGCTTCCCATGCTATGGCTCTTATATTTTGTTCAACTACTTGAATTGATTTTAACAAGTTAGTAAATGGGAAGGAAAGAAATGAGAGGGGGCGGCTAGGTGGCGTAGTGGAGAGAGCACGGCCCTGAAGTCAGGAGTACCTGAGTTCAAATCCAGTCTCAGACACTTAATGATTACCTAGCTGTGTGGCCTTGGGCAAGCCACTTAACCCCATTCGCCTTGCAAAAACCTAAAAAAAACAAAAAATAAACAAAAAAAGAAATGAGAGAGCCAGATGGTGGTGGGAATTACAGGGGATTCTAGCCGAGCAGAGGGTTTCAGGTGATCCCAGCTGCCACCTCGGCTCTTAGGGATCCCACTGCAAAAATAGGAATGGTGTGAATCAAGTGGAATACTTCTCACTTTCCACCCAAAAGTGGTATTTTGTACTGGGGTTCAGGATGCTTCCCTCCTGTCTGATGTCATACAAAAAGACCAGACAGAGGGACAGCTACTACATCTGCCATCACCCTGGGTTAGGAGCCCACCTGTAGAGCAGCACAACTTTGGGATAGAAGGCTCCAGGCATTAGGAAGCTGGGACAACTCGTTGGTCCAGTAGATAGAGCATCAGGTCTGGAGTCAGGAAGATCCTAGTTCAAATTTGTCCTCAAACACTTTCCGATCCTAGATTAGTCACTTAATCCTGTTTGCCTCAGTTTCCTCTCTGAGGAACAAGCTGGAGTAGGGGAGGCAAACCACTCCAGTATCTTTGCCAAGAAGGCTCCAAAAAGGGGTCATAAAGAATCGGAAACGAAGCAACATCAACAACAATGACAATATTTTACCTCATATCAAAATAATTTCTAAAAGGATACTGGCTTAAATATATATGTCACACCATAAAATGAATAGACGATAACAACTATGACTAGAGGGGAAATTCTTAACCAAAGGAGTGATGGAAGTCAATCTATGATTGATTAGAAATCACTTCTTCAGGACCAGTATTACTATGGGCCAAAGACAGTGTTATGCATTAGAGATATAAGTAGATGATAGAGAAAGGATTGATTAAGTGCTTGCTTGCTCTGTAACATGTTTGCTATAGACTGGAGATTCAAAAACAAGGAAAGACTACTGATACTTTTAAGTTTACATTCTGATAGGGGAAGACTAAACATAAAGGGTCTTCAGAAAGCATCTGGTTTAAGAGGTAGAGTGAAGTAAATATTGTTCAGGTGTTTACGTTCTGACTCTGTGACCCCATTTGGGGTTTTCTTGGTAGAGATACTGAAATGGTCTGCCATTTCCTTCTCCAACTCATTTTATAGGAACTGAGGCAAACAGGGTGAAGACTTGCCCAAGGTCACACAGCTAGGAAGTATCTGAGGCTGGATTTGAACTCAAACTTTCCTGACTCCATTACTGATGCTCTATTCAGTGTACCACCTAGTTGGACTATATTATTAACATCACCAGTCAAGTTAATACAAAAAGCTAAAATAGTTGTGTGCTAGATGGACTAAAAAAAAAACACACAATCAGTTCATAGATCAGTTCAGTGGAGATTCAGCAGATGGCATCTGCAGAGAATGAGCAAAAGAGAATGGCAGTGAAATGGGGAAATTATCCAAGTGATGAAAGCTGTCATGTCAGAGGACAGGGTGGAGTTAGTCCTCTATTCCTGTGTCTTCAGTGGCTTAGGTTTACACTTTGTTGAGTTTCCCATGATGCTTGAGGTGCAATAATAAACAATAAAGCAATAAATAAATAATAAGCAATAAAGCAATAAAAACCTCACACTTGGCTCTTTGGCTGCTTTTCTTCAAAAAACCGAAATGAAGGTTGTCAATGGAATTAATCATCGGGGTGGTGTGATGTTTGGTTTGTCCACCAGCTGGCACTGCACTCTAATTATCTCCACCATGTCATGTTTGTGTTTGCACTGTTAACTCCCATTAAATTATGAGCTCTGGAGAGCAGGGACTATGTTCTTTGTATTCCCAGCCCTTAGCGCGGCTCTAGAGACACTCCTCAGGGTCTCTAGAACATAGTGGATGCTCAATAAACGCTGTTGACTTGATTTGTTGTTTGTCCTTCGCCTTTGAAGACGGTATCCGGGAGGTGATGCCAAGACTCGCAAGTGAATTGGATTTTAATGAGTCAAGGCTGTGCAGAGTCACCAATCTCACTCTCTCCTCTGGACCTGCCTGGGTCCAGGAGCCAAATATAGATCAGGAGGACTGAATTTTCTTCTTGACTCTAGTGACCCGACTAGTTTTCATCTTCAGTGCTCCAAGGGGCTGCAGTACCCCCATCGCCCACCAGAGGCTGCTGGCTTACAAGCTTTTAGCCTTCCCCACCCACCAACTCCCAAATGGCAAAGTAAGGAAGACAAAGGGAGGAGACCTTCAGACGTTAAAATGATGGTCTCCATTGGCTTCTCACCTTTCACCGTGTCTGGAAAACCTCCGCTCTTGATTGACCTCGTGGAAAGAGTCATTGATTGATTTAGAGCTGGAAGGCCATGAAGTAACGGTTCCTCACAGAGGACGCCCAGCTCCTAGGATGATGCAGCAAGGAAGTGCCACTAGATGTGAAGCATCTTCCAGACTCTAATGCACCGACTCTCGGCTCTCTAATGACTAAGGGGGGCAATGTCCAGATGCGAGGGACCAGGGGGGCCTCGTCTCTTTTCCAGTACTGGAAGGGTCTAACACATTTGGCCCACCCTTACTTCAAAAATCCGTTGATTGAAGTTTTTCTAAGTTTCTCCTGATGGATTTTCTTTAAGTTTTTTTTTTTTGCAAGGCAAATGGGGTGAAGTGGCTCGCCCAAGGCCACACAGCTAGGTCGTTATTAAGTGTCTGAGGCTGGATTTGAACCCAGGTCCTCCTGACTCCAGGGCTGGGGCTCTAGCCACTGCGCCACCCCATTATTTCTTCGAATTCGTGTGGCCTGACATATTCCATTACACTTATTGCATGTGTGTTTGTTCAACTGTCCCCCAATCCACGGGCTCCCTCTTAGTCGCTAGGAGTCCGCGGTCACCGAAAGCACCCCGGGGAGACTCCGGTCACTGCGGGGCCTCTCTCTGTGGCCTCCTTGGTGCAGAGATCCGGGGCCGGTCCCGGGCCAGAGGCTTTGAGCTGTCCCCGGACTGGAGACCGGCGGTGAGCTACGAGCCCGTCTTCCCGCAGCCGCCACCATGCCCATGTGCCCTAGCTGGCCATTTCCTAAGGACGAGGCAGGCCTTCGGGGTGCCACGATCTGCCTTGCTTTTTAGGTTTTCCTCAGTTTCCCCCTGAGGATGCTGATGCTCCGACATTCTTTTGGAACTACGAGGGAATTTGTCCCATCTATATACCGGGCCTTTCCAGAACCTTCTCCAGGGTGAGGGCCCCGAGGGTCTGGGGGGGCCTCTCTGTGGCACGTGGCGGCGTGGGCGGATACGGGGCTCTTCCAGGCTGGGGGGGAAGTGGGCGAGGTCCGGGGAGGAGCGGCGCGCCTGCGCGCGAGGACCCGGGGGCGTGGCTCCCGCCCCGCCCTGCGCCCGAGGACTGAGGAGGGAGAGAGGGGAAGAGAGGGGGAGTCCGCGGGGACTTCTGGGAAATGGACCCTCCCGCGTCCCTCCTGGAGCATTCTGGGAAATGTAGTCCCGCGGCCTTTTCTGTGCAGGCCTGGAGGTGAGCTCCTTGTGAGAGCGCGCGGCCCCGAGGCGCAGGGCGCGCGCGCGCGTGCGCACATGCGTGTGGGGATGGGGGAGGGGCTTTCCTCTGGGTGTTTGTGACCAGGTGTGTCACTGCGCGCGCACTTCCTGGGTGTGTTGTGGTGGGTGTGGCCAGGTGCGCGCGCGCGCCCTGGAGGCCGGGCTGAGCCTGTGCCTTGTGGGAGCGCTCAGCGTGGGTGGTCCTCCCAGGGCCGCCGCCCCTCCCCCTTCCCCCGGGCTTGCTGTCTCTCTTCCCCCTCCTCCTTTCCTCTGTTTCTGTGTCTCTCCTCTCTCTTATTCTTTTTTTTTGTATAAATTATTTTATTTATTATTGTAATTAGATTTTCACAATCAGAGTTTTGTCTTTTTACCATCTAATGTGCTTTCTTTTGTTAATGTGAAATTGTAGTTACAAGCAATGGTTGGTTGCATAGGGAACAAAATAATCCTCTTATTCTCTCTATCTCCCTGTCCCTCTCTCTCTTTCCCTCCCCACTGTTTCTATGTCTCTCCTGCCCTCTTTTATTTTCTGTCTCTCTCCCTCTGTCTCTTTGCGTGTCTCTCTTTCTCCCTGTTCCTCTGTCTTTCTCTGTTTCTGTCTCTCTTGCTCCCTCTTGTTCTCTCCTCTCTTCATCCTTTCCTCTCTCTGTTTCTGTCTCTCTTGCTCCCTCTTGTTCTCTCCTCTCTTCATCCTTTCCTCTCTCTGTTTCTGTCTCTCTTGCTCCCTCTTGTTCTCTCCTCTCTTCATCCTTTCCTCTCTCTGTTTCTGTCTCTCTTGCTCCCTCTTGTTCTCTCCTCTCTTCATCCTTTCCTCTCTCTGTTTCTGTCTCTCTTGCTCCCTCTTGTTCTCTCCTCTCTTCATCCTTTCCTCTCTCTGTTTCTGTCTCTCTTGCTCCCTCTTGTTCTCTCCTCTCTTCATCCTTTCCTCTCTCTGTTTCTGTCTCTCTTGCTCCCTCTTATTCCTTCTTCTCCTTCTCTCTCTCTTTCTCTTTCACTGTCTCCCTTCTCTGTCTCTTTTTCTCTCCCCCTTTCCTTTTCTTCCTCCCTTTCTTTCCCTTGTGGCATGCAGCCATCAGAGGGGGGGTCCCTGTCCCCGACCCCATGATCAGAGCATGTTCAGACAAGCTGGGCCAAGTCTTGTGATTTCTCTGGAAACTCCCAGTAGCCAGACCTGAAGCCTTCTGTCCTCCTCTCTTCTTCCACTCTCCATCCCCCACTTCTCCCTGGCCTCCCTCCGCCTTCTCAATGGACTTTAGGTTGGTAATGCAGAACATCTTACATAACAGCTTCTCCTGGCAGTCCTTCCCATGAGACTCCCTCTCTGTTGAAGTGTATTTAAACCCCACTCTTCTGGTCTTCTTGGGCACACCCTTACTCAGGAGCTGGGCAGTGTGCCTCGATTAAAGACCCTCATTGCTACTCTGGTAGTCCTCTTTATTTCAGATTGACCCATTCAAAGAGGAGTTACCTCCTGAGGACTCTTCAGACAGAGCCCAGGGAGCTGTTTTTGTTCATTTTTCGGGAAAGGTGAATAAGTAGGCCATGACCTTGGACTGTCTGAACCATCTGCTTGAAAGGACAAGTGAGAATACAGACAAATCAGAGGGAAGGGAGAAGGGGTCCTTGCATAGAATGAGGAAGTAGAAGGTCTCCCTGGACAAAGATTACTGCATAAATCTGTTTGCAGCAATGTATTCTCTGAAGCCTTAATGGGGAGTATATCCACCTGGGGGTGCTCTCTCACCACCCTTTGGAAGCCCAGCCTTTCCCCAGCTCTTGCCCTCCTAGTCTTCATTCAATAATCTCTTACTTTAGCTTTTCATTTGTCTCTTTTGAGATTTTATATTGTCTTTATCTGGAGCTTGGAAGGAAGGCAGACACTACTAAAAAAAAACTAAATAAAATTTTAAAACCCTGAGGTATAGATGTTTTCAGTAATGTGTGTTAGTTTTGCATTCATAGAGCTGATAATTCAACCTCTTTGTTCTGAATCTCAAACCCTACCTCTGTCCTTCCAAGCCTGGCCCACCATCCTCACTGATGACCCCGGGAATTGAATAAGAAAGGAGTCATACCCCAGAAGTTTGTGTGTGTGTGTGTGTGTGTGTGTGTGTGTGTGTGTCTAGCCTATCTCTCTTGTCTCCTTTCTTATGTCTTAGTTCTATCTTCTGAAAATTTTGCCCTTTCTTCAAGAAGGGACACCAGAAGAGAGGAGGAAGAGGGAATGGCAACTAGGTTCCTAACTTCTGGATCCCAGGTGAGTTGGAGGAGGGAAGAGTCTTTTTTTGCCCAAAATGGCATCTCCATATCACCTACATTTTTCTTCTTTATCCTGTAGTATCTCTGCCCTGCTAAAATCAACCTAGAGAATTGAGACCCAATTCTCCTTCCCCAGGAAACTGGGGATCCACTTAAAGACAAAATCCTGCTAATGAACTGACATTTCCGTAACATATTAAGGTTTATAAAGCACTTTATGTAAACATTGTCGCTGATGCTCCCCACAAGGCATAGCTTCTTCTGTAGGACTGGTAGTCAGTGAATGTTCATTGAATTTAATAACTTCAAGAGGTTGGTACTTTCAGAAATTCTCCCCCTTACAGATGAAGAGACTCAGGTTCAGAGTGGGCAACTACTAGTAAGTTTCTAAGATATGAACCCATTTCTCTTGACTCCCAAGTCCAGCATTTGTTCCACCATTCTTATGATGACACTTCTGGCAAGTGGTGACCTCCACAAGGATGGGAGATGGTGCCTCATTTGTTTTGGCAGCTTCCCTCCGGGGGTTCCCCTTCACTCAACATTCATTCATCCAGCCTTCTGGTACTTGTCCAGTGCCTGCCACATGCAGTTTGAGGAAACCCTTCAAGAGTTGCCTTCTGGAAACAGTTGGTTAGATTTTTTTTTTCTTTTTGATTTCAGAGAATACAGACCATCAGATGAAGGCAGATTATGACTCAGCATAATAAGGGACTTGATTAAATTAGCATTATCCATAATCATCTCAGTAAAGTAGGAGGGAAAGCCTTCTGTCTAGGGGGAGGGATGAGGTATGGGTGTCGGTTTGGTATAGCCAATGGAAAGGGTCTGATAAAATCCATTAGAGAAGGACCCTGAGGGGCTACAGCTTCCCTGAGAAAGAGTAGAAAAGGTGGATGGGGCTAGACCAGGCTTGGGGGTTTGTGATGCATGAACAGGGATGGACTCGGGAGCAAAGGGATTCAAAAGCAGCATATTCAACAGTGAATTCTATTTGACCTGATTGTCCTTCCTCCTAAGCCCTGTCTGCCGGCTCAAGCCTCAGATTCCCAGTCCCCAAATTATTTCCCAAGCCTTGTTGATCCTTGCTTCTCAGTGTTGCTTATCCCTCTCTGTGGGAAAGTCATACCCACCCCTAGCCTGACTCTAGACCATTGAGATGGTCTCTTTGTTGGATCTGGGTCCTTCTCCACCAAGCCATCCTTTTTAACAGTTGCCAAAGTGACATTATAATAAGCTTCAATCAGACCATGGCTCCTTATAGGGAAAGGGATCAAACAATTATGAAGCACCTGTTGTATGCTGAGCACTTTGCAACCATCTCATTTAATCCTCACTACAGTCCTGAGTGGTTCCTCCATTTACAAATGAAGTAACTGAGGGAGACAGGTAAATTGACTTGTCCAAGGTCATACACTTAGTAAATGTCTGAGGCTGGATTGGGACTCAGGTCTTCTGTATTCCAGACCCAGGTCATGGGTCTGGGGTAAAAGGCAAACTCCTCCATTGAAACATTTTACCATCTGACTCCAACCTTCTCCAGGTTTGTCCCCATCAAGTCCTCTACTTTCCAGCTGTACTGGCCTCCTTGCTGTGGCCTACATGAGAGCCCCCCCCCCCATACCGTCTCCTCTGTCTGTGCCTTTGATTGTCATTCACCTGATGAGAATCACTGGGGAGAATTTGGGGACACTGTGGGAGGTTGGAGCAGCATCAGGGGGATGTTCCCCTGATGACCATTTTGATGACCATGACCAATCAGTACCTACTATATGTGAGGTACTGGGCATCCAACTACAGTGAATGAAACAGTCCATAGTCTCAAGGTCTTAGGATCCACAGGGGAGACATGGACAGGCACATTAAATGGCTAAAGTGAATCCAGGATCATTTCTAGGGTGGCGGGAGGTTCTGGCATCGGGGATTGGGAAAGGTTTCCTAAAGAAGATGCTACTTGGTCTGGGCCAAGGTACATTGCGGAGTGGAAGGTTTGGTATGACAAACAGCAAGTTCTTCATTGGATTAAAGTGTATTTCTGTGATCATACTGGAGAGGCTGGCTGGACGCCCAAGGTGATGGTCTTTCATTGTTTTGAATTTCATCCTAGAGGTAGTAGGGAGCTATAAGCATTTCTTGAGCAGGGGAGTGTAGTGGTCACCCCTGAGCTTCAGGATTATCACATCAGCAGCAATTTATCAGATGACCTACAGAAGGGAGAAACAAGACAGGGAAACCAAATCAGAGTCCTTCTTGCTTTGGGACTGACCTATGACTATCTTTGGTTGAAGTCAACAAACATTTGTTTTTTTTAAAAAACATTTTTTATTATAAACTGAATAAACAACAGGGTAAAATATAACTTCAAACTTAGATTTTAACACAGCAGAACCAAATGAATTAGCAAACAGTAAAGGCTGTTCTGGGATTGATAAAATTTGTTTTCACTGTATGACTCACTGCATAAACCACAATGTGACCTTGGTGGAATCCTCCCCAGGGACCACTCCCCAAAACAAATGAAGTCAAACTGTGTCCTTGGGCTGATGGTTCTCACCTCCAGACAGGTTTAGAGCCTTCTCAGGGCAGTAGCATCTTTGTTCTGGACTTCGGGGTCACTATTCTGGTTGTTTAGAGGGTCCTTCATTTACATAGTCGTGAGAATAACAGCTGTTGTTTTTTTTGACTGTGCTTGCATCACTGGGCATCACTTCATGCATGTCTTCCCATATTTCTTTGCATTCTCCATGCTCGTCCCCATGGTACAGTAATCTTATTACATTCATATGCTCAGCTTTTTTTTTTAAAGAAGAAGTAAAATCATCTGCTGAGTGTGGGAAGTGTAATATAATTGATAAAAGATGTGTTCCCTGAGACTTCTTCTGTGATAGCACATCTAGACAGTGGAGGTGTTGATGAGGGCCCAAAGGGACAAGATCACAGGACCTTGGCTGCCCTCTTCTCCCTGCCCATAGCTCATCTGTCTACAGTTGCCGCCCTGCTGAGGTTTCTGGGAAAGGGTATCAGGGCAGCTTTGATGGCACAGGACCTTCCACCTCCACTCCTCTACCCCAGGCATTTCAGCACAGGATTTGGGGGCTACTGTCTTTAAGGGGTGTGTGTGGACACACACATCAAGTTAGTGAAGAGATAAGTACCTGCATCACTGTGAGTCAGCACCCTCTCCACAGTTTAAGGGCCTTAGAGAACCACAAGGTTAAGTGGCTTGTCCAGGTCAGAGTCAGAGCTTCCCAGCCCTGGAGGCAGCCCTCCATCTAGTTCACACACAGGTAACTCCCAATGCTTGAGGGATGAAAGATAACTGGGAGGGGGCAGAGCCCTTTTCCTTCTGCCTCCCATTCCCCCGCCCACCCCCCAAGGAGGGAGACATCATTAACAGGCCTGCCTGGAACAAAACTGCTTTACTGTTGTAGGGATTTGTGTAGACAGGTGATTAGAAGAACACATCCTCATTCACTGCCTGTGCAAACCTTGCTTGTCCTGTCACCCCCGGAAAGACACCACTGCAAGTAACCTTGGACAAAGTCCAAGGCTCTTCTCTGTTCATAATCTGTTGATGATTTTAAGGGAATTTAGCACTTTATCATCTGCAGTCATAGACTGAAGAACCAACAAGATTTAGAACAGAAAAGATAAAAAAAATTGAGCAAAGAGAATTCAGTGGATACCAGTTAATTTGCTTGTTAAAATCTATCTTCTCTGGTCTAGAAACTGTCAATGGTACCATCTTATGCCCAGGTCTTCTGGACAACACATAGGAAGGTCGTCCTTTCTGTTCTGTATCAGAAATAGTAGTCAGAAATACACAGGCAAGGGGCAGCAGGTTGTAGAGCCCCCTTCCCTGGTATAAACTCACTCTGCTAGGCCAAGGTTAGCGTAAGCCCATTTCCCTCTTGACTGCGCAGCCTCTGTCCACTTAACCGGCCTGGCCTAGCCTTACTCTAGTCCCATCTCCAGAAGCTTTCAAGGATATGGACGGAGGTGTGATCACCCTGTCCTCTGCCCTGGCAGACTCCATGTGCTACCTTATTCAAGGTTCACATCCAGTGAAAAGTAATGGAAGGAACTGAGGCTGTTTAGCCTGAGAAGAGAATTAAGGAAAGTGGATTCATCTCCAATCTGTCCTGGGGGAGATCAGAGTTGTCCATGGTGGATTCAGTGTCCTCTATTGTCCCCTTCCACTTCTCTATTGACTCCTTCCCCTGTGGGGTCATGCTGGGGATGGTCCCAGGGGAAGTGGCTTGTATGTGATGTTTCAGGAGCCAGTGACCTTCCAGGATGTGGCCGTGGACTTCAGCCAGGATGAATGGGGGCTGCTGGACCCTGCACAGAGGGACCTCTACCAGGATGTGATGCTGGAGAATTACAGGAACCTGCTCTCACTGGGTATGGATGGGTTCCTCTGTAGCCCCGAATGGGTCCTTTGGGGCAAGTGGGCCCTTGCAATTGTTGTTAGTGGGGCTTCTAGGAGGCCTCTCTGTCCTTGATGCTGGGGTTCAGGACAGCTCAGAGTTGAAATTGTAGCCAGGGTCACCTGAGTTCAGTTCTTACCTCAGATACATCAAAGCTGCTGCCTTAGTTCCCTCATCTGCAAAATGAAGGAACTGACCTTCCTATTTTCCTCAGATTCTTCCTAGCTCTTAATTGCTGCTCTTGTGATTTCAAGGCCCAGTTACTTTTTAGTCTTTACATGAGGTGCTTCTGCTTCCTGCTCCCAGGAGAAAGGTCTGTGTGGAAGACTTCATCAGCATCTGGTAGCTTCATTGTCCTGCTGGTCTGAAGACTATCCTCCATTGTCCTTCACAATGCAGATTCCCCATAGGGGGCAAGCTCCTGTCCTGCTGTCAACAGACAAGCTCATTATCTTTCTGAGACATAAACCCTTCCAGGAAACTCAGTCGTGGCCATCCCCTGCTCCCCACCTGCTGCCCTCAGGTCCCTGTCAAGTCCACTCTTCCCTGAAGCCCAGGGGACTGGGGTTGAGCTTCAGGCTGGCTCTTTATCTCAAAGCATAAACAGACCCATCTCATTTCTCTTCCCACAAACAGGGCTTATTCTTGCCAAACATGAGGTGGTCTCTCATCTGGAGCAAGGGGGTAAGCCGTGGAAGCTGCAGAGAGGAGTCCTGCAAGACCTCTGCTCAGGTGTGTCAGGGATGATGACAATCCTGCTGATGACAATCCTGCTGCCCGGGTGGGGGAGACCTTGCTTATGTTGATGAGATCTGAGCAAGAAACTGAGCTCCCTTCATACAAGTCTATTCTAGCTGAAGTTTTGCCATTTTAAACTTAAAAGTTAAACTTCCAGAGATGACCTTTCTACCTTAATACTAGAGATCGTTTCTTTCCACTATTCTAGGTCTTTGTTTAGACAATTCTCTGCTATGTCTTTATCATCCTTACTCTCAGGGTTCAATGTAAAACCCTACTATAGACATAGACCTGTGCTAGATGCTGTCAAATATATAGAGGGATGAAAAAGACCAAGGGACTGATCGGGGGAGATAAAACAGATTGGAGAATAACAGTCACCCATCTCAGAATATACTAAAGGCTTGATAGAAGCACAATCTACGGGAAGGAAAGCTTTGTGGTGACCAAGACCAGGAGCAGGGAGCACATAGCAGTGGGTGAAGAGAGGAGGCAGAATCTTTGCCTAGGGAGGAAGACAAGGATGTCACTCTCCAGGCAAGAGGAGGCTCAGCTTTGTGGGGAGACCAGTGTGAGAAGGGGCAAGGAGGGTGACCTTTAAAATGATTCAAGAGACATAATTTCTGGTTAATTTAATCATTTTATTAATAAGACCAGGGTGGCTAGGTAGTATAGTGGATATAGAGCACTGGCCCTGGAGTCAGGAGTACCTGAGTTCAAATCCAGTCTCAGACACTTAATAATTACCTAGCTGTGTGGCCTTGGGCAAGCCACTTAGCCCCATTTGCCTTGCAAAAAAAAAAAATAAGACCAGCAAGGGGCAGCTAGGTGGCACAGGGGATAGAGCACCAGCCCTGGAGTCAGGAATGCCTGAGTTCAAATCCAGTCTCAGACCTTGAGCAAGTCACTTAACCCCATTGCCTTAAATAAAAAAAAAGTAAGACAAGTAGGTTATTAATAAGAGAATGGTCATTTGATCTTCTCTCTTAAACTAAAGGTAATCCTGGCAGCGACTCACAATTTATGTACCATCAAAATAGTAGGTGACTCATCAACAGCTGTCAAGTCTAATTGGTTAAGGTGATTGGAGGTGGGCTTTATTAAAAAATGAAGGACTAAGTAACTCTTGGATAGGGAAAGTGATGATGATGTTTGTCCTTTGTTCTTGAAGAAGACCGTGACATCAAGGAGGTGATGCCTTGACATGCATGTTAATTGGATTTGAGTGAAGGGGGTGCTGCAGAATTATTAGGTTTGTTATCTCTGTTTAAGCTTGCTGTATAATATCTTTCTTGATCTCTTTTAATATTATCCAGTTTCATCTATAAATACTTCCAAGATGATGCGACTTAGCTGGGTTTCACACCAAGCTTAAGACAGATTTATTTTTAATCTTCTGCTGCACTTTACCGTCTTATGAAGCAACACTCACCCCTAGTCTTTCTTTGTTCTCACTGAGTTTTTTCTAAATAAATCCATATTCTATACTATGTATGTATACATATTAGAAGAGCAGCTAGATGGCACAGAAAATGGAGAATTGGACTTGGAGTCAGGAGGACTCATCTTCCAGAGTTCAAATCCAGCCTCAGACACTTCCTAGCTGTGACCCTGGACAAGTCACTTCACCCTGTTTGCCTCAGTTTCCTTATCCATAAAATGAGTTGGAGAAGGAAATGGAAAAAACCCTCCAGTGTCTCTGCCAAGAAAACCCCAAGTGAAAAAAATAAAAAATAAAAAACCCCAAGTGGGGTCAGGAAAAATTGGACATGACTGAATGTCATATGTAAATATATAAATGCATACACACACACACACACACACACACATCATATACACACTTTATGCTGGCAGTTTCTGTCTAGAATTTCCCTACTTGTTCCTCTTCTAACCGATGTTGAATCATAAACTTCAATGATCTCTCTTATGGTCCTGTTGGCTTGGGGTTTACCTTAAGCACTACAGAGTGTGCTAGCCCATCATCCTGTGAAATTCTATCCCTTGGCTCCTTTATGTGCAGAATAAAAGCAGTTCCTTTGTTAGCCTTTCTTAACAGGATGGTAGGATCTAGCAAAGTTAGGCCACAAGCCCACCTCAACATGGCAAGGCTTCTGAGGAGTGGGCTAAGAAAGCCCCTTCCTCCCTGGGTTCATGGGATTCTTCACTTTTTCCCGGCCTATACTTTTCAGGCCCCAATTCAAGTAATGATGACAATAAGCAGGATTTATTTAGCTCTTTGATATTTGCAAATGCTTTACAAATAATCTCATTTGATTAATTTAATCTTAACTAGAGTATGAGAGGTTTGAGGAGGACAAGAGTTTAAACCAGGGCAGTAAAGGAAGGTCCTCTACCCCTGCTGGCAAAGGGAGCTCCTCGGTGCTGGGTCACCTCTCTGCTTTCCAGCCCAGAGGTCCCTTCTCTGGTGTCTGACCTCAAAATCTCATCTTGCTGGCTTCCCCCATTTTCACTCCAGATCGATTTCCTCGATCTCCTTTAGTCTCCTTTGTCCCCTGAAAAGTCATTTTAGTACTCCTATCTTGGGTTCTTATAAGGCCTAAATAAAGTCTCCTCTCTCTAACCCTTGTTCTAACAGTTAGTTTGTTATAGAATTTCCAGGGCCATCAGCTCATCCTGGATTTTCTCTCCTTTCTAGATATGCTGTTTAGACCAGAAATGTTCCCTTATGTCTTTAAAACTCAATTTCCTGGTATAGATAATCTACCTTGCCCAGCCTGAGGCCCCATTGCTCTTCAGGGGCTACTTCCTCCCTTTGGGGTAAATGTAGTTCAGATATACATTCCTATTATAAGAAATAGTTATGACCATCTTATTCTGAATACTTCATATCTAAAACATTCAAAATTACAAAACTTTATATTTACTTTGTATCACATTCACCACAACCCCAAATCCAAAAGGATTTTTTTTGAGGGGATGGGGGAAGAGAGTGAGAGAGATTGCATCTTGCACATATTAAGTAAAACTACAACAATAATAGCAAAAGGCATACCACAGTACCAGCATTCTTTTTATTTTTATTTTTATTTTCACTTTTTTGCAAGGCAATGGGGTTAAGTGGCTTGCCCAAGGCCACACAGATAGGTAATTATTAAGTGTCTGAGACTGGATTTGAACCCAGGTACTCCTGACTCCAGGGCTGGTGCTCTATCCACTGCACCACCTAGCCGCCCCACCAGTATTCTTTTTATTCAGGCTAGAAACTATGAGGAATCTTCCTTGAACCTTTTATCTTCTTTATGCTACGTACACACTCAGTGACCAATGGATTTTTTTGCTTTCTCCCCTGTTATTGCTACCCAAATTCACCATATTGGCTGGTGTCTTAATCTACATCTTCCCTAGATTCCCTGAAATAGACCCTGACTCCCTGGTTTTCAAAGCCCTCCATAATTTGACCTCATCCCAATCCCAACTTTATTTGCAGCCAGGTGGCACTGCAGTGTACCAGACATGAAATTAGGAAGATTCATCTTTCTGAGTTCAAACCTAGCCTTGGACACTTCCCTCATCATGTGACCCTGGCCAAGTCCCTTCACTGTGTGCCTCAGTTTCCTTATCTGTAAAATGAGCTGGAGAAGGGAATAGTAAGCACATTATCCCAAAGGAGGTCCCAGAGAGTCAAAAACAACTGCACAACAGCCACCACCTAATTTCCCTCTTCTGCCCAACAGGCTCTTCCTCACATTTGTCCTTGACTTTTCTCCTTGGGTTGTGTGAGGAAGTCAATTTTTAGGCTGCAAAATTCTGTGTGAGCACGAGTTATTATCCCTTCAGCCCCCCCACCCCAGATTATCCATGACTTTTCAAGTTTTCCCTTCATTTAAAGCCCAAGTTAGGTTTTTTCTAGGAAGCTTTCCTTTACTGCATGAAGTAGCTTTTTAATAAATATTTAGTGAATGAAACTACCTAATATTGACCACCTTACGCCAAGCTGTGTAACTTTTGTCTTTGATTTCATACCTGATTGTATGATTGCCCTACCTTATTTACTGTCTGTGTGTTTGTGTGTGTGTGTGTGTGTGTGTGTGTGTGTGTGTATGGGGGGTGGGGGGGCAATGAGTTAAGGCTTGCCCAAACTAGTAATCTTATAAGTATTAAGTGGCTGAGACCAGATTTGAACTCAGGTCCTCCTGACTCCAGAGCTGGTGCTCTATCCACTGCACCACCTAATTGCCCCCTTCTACCTTGTTTTATGTTTGCTAGTATGTTTTCTCCAGGTAGATTATAAACTCCTAGAGCAAGAAGATGTACCTTATGCTTCTTAAATAAAATAATCATAGTAATAACTGACAATTATATTCACTGTGAGGTTGGCAAGCTGCTTTATATATTCACAAAAACCCTAGGATCCTTGCAACTCAATAATAACCCTCATTTTGCAGATGAAAAAAAAAATTGAGGTTTCTATAGATAAAATGACTTGTCTGTGGTCACACAATTAGTGTCAGTGGCTTGATTTGAACTCAGGTATCTCCTGACACCAAGTCATTGTTCACCCCCTGAGCCCAAGTTTCCTCAGTTGGATGGCCTCAAAATGCCTTTCCAATTCTAGATTCTTGACTCTGTGAGCCTGTCTCCTATGTTCGCCACTATTTAGGACTCAAACAGTTGATTGCTCCATTAGGTAGTTACTCTGGCATCAGGCTCAGGAGAAACCTTTAGCCTTTTATTTACACTTATCTTTTTAAAAAATAACAATAATATTGTTACTCTGCCTTCCGTGCCAAGCTACCTTCTGATTCATCTGGTATTTACTGAGTACTTCTGATTTATTCCCCACCCTGCATATGAAACATCTAGAAGACAGGATTAATTTCTCATAGTGATTTGGATATCGTGTTATGATGATGTTTGTCCTTTGTTCTCAAAGGAGATCATGATATCAGGAAGGTGAACCATGACAAACATGTGAATTAGATTTGAGTGAGGGGGAGCTGTGCTAAATCACCAGCCTCACTTTCTCCTCCAGAGCCATCTGGTCCAGGGCTCAGATATAGACCAGGATGACTGGAGATGGTCCTGGAAGTGAGGCAATCAGGGTTAAATGACTTACCCAAAGTCACACAGCTAGTAAGGGCAATTAGGTGATGCAATGGATAGAGTACTGACCTGGGAATCAGGAGAATGAGAATTCGAATCCAGCCTCAGACACTTGACCCTTGATCAGCTGTTATACAATGTCTCAAAAGGAAGGGGAGGAAATCTTTAGGCTCCAATGGTTCAGTAAGACTTCGTGGAAGGAGATGGAACTTAAGTTGGGTTCTGAAAAGTGGGTAAGATTTAAGTAGATGGAAAAGAAAGGGAAAGGCAAAGAACCCAGCAGGTAAAGGAAGACCCCAAGGCATGAGAGATCAGCTCCAGTATGGGTGAACTGCAGCATATGTTGGAGAGCAGTGATAGATAGGATTAGATCGGTGCTGTTGCACCAGATTATGGCACATCTTTTGAATTTCAGGTTGAGTTTCATCTTTATCCTATAGCTGGGAAACCATCAGAGGAATTTTAACAAAGGATAGGGTTAATAAAATTGATATTTTCAGCAAATTAAATTGATAGCAATGTTCAGGATAGACTGGAGGTAACCAGGAGAACATTTAGGGAGACAATGTTATTGACTACATTCTATTTTTTTATATACAATTCCTCAGTTTAACCTGTCCACTCATTACTTTTCCCCCTCCCAGCCCACTTTTCTGCATGAATTTTATTCTCCAAACACTAGATCTTTGACCCTCAATCCACTTCTCCTTGTGATCTTCCTAGTTGCATGGGTTTTATTGGAGAGTTTCCAAAGCCATAGAATACTGATAAACATCGTTTTCGGCTTCATTATCCCCATCTCACCACAGCAATTTCCTTTTTCTCAACAGAGCACAGATATTTCATAATTTTTTAATTTCTTTTAGCCTGGGAAATCAAGATCAAGACCAAGGGCTTATCTCTAAAATGCAATGGTTCTGAAGAAAGATCACCTCAGGGAGTAATTGCTAAGAATGGTTCCTCAAAATCCAAGTTGAAAGAAACCCCGGAATGTGAGAGCAAATTTGAGAGGGAACAGAGAACTACAGAGGGACATTTGAGGCAAACAACAATCACACACAAGAAAATTGCCTCTGAGGAGAGAGTCTCCGATTGTAGTGGATTTGAAGAGCACTTTGTGACACAGCAGAGAATTCCTGAAGATAATTCGAGATCCCATAACTGTGAGATACATGGAAATAGCCTCAGGCAGATTTCAGACCAACCTAAGCACCAGAGAATCCATACTGGAGAAAAATCCTATGAATGTAATCAATGTGGGAAGACCTTTAGCCAGAGCACAGAGAATCCATACTGGTGAGAAACCGTATGAATGTAATGAATGTGGAAAGGCCTTCAGCCAGATCTCATTTCTTTATTCTCATAAGAGAACTCATACTGGAGAGAAGCCCTATACATGCAGTGAATGTGGGAAGGCCTTTAGTTACCATGCATCCCTCACTCAACACATGCAAACTCACACTGGAGAGAAACCCTATGAATGCAACGAATGTGGAAAAGCTTTTAGTCGGAGCACATATATTATTGAACATCAGAGAACCCATACTGGAGAAAAACTGTATGAATGTAGTGACTGTGGGAAAACCTTCAGGTACTGCTCCTCCCTTATGTAACATCAGAGAATTCATACTGGAGCGAAACCTTATGAATGCAGGGAATGTGAAAAAGCCTTCAGATACTACTCAGTCCTCACACAGCATCGAAAAACTCATACTGGAGAGAAACCTTATGAGTGTAGTGGGAAAGCTTTCAGACAAAGCTCAGCCCTTTACTCCCATCAGAGAATTCATACTAGAGAAAAACCCTATTTATGTAGTGAATGTGGAAAACTCTTTAGCCAGAATTCAACCCTTACTTGACATCAGCAAACACACACAAGAGAAAAACCCTATAAATGCAGTGAATGTGGGAAAGCCTTCCGACTGAACTCAGCTCTTTTTTCACATCAGAAAACATATCCTGGAGGGAAACCCTACAAATGTAATCAGTGTGGGAAAGCTTTCAGCCAGAGCTCATCCCTTTCTTAGAGAACTCATACTGGAGAGAAACCATATATATGTAGTGAGTGTGGGAAACCCTTTAGTCGGAAGACATTCCTCACTCAACATCAGAGAATTCATACTGGAGAGAAACCTTACATATGTGATGAATGTGGGAGTGCCTTCAGTAGGCGTGCAGCCCTCACCAGGTACCAGAAACTGTACACTGCAGAATTAACCCTAGGTGTACAATGAAAAAGAGGAAAGTTTAACTTAGGTTTTTTTACTTTGTTAAATATCCAAGTGTCCAGAAAACATTTTTGGCAGCAATTATGATACTTGGATGTGAGTAGTCTGAGAATAGAACTAATAGTCCCTAACTTATGAATCTGCTTTAAAAGATAGAAATTTGGTCAAAATAACTTTTTTAACTTAATTTTTTTTCCATTAATAAAAATTCACAGGGGAAGCTAGGAGGCGCTAGAGTCAGGTGGACCTGAGAACAAATCCAGCCTCAGACACTTAATAATTGCCTAGCTGTGTGACCTTGGGCAAGTTACTCAACCCCATTGCCTTAAATTTTAAAAAAATCCACCTTTTTTGCCACCTCTCCACTGGGAAAAAAAAAAAAGAAAAACCAAACCTTTTTAAAAACAAATATGTTTAGATAAGGAAGAAATTCTTGCACCCTAAATCCATCACTTATCTGTCAAGAAGTAGCATACTTCCTGAAGTATGGGTAGTACACATTATCAGTAGTCCTTTGGAATTGTAGTTGGTCACAAAATAACTCAGAATTGAATACTAAATAATGCAATATATATGGGGAGAGTGGGTCAGACATAACACATTTTCTTTTTTACTTCTTGCAAGGGGCTGGTATTGGGTGGCCTGTCTAGGACCACAAGGCCAGGCAGTTGCTGGGCCTTAGGGGTGGTATGTAGGCTCGGGGTCTCTTGGCCCCAGGGCCAGTGGTCAGTCTGCTGTGCCACTCAGCTACCCTACAGCACATTTAAGAAGAGGGACAGAATGAAAGGAGAGAGAAAATATAGTATATAGTATAGTAGGGAGGTATGAATGGAGGGAGTTGCGATCAGCAATGGCAACGGTGGAAAAATATGGAAGTAGCTTTTGTGATGGACTTATCCTAAAGAATGTGATCCATCTGCGACAGAGCTGGTGGTGTTGGAACATAGACTGAAGCACATTCATCATCATCATCATCATCATAATCATTATTATTTTATTTAATTTTGGGGGAGTTTTGCAGGGCAATGGAGTTGGGGTGGCTTGCCCACAGCTGGGTGATTGTTGGGTGTCTGGGGCCAGATTTGAGCTCCCGACTGCCCACTGCGCCACCTGGCTACCCCACTATTATTTTTTTAATTTTAATTTTAATTTTTTTCTCTATTGCTCATGAGGGTCTATCTTTTTTGGGAGGAGGGGTATTATGTTTACTCTTAAACAAGAATATTTTAGTAATGTATAAAAATCATTTATATAAAAATAATAAATATAATAAAAATAAATAATGCAATAAAATTTAATGGTAAACCTTTCAGCACAAAGAAATAAAATAATGATGATTCTTTCATTAGATTTATAATTATTTCTAACATGTCTAACCTTAGGCTTTTTTTATTAGCTTCATGCCAAGTTTAGCCTTTCCATATCCAAATATCCTTTCTCTTTAAGTTAATTGTCTATCCTTTCCCCACCACCATTGTCACCCCTCCTAGGTGTTTCTGAGCTAGCCCCAGCTTATGACATGGGCGTGTGATCTCCTTACTTTCCCACCTAATTCTTACTCTTCTAGCTTGGAATTTTGGTGCTTTTCTCTCTCCTTCTCTCCTGCAATAGTGTATGATCTAAGATACCAATGAGATTATTCCTAGTCAAAGGGGGCATGCTCCCACTGTTCCTAATCACAGATAAAATTGTGCAATATTTTCAAAATGCTTGCCCCCAACCACATCTCTTTACTTCCTGTATTCTTATTGTGCTGTGACTACTTTTTTGTAGGAGTACAAATCACAAGTCATCCAAAGTACAATGGAAAGGAGCTTGTTGGCCTTAATGTAGGTAGCAACATCATTCCTAAGATGGTTTTTGGGTAACGTGATGTAAAAAAACATTAAAAACATTTTTGACAAGATAGGAGGTGAACTAGTAATGGGAATGAGAATAAGAAGCAATAGATGGACAACTCATATGCTGTATTGAAACCTAAAAGAAATCTAAAGGAATTGCAGAAATCCTCCAGTATACCAGCTGACTCATTAATGAAGGATTTTTGAATAGTTGGTTCAGAATCACACAAGACGAAAGTTTGGAGGGACTGCAGGATGTACTGGTGAAAGAAATACTCTCATCCATGAAGTAATGAGTGTATTGACATTTTAAGGTAGACTCTGGTATACATTTCATACTTCTCTCCCATAGCTTTGGAGATACAGGAAAAGAAGGGTGTATTTGAAAATTAGCAAAGCAAAATATGAGACCATCTCCAGGCTGAAAATGGCTGGAACAAACCCTAGGAGAGCAGAGGTTAATAGATAGTCTTGGATGGGAAGTGGTTTGGGAAAGCCTAGGACTGTGGCACAGAAAATGAAGTCACAGTAGTGAATGTTTGAGATAGCCCATTTCCCAAGGAAATTCAAACCAGTGGCCATGGAATCAATGGAATTCAGGAAATATTTTTTCAGTTGTCAACTCAGGTAATTTCTACTTGTCACATTGTACACTTAGGATTGCAGAGCCAACCCTGTAGATGTTTGGCAATTCTTCCAGGATGTTTTCCTTGCTTATTAGCTAAGTAGCCCACCAATTAGAACAAGGCTGAGGGAATTGGAAATGCCTAATCATAAATCAAATACCAACACCTGGGCAGCTAGATGTGCAGTGGATAGGGCGCTGGCCTTGGAGCCAGGAGAACAGGAAATCAATCCAGCCTCAGACTCTTACCAGCTGTGTGATCTTGGGCAAGTCACTTAACCCTGATTGCCTCCCATCGAGGACCATCTCCAGTCCTCCTGATTCACATGTGGCCACTGGATCCAGATGGCTCTGGAGAAGAAAGTGAAGCTGGTCACTTAGCCCGACGCCCCTCACTCAAATCCATTTCACTTGCTTGTCACGGCATCCTCTCCCTGGTCGTCTTCAAAAATGAAGGACAAATATTAACACCTAAGTCTTGGCTCTTCATTCTGCTTTGACAAGGATCTTTCGTTTTCCCACATTTGTGGGTTACAAGTCCCCAGCTACTTCCTGGGTACTTTTCTTAAGATAGCTGTTTCCACTAATAGAAATCAGTGAGCGGCTCAACTGAAGTTCATTTATGAGAACTGGAAAATGATATATTCAAGCATGAAAACATGTGTCTTCAAGATGCCAGATAAGATAAAATGTTTCTGATTCCATTAAACTCATACCATCTGCTCACCAGAGTTTGGTTACCATAATACCATTCTCTTCTCCACCATTTTATAAACTTATGCTTAGTCTGAAATTGCCATGCCAATGACTGCTGCATACCTGGAAGACTCAGTAGCAATTCACGCTAATCTATAAGGCCTGTTTTAAGTGGTCCAGGACACCTATAAGTAAAAAGTGAGCAGACAGCTAGAGAGCCTGGGGGAGACAGACAAACCTGGGAAACTACAGATAAGTCCTAAATTGATCTGACTGAGCCCTGTGGCCGTTCTCCACTGCTCAGATTTGAGAATAACTACTGGTCTTCACACTATCTCTCTGCTCTCTCCTCTTCTGTGCTGTGGACACACAGATTTAGGCTGGGCCCATGCTCCCTGGACCCTTACCCAGCTATGTTGCTGGTGGGAGGGCAGGAGGAACTCTTTGACAAGTAATCAGGAAGGACCAGGGCTGATTCTGGCACTTATTAGCATGGAAAGGATATGGGCCTGAAGGAAAGAGGCCAGGAATCCTCATTTTCACACTCCCTGAATTAGTGGAACAAGATAGAACTCACCTCAGTCTCAGATTGTGGGATCTGGGGAGAACTTTGGATCACTGGAATGGTGTCCACTGCCAAGTAGAAATGGTTACTTCCCCTCTGACTTATAAGTGTGAATGGGGGTGGGGGTAGTATTAGTAGAGTAGCCCAGGCCTTCTGTCTCTTGATCAAAGCTTTTTAATGGTGACCATTGACTGTTCTCCAGATTAGAACATCTTCAGGCTGGACCATGTAGAAGCCATGGCAAACCAGGGGGAAAAGAATGGTACATACTATTCTGACTTTTTCCAATTGAACCCAACCCTCCATTCCTAGTTTTCCCTGCTTTACTTATCCTTATACTGAGATTACATTAGCTTTTCTTCCCCAGCAAGGTCTAATTTATCCTGCAAAGTTACAAGATGTTGGATCCTGAGGGCTCCCTCTCAGCTCCCTCTTCACAAAGATCACTCTCCCCCAATGAAATTACTCCACAGTTCAGCATCTTATGAGTACTTCCTGTCCTGAATATTTCTAACTCACTTTCTCAATATTCCTATTGAGATAATTTTATGACTGAACCTCTGATGAGTCTCAAAAGTCTCTTCCAGGAGACTTTTTAACAAGGTTCAACTTGTTTTTTTAAAAGTCTATACAGGGCGGCTAGGTGGCGTAGTGGATAAAGCACCAACCTTGGAGTCAGTAGTACCTGGGTTCAAATCCAGTCTCAGACACTTAATAATTACCTAGCTGTGTGGCCTTGGGTAAGCCACTTAACCCCATTTGCCTTGCAAAAACCTAAAACAAAAAAGTATACACTGGGGGCAGCTAGGTGGCACCATGGATAGAGCACTGGCCCTGGAGTCAGGAGGACCTGAATTCAAATCTGGCCTCAGATACATAATAATTACCTAGCTGTGTGGCCTTGGGCAAGCCACTTAACCCCATTTTCCTTGCAAAAAATTAAAAAAAAAAAGGCTATACACTGACTAGGGGCAATAGCAGGAAACGATTATAGTAATCTGCTGTTTGATAAACCCAAAAAGTCCAGCTATTGGGATAAAAACTCTCTCTTTGATAAAAACTGCTGGGAAAATTGGAAGTTAGTATGGAAGAAACTTAGATTAGACCAACACCTCACACCCTTTACCAAGATAAGATCCAAATGGTTACAGGACATAGACATAAAAAACAATACTATAAGCAAATTAGAAGATCAAGGACTAGTCTACCTGTCAGATCTATGGAAAGGGGAACAGTTTATGACTAAGGAAGAGTTGGAGAACATCACCAAAGACCAATTAGATGATTTCGATTACATTAAATTAAAAAGCTTTTGCACAGACAAAACCACTGTAACCAAAATCAAAAGAAATGTAGTAAAGTGGGAAACAATCTTTACAACTAACATTTCTGACAAAGGACTCATTTCTAAAACATACAGAGAACTGAGTCAAATTTTCAAAAAAACAGGCCATTTTCCAATTGACAAATGGTCAAAGGATATGCAAAGGCAATTTACAGCTGAGGAAATCAAAGTGATCCATAGTCATATGAAAAATTGCTCTAAATCATTACTTATTAGAGAAATGCAAATTAAAGCATCTCTGAGGTACCACCTCACACCTCTCAGACTGGCTAATATGACCAGAAAGGACAATGATCAATGTTGGAAGGGATGGGGGAAATCTAGGACACTAATACATTGCTGGTGGAGCTGTGAACTCATCCAGCCTTTCTGGAGAGCAGGCTGGAACTATGTCCAAAGGGCAACAAAAATGTGCATACCCTTTGATCCAGCAACAACACTACTGGATCTGTACCCTGAAGAGATGATGAAAAAGGGTAAAAACATCACTTGTACAAAAATATTCATAGCAGCCCTGTTTGTGGTGGCAAAGAATTGGAAATTAAGTGAATGTCCTTCAGTTGGGGAATGGCTTAGCAAACTGTGGTATATGTATGTCATGGAGTACTATTGTTCTATTAGAAACCAGGAAGGATGGGGATTCAGGGAAGCCTGGGAGGGATTTGCAAGAACTGATGCTGAGCAAGATGAGCAGAACCAGAAAAACACTGTGCACCCTAACAGCAACATAGGGGAGATGTTCAACCTTGATGGACTCACTCATTCCATTAGTGCATCAATCAGGGACAAGTTTGGGCTATCTGCAAATGGAGAATACCATCTGTAAACAGAGAAAGAACTGAGGAGTTTGAACCAAGACCAAGGACTGTTCCCTTTAATTTAGAAAAAAAAACTGACATCTTATTGTCTGATTTTGCTATATCTTATACTTTATGTTTCTTCCTTAAGGATATGATTTCTCTCTCATCATATTCAATTTGGATCAATGTATACCATGGAAACAATGTAAAGACTGGCAAACTGCCTTCTGTGGGGGGTGGGGGGAGGGAAGTAAGATTAGGGGGAAAATTGTAAAACTCAAAATAAATAAAATCTTTAAAAAAAAAAAGGAAGAAACCAGGAGGGATGGGAATTCAGGGAAGCTTGGAAGGATTTGCATGAATTGATGCTGAGCAAGATGAGCAGAACCAGAAAAACATTGTACACCCTTCAAGACTTACTCAAACTGACCACTAGGTGGCACAATGGATAGAGCACTAGCCCTGGAGTCAGAGAACCTGAGTTCAAATCCAGACTCAAACACTTAATAATTACCTATCTGTGTGAACTTGAGCAAGTCATTTAACTCCCTCATTGCCTTGTAAAAGCAACAGCAACAAAACTATACACTGATTTCAGCATTCTGTTTCCTCTCCTAAAGAAAAAAACTGGAATTACAGTTAGGTATACATATTTGGAGTGAAGAGCATGGTCAGTATAGGAGGCTGGCCCCATTTTGCCTCAGTTTTTCTCCCTCTCTCCCTTAAATATTATCCCTTTACCCCTTGTGCCTTCTGATCTCCAAATTCTGTCCTTATCTTTGCCATTCACCAGCCCAAACTAGTTGGTGTCGTCTAGGACAAGATGTACCTTGGAGAAGGACTTCAGGTAACAATAACCACCCTCTGCTTTTATATCTTGGCACCCATTATCCTCAATGAGTTCAAATGGAAGGAGAGTCTCAGTTATCACTCAAATATCTTCCAGAGGATTCACCTGTGGGTGAACAATAGTGTCCATTTCATGCTCATTATAGGTTGAATCTCCCTCTCCTCACCTTCTTTCCCCACTTGAGAGTTAAGTCACACAACAGATTTTTAAATTTTTCCTGGTCTTCTATGAATTTGCTAGGAGTACAATGGTGAAGGGAGTTGAGTATTGGGCTTCCAATCCCTCACACTTCTCCCTGCTCAGTCCCCACCATGGGTGCCTTTCATTGTTCCCTTTTCTTCCTAGCCCCTAAATTTCTTTATGATTCAACCCCTTATCTCCTCAGCCCCCTCACTACTCTTCTGTTTTTTTCTGTTCTGATTAAGGAAAGAACTGGGGGGGGGGGGACATGAAGGGAGATTCAGACACTTTTCAAACTTATTGTCAAAATCAAATTTCTCTCTTGCTCATATGCTTATAGGTTAAAGATCATTTGTGCCCACCCTCATAATCTTACTTTAACCTCCCTTTCTAGCCCTATTTTTAAATGTAGTGATATAGTCTATCCCAGGTCTAAGAGTATAACAGATTGGTCATCATATTTGACTAGAAAGCTGTTGTCTTCATTTACATTGTTAGATTATTTTCTCAGCTCTGATTTTTCTTTTTGTTGTTACTCTTTTCTGTTTGACAGTATCCCAGAAATATTTTTGCTCTCATTTTAACATTTACCAATCTTTTTTTAAAAGGAATTGATATCTTTTTTTTTTGCCCCATCATGTTCATTTTCAAATCTTCCTTCCTTTCTCCAGAAACATTCTTTTGTATTGAAAAATAAAAATTCTTTCCTTTTTTTTTTCTGGTCTTATTTCATGCCATGATGTCATTGGTCCTTTTAGGAAACCAAGGGTCACCAACAGCAAGTCTTATTTCACAGCTGTTAAAAATTTCCTCTTTGCAAGAGATTCAGATGCTCCCTCCTCCATGAAGCCTTCCCACATCCCTACAGCTAGGAGGGATTCCTCCCTCAGTAGTTTCTTAGGCCCTTTGGGCCTCTCCTATTCAGTTGGAAATAATATAATTTGAATAGGAGTTATTTGTGTAGCTGTCTTTTCAATTTTTTAGACTGAAAACTTCTAGAGGGCAGGTAGCTTATTTTTTTCTTTGTATCCCCACAGGGTTTTGCACATGGTGGCTCTTGATATTTGCTGAATTGAGCATAGGATATTCCTAAAGTAACTGTAATCTTGGATCTTAGAAATGAGCCACAAGCTATATTCATTTACAAATACTTTTCTTAGGATTTCCCAGCAGTTTGGAGATGACCCTGAAGCACCTGAATGTTATACTGATGGAACACAAAGTCCAAAAGATCCTACTAAGCCAACAAGGTAAGTCTAGGCTTGGCAATGGCGGTTCATTTCTGCTCTCCAAGGACCAGCCTAAAGGCTTATCCTCATACAGACATTTATGTAAGGATATCCAGCTCCCAATCTTAGAACATTCTGAATGGAAAAGCTAATAAATAGCCATATATTCTCTTCGATAATGGTTCAGAAAGCTGGCAGGACTAGTATTACCTGTATTGATTCCAGAATACTTCTCTAAAGAAAAAAAAAAGGATAAATTACTAAATAAGCAAATAAAAGACAATTGTTTTTTCAGTCATGTCTGACTCTTCTTAATTCCATTTGGGATAGTCGTGGCAGAGATACTGGAGTGGTTTACCATTTTTTTCTCCAGCTTATTTTATAGATGAAGAAACTGAAGCAGATGGGATGAAGTAACTTTCTCAGGGTCCCATAGCTAGTGCCTGAGGTCAAATTTGAACTCAAGTCTTGGCCTAGTGCTCTATTGTTTGTCCCTCATTCTGGAAGAGGACTAATGGCATCCCAGATGAGGTGAAACAGAACTGCACCAAGTTGTCAGCCTCACTCTATTCCTACAGAATCATCCAAGTTCAGTGTTAGGACAAAGGTCAAGTTGACTGGAAGGCCTGGGATGCAGTGGATGACCTTGGCCTTCTCAGACCTCAAGTTCGTCTGAGGCAACACCCATTAGTGACAATGAGCTAGGTGAGAGTTGAGACAAATGATGGCCTACTAAGTGCATCCCCAGACTGAAGTAACCTTTAGATTTCTCATTTCTTTGTTCTATCTCTGTTCATATTCTGTTATGACTTTACATAATTATTCAGTCCTCACTGAACCCTTAATAGTAACCCTTAAGAGCCATACCCCAGTTCTTCCACTTTGAAAAGAGAGATACTTGGGTTGTTTGTTTGTTTTTTCACTTTAAATGTATTTTCTTTTCTTCCTATTTCCCTGCACACCAGTCACCACCCCCACCACCCCCATCCCACTGGGAGGGAAAAAACAATTCTGGCAACAAATATGCATAGTCAAAATAAATTCCCATGTTTATCATGTCCAAAAATAAATCTCTTTTCATTCTGTATCCTGAGTCCATCCCAACTTGGAAGGAGGGCAGCATGCTCTGTCATTGTCCTCAGGAGTCATAGTTGACCATTGGGTTAATGATAGCCCCAAAGGCTTTGAGTTTGTTGCTCCAAAGTTGTCCTGATCTACTCACTTCACTCTGTATGGGTTCATCCACGCCTTCCCAGGTTTTGCTAAACCACCCCTTTCCTTTTGCTTTATGGTATACACAATGGTATTCTAGTCATTCATATAAAGTCATTTATCCAGAGGCAGCTGTGGCCATGATTTCATTGCTATGTTACTCTTTGGTGGTTGAGCCAGGGATGCAGAGGGGAAGTGGGTCCACTGGGCCATGAGCCAGCAACCGTCAACCCTCAGTACCCACGTACCTCTGACAGCAAGGGTGAGACCAGGCCTTCCCACAAACCAGTGCTGATGCGGCACCTCCTCTATTCCTTTTTGTCCCCATTTCCCTCTTCCTCCCCTTCCTCCACCTAAGCCTGCCCAGTGCCTTTCAGAACAGGTAGATGACTCAAGTGTCCCTCAGACTGGTCTGGTCCCTTCAGGGGGTGGGGAGGTCATTTGGCTTCCTTGACTCCCAGACCCAGCCTAGGGGGAATTGAGGTCAGAAACCTCCTTAGAGCTGCTGCTCTCTGAAGATCACCTTCCTGACCTGGCATGGCTGCTTGCCATGGTGGTTATGGAGGTAGAACAGAGTAACATTTTATTGGAGCTAATATCTATTTATTTTTTTTAACTTTGGAAATTGCACTCATTGAATCTATTAGTGGTGTTGTTTAATTGAATTTTATGGTCCACGAGTGACTCATTGTACTTTAAACCCAGATCCTGAATGACTGGACAGCTGCATTTCAGTATAATTGGTATTTCATTTTATACTTCCTGAGGAGTCCCTGGACTCTATCAGACTGACCGCCAAAGGGGTGCAAAGCACAAAGATGAACAAAACCTGCTCTTTCGGTAGCCTCCTACATGACCCAAAACCATATGATCCACAAGGGATGCTGGAAACCATTTAGTCTAATTCTCTCACTCTACAAATGAGGTAAATGAGGCAGACAGAAGGTAAGTAACCCAGATCAGATAGGCATTAAGTAGCAGACCCTCAAGTGATGCAGTGAATAAAGCACCAGGCTTGTTCTGGGGAAGACAGGGAGTTCAAATCTGGCCTCAGACACTTACTGGCTATGTAACCCTGGGTAAGTCATTTTATCCTGTTTGTCTCAGTTTCTTCATCTGTAAAATGAAGGAAATAATAATCCTCTCCAGTATCTTTGATAAGAAAACCCCAAATGGGGACATGAAGAATCCGACAGGGGCAGCTAGGTTTCTCAGTGGACAGAGCACCGGTCCTGGAGTCAAGAGGACCTGAGTTCAAATCCAGCCTCAGACACTTAATAATTAATTAGCTGTGTGACTTTGGGCAAGTCGCTTAACCCCATTGCCTTGCAGAAACCAAAAAAAAAAACAAAAGAAAAAAAAAGAGTCAGATAGGCTGAAATGACTGGACAGTGACAATTTTTCAAAGGGGTTTCCAGGTTCCCAGGCTAGCCCATGGAAGTTATGTTAAGTCAATACAGTCGAAAGAATTTTAAGAGCCCTATAAATTTCCCATTGCTTCTCTAGAAGTACAAGAAGACCACACTAACCAACCAAATGATTGGAGGCCCAAGATGCACTGTTACATTTGCTCTAGTGTGGGGTATGCCTTGCAGGGCAACCTTCTCACTTGCCTTTACCAGAATCGTTCCATCCTAGGGTCTGACTTTTAGTAACCAGGACTATTGGAGAGGGTCTGGCTATTGCAAGAATCTCTTGGCCTTAAATGGATTCAATACCTCTCATACCAATAAGGTACCACAACAATGGAAGGCGAGCACAAATCTGTGCTGTGTAGTCATATATGACAACCTGGTGCATCCTAACCTGTCACCCAATGGACAAATTGTCAGTATGGTCTTTCCTCACAGATCAATCACCTTTTGAGTTGAGACGATCAGTTCTATGACGATATCTGATCATCTTCAAACCTTTTTCAGCAACATAACATCCTAACCTGTCACCCGATGGGCTAATCATCAGTATGGTTTTTCATCTCAGACAGCCATCTATAATTATGATAGTCAGAACTATGATGATATCTAGAGGAAAATGTACCCTGAATCCCAAAGGGGAAGCCAAGAAACCAGGAAAATACTTGGAAGTTCCACCCTCTGGGAGTCAATGGGATTCAAGAGGATTCCTGCCACCCTGGATATGGGCTATCTCCTTGCCTTATTCTGATGAAGAAAAGGGAGTTTCTAAACCACCCCTTTCAGTGATTTCTGAGCCTGCATGGTAGCTGAGGGAATAGGGTCCAACCTTCACCTGACCAATCATTCCCTCAGGTCAGTAGAAGGTCTAGTGACTGATTAGAAACATACATTCCTTCAGTACTTAGAACTTGATATCTCTAAGTGCTAGGTGAAGGGAAGTCTTTATCCCTTATCTCTTAGGGGCAATTCCAATGTTATCCCTTTTTTGGTCCTACTTGGTCTCCCCTAATTCCTTTCCCCCCCTTCCCCTTCCCCCTTCTTTTCTTCCATCTCTTCCTCTTCTTCCCCTCCTTCCTCCCCTCTCCTCCTCCTCTCCTCCTCATCCCCCTCCCCCTTTCCCCTCCTCCTCTTCTTCCTCTCACTGCTACTGAAAATTCAGAAAGGAAAGTTCTTACCACTACAAGACCTTGACACTTGTCACGGCTCCGCATCAAAAACTGATACGGTTTTATCAGTGGAAATGACATTTAAAAAGGTGACAGCGTCATCTACTTTGACCCGTAACCTAAGGATCTCAAGACCTTCCTATGGGACATGCAGCTACTGCCCCCCCCATTAGGATGGATGAGCTTTGTACACAGGAAGTATTGAAAGTTTCCTTCCTTCCATCAGTCAGGTGGCCAAACTGATGTTCACAATATTCCATATTTCATCTCCAAGTCTTTGTGCAGGCTGTGCCCCACCCTGGAAGCACCTTTCCTCTTAGAATTACCAACTTCCTTCCAAACAAAGCAAATGTCACACCCTCCAAGAACCCTCTTTTGATTCCTTCCAACTTCTCATGTATCCTGCATTATTGTATTTGTATGTATGTCTCCTCTATGTATGTCTATGTATGTATGTCTCCTCTGTCAGAGTATAGATTCCTTGAGGACAGGGAGACTTTTCTTTTTATCTCTGTAACTCTGGTGCCCACATCGTATCCACCTAATACATACTAGGTGAGTGCTTCTCTTCTTTCCGTATCAGGGAGGAACCACGACATACCACCAATGCCAGGCAGGCACCAGCATGTGACATCTGGTGACAGGATACCATCACCTAATCTACCCTAATCTGTCTCTCGATAAACTGATCATCATCTGGGAGGGGAAGGGGAGGGGAAGGGGAGAGAGGGCAGGAGAGGAGAGGGAAGGGAAAGGAGGGAGGAAAGGGAGATGGGAAGGGAAGGGAAGGGAAATGAGGGGAGGGAAAGGGAAGGGAGGAGAGGAAAAGAGAAAGGAAGGGAGAGGAGGGGAGGGGAAGGGTGAGGAGAGGAGGAAAGGGGAAGGGAAGGGGAGATGAGGAGAGGGGAATGGAATGGAAGGGAGATGTGGGGAGGAGAAAGGAAGGGAGGAGAGGGAAGGGGAAGGGAAGGGAGAGGAGGAGAGGGGAATGGAATGGAAGGGAGATGAGGGGAGGAGAAAGGAAGGGAGGAGAGGAAAGGGGAAGGGAAGGGAGAGGAGGAGAGGGGAAGGGAAAGGAGGGGAGGAAAGGGGAAGGGAAGGCAGAGTGAGGGGAGGGGAGGGGAGGGGAGGGAAGGAAAGGGGAAGAGAAGAGAAGGGAGAGGGAGGGGAGGGGAAGGGGATGGAAGGGAAGGGAAGGGAGAGGGATACTGGTGCTCAGACAACATGGTTGTTCCTTGAGCCCCTGTAGAATCACCGGAGGCCATGAGGCAGACCCTGATTTGTCCCAGAATAGTTCCATAGCTCTTTATGTTGACTAACTGTGTGAAACAAGAGATTCGGGAGGACCCCTCTTCCTCTTCCTCCTCCTCCTCCCTCTCCCTTCTCCTCTTCTTCATCCCCCCCTCCTTCACCTGTCTCATTTCTTCCCTCCTCCTGAGTTATTTCTTGAGTCCCTGTAGAATCACGAGGCACGCCCTCATTTGACCCAGCCTAGTTCCACAACCCTGTCTCTATGTCAACTGACTGTGAAACTCTTAAGAGATTCGAGAGAACTCTTCTTCCTCTTTCCCCTTCCTCCTCCTCCCTCTCCCTTCCTCTCTTCATCCTCCCTCTCCCTTCTCTTTCTCCTCTTCATCCTCCCCTTCCTTCCCCTCTCACTTCTTCCTTCCTTCTCCCCCAAATTTGGTTAGACCCCTTTTCCTGTTTTTTTCCCAACAGTTTTTATAGTATTTGAATCAATTATTCTTTTACTGTTTTTATAGAGCTGGAGACAATATCAGTGACCACTTAGGCCAATCTTTTACATTTGTTTTATTTTGGGGCAAGGCAATCTAAGTCAAGTGACTTGCTCAGGGTCACACAGCTGGTCTCAAGTGTCTGAGATCAGATTTGAACTCAAGTTCTCCTGACTCCAGAAGAGGTTCTATCCACTGTGCTGAAGGTCATTGCAAAGCTGCCACTGGGCAGTTAGAGCATCCCACCAGGAGTCAGGAGGACCTGAGTTCAACTGCAGCCTCAGACACTTGATACTTACTAGCCGTTTGACCCTGGACATGTCACTTAACCCCGATTGCCTCTCATCTACGGACATCTCCAGGTGTTCTGATTCTTTTTGACCAATGGACCCAGTTGGTTCAGAAGGAAAAAGTGAAGCTGGTGACTTAGCACAGCTCCCCCACCCAAAATCCAATTCACTTTCTTGTCATGGCATCACCTCCCTGATTCATGGTCTTCTTGAAGGAAAAACAAACATCATCAAATGTTTGATTGAATTCAGTTTTTAATCCAACCCTTCCTTAGATTGAGAGTACATTTATGGCTTATTCAAGTTTCTAAAACTGAACTTGGTCTTCTATTTTGTTAGTAACTTTCTGTTAATCTGGATATTTTATATTATTGTTAATATTCACTCATTTCATTTAAATTGTGATTTTATTGATACATATTTGGGCAAGGTTTCCTAATTTGTTTCTTCTTCTCCTTGTTAATATAAACATCTTGTAACTCCAAAACTGAGATAATTTCCCCTATCTTTCTTATCCCTCCCCCCTCCCAGTGTATTGCATTTCCTCCAAGCTTTTAAAATGTTTTGTTTATTAGTGATGAGTTTATTTCTGGTCTAATATAGTTGATAAACATTTAAGGAAATGTCCATTGCCTATTCTGTTTTATCTAACATTTCAAATTCCAGGGAAATTTCTTCCTTGGTTAGAATAACTGGTGTCCCTTTCCTATACTTGTACAATAAAACCTGCTTTCCATTGTGCTTTCCAACCTACAATGAAAGAAACCAAGACAGAACTCCAAGCCAATTAATGATTGATTGGTGTTTGTCCTTCATTCTTGTAGAAGACTCATGACAACAGGGAGGTGATGCCATGACAAGTAAGTGAATTGGATTTGAGTGAGGATGGACAGTACTAAGTCACCAGCCTCACTTTCTACTCCAGAGCCATCTGGGCCCAGTGGTCAGATAAGGATCAGGATGACTGAATGCAAGGCAATCAGCGTTAAGTAAGTGATATCTGGTCACTGGACCCAGATGGCTCTGGAGGAAAAAGTGAGACTGGTGACTTAGCACAGCTCCCCCACCCCAAATCCAATCCACTTTCTTGTCATGGCATCACCTCCTTAATGTCATGGTCTGCTTTAAAAACAGAAGCTAGGCTGGCCTCAGACATTTAATAATTAGCTGGTTGTGTGGCCTTGGGCAAGTCACTTAACCCTGTTTGCCTTGCAAAAACCTAAAAAAAAAGAAAAGAAAAGAAAATGGAAGATAAACATTACCTAGCTGAGCAGACTCATGGCTGGGATGAGAAATAAATGTCAAAATATTTACATGTCACTTATTAGCCAAATGCTCATGGCTAAATAACCAAGTTAGGCAATAGAGGAATAAGGAGGTATGGAAGGGCAACAAAAATAGCTGGGGAACTATTCATGTCATTGAATCACCTCCTCCATGTCAGACTTAGTCACCATAACAAGGAAAAGCATGGGTGGAGGTCCTCTAGTGAGATTCCTATGATGATTAAGCAAGGGATCTTACAGCTCACTGCTCTGGGGCCTAATATACAGGACTTAGAATCACTACCCCTATGGGGTACTATTGATTGAAATAAAATAGAGGTTCAATTTGACATCTATCATACTTTATTGGGCAGTCAAATGAGTGGTTCCTGTATTTATATTCCAAAGTTTCTTCTCAGCTCTAATCTTTTCATTGGGAATGTTTGGAAAGCCTCCATTTCATTAAAGATTCATTTTCCCTGGAGGATTATACTTTGTTTTACTGGACAAGTTATTCTTAGTTGTAAGCCTAGATCTTTTGCCTTCTGGAATACAATATTCTCAGTTCTCTGCTACTTTATTGTGGTGGCTGCTAAATTTTGTGCAATCCTGAATGTGGCTCTTTTTCATCTGGCTGCTTGTAGCATTTTTACTGTGACTTAGAAACTCCAGATTTTGACTCTAATGCTTCTGGGAGTTTTCAATTTGTGGTTTCTCTCAGGAGATGACTGGTAGATTCTTATTTGTCCTTATCATGTGTGGTTTTCATTTATAATTTCTTGAAATATAATGTCTGGTCTATTTTTCTGGCCACTGATTTCAGGTAGTCAAATAATTTGTAAATTATCTCTGTTTTCCAGGTCATTTTTGTTGTTGTTGAGATATCTTACATTTTCTTCTATATAATTTTTGACATTGTATTACAGCTAAACACAGTGACCATCATATCAACATTCCACTTCCATGTTCAGGAACTCTGAAATTTCTTTCTCATCATAATCTCTTGCCATTCAACCTCTTTCTCAGCCTTGCAATTCTTTTTTTTTTTTTTTTTAGGTTTTTGCAAGGCAAACAGGGTTAAGTGGCTTGCCCAAGGCCACACAGCTAGGTCATTATTAAGTGTCTGAGACCAGATTTGAACCCAGGTACTCCTGACTCCAGGCTGGTGCTTTATCCACTGCACCACCTAGCCACCCCTGCCTTGCAATTCTTAACTCTGCTCATTAGCCTCACTAAAACTTCTATTCTCTCCACCAGTCACTTCTTTCCTGGTCATCTATCACTTTTCTTCTAGCTCTACTCTTTTCTCTTTCCCTTACTGATCCTTTGATGGACCACTGCAATTCTATATTATCCTCCTTCAATCCTCTGGTCCCCTTATCTTATCTCTAATCAAACCTGAACCTCTATCATCCATGGCCTTTACTTTAATTTACTTGCCATTATGAATGGATCTGAAAAAATTATGAAACCCTGATGACTGAATCCATTAAAAATTTATGTAATTTAATCATAAATGGACCCTTGTTATAGCAAGGTAATTCATTTCTACCTCCCTAATCAATTCCCTGTCTCACTCACCTGGTTTTTCCCAAATCTTTTCCTCTCTAGGAAACAATGAAGTTAGAGTGCCAGGTCTAGAATAAGGAAGTGTTCAAATCCAGCCTCAGACTTACTAGTTGGGTGATCCTGAGTAAGTCACTTAACCTCTCTTTGACTCAGTTTCTCCACATGTAAAATAGGAACAATAAAATCACCTACTTTGAATAGTTGTTGATCCCAGGATCAAATGAGATTATAATTTTAAAGTGCTAACAAAAGAGTAAGTACTATATTAATATTAGCTATTATTATTATACTATTCTTCCAACCTCCCATGGATCTCCTGCCCTCTATAATCTAACTGAGAACCCTCCTAACCATTCAATCAGTTCCAAATTGACCTCACAAAATTGCATGTCATAATTACCAGTTCCCACAGGTAATAAATGTAAATACATGTGATCCACATATGGGATAAGGAGATGATGATGTTTATCCTTCATTCTCAAAGACCATGACATCAGGGAGGTGGTGCCATGATGAGCATGTGAATAAGGAAATAACTCTTTTTTTTTGCAAGGCAAATGGGGTTAAGTGACTTGCCCAAGGCCACACAGCTAGGTCATTATTAAGTGTCTGAGACCGGATTTGAACCCAGGTATTCCTGACTCCAAGGCCGGTGCTTTATCCACTATGCCACCTAGCCGCCCAGGAAATAACTCTTTAGTGGTGGTATTCACTTGCTATTTCTGCTGAATGTGCTGAGACTGGTTAAAAAAAAAAATTCTTCCAAGAGATTTGAATTGTCTTAGTTTGAAATGTTTGAGTTAATCACCAAATGGAAGTCTATTTGAAATACAAGGCCAGATGTCTCAGAAACCTATCAACCATCATGTGGGTGGGTACATGGGTCTGCCACTTTTCAATAACCTGAAATAATCCCTACTGGCCACCAGAGGGTACTAAAGCCTACAATGGTTTAAGCAATTCTCCCCAATCTGCTTTTTCAGCATCTTATTGGGGTTTTTTTTAGTTGTCTAAGAAATGAAATATTAATCAAATATTTAAAAAAAAGATGTTGGATTTTCTCCAGCTCCCAGTCTGCTAGAAAAGAGAATTCATAGCAGAGAATTGGGGGGATGCTTGATAGATTCTGGATGATACTAGAAAAGCGGTTAGAAGCTCATGGGACTTTTATCCCATGTTACTGTCTTGTTGCATATGATTGAAGCTTGGTGTTCTCCCCTAACTGAACAGATGGAATCTCAGGACTCACCTCTTGACTTTTGTCACTGGCCGTCCCATAACCAGGAAACTCTATGGGGAAGAGATCACAAAGTACAGTGAGTACAATGCTCCTTCCCTTTAGAAATATTAAGACAGCATCTTAATAATACTAGACTGGTCTGAAACTTGGACTATTCTGAGAAAAACTTTCTTTTTCTTACTGTTAGTTATGAAACAATGCCCCCATTTCCCTCTCTCTTATCATCCCTCCTTTGAAGTAATTAGGATAGTTGACTAGATGAGGCCAAGGGCAAGGTTGAAAGGCCCTTGACTAGACTAGGAAAAAAAATGTCCACTCCTCCTTAAACTGAAGAGATAATGAATGGGATAATCCATTAAAGAGAAAATGCCACATCCATTACTTCCTATCACTTGGGGAAGATAAGGAGAGACCCAGTATCTTTGAGGTTTTTGAATGATTTTTAGGAGTGGTTTTCCAATGTTAAGTGATAATTGTTCTTGATTGATGAAGCAAAATGTTTTATCTTACCTTGAGCTATATAATTATATTATGTTAAATTTCCTTGTTCGGGAAATGTGTACATGTTACTATAAAAAGTCTTGGTTTACAGAAGAACATTGTACATGTTAACGCCAACATTGTATGATGATCAACTATGATGGACTTATTCTTCTTAGCAATACAATAACCAAAGACAATTCTAAAGGACTTGAAATGGAAAATACCATCCATATCCAGAAAAGGAACTATGGAGTCTGAATGCAGACCCAAACATACTATTTTCAGTTTTTATGTTTTATGTTTTTTCTCTCTCTTTTTTGTTCTGATTCATCTTTCCCATATGATTACTATGGAAATAATTTTAATATAGTTATACATGTATAACCTATTTTAAATTACTCCCTGTAAAGGGGAGAGGGGAAGGGAGGGAGGAAGGGAGAATTCAAAACCTTACCAAAAAATGATTGTTAAAAACTATCTCTAGGGGCAGCTTAGGTGGCACAGTGGATAAAGCACCGGCCCTAAAGTCAGGAGTACCTGGGTTCAAATCCTGTCTCAGACACTTAATAATTACCTAGCTGTGTGGCCTTGGGCAAGCCACTTAACCCCATTGCCTAGCAAAAACCTAAAAAAAACAAACAAAAAAAAAACTATCTCTAGGGAGCAGTTAGGTGGCATAGTGGATAGAGCCCTGGAGTCAGTAGGCCCTGAATTCAAATTTGAACTCAGATATTTAATAATTACCTAGCTGTGTGATCTTGGGCAAATCATTTAACCCCATTGCCTTGCAAAAAATAAAAACAAAAAAAGAAAACTAGCTTTACATGTAGTGGGAAAATAAATAAATAAATAAATTTATTTTTAAAAAAAAGAAAGGTGTTTTGGTTTAAAAATGTGGAACTCAAAATCTTACAAAAAGTGAATGATGAAAACTATCTTTACATGTATTTGGAAAAAATAAAGAAAAATCGCATAAAATAATGGGTTGGAGAAGTTTCTGGGAAGATGGCAGAGTAGATCAGAAAATTCCAAGCTCTCCAAATTTCCTCCACTTAACAAGTCAAAAAATACTTCAGGGTGAAAGTAGAATGGCAAAAACTAACAAAAGTTGCCGCACAACAGTGTTCTTTCTGGGCCAACTTGAAAAGATTGAATGTTCCTTCTGGGACAACTGGAGAAGATCCAAAGAAAGATTCCCAGGCCGAGGTTCTACTGGCTGAGTGAAGTATAACATCTCCAGGCTAGCTCCCTGAAATAGCAAGAAGCCATTGAGAGGGTTAGGAGGTAGCCTCTGACTCAGTCACAGGAATGTTCACCTTCCAAACAGTGTGGAGAGTCTTGTGTCTGAGTAGGGGAAGAGAGGAAACCTTTGCCGATAAGGGATGCCAGACCAAGCTGCGCATGTGAGATGCAATCCTGGCCAAGAAGGAATCAACATATGTCTGGTGAGTGCAGAAATACCACCGCTGATGGTGGATATTTATAGGAGAATTGAGTTTTCAGGCTTGATTACAATTCAGAGGGAAAAGCAGAAGATTATAGTCATCAGAAGGTTCTCAGGAAGAAAGATCATTTGCAGTACAGTTGGCTGAGGGATCTCAGCAGTGACTTGGAGGGGAAAAGGAGTTCAGAGGTTGGGCCCAGGAAAAAGTTCCTGAGATCAGAGACACCATCCCCCACATTACAAGGACTAGAAGTGAATAAAATAATAAACTGGTAAAAAAAAATTAACAGGCAAAGGAGAAAAAAACCCAACCAGAGACAGTTACTATGGGAATAGACACTTGTCTTCAGAGAAAAAGGTTAAAGCACAAAAAGCCTCTTCTACCCCCAAAGAGTAATGTAAAATGGATACCTACTCAAAAAAGGATTCATAGAGGAACTCAAAAAATACTTTAAAAATCAAATAAAGGGGCAGCTGGATGGCACAGCGAATAGAATACTAGCCCTGGAATCAGAACATCTGAGTTCAATCCAGCCTCAGACACTTAATACTTACTTAGCTGTGTGACCTTGGGCAAGTCACTTAACTCATTGCCTTGCAAAAATCGAACAAGATTGAGGAAAAGCTAAAAAAGAAAATAAGAACAATATAAGAAAAGAAATAAAATTATGAAAAAAAAATAAACCAATTAGAAAAGGTGATCCAGAATCTTAGGAAATGGGGCAGCTAGGTGGCGCAGTAGATAAAGCACCGGCCCTGGAGTCAGGAGTACCTGGGTTCAAATCTGGTCTTAGACACTTAATAATTACCTAGCTGTGTGGCCTTGGGCAAGCCACTTAACTCCATTTGCCTTGCAAAAAACCTAAAAAAAACAAAAAAAAACAAAAAAATCCAGAATCTTAGGAAAACTATTCTTAGAAAATTAGAATTGGGAGAAGAGAAGATAGAAGTTATGAGACCAAGAAAATAATAAAACAAAATATAAAGAATGAAAAAATAGGAGAGTTTTGCTTTCACAAGAAAAACTACAGATCTGGAGAACAGATCAATAAGAGAAAGAGAAAAATCAGACTATCTGAAAACTATGATCAAAAAAATTGATACCATAATACAAGAAATAATTAAAGAAAATTATCCTGAAGTATTAGACCAAGAAGGGAAAGTAGAAATAGAAAAAGTTCACTGATCACAACCTAAAAAGAATCCTAGGAGGAAAGCTGACAGGTATGTAACACCTAAATTCCAAAACCTTCAGGTTAAGGAGAAAATATTAAGAGCAACAAGAAAAAACAATTACAAATATGGCAGAACCACAATTAGATTTACACAAAATGTAGTAGCAGCTACTTTAAAAGACTGTAGGTCTTGGAACACTATATTTCAAAGAACTAAAGAACTGGGGTTGTAGCCGAAAATATTTTACTCAACAAAGTTAAGCTTAAGCCTAAGTGAAAAAAAAAAGGACAATTAACAAATTACCAGACTTTCAGGATTTTGTTGCAAAAAGACCTGAATTTAATAGAAAATGGGACATATAAAAACCAAGAGAAATATAAGGTGAACATTGAAGACTAATTACAGGGGCAGCTAGGTGATACAGTGGATAGAACACCAGTATTGGAGTCAGGAGGACCTGAGTTCAAATTCCGCCTCAGACACTTAATAATTACTTAATTGTGTGGCCTTGGGCAAGTCATTTAATCCCATTGCCTTGCAAAAACCTAAAAAAAAAAAAGACTAATTACAAAGGCCTCAATAAGGACAAATTGTTTGTTATATATGGAAATATAAACTATATGTCCGAGATTGTTACTAGTATTTGGGTAGTTGGAAGGAAAGATGGGAGTAGAGCTCAGCAGAATAGAATTTTTTTTTTTTTTTTTAGGTTTTTGCAAGGCAAATGGGGTTAAGTGGCTTGCCCAAGGCCACACAGCTAGGTAATTATTAAGTGTCTGAGGTCGAATTTGAACCCAGGTAACTCCTGACTCCAGGGCCGGTGCTTTATCCACTACGCCACCTAGCCGCCCCTACAGAATAGAATTCTTAAAAATAAAATGGTCTAGGTAAATAAGAGTTATTATCTTATACAAATGAGGTATGAGAAGAAGAATTGATACAGAGAAATTGGATGGGGATGGACAGTGGGTGGTTCTGGAAATCTACCTACTCTCATCAGGAATGTATATATGTCTCTAAAAGCTTTCTAAATTCAGAAAGAAATAAGAGGAGGGGATAAGGAACAAAATGAGTTGGAGGGTAAGGGAATAAGATAAGAGGGTATCCAGAAGGGTGTGTAGATCAATGGGGGGGGGGGCATGTAAGGGAGAGATTCTTTAAAGGGTGTTTGATTAAGGAATAGGAAAGCCAGGTAAGGAGTAGAAATAGAAGAGTGAGGAGGAATTGCTGCTTTCAGGAAATGTTATAAAAATGAGAGATTCACACAAATCAAATGCACATCTTTGAAAACATAGATGTATATGAGTATGATATATATGTGAGTAGGTATATAAGTATATCCATATATATATATATATATATATATATATATATATATATATATATGTATTTATATTCCTGCTTAATTATAGTCATCCTGGGGGGGAAGGGTGGAGAAACAAAATAAACAGTGCACAGCAGAGAATAGAAGAAAACCTACAAGAAAGCAAAGAGGGACAATTTTGAACACAATATGTAATATTTATTAAATAGACTTTCTTGAAATTAAAATGTATTGCTTTATATTTTTAAAAAAAGCCTTGGTTTAGAGAGCTACTGAGGGCATTCAGTGTCTATCAGTCTGGACATTTTTCTCTCCTGGCTGAATGTTGCTTGGATTTAGAATAATGATAAATTTGGGGAAGTTGCTTCTGGTAAGCTTATGCTGACCACACAGAGTAGAGTAGGGATTTTGTTCTTCCATGTTTTGTTTTTTTCATTCTACCAAGCAAATCTATTTTCCTTTCACAAAGGAATTATTGCAACCACATTGAAAGCTAAGGCAATCAATCTCTTTCCTTTGCCAGGATTTCAGAGTCTACTCTAAATCATTCCTTCAAGGCTCGATGGATCTCCATGGAAACCTAGAAGCAAGGCTGCATCTCTGAGTTACACTTAGAATTTCAAACCAACTTGCCCACCCATACCCCTAAAGGAATGTCCACTACAGCATAAGGGACAAGTGGTCGTCCAAGGAATCCTGTCAATTAATCAATAAACATTAAGCCTCTACCAGTGGGCAGCTAGGTGGCTTGAGTGCTAGGCCTAAAGTCAGGAAGACTCATTTTTGTGAGTTCAAATCCAGCCTCAGACTGTTTGCCTCAGTTCCTCATCTGGAAAATGAACTGGAAAAGGAAATAGCAAATCAGTATTTTTGTCAAGAAAACCCCAAATGGAGTCACAAAGAATTGAGTTAGACAGGACTGCAAGAAGTAAACAACAACAAAAAAAAAATGTGCCAACACTGTGCAAGTGACAAGGATACAAAAAGAAGGAAAAGATAGTCCTTGCCCTCAAGGAGCTTACAATCTAAGAGGGAGCTCAGGAGTTGAGAATAGAAGAGGAAGACTCAAGTCTGGGGGCAGCCAGAAAGATGGAAGATCTTGTTCATGGCACAACCAGGAGGTTGAGGTCACTAAATAGAGGAGTATGGAGAATAGAACAGTAGTTGGGGTCAGAGCATGGAAGACTTTGAAAACCAAACAGAACTTTTGTATTTGATCCTGGAAGCAAAAGGAAGCCACTGTGGAGTGGCTCATTTTTTGAGAAGGGGGTGCCATAGTCAGATCTGTGCTTTAGGAAAATAATTTTGGTGGCTGAATGGAATAGAAGAGACTTAAGGCAGGGAAACCCCTCCTCCCATCTGTACTATTGATAAGGGCCTGGACTGCATTAGCCACAGTATCAGAGGAGAGAAAGGGGTACATGAGACATTGTGGTGGTAAAAGTGGCAACAATTTGGATGTGCAGGATGAGAGAGAGGAGTCCAGAATGAACCCTAAGTTGTGAGCCTCAGGGACTAAGAGGACAGTAAGAGAGAAGGTGTGTGTCGGGGGAGGTTTAGGAGGAGAGATGCTAAGTTCTGTTTTGTACATAATGAGTTTCAGATGTATCGTAGACCTCCACTTCAAGATAACTGAAAGGTACTGGAGATGTCATCCAGGGGAAAGTTAGGAGCAGGAAAAGCAGATTTGAGAGCTATTAGCATACAGATGATAATCAAATCCATCAGAGCACACGAGATCACCTAGGGAAGTAGTTTAGAGGGAGGAGAGAGGCCCAAGACTCCCTGAGGGACACCTGGAGTCAGAGGGTGAGATCAGGAGGAAGATCCTGAGAAGGAGTAAGAGAAGAGAAGACCAAAGAGAGCAGGGGAGATGTCTTAGAAACCTAGAGGGAAGAAAATCTCAAGGAGGAGAGAGGGATCCACAGTGTCAAAGGCTGCTGTAGATCAAGGAGAATGAGGATTGAGAAAAGCCATTAGATGTGGTAACTGAGATCATTGGTCATTCAGCAGAGGGCAGTTTTGATGGAAGGATAAGGTCAGCAACTTCACTGTAAAGGTTAAAGCATCAAGTGAGGGGAGAGAGTAGAGGGCCTGTTACGGATGTCTTTTCAAGGAGTTTAGCTATAAGGTGCAGACAGAAGTGGTATAGCATGATCATTTAAGGGATGAAGGATCAAGTCAGGGAGGAGAGATGAGAAAGGGCATGTTTGTAGGTAGGAGGGAAGGAGCCAGTAGAGAGAGGGAGATAGAAAAGAAATGGGAAAAAAAAGGGGGATGACAGAGGGGGCAGTCTGCTGGAGGAGAGAGGATGGGATGGGATGGTTTGGACATGAAGGAATCAAACCATACTATCATGTGAGTCAGGAGTGATGGAGGAGAGAGTAGCCAAAGACATCTGAGTGATAGGAGATGAAGAAAAGGGGCAAAGGGAACTCACTGAAAATCACTCAATTTTTTTCTGGAAAATATGACACAAAGGTGCTCAGTCAGAAACACTATACCTTGACCCCAACGTAGCTATGTCATTTTGGTCTTCTTCAAGAAGGAAGGACGACAATCACAGAAGCTGGGGATCAGAAGGAGTCACAGAAGGTGTGAGGAAGGATGAAGGGTTTGGAAGAGGGAGACAGTGCAGTAATAAGGGAGGTATAGTAGGATTGCCTAGCAACAGTGAGGACCCGGTTGAGGTGGTGTGACATCAATCCCATTCACTGTTGGATACCTCCTGACAGGCTAAGGAGCGACATTTTATCCCTGGGGCAGAAGGGAGCAGTGGGAGGTTTTGAGCAGGGATATAATATATTTTGAGAGGTGTATGGAGAATGGAGAACCTGGAGGCAGGGACAGCAATTAGGAGGCTTTTTAACATTAAATGTATACATATGAGGGGTGACTAGGTGGCACAGTGGATAGAGCACCTGTGTCCAAATCCAGCCTCAGACACTTACTAATTATCTGGCTGAGTGGCCTTGGGCAAGCCACTTAACCCCACTGCCTTGCAAAAATCTAAAAAATACACACACACACACACACACACACACACACACACACAAACACACACGGTGACTAGGTGGGACAATGGATAGAGCATGGGCCCTGGAGTCAGCAGGACCTGAGTTCAAATAAGGCCTCAGACGCTTAATAATTACCTAGCTGTGTGGCCTTGGGCAAGCCACTTAACCCCATTGCCTTGCAAAAACCTAAAAAAAAAAAATAATAAAATAAGAAAGGGGAAAGAATATGGAAGAGGACATTTTGCTACCATTTTATTAAGGAAATGCTCCCATAAAGATGAGAAGCCGTACAAGGACACTCTCAAGGTCTCTGCAGAACTTTGCAATCGATATTGAGATAAAGGAGATCCTGGCACAGGACTGGTGAAATTCAAGATTTGAGCAAGGTTGAAAGAATTCAAGACTTAATGACTCAGAGATAACAAAGACATGATTTATTATGCTTCTCCAAGTAGGCTGAGTTCCAAGAACTAGCAACTTGTAAGAAGATAAGTAAAGACTTTTAAAGGGAAAGTCAAACAGGAGGATGAGCTGGGAGGGATTGGGGAGGGTTTTGGGGAAACATGCCTTCTAATGCAAGTGTAGAAATGGGAAATGAAGTCAGACATAGTCAAGGATAGTTTTTTGTTCATTACTCAAATAACATTTTGTTAACTCAACATTGTTTTTGTCTCCTTTACAGGGACCAGATGATTCCATTCCCTGGCTGGGGCATGATCGATTTGACATAATGTATGGAGATGTTTGCAAGATACAGAGTACATGATATATTACAAAAGTTAGTGGCCAGATCAGAGTTTGTTAGATGGCCATTATCGGTATAAGGATGGCATAGAGAAGTATAAAAATAACAAATTTGTTTGTTTTTTCCCAGAGATGCTACAAAAACATAACATTCCTTTAAGCTGCACAAGATGAGTTTTTGTACATAGAAAGTCATCATAGAAGTTAACCATTTGCTGTCTGCCTAGTATTTCCGCTTCATCAGGATCAGCTACTTGGCATGCCTGCGTCAAAGATGGTGTTGTGTTCTACAAGCAAAGAAGAATTACAGTAGCTCAAAAGAAACATGAGCTACACAAATTTGAAAACATTTCCACTCCAAATACATATGGACAATCTGTGCCCAACCTGTGATAGAACTTTCCAGGTTCATATTGGTCTTATCATCCACAGTTGGACACACTGTACCTTGACCCCCACATTGTTATGTCATTTTGGTCCTCTTTGAGAAGGAAGGGTAACAACACATATTCTTTGAACAAAGTTTTGCAAACAAATCTTTTGCAAAGTTTTAAGTTTTCTGTGGAAGGATTATGAAACCTTGTTTTCAAAAGTAGGATTTGTTTTTGCTAGGAATTACTAATATTTAGAATAACCAGTAATAACAACATAAATTTTTCCATGATCTGAGCAGTCTGATGTACCCTCATCACAGAAAAGGAATAAGGAATCTACATAGCAGCTCTGCAGACTAGACTTTGCTGTTGTCTCCCTACTGGTCCCTACTGGCCATTGGATTTCTTTCCTGATACCAGGAAATATAACAATCTGTCATCAGCTAATGATCAATCATTCAAGAAATATGGGGTAAAATAAGACCCCAAAGTAATCTCAGTGGGAAAGTGATCCAATTACTGCTGCCAGCAAGAAGAGGGAAGGTCAAAAAAAATTAAAAAAAAATATGGAAGGTTTCTTCAGACCAGAACAACAACAGCCCCTTTCCTTTCTTTCAAATACTTTTAACCTTCTATACTGGGCTGTTCTGGCACTTGTCCAAATAGGATCTAGGCCATATGTCTCCTGTCTCTCTCCCTCTCCCAATTTACAATCTTATTTTTTCTGGAGCTTTTTCCACTTCAGCTTTGTTTTGCTACTCCCATCTAGTTAAATTCTAATTATACCCACTGCCCTTGGGGTGGCTTCTCAATTCTGCATCCTACACTGTAGTCAGGGTGCAGCCTGGAAGGCAGAAGCTGAGAGGATCACACAATCTACCCATTCATTCACTCAGCTGCCCTTTTTTGAGCCCCCCCTCACTGGAGACTCCTCCCCCCTCCACTGGGGACTGTGGCACAGGTCTGGAAAAACAGAAAAACAGAAAAAAAAATAAAAAGCTTGGAAGGTGACAGGGAAAATAAATCAATCAATATTATTATTAATTTGTGAAAGGTAATATTCACCTCTGTTGGTAAATAAACTACTTGTGAAAAATAAATTTTATGATTTCAGGCATGACTCTTTATTTAAATGTGAATTTTTTTGTGTATCTGAAAGTATTTGCTGATGTTTACTAGCTTTATAATATATGCCCACATTCACACTGTGAGGAATTTGTGGGTGTCTGAGTTCTACAAGAATGTGAAGGAAGGATTGTTAGTTCACATTACAAAGACTAGGGTCTGCTTATATAGTTGCCTTTGGGCAAGGTACTGAGTTAAAGTGACTTAGTCTCCACCTGATCAAAAACTAATGAGATTGGGGCAGCTAGGCGGCACAGTGGATAGAGCACTGGCCCTGGAGTCAGGAGGAACTGAGTTCAAATCTAGTCTCAGACACTTAATAATTACCTAGCCGTGTGACCTTGGGCAAGTCAATCCCATTGCCTTCCAAAAAATATAAGTTAATTAAAAAATCATTTTAATCCCTTTGGACTAAGTATTCAGGAGCCATTTATAACACACACACACACACACACACACACACAGACACAAAGAAATGTTTTGAGAATAGGAGAATCCACACCTTGTGAACAAAACTACAGCCATTTGGGGGAACTTTTTTTCTTTAATTCTGGCTTCCTGCCATAACCCTGATTCCCCCAAAGCCTGAATCTTTTACTGACTCTATGCCCTCAACTTCTTTCCCTTTATTCAATAAAGACAAGTATAAGGGGTGTCCACATCAGGAAGTGTATCCTCAGATACAATATAGTTTAGTATAAAGATTACTGGATTTGGAATTAGAAGTTGGTCAGTCATGTTCAACTCTTCATGATTCCATTTAGGGTTTTCTTGGTAGATAATGGAGCAGTTTGTCATTTCCTTCTCCATTTCATTTTACAGATGAAGAAACTGAGACAAAAAAAGGTTAAATGCCTAGGGTCATACATATAGTAAGTTTCTGAGGCTAGATTTGAATTGTAAATCTTTTTTTTTTTATATTTTTGCAAGGCAAATGGAGTTAAGTGGCTTGCCCAAGGCCACACGGCTAGGTAATTATTAAGTGTCTGAGGTCAGATTTGAACCCAGGTACTCCTGACTCCAAGGCTGGTGCTCTATCCACTGCCCTACCTAGCCACCCCTGAATTGTAAATCTGAAAAAACCATAGGGTTAAAATAAAATGACGAAATATGGATTAGAAAGGAAGTTTTGCTTTCAAGGATTTACCATAGACCTATTGATGAAGGCCATCTATAAAAATGACAACCTAGTGCAGAGGGAGATCAGGATATTTATACAGCAGCAAGGAGGTGGGGTTAAAAGGAAGAGATACCTAAACAAGAATAGACAAAACCTCCTTGGAGGCTATTCTATTAGATTTGTACAAAATCTCATCAAAAGAGCATCATCCTTATACAATACTATCGTGTCCTTCCTGAATTGAAATACAAGGAGGGCAGGACAAGTATTCCTTTCAAAGTGTAAAGAAGGACATATTCCTTTCCTCACAATAGCCAAGAAAATCAACCTTTGACCAAGAATATAGTGTAGAAAATTATACTTGACATTCCCCCATTTTGATCAAAGATGACATCATTATAGTTATCCATAGATCAACTAAAGGAGGAGAAATGAGGGGCATCTTGGAGAGACATATCGTGGAAATTTAGAGTTGGTAGATTATGTGGTAGGTAAGGTCTTTGAGGGGCACAAGGATGGATGGCACATTTACAGAGCCAAAGGAGCAAGATACAGAGATCAAAAGAAGCAGTCCCCTTTGATTAAACAACCCATAACAAATAGAAATGCAAAGGGAGAAAGTAAACAATAACATACAATTCTGATCCATTTCTTTTTTTCTGGAGACATCTGATTGCTTCTGTATTTATAGATTCTAGGTTCTTCCACATAAAATTCAGTTTGCTTGCATATATCTTCCTTTTTGGTAAAAGAAATATGTCAAACACAAATTTTATCAGGTCAAATCTTATTTTTCCACTAAATAAACAAGAAATTCAGAATTTCTTAGATCATAGAAATCACAATTTGATTTCTCAATTGTTACAAAGAGAACTTGGTCACAAGGAAAAGGATTCTATTACAAAACTGAATTCATTAAAGATTACCAAATTTGAATTACAAACTTGATTTTATAACTTATACCTTTGATAATCATTTCAGAACAACAACTTTAAACTTTTTCTAATGTTTAAAAAGAATCAGAGAAATGGATTTCTCTAAAAAAAAATTTTAAAAAATAGACCACACATTCCCAATAAGATCAGGGGTGAAACAAGGGTGCCCATTATCACCATTACTATTCAATATGGTATTAGAAATGTTAGCTTGAGCAATTAGAGAAGAAAAAGAAATTGAAGGAATTAGAATTGGGAAGGAAGAGACAAAACTCTCACTCTTTGTAGATGACATGATGGTCTACCTAGAGAATCCCAAGAAATCATCCAAAAAACTACTGGAAACAATTAGCAATTTTAGCAAAGTTGCAGGTTATAAATTAAACCCTCATAAATTCTCATAAGTCTAGCAAGATATAGCAGGAAGAGCTAGAAAGAGAAATCACATTCAAAGTAACCTCAGACAATATAAAATACCTGCCAAGGCAGACTCAAAAACTTTTTTGAAAATAATTATAAAACACTTCTCACACAAATTAAATCAAATTTAAATAACTGGGCAAATATCAACTGCTCATGGATAGGTAGAGCTAATATAATAAAAATGACAATTCTACCAAAACTAAACTACCTGTTTAGTGCCCTGCCAATCAAAATTCCAAAAAATTACTTTAATGAGTTAGAAAAAATTGTAAGTATATTCATATGGAGAAATAAAAAGTCAAGAATTTCCAGGGATTTAATGAAAAAAAGTGCAAAAGAAGGTGGCTTAGCCCTACCTGATCTAAAATTATATTATAAAGCATCAGTCATCAAAACTGTCTGGTATTGGCTTAGAAATAGAGTGATGGAGGGGTGGCTAGGTGGCAGCAGATAAAGCACCGGCCCTGGAGTCAGGAGTACCTGGGTTCAAATCCCGTCTCAGACACTTAATAATTACCTAGCTGTGTGGCCTTGGGCAAACCACTTAAATCCATTTGCCTTGCAAAAACCTTAAAAAAAAATAGAGTGGTGGATCAGTGGCGTAGACTAGGTGCAATAGCAGGAAACGATTATAGTAATCTGCTGTTTGATAAACCCAAAGAGTCCAGCTATTGGGATAAAAACTCTCTCTTTGATAAAAACTGCTGGGAAAATTGGAAGTTAGTATGGAAGAAACTTAGATTAGACCAACACCTCACACCCTTTACCAAGATAAGATCCAAATGGTTACAGGACTTAGACAAAAAACAATACTATAAGCAAATTAGAAGATCAAGGACTAGTCTACCTGTCAGATCTATGGGAAAGGGGAACAGTTTATGACTAAGGAAGAGATGGAGAACATCATGAAAAGGAAACTGATGATTTCGATTATATTAAATTAAAAGGCTTTTGCACAGATAAAAGCACTGTAACCAAGATCAAAAGAAATGTAGTAAATTGGGAAACAATCTTTACAACTAATGCTTCTGACAACGGACTCACAAAGAGCTGAGTCAAATTAAAAAAAAAAAAGCCATTGCCCAATTGACAAATGGTCAAAGGATATGCAAAGGCAATTTACAGAGATCAAAGCAATCCATAGTCATATGAAAAATTGCTCTAAACCATTATTTGTTAGAGAAATGCAAATTAAAGCTTCTCTGAGGTACCACCTCACACCTCTCAGACTGGCCAATAGGACCAGAAAGGATAATGATCATTATTGGAAGGGTTATGGGAGATCTGGGACACTATTACATTGTTGGTGGAGCTGTGAACTCATCCAACCTTTCTAGAGAGAAATTTGGAACTACTCCCAAAGGGCAACAAAAATATGCCTACCCTTTTGACCCAGCAATACCACTACTGGGTCTGTACCCTGAAGAGATGATGAAAAAGGGTAAAAACATCACCTGTACGAAAATATTCATAGCAGCCCTGTTTGTGGTGGCAAAGAATTGGAAATCGAGTAAATGTCCTTCAATTGGGGAATGGCTTAGCAAACTGTGGCATATGTATGTCATGGAACACTATTGTTCTATTAGAAACCAGGAGGGGGAAAAAAAGAAAAAAAAAAGAAACCAGGAGGGATGGGAATTCAGGGAAGCCTGGAGGGATTTGCATCAACTGATGCTGAGTGAGATGAGCAGAACCAGAAAAACACTGTACAACCTAACAGTAACATGGGGGTGATGATCAACCTTGATGGACTTGCTCATTCCATCAGTCCAACAATCAGGGACAATTTGGGGCTGTCTGCAATGGAGAATATCATCTGTATCCAGAGAAAGAACTGAGGAGTTTGAACAAAGTCCAAGAACTATTTAATTTAGAAAAAAAAAAAACCTGCTATCTTATTGTCTGATCTTGTTATCTCTTATACTTCATGTTTCTTCCTTAAGGATATGATTTCTCTCTCCTCACACTCAGTTTGGATCAATGTATACCATGGAAACAATGTAAAGACTGGCAAATTGCCTTTTGTGGGGGGTGGGGGAGGGAGTAAGATTAGGGAAAAAACTGTAAAACTCAAAATAAATAAAATCTTAAAAAAAATAGACCACAAGTCCATCTTCTTCTGATATACTTTGTTGACTAATGTTCCTTTTCTTAAAACAGAACTTGAGGTAATTATAATAGAGAATCATATTTTTGCTGAAATATCCCCTTAGCATTTAAAAAGTTACAAGGAAACTGTAGGAACATATAGCTGGTAAGGCCATACGCTAGCCTAATTGACCACAAGAATTAGATTTTTGGAAGCAAAAATGATATGAATTAATATTATTGTTGTACTGCTCATCTGCCATATTTACAGGAATTAACCACAAGGACCAGGGACATAAGAAAGGAAAAGTTTCCTTTTTTATTTAGATATCAATTTCCAGGTAAAGCTATGTGGATGAACAAATACCTTGAGTCAGATTCTATATCTGCCAGTTGAGACATTTCCAAATGTCATGTTTGGGAAAATGAGTTAAGAAAATTCAACCTTGAAACTTGTTCAATAATTGCTTTTCCCAACCTTTCCCAATGAGACTGTCACCTGCAATATCCATATTCAAATTCAAAAGGTTTGTCAGCCTCATAGGCATTGGTTCAACTTAAACTTCAATACTTGGACTCAGACTCAGATAGAAAACCAATTATCAGTCTCATGAGATTTTTAGTAACAATTTCCTACAATCAGAGAGAAATTTAGTTCTAAACTTTAGAATCTCAAGGATCAAAATGTGGCATGTGGTAACCTTAATCTTACAGAAGTAACAGTAATATACCATCAGAGAAAAAAGTCACATCTCATTCTATCAATTTTTGCTTAAAAATGAAACAAAACTTGGGGTTAAAATACAATGATTTCAATTGCACCTAGAATTAGGTATTACAAAGGTAAAATTTATAGAAAAGTGTGTTCAATGATTAACCATGTTTAAAATAGACATAAATACAAACCATTGGTTTTAGAATTCTTTTGTTTGGTTTGGTTTGGTTTGGTTTTTGCAAGGAAATGGGGTTAAGTGACTTGCCCAAGGTCACACAGTTAGGTAATTATTAAGTGTCTGAAGCCGGATTTGAACTTAGGTCCACCTGACTCCAAGGCCCTATCCACCATGGCACCTTGCTACCCCTAGAATTCTTTTACATAATTAGAATATCTAGGGGCAGCTAGGTGGAGCAGTGGATAAAGCACCGGCCCTGGAGTCAGGAGTACCTGGGTTCAAATCCGGCCTCAGACACTTAATAATTACCTAGCTGTGTGACCTTGGGCAAGCCACTTAACCCCATTTGCCTTGCAAAAACCTTAAAAAAAAAGAATATCTTAGGTGACTTAAAATAAGTTAAAACAAATGTTACTAATTTCAAAGGTAACAGTCATAAAACAATCAGATTTCTAAGGGTGATGTGAATTTCACTAAAAATAATATTTTCTTACTGAAATCTTATTCCATAAAAGAACAGCAAAACAAGTTTTCTTAAATTAAACCTTATAAATAAAATGACTTTACATACTTTCTTTTATAAATTTATTTACTTCTACCCAACTATACACATATTATTCTCAAAGAGAAAATGAATTTTTTTTTTAGGTTTTTGCAAGGCAAATGGGGTTAAGTGGCTTGCCCAAGGCCACACAGCTAGGTAATTATTAAGTGTCTGAGGCCGGATTTGAACCCAGGTACTCCTGACTCCAGGGCCGGTGCTTTATCCACTATGCCACCTAGCCACCCCTGAAAATGAGATTCTTTTGGAATTTTAATTATATACTTGTGACAAATTCAACACATTAATATAATTCTTTACCATGGAAATGGAAAAAAAATTCAGATCAAAAACAGCAAAATCAGGGGGCGGCTAGGTGGCGTAGTGGATAAAGCACCGGCCCTGGAGTCAGGAGTACCTGGGCTCAAATCCGGCCTCAGACACTTAATAATTACCTAGCCCTGTGGCCTTGGGCAAGTCACTTAACCCCATTTGTCTTGCCAAAAACCTAAAAAAAAAAAAAAAACCCAGCAAAATCCTACTGCCAGTAATTTAAATGCTTTTCCATAATAAAATATCTTAATATTGGAAATAAATTTATGTTCATTACCTTAAAAACTAGAAAAATTTTCTGTGAGAGTTATAAACAGGGACAAAGTTAATCAGGTGGACAAGACCTAGGAAAATAAAACTCCACAGAAACAGTCAAAGTCTCTTTTCATAACCTTAGTTGTGATCAAAAGGGAATTAAAATTTGTTTTCAGTCAAATTCATTGAAGGCAGAAAGATTGTTTTCAACAATTAATTTCAGCTAAGAACCTCTTCCCTAATTGACCTAGGATGTTTATTCAGTTGCTAATAACTTGATCCAACTACCTTGAAAACACCAGCAATCAATGAAAATTCACTGGGTTCCCTAGTTTCATTAATCAAAGTAGTTTGGACACTATTGTTGATTAAACTTACATATGAAAATTTTACAGAAAGGGACTTTTACAAACTTTTGCCTAATTATAAAAGTTTCTATGAAGGCTCTACTTCCAAGAAACATGCCTAAAATTAAATGTCTCTTATCATAACAAAAATTTTTGTATGTTTTTATTGATATTTTATTTCTCCAATTATATGTTATTAAATTTCTCAACATTCACCATTTGTATATGCACATTTTTAAGTTACATAATTTCCTTACACCCTCCCTTCCCACCTCCCCTCCCTTTAGAGAGCAAACAGTCTGGTGTATATTAGTTATTTTCTGTATGAGGAATTAGAATTGAGGGAGTAAAAAAGAAAACCATGAGATAGGAAAGAAAAACAAGAGAAAAATTTTAAAAGTGAATGTAGTATTCATTCAGATTCTGTGGGGTTTTTGTTTTGTTCAAGTTTCCCAGCTTTCTGACCTGTTGAGAGGAGCTGCATCTATCAAGGTTGATCAACTCACAATGATGATGTTAATGTGAACAATGTTCTTAGTTCGACTCCCTTTGTTCGGCATCAGTTTCTGGAATTCTTTCCATGCTTCTCTAGAGTCTGACCATTCACGATTTCTTACAGAACAGTAGTACTCCCTAACATTCATATACCATAATTTGTTCAACTATTTCTCAGTGGATAGATATCCCCTCCATTTCCAATTCTTTTACCATTTCAAAAAGAGTTGCTATAAATATTTTGGAACATTTGGAACTTTTCCCAATTTTTATGATTTCTTCTGAATAGAGGCCTAATATTGGTATTGCTTCATAAGAAAATTTACCAGACCTTTAAAATTTAAAAATTTAAAATTAGTGGTATATATCTTCCACCTTAACTTATATATGTTCTTTTTTTTTTTTTAGAACATATATATTCTTAGAAGAAACAAGTCAGACAATTATAATTACACAATTACATCCCCATTTTGAGCAAGAATTTTTGTCAGAATTCTACAACTCTTGATACTCTCGCAACAAGATTAGATTCTCTATTACATTCCCTGGGTAATGTGTTACTCAAAGTAACCCCAATAACTCAGTTCAGGGATAAGGTAATTGCACATACATTTATGGGAGTAGTAAACTGGAGAGCAGAAATGAGGTAATTAAAGATATGTAGATGAAGGAGTTGTAACTCAAGGATTTAATCCTTTCAAGCTGGGGCAGGAATCCATTGCTTTGTTGATTGGTCTTACCTTGGGGGGGGGGGGGTCCTCACCAGGGAAGGCAAGATGCTTTACTAAAAGTTCATTGACCTCATTTCAATAACTTGAAAAATGGGATGGGGGTAGGGACATACCTTGCCTTGAATAATGTAAGATACATGGTCAGTGCAGAGGAAATAATTTAATTCATTATAAAACATATTTCCCTGTCCAATATTACCTCTACTACTTTCCCCATTAATTCAATTAACAATCTCACAATTTTCTTAATAGCCAAATACCCTTAAGTCAAATTTCTTTCAATTATAGTCAGTATTACAGCACATGGTTAACCTATTCGTTACCAGTTAAATTCACTAAAATGACCAAATTATGTGGCTTTAATTTTGTTAAATACAGAATTCCTTACAGAAAATGATCTCAAAAATATTATATTTCCTAACTGTAGAGTTATGAAGTTATATTTAATTAGAGTTAATTTAAAAAATTAGCATTTGCCTTTTAACAAAGAAATATTACAATATATAGTATATATATATATATACAGTAAATAGTCAAGTAACATTCACCCAGAGGAATGGTTCCCCTCATTTCTTTTTCCAGATCAGATAACTTGGCTTAGAAGCACTTAAAAACTGAGAAATTTTCTAATATAGTAATACTAAATTTCCACTTAAAAATAAATTACACAAGGGGTGGCTAGGTGGCGCAGTGGAAAGATCACTGGCCCTGGAGTCAGGAGGATTTGAGTTCAAATCCAGCCTCAGACATTTAATAGTTACCTAGCTGTGTGGCCTTGGGCAAGCCACTTAACCCCACTGCCTTGCAAAAACCTAAAAAACAAACAAACAAAATAAATTACACTTGGATTTCCCAGATATTATAGAAATTCAATTTATAATTTCAATTATTTAGTGTTATTATTGAACAAGAAATATTTGAGTGACTTTGGCAAGAAGTTTGAACACATTTGATATCCTTGAAACTCTAAGATCCTCTCTCCACAAGGGGACTCATCAGATAATAAGCTGATTCCATCACTCTAATCTTCCTTTTTAAAAATATTTTTAATTGAAAAGTCTCAGAAACGTATATGAAATTTTCTTAAAGTTTTAAAATGTCATGATAATGGAAAAATTACACACTCTTACCTTTTTTCCCCTTCAGTTTTTGGCAAGGCAATGGGGTTAAGTGGCTTGCCCAAGGCCACACAGCTAGGTCATTATTAAGTGTCTGAGGCTAGCTTTGAACTCAAGTACTCCTGACTCCAGGGCCAGTGCTCTCTATTCACTGCACCACTTAGCCACCCCTGCACTCTTACTTTTAAAAGCATTGTTTTACATAAATTTTTTTGAGCCAAAGGGAATTTTTCTTTCAAAGAGTTTTGGTCTCTCATTCCCCCATTTTCAGTAACTACAAAACCCTCTAAGAGACATGCAGAGGCCAATATTACTGTCAGAATACACAAGAGATGTCTCTGGCCACCTTGATGAACTAGATGTCCATGGTTTAGACTCCCTTGAGAACAAGCCAATTATGATGGAGCAGAGAAACCAACAAGGGTCACAACTTCAGCTCCTAAATCTTGGCTCCAAAAAACTCCTACAAATTTTTATCTCAGAATTCTTTCTCCTAGATTAAACCTGATTTATTAAGTGATTTCTAAAGGGAAAGATCATCTTTGTGAACTTTCTCAGAGAAGTAAAATCACTTCTTTCTTTAAAATTCTCTGGCATGGAGCTAGGCCCTTGAAATCTTGAAAATGATGACATCCTAAATTAGATGATGATCTGCTTTTTGCTTATTAACTTTAAATTAGTAATTTTTAAACAACTAAAATCTAAAACCCAAACAAATAAAAGGAGTAATTCACATTTTAGAATTTTCATTTCATTTAGCCTGTGGCTAGACATGAACATGGTTGCCCAAGGATCATATTTTCCTAATTTTCCTTAAATTCCTAAATTTCCTAAAACCTTAGATTAATTATAGCATTTTAAGTTTCATATGTGTGGGTAACTGTTCATATATATATATATATATATATATATATATATATATATATATATAGTTACTATTAGAATAGGATTTACAGTTTTCTATCTTCTATTCTGAAACCAAAAACTAGATTACTCCTTCAGAGTTCTTTAAATGAGTTCTGTGCTGTTAGAATTTGGCTCGATGGTGATTCTTTTAACAGTGAAGAAATCACAAGGTCTCTCTGATTCAGGAGGGTAGGAAAAGATTTAAATTTTAATTCATAGGTTACCAAAAGAGATCATAGGTTAATTCATGATGCTCTTTAGCAAAGTAAAAAAAGTGAGTTGCTTTTTTTTTTCTAGAAAATAGCAAATTTAAGCAAAGAAGAAACAGCTACAGGTTGGACTGGTGACAACATTAAAGACAGTTAAGAAAGGGAAACAAGAAAGGGAATAGCCAAGAGACAAGTAACTGGACTATACAGAAATAGGAACCATAATTTTCAGCAACTTTTCACAGTAAGCTTTTCAAAATCAACAGTTCATTTTACATTAAACAATCCTTAATTTATAACTTGTGTAATCTTTAAAATACCCAACTATCTATTATTTTGAGTTCCATTTTCCTGACTTTCTTTGCTTTACAGAAACTTGTGCTATAGTAGGGAAGGAGAGGACAGCTTCCACATGAATGAGATAAGAGAAACCACGCAGACAAAAGCAAAATTTAAAAATAAACAGTCATTTTTACCCTAGCTAAGAATAGAAAAAACAGATTTTTCTCTCTTCAAAACCACAATTTCTAGATTAATGTAATCCATGGTGTGCCTAAATTGCAGGCTCCAAGAGAGAAATTCTAATTCTTCTCTCATTTTACAGATGAAAAAAAAAAAATAGAAGTAAAATGACAGGTGGCTAGAAGCCTCCCTGGCAGGAGAGGAAAAATAAAAGCAGAAATAGATTTGGCTAAATCAGGACAGAAAAAACCACCATAGACCACTAACACAATCAAAGAAGAAAGAACAAAACAAACAAGCAAACAAAAATCAGGTAAAAACAGATTTTTAAAAGAGCAAAGAGAATTTTTTTTGTTTTAAAAATCTCACCATTCAGAGACAGCCCTGGAGTCAGGAGTACCTGGGTTCAAATCCGGCCTCAGACACTTAATAATTACCTAGCTGTGTGGCCTTGGGCAAGCCACTTAACCCCGTTTGCCTTGCAAAAAAAAAACCTAAAAAGAAAAAATCTCACCATTCATCAGTCACCAGTATCTCTCAGAGGAAAAAGGCAAGCCTTCCTAGGGTCTCCCTGATTCTTTCCTTGGTGAGAGTTAAAGACATTGCTTGGGGGCAGCTAGGTGGCGCAGTGGAGTCAGGAGTACCTGGGTTCAAACCCGACCTCAGACACTTAATTACCTAGCTGTGTGGCCTTGGGCAAGCCACTTAACCCCATTGCCTTGAAAAATCTTTAAAAAAAATCTTAAAAAAAAATAAAGCCATTGTTTGCCTTATGGGAAGAGGGAGAGGAGGCAAGTGACTGGAGTTCACATGAAGAAATTTCATCTCTAAACTTTAGTATTAGTTGATAACAGAAATACCAGTATTAAAAAGAGCAACAAATAAGCATAGATACCTGAACAAAGACATACAAATTAAGGAAGATTACCCAAAGTCTCATATATTGGGTGTACAACCCCCAAACAAAAAAAAATATACAGAGCACATCCAAAAATGTCAGAGGAGTGCCAGAGCCCATAAACTAGAGGAAATTCTCACTTGAAGCAAGTATTTTAGTAACCAGAAGTAAAATCCAATGAATATTTCAACTTCAAACAAAACAAAAGTTCGACATTGGAGTTGAAAATGGAGTTGAAAATGGAGTTGAAAAAGTGGTAGGTTATCTCATTGCAGGATGAACTTTGACTAGGCTCAAAATCTGTCCTTGTTTTTTTAGGGATCCCACTTTGCAGTATTGATAAAGGAGAATCCTTTCCTAATCAAAATTATCTAACCCCACATCTGTCAACTAAAATATGGGTTCAAAATAGAGCAGGAATTTGAAAAGATATAGACCTCTTTCCTTCTAAGGACCATTTCTGAGTGGAGAATTCCCTCAAATTCTCATCCATATCTATGCCATGCCAAAAAACAAAACAAAACTCCTATAAATCTTAAAAACCTGAGGCTTAAAATAAAATGACAGAATATGGGTTAGACATGAAGTTGTATTCTCTTTTTACCGTAAATCTATAGGTGGAGACCACCTATCCAAGATGACTTCTAAGTAGAAGCCAATTATAAAGATGACAATCATGAGCAGATGGAGACCAGGATATTTATACAGTAACAGGTGGAGGGAGGGAGGAGGAAGGAGGATATATATAAACAAGAATAGACAAAAGGTTAAACCTTTAAATATTTTAACCAAGTATTCCTTTCAAAATCCATATTTTCATTCCTCATAATAGCCATGAAAATCAACCTTTGAATATTGTTTTGACAACTCAGGGAGATGAGTTTCTTTCCTCATCTGTAAAATGAGGGGGTTGGACACCATGGCTTCTGCATTTCTCTTTAGTACTGGACTGTATTCCTTATCTTTTCCACAATTAGTTATGATTCTTCTGCCTCTGGGAGGGGGGAGGGATTCTAGGGGTGAGGGTCCCTCTCTCTGGGGCAAGAGACTGCACAAGGGGGCCAAGACCATAATGAAGCCACTATGTGAATATATTAGACTGGATGGTCTCTCTTTTTTTTCTATCAACATTGGACTCAGGTCTTCCTCTCTGTAAGAAACAAGCATCTTATCAAGAATTTAGAACCACCCTTAGTGGACCAAAGGAGATCCTTTTGTTAGAACATCTTTAAGGACGGGTGTCCATAGTAGAAATGGGCACACGTGAAATCAGGGTCTTTTATCTCCTGTCTAGAAACACAAGTCCCTCCTATGTCCCCAGTTGACTGGGTATTGCCAAGGTCAAAGGCCTATGTGACTACCCACAATTGGGTAGTGAGTCTTTGAAAGGGATAACACAGATATATGAATCTGACTATAGGTAGCACTTCATTCACTAACTCATCCAACCTACTAATTCTGTGGTGCCTTCATTTCCTGTGCCAGTCCATCCCCTTCCTCTCTACAGAGAGAGAAATTCTCCTAGTTCCCAGTAAGATATATATTAGCTTGATTTACTTCCAGAGGCCAACCTTCCTCATTTTTTTTCACTATAGCTTCTTTCCTCTTTTCCCTAGTTGTTTCTCTCTAAACTGTAAACTACTTTCCTCAGTTTCCTACAAATAATGTAGAAATGAAACCTAATCATTTAGCACACTTAACCATGTGGGCAGCAGTCAGCTGTTGCTGCTAGGGAGCAGAAAAAGAAGCAAAAGTTGCAATTTTTGCCCTTTTGATCATTGAAAATGAAAACTGGGGGCAGCTAGGTGGCATAGTGGATAAAGCACCAGCCTTGGAGTCAGGAGTACCTGGGTTCAAATCCAGTCTCAGACACTTAATAATTACCTAGTTGTGTGGCCTTGGGCAAGCCACTTAACCCCATTTGCCTTGCAAAAACCTAAAAAAAAAGAAAATGAAAACTTCTAGGGTGGGAGGTGGAAGGGTGGAGATGACTACCAATGGCTGCCAGGGATCCAAGCAATTCTAGAGGGGAGCAGAGGGCATTGCTGTGGGCAGTGCTAGACCGATCCTTAGTTTGGAGATGAAACCAGCCAATGGAACAAGACAACTGGCCATTGACTTGGTAGCCACTGGACTGATAGGAAGATAAGGAGAACAGTTCAACTCAAAAATTCCTCCACTTTCCCCACACATTTCCTTGTTCCTTTTCTATTAGGACCCGCAAGACAGGAGGTTGGGACATGACCTGGGTAAGCCCTTATCACAGGGGAGTGGTTGACAGGTTCTTTTGCTGTTTAATAAACTATGTGACCACAGAAATGTTGACTGTCTATGAATCATCAAGTCAAAGATTGTTCCAGAGAATTTGCCCCAAGACTAGAGTAGGAGTGAGACACTGAGGTTTTCCAGTCGGTGAGGGCTTTGTATTCTTATCACCTAGCACACAAAAGGTTAGATACTTGGAATATAAAACAAACCCTCAGTGAATTTTCATTCATCCTAGCTTCACTGATTGGGTAGGGCTAGGCTGTTTGAGAACCAGGAAAGAGGAGCCTTTGCTCAATACATCCAGGATGATAGGACCCCTGGGCTGCTTTCTGGAATAGCATGTCTCCTGGGTGGGCAAAAATAGAAAACAATGGTCCCTTGCTAGTTAATGATAACCATTAAGTCTATGAGAGCAAGATGCGAGCCATCCTGAAGTCTACTACCCCAGAGCTCCAGTGTTGTCTGGCACACCCACCGAGTGCACACAGATCTGGTTTTATTTGTGCACAAGGTTGGCTCTAAGAGTGCCAAATGTAGGAGGAAAGCCAGATTTTGAGCTAGATACAATCAGCCCCAAAGTCATGGCTTTTCCCTTACTGAAAGATACATAGATAAGTAGATAGATCTGGATCCAGTCTAAGATAGAAAAGCTCACTGAGTCTAGTTGAGGTTTTGTATCACTGAAAGACTTGGTCCCTCTGAGATGATAAAAAGTTCTGGTTGACTGAGAATCCAAAAGGACTAATGACTCTCATGAGCTGTTAACTTCATATACTGAGGATCTGTCCTTCTATTGAATGATGCAGAGCATTATGAATATAGGAAATGTATAATTAGAAACAAATTCTGTAATCTTTTATGCTGTTAAATTTTGTTAAAGTGTGGAAGACTCTTTGCTCCTAAGATGTAAATTGACCCTATTGTTTCATTATTAAATGTAAAATTTGTATCTTGTCTCTTCGTTCCCAATCCATAACTTCCAACCTTCTAACTGGTTTTGATCACTAAGTGGGGAGGGGGAGGATTTCCTCTTTTGCCTTCAGTGCCCAGATAAACCTGAGCTAGAGCCCCCTCCTTGGGCTGGTCCACTCTGTGACTTAGCTCTGCTTGACTGTTCTGAGTCTCTCCTCCTCTCTGTCTGTCTCTGTCTCCCAAGCAACCTAGCCTAGACTTTTGTTATTCACCCTGTCCTAAAGTACCTGTTGACTCTCCAGGAGGAGAAAAGTTTTAACCTGTACACTTTGCAATAATTTGTAATAAATCCCAGGGAGTGTGCAAATTCCTTTGTTTTTCAGTAACTCTTGATCTCTATCTCTATTTGCTTACCCCAAATTTCATCAGCAACACTATAGGGTCTTTTTTAAAATTTGTCTTTCCTGGAAGCCAATGAAGTAGAATTATAGTGAGTCCCTGGTTCGTTCTCTTGTCCTTCGTTATCGAAGAAGACCAAAACAATGTTACTATGTTTTAAGACAAATTACAGTGTGCCCAATTGTAGTTGATCAGATCAATGTGAGGCTGGAATGCTCTACCACAGGTTGGGCATAAATGGTCCATGTGAACACCTGGGGTGGATACTCTAAACTTATAGATGTCACATTTCCCCTGAGTTGCTTCAATTCTGCCTTCCTCTAATGAGGGCACATGGCGCTGGGCAGTCTGTGCCAGTGTCTCCAAAGTTGTACAATCAATTCCAAAGTTCTTCAATGAGACCTTCAGGCTGTCTCCATATCAATTCTTCTAACGCTCTTGTGAACACTTGCCCTGTGTGATTTCTCCATAAAATAGTTTTTTAAGCAAGTGAATGTCTGGCATTCTAACAACATATCCAGTTCATCATAGCTGAATTCTCTATAGTAATGTTGGAATGCAGGCAGTTTAGCTGGGGAAAGGGCCTCAGTGTCTGGTAGTTTCTCCTGCTAGGGTATCTTCAGAATCTTGCTAAGAAAATTTAAATGGAAGTGATTCAGTTTCCTGACATGGCACTGGAAGACTGTCCAGGTTTCACAGGCATACAGCAGTGAGGTCAGCTCAATGACTATGTAGACCTTCAGTTTGACAGTCAGTCTAATACTTCTTCTCTCCCACTTTCAGAGCCTCCCAAATACTGAGCTAGCTCTGGCGATTAAAATGTCAACCTCATTGTCAATGTGTACCTGCCTGGAAAGGACACTGCCAAGGTCAGTGAACTTGTCCACAGTCCTCAAAACTTCTCCCTTTGTTGTAACCAATGGTTCCACATATGAATGGTGTGGTTCTGGCTGATGGAGCACCTGGGTTTTCTTGGTGTTAATTGTTAGACCAAAATGAGCACAAGCAGCAGAGAATTGATCCATACTTTGTTGCAACTCAGCTCCAGAGGCTGCATTGAATGGACAATCATCTGCAAACAGAAGATCCTGCACCAACACTCCCTCCACTATGGTCTTGGTTTATAGCCTTTTCTTTATTTTTTTTTAAATTATTCTTTTTTTTGTTTATTTTATATTATTACAATAATCTTGTTGTGAGAGTAAACATAAACACCCCTCCCCCCAAAAGATGAAAAACCTCAAGAGAGAGGAAATAAAAGTGTACTTTAGTCTGTGTTCAGATTCTAACAGCTCTGTCTCTGGAATGAGTTGCCTTCTTTATGATAAGTTCACCAGAGAAGTTGCTTCAGTATTTTTCTCACAGTTGCTATTACTATCTGTATTTCCCACCACTCTATTCCTCCCCACTCTCATTTATTCTATTTTCTATCTCTTTTTACCCTGTCCCTGTTCAGAAGTGTGGTGTATCTGAGCACCCTCTCCCATGATCTTCCCTCTCTTGTATCTCCTCCCCCCTCCCATTCCTTCTTATCCCATCCCTTTCCTCTCATTTTTCTCTAGGATAAGATAGATTTCTATATCCTAATAAGTGGGTCTGTTATTTCTTCTCTGAGCCATTTCTGAATGAAGGCTCACTCATTACCCCTCACCTTCCCCCATTCCACTCTATTAAAAAAGCTTTTCCTTGACTTTTATGTGAAATATCTTAGCCCCTTCTTCCTCTCCTCTCCCTTCCAGTACTTACCTTTATCACTCATTGACTCCATCTTTTTACTATATTATACGATTTTATTCAGCTCCCTCCTGTGCCTTGTCTATCTATGCTCCTTCTAACTGTTCTTATGAATAAGAAAGTTCATATGAGTTATCAATATCTTCTTCCTGTGCAGGAATACAAACAGTTCAGCATCATTAAGTTCCTCATAGTTAGTCCTACTTGTTTACCTCCTCTATGGTTCACCTGAGTCCTATACTAGGAGATCAAACTTTCTGTTCAGTTCTGGTTGTTTCAATAGGAAAGTTTGAAAGTCCCCTGTTTCATTGACAATCCACCTTTTTCCCCTGAAAGAGGAAGTTCAGTTTTGCTGGGTATTTGATTCTCGGTTGTAATCCAACTTCCTTTGCCTTCTAGAATATTATATTCTAAGCCCTAAGAGCCCTCAATGTGGATGCTGCCAGAATCTGTGTAATCCTGAGTATAGAGCCATTGTAGTTGAATTACTTGTTTCTGGCAGTTTTTAGTATTTTCTCTTTGACTTGGGAGTTTTGGAATTTGGCTATAACATTCCTGGGAATTTTTCTTTTGAGATCTCTTTCATGAGGTGATCGGTGAATTCCCTCAATTTCTATTTTACCCTCTGCTTCGAAGATATCAGGACAATTTTGCTGTATTATTTCTTGAAAAATGAAGTCTAGGCTCTTTTTCAGGTCATGACTTTCACGTAACCCAATAATTTTTAAATTATCTCTTCTGGATCTGTTTTTTATTTTTATATTTTTTAGAAAGATTTTATTTATTTTGAGCTTTATAATTTTTTCCCCATTCTTGCTTCCATCCCCCCACAGAAGGTAATTTGCCAGTCTTTACATTGCTTCCATGATATACATTGATCTAAGTTGAATGTGATGAGAGAGAAATCATATTCTTAAGGAAGAAACATAAAGCATAAGAAGATAGCAAAATTACATAATAAGATAAAGGGTTTTTTTCCCCCTTGAAATTGAAGGTAATAGTCTTTGGTCTTTGTTCAAACTCCACAGTTCTTCCTCTTGATACAGACTGTATTCTCCATCGCAGACAGCCCCAAATTGTCCCTGATTGTTGCACTGATGGAATGAGTGAGTCCATAAAGGTTGATCATCACCCCCATGTTGCTGTTAGGGTGTACAATGTTTTTCTGGTTCTGATCATCTCACTCAGCATCAGTTGATGCAAATCCCTCCAGGCTTCCCTGAATTCCCATCCCTCCAGGTTTCTAATAGAACAGTAGTATTCCATGACATATATATTCCACAGTTTGCTAAGCCATTCCCCAATTGAAGGACATTTACTTGATTTCCAATTCTTTGCCACCACAAACAAGGCTGCTATGAATATTTTTATACAAGTGATATTTTTACCCTTTTTCATAATCTCTTCAGGGTATAGAGCCAATAGTGGTTTTGTTGGATCAAAGTGTATGCACATTTTTGTTGCCCTTTGGGCATAATTCCATATTGCTCTCCAGAAAGGTTGGATGAGTTCACAGCTCCATCAACATGCATCAGTGTCCCAGATTTCCCACATCCCTTCCAGCATTGATCATTGCCTGGAACTGTTTTTGAAATCAGTTGTTTTTCCAGCGAAATATTTCACATTTTCTTCTAATTTTTTCTTCTTCTTTTGGTATAGTTTATTTCTTCCTGATTTCTCACAAAGTCATTGGTTTCCTTTAGTTCTATTCTATACTTGAATGAATGATTTTCTTCAGAGAGCTTTTTTTATCTCCTTTTCTAGCTAGCCAATTCTGATTTTCAAGGGATTCTTTTCCTCATTTGCCTTTTGAGGTGCTTTTTTCCATTTGGCCTAAACTGTTTTTTAACATATTTTCTTCAGCATTTTTTTTTTGTCTTTCTTTCAGCAAGCTGCTGATTTGGTTTTTATGATTTATCTGCATCTCTCTCATTCCTCTTCCAAATTTTCCCTCTACCTCCCTTAATTGCTTTTCAGTCTTTTTTGAGCTCATCCATAGCCTGAGCCCATTTTCTATTTCTCTTGGAGGCTTTGGATACAGAAGCCTCGAGTTTATCATCTTCTGAGTATGTATTTTGATCCTCCATGGGATCAAAATAATTTTTTATGGTCATTTTCTTTTTTTTTTTTCTGTTGTTTGCTCATTTCCTCAGCCTATGACTGATTTACCACACTTCCAAGGCTTTGGGGGGAGGGGTTTGGGACACCCCATAGGGACCTTAATTCCTCTAAGGTTTTATGAGAGGCTCTGACTGTTCTCTTGCCTGTGCTCTGGTATGAGGATAACCATAAGCCCTCCCCTCTGCTCTGGAGCTGTGAGGAGGATCCCTGCTTGGCTAGGGTGGTATGGAAGCACAAACTGTGACTTGGATCTGAGTGTGGGCAAACAGCAGAGTTCTGCCCCAGGGAGAGCAGAGATACCTCTGCAGTCTCCCCTGACCTCCTTACCGTCTGTGGGCTGGGCACTCTGGAAGTGCTGGATGGCTTCACAGATTCCTGCTGCAGATTGTCACTATAAGCCAGTGCTGGATCCAACTCTTTGCTCACTCTGGTGTGACAGAGTTCTCTCATTGCCCCTTCAAGCTGTTCCCGGTGATCCCTGGGTCAAGAGGTCTGGAAACCACCCCCCTCTGCCAAGGACCCAGGAACCCTCAGGAATCCAGGTGCCCCTTGGGCTGTTTCTGGAAGGCCGGAGCTGGTTTGCTCTGGCCCGGCTGCATCGTGCTGCTGGTGCACTGTGGCTGTGCTGCGACTGTGCTGCAGCTCTTTCCAACCCCAGATCCCAGTGAAAGAGACCTTTCCTGTGGATCTTCTAAATTGTCTTAGACTGGGAAATTGTATCACTCCTTTTGTGGGTTCTGTCCCTCTAAATTTTGGCTAGAGTCATAATTACACAGCTTTTGGAACTTTGGGGGAAGGAATTTCCAGGAATTCCTGACTTCCTGCCACCATCTTGGCTCCACTGTGGCCTTTTCAAGTTGAAGAATTTGCCATCAGTGTGGTAGCCATGTTCATCCATTTAGCAAGGGTGGTTCAGTTGTAGAGTTCTCACCTGCCACATGGGAGACCTGGGTTCGATTCCTGGCCCAAGTGCCGTCTCGCCCCCTGGAGTTTACCTGCCTCCCAGTCCCTAGTGGGGGAGAGGTGGTTGCCCTACTTCCCACCTGGTTGGTTACTCTATGTCTGTGTGTACATGTCAACTCATTTTTTGGATGTTTATTTTTTCCTGATGGTAGGTAAATGAGAACTCTAACCCAGTGACCAGGGAATCCATCAGCATTTTCAGAAAGGCCACCAGTGATCAGAGTTGTGAGTGAAGTCCCCTGGAGGCAGTAGCAGTGATTGATGTCAGACAATGAAAGTGGAAAGACAATTAGCCTCAAAGGGTGTATGTAGGTCAGGGATGGCAGAGAGGGTCTGAAGATGGACTCTAGAAAGGTACTAACCCTTCTTTCTGGCAGAGAGCTCTAATTAATAGAAAACAGTTTTCAGTTTCACATGTTCTAAGTATTTCTCACTCCCATTGTACTCCCATTAAGTTTATGTATAAGGAGAGAGACTTTCTTTATTATAAGGTTGGGGAAATAGCATTTATAGCAACTGTTTTTGCTATCCTTTCTCTTTAAGTATCCTTTTCTAAAGATTAAGAGAATGATTCTGGTTAACAGATAATGGGAATCACATAGGATAGGGGCTCAGGAGCACTTGTGTTGGGAACTACAGACATTCTTTTGTTGTGTTTTTTTTTTGTTGTGGTTTTTGTTTTTTTTTTTTGAAAAGGCAAACGGGGTTAAGTGGCTTGCCCAAGGCCACACAGCTAGGTAATTATTAAGATTCTGAGGCCACATTTGAACTCAGGTATTCCTGACTCCAGGGCTGGTGCTCTATCGACTGCACCACCTAGCTGCCCCCAACTACAGACATTCTTAAGGTTATCCCTAGAACCTTTGGGGAAATAAGATGATTTGGGGAATTGATTCCTTGAAATTAGAAGTCTTACTTATAGTGGAACAAAGAGTAGAGATGTCCCTGTTTTTCATTCAGCTAAGATATGTAACTCTTCATTGACCCTTGACTGAATTTGAAAAGGGAGTAAAGAGAGTTTCAGGAAGATATTTTCTACAAGATTGAACTGGAATTATGACGATTGTTCTATTAGGTAAAATGTTAAAAACCACAAGATTACAGTATATATCTTTTTAAGTTGCTGGGGGATTTCATCCTATTTTAGTATTCTTATAAAATATAAAGCAAACATTGCTTGGGTCAGAAAGAATTCTAATTATCAGTGGGGACCTCTGAACATTTGGTCCTCTGTTTGAGGAAGAGAAGATCTTTATGGTTAACCTAACATTACTGATGATAATGATAGCATTTACTTCCTCAGTTTATTTTGAGATATAGATTATATGCTATTTATATATCCACAAGGTACTTTGCAAACCTGAAAATGATCTAAATGTTAGCTAGGATTATTATATGACTGGATTCTTGTTGTTCTGTCATTCCAGTCACATGTAATGCTTTGTGACTTGGCAGAGATACTAGAGTGATTTGCCATTTTCTTCTCCAAAGAATGAATTGCACAATTCAATAAATTGAAAGAAAATGGAAACATAGATAAGGGAAAGAAAACTATCAATCCATTATATTCATTTAGAATAAATACACATAATAGAAAGAAAACTGAAGCCTGGAACAAAATGAACGTACTATGCATTAGGTGACACCAAATAAGCAGGAAATGTGATCATCTTTTTACAATAAGAAGTTATAATTTCACAATGCCAAGAAAGATAGACAAGGAAACTACATTGTATATAAATAAACCACAATTAACAAATATCAATATAAAATTTTGTTCTTTAGACATGTCCAATCTTGATGAGGTTTCTTAGCAGATCTGCTGGAGTGATTTGCCATTTCCATCTTCAGTTCATTTTGCAGAAGAGGAAACTGAAGCAAAAAGGGTTGAGTGATATATCCAGGGACACACGGCTATTAAGTGTTTGAGGTTGGATGTGAACTCAGGAAGATGAATTTTCCTGACTCCAGGTCTGGTATTCCATGCACAACGGGGACTCCTAACTGCCCCTCATAGGCCCCAAATGGTCAGGTTATTGAAAAGATAAAGAAATTAGGTCACCTCCTAGCCCTTCCCCTTTTACTCCAGGTGAATCACCAACACTAGATTTTTCCCCCCTTCTTAAGTGAAAAAGTTTGAAAGATAATTGGGTGAAAAGCTCTGTACTGGAAACAAATTATGTCTAATAAACCAAAGCATGTCACCACAAATGTTGGTTACCTGTGAATCATCATTCCCCATGATTGTTGACAGAGAGCAGGAAACTTCCCAAGACAAGTTCAGGGGAAATGAGTTGTAGAAATTTTCATATTTTTGCTTAACTTGGGTCCACTCCGGGATGAGTTACATAGTTTTGGGACTTGGCCATGGTCTTCCTGCTCTCTGGCATAGGGAACCACTATGCACTTTTTTTAAAGGTTTTTACAAGGTAATGGAGTTGAGTGACTTGCCCAAGGCCACACAGCTAGGTAATTAATAAGTGTCTGAGGTTGGATTTGAACTGAAGTCCTCCTGACTCCAGGGCTGGTACTCTATCCACTGCGCCACCTAGCCCCCCCTACTATGTACTTTTGAAAAGAATCAGAGCCAACAGCAGTCTTCACTCTCTGGTCCTTCCATTTTCTAGTTCTTAGTTCTTGTACCAAGATTGCAGTCTTGGTTCCAGACTTTCACCCCCTCTCTTGCCAGCTCTACTTCACACCTGGACTCTTCTGTACCAGACATTGCCATATATTTCTTGGGCAAGAACAAAACAACAAAACCCTCCTCCCTTGTCTTGCTGCTTTCCCCAAACCTTGCAAAAATGAAGCAAACTCAAGGTGTGGGGGGGATCCTCCAAGGCCAGCTCTCTTCTTTAGTGACAATGTGAGGCACATCCAGGCCACTTTTGACTTTTTGTGTGAAAATTATTCTTGTGTCTGTGTTGGTCTTTCCAACTAATTAGAATGTATAGGGTAGACCTGAAGCCTGAACAAAGACTTTGTTGGTTCAGATATGTTTGCAAGGTCTTGAATGTGTCTAATGTCTTCAGGATAAAAAAAATGACATTGCCCCCTGGGCTTAGCGCTTAGCTTTTGTGTTCAATTAGATGCATTTGAGTAATAAGTCTAAAGCAAAAAGGTCCCTAAAAATGTTTGGAGGTTCCAGACCCACCCAACTCTGTGGGGTGTCTCTGGTAGACAGCCTCCCCACTGACATGAACCTGAGGGCACCAGGGTCCAATTGGTAATTAAATAGCCAGTTACAAAGACTTTTGGCCTCTAAATTAAAGGAGGCTGTGACCCTGGGCAAGTCACTTGACCCCTACCTCAGTTTCCTGCTCTGTAAAATGGAGATAATTGCACCTACCTCCCAAGCTTATTGTGAGGATCAAATGAGTAAACTTTTAATGTTTGTTTATATCTCCTGTTTAACCTTTTAAAAATCCCAGCTTGGGGCAGCTAGGCGGCACAGCGTATAGAGCACCGGCCTTGGAATCAGGAGGACCTGAGTTCCAGTCCAGCTTCAGACACTTAATAGTTACTTGTGTGACCTTGGTCAAGTCACTTAACCCCATTGCTTTGCAATAAAAAAAAAAATCCCTGCTATCACTTAAATTCTTAAGTCCCTAAATTCTTTAATAGTATTAGCTGGCATGGGAGGGCTTCTGCATGGGAGGAGACCATGCTGGTAGTCCAAGAGGGGCCTTGGTTCTTTGCCTCTGTTGCCCTTTGGAGGTAAGCTGAGCCAAGTTGAGTGTGCCAGCTGCTCCAGAATGCCTTGCCCCGAGGGGTGAGGAGCTGTCACCCAGATCCAGGTGAAAAGGAGGCTTTGTTGGATTTGAAGGTCTTAAGGAGGGATGCCTGTGCGTGGGGCACTTTATTTTGTTCTCACTCATTCTGTAGTTAGAAGAAGCCTAAACTGTGGGTCCTCTGGTAGTCACCTGCATCTGGACATGGATTTGGTCCGGTCAGAATGGTGAAGGAACTGAGGTCAGTTTGGGGGTCCCCCCCACCTCTTGCTTTGTCTTGGAAGTCAATATTCTCATGTGACGTTGACTGCTGAAATGGAACTGGAGGAGGGAAGCCAGGGGGGCTCAAGCCTCACCCATACCCCTTAGGGGCAGCTAAATCTGGGCAGGCCCTAAATGCAGCCCTGACCCTTGACCCCGAAGGGGACCTCCCCTATCCCAAGACTTGTCTTTCGTTTACCTTTTTAGGTTTTTGCAAGGCAGTGGGGCTCAGTGGCTTGGCCAAGGCCACACAGCGAGGTGTGTCTGAGGATCTGAACCCGGGTCCGCCTGAGTCCGGGGCCGGGGCTCCGCCCCCCGCGGCCCCTAGCCGCCCCGACTCTAATTAGGATGAAGAGGTCAGTTCTCGGGGAAGTGAGGCGGTGCGGCCGGCAGGCAGCGCCAGCCCCCGAGGGGCGGCAGGGGCGCCTAAGACAACGGGGGCTCGCTCCGCGGCTGCGGGGGATGGGCGCGGGTTGAGAGCGGGGGCGCCGGCGCCCCCGGCCGTTGCCCAGAGCTCACGGATGGCTTCCCCCGGCCGGGCCCAGGCCTCTCTAGTCCGTTGCGGGGCGCGCGCGCTCCAGCCAATGGGAACGCAAAGCTCTAGATGGATGGGCCCGCCGGCCAGTCCTGGCTCCGCCCAGCGCGGGGCGCAGCCTCTTCGCCCAGGAGGCCGCAGGGAGGGGCGGAGTTCCCTTGCGCTCATTGGCCCATCCCTGAGCCTTCCTCCAATCCGCCCGCCCCTCCGGCAGGCCCCGCCCCCCAGCTGTTGCGGCTGGAGCCGGGCCCGCTCCCCGGGTGGGGGCTGGGCGCCGCGTGCCCTTGGGCTGTCCGCGCCGGACGGGACGGGCACCGGACGCGCCATGCGGGGCCTGCTGGTGAGCCCGAGCGCCGGCCTCGCCGACCTGGGGGCCCCTCCGACCCCTGGGCCTGGGAGGGGGCTCGGACCCGGCCCCCGCCCTCGCAGGGGCGCCCCTCCGACCTTAGGGGCCGACACCCGCGGAGCCGCCCCGGGCCCCCCAGCCTGCGGGGCCCCCTGACCTCCAGCCGGCTCCCCCGGGGCGGCCGGCCCCAGGCTGAGCCCCCGCCCAGGCTGGGAGAGCCCCCGACCTGCGATGGGACCCCCTAGGAGGGGGAAGTGCCCTCTGACCCCCTGAGATGGGACCCACCGGGACCCAGCCCCCAGAGCGAGCCCCCTGACTTTGGGGGCTGAGACGCATGGAGACGCCCCCCTGGGAGGGGGCCCCTACTTGAGATGGGGCCCTGTAGGAGGGGGAAGTGCCCTCTGACCCCCTGAGATGGGACCCACCGGGACCCAGCCCCCAGAGCGAGCCCCCTGACTTTGGGGGCTGAGACGCATGGAGACGCCCCCCTGGGAGGTGGGGCCCAAGCCCAGGCTTTCACCTCTGGGCGGTGGGTGCCCCGTGGCCCATATCACCCCAAGACTGGCCAGGGGTCTTCCCGGCAGATATCGGCGTGATCTGCCGTTTCTTACTCCAGTGGCTGAAGGTGAACAGGTGAAGTGACTTGTCCAGGGTCACGGGTTAGTGAGCGTCTGCGGTCACCTTTGGACCTGGTTCCTCCTGCTGCCAGGCCCGGGGCTCTACCCACTGGGCCACCCCGTTATGTCTGTCTGTCCGGAACACAGTGGCTAAATAAACGCCCGGTCAAGGCCCCAGGAACACTCCTGGCCTTTCACCTCCTGAACTAGAACTCTGGGGAACCTGACCCTTAGGACTGGAGCCCTTAGCTGCCCCCAGGAGCCTCCCCTCTCAATTTTCTCCCCTCTGATCCATCCCTTGCAGATATCCCAGATGTTCCGACCCTTCAGCTCCAGTGCCAGACGCCAGTTTGTGAATAAAGTAGGAGAAAAACAAAAGCTCTTCCAGGTGAATCCCCGTCCCCCTAAGCTGTCTTCCCTGGATACCCTATTACAATCTCGCCTAAAGTGGCTCCTTGATTTGGGGATCTCACATCTTCCCTCAGGAACCCCCCCATTTCCTGAGACCCCAGTTTCTGGAACCTGGCTGAGAGAAGCCTGCCTGGTGACCTTCAGGAGTCCCAACTGGGGGGGGGGTTTGTCCTTCATGTTTAATGACTTTCTCCCCATCTTAGGAAAACAATGACCTCCCAGTCCATCTGAAGGGGGGATCCCTAGACAACCTCCTCTACAAATTAACTATGGCCATATGCTTGGGAGGTGAGTGGAGGGGGAGGCTTGGGGAGGACGGATGAAACTGGGGCCCAGACTGGCTGGGGGTGGGGATGCTCTCTGTCCAAGGCCTGGGGAACCTGGCCTCCATGTGGGAAGTGTAGTGGGGGGCTGAACCTTGGGTCTCTGGGGGGAAGGGCACCCCTCACTTCCTTCTCTTATTCCATCCATCCCCCTCCTCCAGGTACGAGTTATAGCCTCTTCTGCCTTGGCTGGGCCTCCTTCCCCCACAAGAAATGAGATTGGACCCTAGAACTTCACACAAGAGGAAAGGCTTGACTAGGCCTGGGTGGAAATAAACCCCCTAGTTGGGAGAATGCTAATCCACACCAAGAGTCTGTGTCTGTCCATCAACGGTGGCTTCAGAGCAGGATGCCTGCTTTACCCCACTTCGGGAGCCAAGCTCCCAGGACCATGTTTACAGTGGAAGATGACATGCTAAGTATAGGTTTCAGGGACACTGCGGGTCCTAGGGAAAAACTGGGGACATTGGCAGGGTCCCTAGAAAAAAGCATCCTTCCCAGAGAAGAGGGCAGCATCTGATATGACCCTGTGTTCCTCAGTTACTCCTGTAACTGTCCCCCCCCACCCACTCCTTGACACCATTGACCCCCTATTACTATTTTGGAGTTCTGTTTAGAGTCATCTGTCCCTCCCCCAGTTGATGACACCCACCACCTTGGATTACCTGGGTCACAGTGGGGATGGGGGTCACAGCAAATGAGACCTGGGGTGAGGCGGTCAGGTCCCAGGTCTGTGTGTGAAGTGACTGCAGCGACCTGGGGCCTGGCATTCTGAGCCTCTAGACCTCTCGAGGGTTTGTGCCTGGATTCAGGGAGGCAGATGGGAGAATCTGAATATACTAAAGCCAGGCTCCCAGGAGCTGCTCCTCCCCCCAAATGGGGCTCAAACCCAGGGGGGTGGGGATGGCCTGAGGCCCAGGCTGATGTAGGGTCCCAAACGGGGGGGGGGGGGGGGGGGGGATGGATATCCAAGACCCAAGCAGTTGAGCCCTAAACCAGCGGGGTGAGGATGCCCGAGGGCCAGGTTGACTCTAGGGCTGGTACTTCTGGCCAGGGCTCTTCTCAGCTGCTGGAACATTCTGTCTCTGAACCATTGGGTCCAGGAGGACCATTGTGGGTCAAGCAGGTGAGGGGGGAGGGGAATGGGCTTAGAAATCATCCCCCAAGGGCAGGGCCCAACCCCTTATCAGACCTATGCCAATCTGGGAGGAGCTTCCTGCCCCCTCCCCATCTCCACTTTAGTAAAAGGAGGGATGGCAGGGAGAAGACCCTCCCTCCTCAAGATAATCAGAGCTGTGGCCTCCAGACACAGGTCTCAGGCTCTCTGCCAGGGCAGGTACACTGAGATAAACACTTTCTGACCCCCCCCCAAACTTGCTTATACCAGCTCTGGGTTCATGTCTGGTATCACCTCTCCCCTATGATCCCCAGAAGCCTCCCCCCCAGCAATGCTGAGGACCCCACCTCCCCCAAAGATGGTGGCGCATCATGAACATCACGAGGGGTCTGGTGACCCTTGTGTCTTGTGACCATTGTTTATTCTGGGCTTAGGGCAACCCCGAAGCTCTGGCCCTGTTCCTAACTCACCCCAAGAGGAGGACGGGGGGCCTGAAGCACACGGGGAGTGGGAGAAGGCACTCGACCCCAGATGAACCCTGTGGGAGCAGCATGGCACCTGGTTGGCATGTCAGAGCATGTGACTAGCATGATAAAGCAAGTAACATTTACAGGGATTCTGGGGCAGTGACAGGCATGTTAGAGTGGGGGGTGTTTGCAGGGGAGCTGGGGCAGCACAGAGTAATGCTGGGAAGCGTGCGGCTGGCATTTTAGAGCATGTGACATGTATGGGGGTACAGCAGCTGCACGTTCAGAGCATATCTTTCCAAGGGTGCTGGGAAGTATGGGGGAAGCATGTGGTTGGTTGGCACGTTCTGGAGTGGTGAGGTCGGGGTGGGGCCATGCTGGTACACTCGGGTAGGAGGGGCACCCCAGAGTCAGTGTCTAGGGGACCTGTGCCAGAGGGTTCCCACATGGTTTGAGATGGACAGAACTGCAGGGGAAGGGGAGGGCCGCTTCCTGGCAGCCTTTGTCCTGGGGGTGGGGAGCAGCCTGATGACCAGTCAGGTGGATGGACATACAGGGGCCTCAGGAGTACATGGTCAGCTGCAGCCACTGTAGACGGGAAGAGGAGGGAGGAGTAAATGGGAGGGCTCCCTCAGCCCTGCCCAGAGGCCACCCCCACCCCAGGAAAATGGGAGCAGGCTGAGAGGGCAGCCCCCCCCCCAACCCGGCCCAGGGCTTGGCCCTCACCTCCTCGATGTTCACCCGGATCTGGCCACTGCCATCTCTGTCCAGAGACTTGAAGGCTCCTGGGTTGGGAGTGGGAGAATGACATGTCATAGGAAGGCCTGGGAATGGACTCTCCTCCTACCCCGGCAAAGTTCAAGGGCTCAGAATGGGGGGGGGGTTCCTGGCCTGTCCAGCTCACTCACGGAACATAGCGTCAAGGCGCACAAGACAGCTGATGAAGTTGTCAAAGTCCATATTCCCGTCCTCGTCCGAGTATCGCCGAATGATCATCTGGTACAATTCTGGGCTGAGCTGGAAACCTGGGGGCCCAACAGGGGTCAGAGACCAACCCACTGAGGACCCCCCACACATGCCATCCCCCAACACTTCCATTCTCTTGGGGTCTGGTCACAGATCCAGCTCCTGCAGGAGGACGGGCCTGACTAGCCCAGGGTCACACAGGTAGCAAATAAATAGCAAGGTAAAATCGGAACCCAGATCGTGTGGTTCGAGTCCGGCATTAGGTACAGTATTTGACACCATCTCATGGATCCTCTCAACACCTCTGGGAGATGGCAGTGAAGATCGCCCTCGATTTTACAGAAGAGGAAACTGAGGCTGAGATTGTGGACTGGCCCCAGGCCACCCAGCTGGGGTCTGGTGCACACCCGCTGAGGCTGGGTAGCCTTGGACCGTAAGCTCCTGGAGGACAGGGGCTTTATAGCTTAGCATGAATACGAGCCCCTGAGCACTAATAAGTGTCCAAGGCTGCAGACCTGGGGCCCGGCCATACAGTTGCCAAATGAGTATTGGTTGGAAGAGGGAAGGATTGGATGTCACCGAATTAATGACCAGTTTTTAATTGCTCCCGTGATGACAGTGCTCCGATTTACACGTGGGTTCCCTACAACCTCCCAAGGTCGGGGGTGCAAGGCTTCACTCCCCCCTTTTATAAATGAGAAAACTGAGGATTAGGCAAGATTTGAACCCAGGTCTCCCCTGAATCCCTGGAATCTTCTCTAGACCTCAGTTTCTCCCTATATAAAATAAGGAGGTTGGATAAGCCATGCCCTGAGGTTCAGCTCTAAGCCCATGACTATCCGGAAGACAAGGGAGAAGAATCCCAGTAGGAGCAGGTCCGGGTGAGGAGAGAGGCTGCGATCTGTACTGAGGAAGGGAGTCCCTCCTCTGAGGAGAGTGATCGACTAAATCTATATTGATCAAACACCGTCCAGTAATGGATCAGCTGCTGATCACTGTAGCGTTCCTAAAGATCTTGATTCCAAATGGAATCAGGTTCAAGACCCATCGTTTTGGGATCACGAGCCCCACTCTGGGGACCCTTCTCAGAATCCTTTCTGTGACCTACACTCTAAAGGTTTCTGAAAAGAAGGAAGGAACATATTTCCCATCCAAGGTCAAAGACCCCACCCTGGGCCACATCCACAGGCCCCTTGAGGGACCATGGTCACCCCTACATGGCCTGGCTTCCTATGATGATCAAGCCTGTCTATTCCCAAAGCTTTGAGATTTAAAATCCTCAGTCCAGCTTATCTCCCCTTCGGGGCTCACCCCACCTCCACTGCACCCCAAACAGGGCTGGCAAACCTGCAGCTGTAAAGGCTCCTGGAAGCTCATTGCTGCCGATGGTACCTGAGCGGTCCAAGTCGAACTGTTTGTAGATGGCCTGAAGAAGGGAAGGGAGACGGAGAGATCAGAAGAGCACAGGAAGGTGGGGAGGGGCAGCTCCGTCCCAAATCCACTACTGGGAAAAGGCCCAGGCAGTGGGAGATGAGAGGGGAACGTTGTGGGTGGAAGGGCCCAGCGGGCAGGAGAAGGGCAGGCTGGGGGATGAGAGGGGAACGTTGTGGGTGGAAGGGCCCAGCGGGCAGGAGAAGGGCAGGCTGGGGATGGGAAAGGCAGACTGATCCAAGGGGCAGGCCCACCTGCCATTTCTTTATATTGTTCCAAAGGTATTTAAACTCCTCAAAGCCAAGCTTGCCAGTGGTGTCACTCTGGTTGGGCAGGAAGTTAAGGCTCAAATTGGGAGGGAGGCCATCATGTGAAGGGGTGCCATAAATCAGTCATGCACGAGAGGCCAGAGATGGGGGGCCCTCCCCAGTCCCCCAAAGGACATGCCCCTCAAAGCCTCCTCTCAAAGTCCCAAGGATACATCCATGACGGCCACCATGCTCCGACAAGTGTCCAAGCCAAAACCATCAGTCTTCAGGTCAGGATCTGTAGATGCCAAGGTCCGAGGTCAAAGTTCCCCTGACTTCAACTATCCCTGGTCTCAGTCCAGCCCTCTCCCCCCCAGGGTCCCCAGGCCCTCACTCACGTCGTGTCACCACCTTATTCAAGATGTTCATAAGTTCAGAGGCACTGACTTCCATGTCCTGGGGAGAGAGGTTAGGAGATTGGGGCAGTAGGAGAGGAAAGAGGAAGGGGTCCCTGACCTCCTAGGAGGCCTAACGTGGCGGACAGGGGTAAGGAAAAAGACTGGGCCCAGACTCTGGGGTCTCTCCATCCTTAGGGGTGCTCCCAGGGATGGAAGGGATGGCCTGGGCAAAGAAAGGTGGGCACTCACAACTCCTGCCAGCTGGGTAAACAGCCTCCTGAACTGCCGGACCTCCTCGCTTTCATTGGCCTCAATGTTGGAGAAGTGGGATCGAGGAGGCTGGGGGGAAGAGCAGAGTCAGAGGAGAAAGCACCTTCCTTCCACTAAGTCCCCTTTGTAACCCAAGAACCCAGGCATGCCCTCCCTTGGAGTGCCCCTTCACCCCAGGCAGAGGAGTTGGGTGTGAAAAGAAGGGATTCACTTACCGGGGGCTCTGGGTTATAATTGGCAGCAGCTTCACTAGAGAAAAGAATGGGGAAGGGGGTGTCATGGAAGGGGAAGAGACTGGCCCTGCCCCCTCCATAAAACCGGTCTGGCAACCTCCAGAAGAGCCTCTCTGCCCAGGCCCCAGTGACACCCCACCTACACTTGAGCCAGGGTCAGATCCCTGCCAAGAACCCAGGAGCCCCTCATGCTGCCCTCCCCTTAGATTTGACCCTCCCAGAATTTTCCACTCACTGGCTCCAGACCTGCCTCTCAAGCGCACACACATTTGGGACCCAACCCCAACTGAAGGGTTTCACTGATGCTCCTTTGTTTGATGAAAAATCATAGTCACTTCCTGATAACTGCCCCACCCCCACAGAACCCTCCCAATCCTCCATGGAAGGGTTCAAGCAGCATTCCACAGAAGCAGCCAGCCCTCCCCTGGGCAAGCCCTTCCCCCCTCTTTTAGCAGGATCTTGGTCATCTCTTTTAGAAAGCAGATACCTGTTGCTGGAAGCTGACCCTAAGCACCCCCTCACATCCCCTTCTCCCAGGTCCTTGGAAGGGGAGGGGGAGTAGGGGAAGGAGCCTGATTCCTCCATCCCATGGTCCAAGCCTCTCCTTTCTCAGGGCCCATGACAGCAGAAGTATCATTAATGAACTAACCCGTTCAGAGTTTTGCTTTTCAGTTAAATCTCCTACCCTCACATCTGCCCATTACTATTTTGGTGACCTTGAGCAAAAGACTTCATTTCCCTAGATCTGGGTCTTCTCATCTGTAAAATGAAGGGGTGCCCTCTGGAAGTTGGGTAAACCCTCTGCCCCACTTCCTAGAAGCATGTCTTTTAATGAATAACTACATAGGAAACCAATTATACAGTTCAATAAAATGCAACAAATTAGAGGGCCAGGTCTTAATCCTAGGAGCCAGCAGCTTTCCTTCCCAGCCTTCCTGATATCAGGGCCTCTGATGGGATCCCCGGGGTGACAGGCTGATTGCCACCCAAGAGTCTACTTGGGGTTCCTTCCAACAACCCTGGCCTAACCGTAAGGTGAGTAGTCATTTCCTGCCTTCGGTGAGTCATCTATCTGTCTCATTAATCCAGGCCTCCAGGCACGGTTCCGGCTCTCACCCCCTCACCTACCTATGAAAGAGCAAAAGGAGCCATAGGGAAAAACCTAGTCATGCCAGTTCTTATGGGGGAAACTGAGGAAGAGTCCTGCACCCATTTCTTCTAGAGGTTTTACTACCAAACATTTCCTAAGCAAAATGTTGGTCAGTGGGAAGTGTGAGAGTGGGGGAAAAGTCAGCGCTGACACAACCTCGTCCTTCCACAGAACTCAAGAGCCCAAGACCCTTTAAGAGGTAGGAAGAGCTGAGTTCAATCTCACCTCTGGCCCTTCTCCCTTTTTTAAATAAAATTTTACATTTTCGTTCCAAATTTTCTCTCTTCTTCCACCCTTCTCCAAACCACTGAGAATACAAAAAATACAATACCCATTCTACATATAAATTCTGACCCTTTCCCACACTAAGACCATGGCTCAGCTAACAGCACCTCTCTGGGCCTTCTTCAATGATAAAACCTCTAAGTCCACCTGGAAGAATTGTGGAGAAGTTCAATGAGATAATGAAGACGATAACTTTTCCAACCTCTAGCTAAGCTCTGTATCAACCAAGGGAGATTCCACATTGCCACAGAGGGATGTTTGGGGCTGGTGGACAGCAGGGACGATTCTGTGTACGTAAAATAAGGGGCAGTTTGGTGACCAAGTGAATGGAGTACAGGGTCTAGAGCCAGGAAAACCCAAGTTCAAATTCACCCTCACACTGAACCCTGTTTGCCTCATCTGTAAAATGAGTTAAGAGAAGGAAATGGCAAACCACTTCAGGATCTTTGCCAAGAAAATCCCAAATGGGGTCAGAGGGAGTCGGATCCAAATAACTGAACAACAACAATGTAAAACAATTAAGGCAGTGTAGATAATGGCTGGTCTCAGGGCCAGGAAGACCTGGTTGTGACCTTGTATGACACAGTCTCAGTGGCCCCAACAACTCTATGAGATTGCTTCAGTTTTGCACTGGTAGAGAAGCCTTTCTTACCCAACATCAAAGAGAACACTGGTTCTGATCAAAATACCCTGAAAACAACATGCATTCTTTGGCTGGGGCCCATAATTCCTTTTTTCTTTTCTTTTTCTCTTTTTAGGATTTTGCAAGGCAATGAGATTAAGTGACTTGCCCAAGGCCACACAGCTAAGTAATGATGAAGTGTCTGAGGTCAGATTTGAACTCAGGTCCTCCTGACTCCAGGGATGGTGCTCTATCCACTGCATCACCTAGCTGCCCCTGGGGCCCATAATTTAGAGAGTTATAGGGAACTCTGTCAAATAGGGAAAATCTCTTCCACCAATAGAGGTGATTGTCTTATAAAAGTTCCATGGCTTGCCTTGGATGAATGTGGTGAGAAAGGGTCAGACTCAGGATTTGAATCTGGACCCTCACTCTGAGGCAGACCCTCTAACCATCACCCCATGTTGCCCCTTCACCATAATGCCTATTAATATTTGTTATGATTACAAGCTCATTCTTGACACCTTTAGACCCTCCATCTCACATGTGACTTGCAGCTGAGACCTCCTCTCAAAGTGACAACACAACCTGTCTTGCTCAGTTGCTGGTGTCCCTAGTCTGTAGTACCAGTTCCCTCACACACAGAAAGCTTAATAACTTTTTTCTTTTATTTTTTCATTTGATCTCAGTGTGGATAGAACAACAGCCCTGGAGTCAAGAGGACCTGAGTTCAAATTTGACCCATTTACTGGCTGTGTGACCTTGGGCAAGACACTTCACCCTGACTGTCTCTCTTTCGGGGCCATCGCTAGTTGTCCTGATTCATATTTGGCCAGTGGACCCAACTCTGGAGGAGAAAGTGAGGTTGGTGACTTAGCCTGGCGCCTCCTCATCATCAAAAACCGGTTCATGCTTATCATGGCATCACCTCCCTGATGTCATGGTCTTCCAGAAGGAAGGAGGACGTTGTCTCCAAACCAAAATCCTCCTGTCCTCTAAAATGGCTCCCCATTCTGATTCCCCTCCTTTAGCCTGTCATTTCTTCCTTAATCTACAAGTGAAAGCTTAAAAGTGTCTTGGGAGCAGATCTGCTGCCCCGCCCCCCCCCAACTTCCTTCCATCTTTTCCATCCTGGGCCGAATTTCTTGCCCAAGCAAGCGGCTGTTCAATTAAACATCTATTCTGTAAAACCCTCATCCACGAGTCCCTGCCTTCAAGAAGCTTCCACTCTCCTGTGAAGTTTAGATACACGGTACCCCCATCCAAAAACGGGGGAGGGGCCAAAGCGGGGAAAGCCGTGGAGGACAGTTAGGCAGCTCCAAGAGCAAGACAGAGGTTCTCAGAAAGCCGGGAGGGGGTGCGCTGCTGCGTCACTAATACCCTCCTGCCTTCCCGGCCTCAGAAAGCCCTTCTCTGGCCGGACAGCTGCTTCGCCATCCTTGGGCGCACTGCCCGCGGGCAGCGGCCTCCCAGGGGCCAGTGCGATGCCACTTCTCCGCGCCCCGCCCCACTCGAGGAGATGGAGAGATACAGGGTCCAGGAGCCAGGCATGGTGGTCCCACTGCCCTCTGCCCCAGCCCGACCTCCTCAGGAGGGGGTGCCCGGCAGGAGGGAGGGTGGGGGCCGTGCTCCCTCAACTCAGGAAAACTCTCGCCTGGTTAAGGGCCTCCCTTGGCATCACCCCCCCCCTTCCCGCTGCGGTCAAACCGGGCTGCTCTTTGTGCCCTCCCCCCTGCCCGACCCCCAAACTCTCTGGGCCCGGCTGACCCCGCAGCGGTGGGTCCCCAATTCTGAGGGCACAGATTTAGAGCCGAAAGGGTCCTAGGAGAGCCCCTCGGAAGGGACTGAAGGCCTGGGGCGGGCCCAGGGGTGCTCGGCCCAGGGGGGCACTCCGAGCCCGGTGCCCCGCCGCTCACCTGATGGCGTTGATGACGCCGCCCAGGAAGCCCCGGGCGCCCCCCGACCCCGCGCCGCCGCCGCCGCTCAGCAGCCCCCCGAGGACATTGCCGATGCCCCCGCCGCCGCCGCCGCCGCCGCCGCTCAGCAGCCCCCCGAGTGCCTGCACCGCGCCCCCGCCGCCGCCGCCGCCCTTGCCGCCCAGGAACGAGTTCACCAGGAACATGGCTGCGGACCTGCGGGCGGGGGGCGTCAGTCGGGGCGGGGGGCCCGGGAGGGGCTGGGGGGCCCGGGAGGGGCTGGGGGACCCGGGAGTGGGGGAGGCCCAGGGCTGGGGCAGGGGGTCCGGGGCTGGGGGACCCGGGGCTGGGGCAGGGGGCCCGGGGCTGGGGGCCGGGGCTGGGGTCCGGGGCTGGGCCGGGGCTGGGGGTCCGGGGCTGGGGGCCGGGGCCGGGGCTGGGGGCCGGGGCTGGGGGCCGGGGCTGGGGGCCCGGGGCTGGGGGACCCGGGGCTAGGGCAGGGGGTCCGGGGCTGGGTGACCCGGGGCTGGGCCGGGGCTGGGGGCCGGGGCTGGGCCGAGGCTGGGGGACCCGGGGCTGGGGGCCGGGGCCGGGGCTGGGGGCCGGGGCTGGGCCGGGGCCGGCGGGCTCACCCCGGCCTGGCTCGGGCTGGCTGCGCTCCTGGCTCCCTGGGCCTGGGCCTGGGCCGCTGCGCTGCGGGCGGGGCGGGCGGGGCCGGCCGGGCCGGGCTGACTCAGGGGCGGCCCCGCCCGAGGCGCCGGTCCCTGCGGGGCGTCCGCGCGGCCCTAGCGCCCCCCGCGCCTAACGGGCCCGGCCTCCCGCCCCCTGCCGCGCCCAGGGCCCGCGGCGCCTGCGCCTGCGCCTTTAAGAGCCCCGCCCCCGCCCCGCCCGCAGCGCCAGGGACTGGGGGCTCCCCGAGGGGGCGGGGCCGGCCCCGGAAGCCGCGGCCCCCAGGCCTCCTGCGCCCCCCGGGGCCTCGGAAGTGGCGGGGCCCGGGCGGCCCCTCCCGCCGCCCCCCCCCCCCCCGGGAGCCGGCCCGGCCCGGCCCGGCCCGATAAACCCAAACCGGCCCAAGGCGTTCGGCCGCGCCCGCCCGGCTCCAAGCCGGGCCCGGGGGTCGCAACACCCCCCTTTGGAGCCGAATACGGGGGGCGACTGCACCGAAGACGGGAGGGCGAACGGTCACCCCGCCATTGGACAAGAACGTGGCCCATCACGGCTGAAGCGGCGAGGACGGGCGGCCAAGGCGGCCCCCGCCGAGCCCTGCGGCCCGCCCCCTCCGCCGGGCCCAGGCCGGGTTCGGGCCCCTCGGGGCCCCAGTTAGTGCTCGGGAACCCCGGCTCCGGGGTCAGGGGACTCGGTCAGGGTCAGGGTCACTGCGCTGGGAGGCGCCCGCGGCCCGACTCCAAAGTCCGGGGACGCCCCCTGGCGGCCTGCGTGTGAGCCGGTTTCTATGAGAACCCCCATGTAGGATCCCGTTAGGCCCTTTGCAGAGCTGGGCATCCCGGGCGTCGGGCACCGCAGACGTTGGCCGGCTCATTTGGATTTTTGTTTTAATTCTGATTCCAAGGGACGGTGAGAGATGAGAGAACAGAACCCAACAAGCACTGAAGATGAGCTACCCGTCCCCCCCTTTCTCTCTTCTTCGCCCCCAGGCTGTTCTGAAGGCACAGGTGTGAGCACGTCATTCTGCCACTTCTGGACAGGCTGATCTCCCCGCCAGGCTCCCTGCTGCTCCTCCTGGCCTTTAGGGCCCACTGACCCCATGCTTCCCCCCCCCCCACCATCTTTAGCACGCGATACCCTTTCTCCCCCCAAGAACCAAGGCTGCTTCCAAGGGATTTAGAGGCATTTAATTCACTTGTCTCACAACCTCACAAGAGCCAAGGGGAATATAAGATAAAAAACATAACAAGATAGGGAAGGGAAAAGGGAATACGCCACAGACATGGAAAAGGAGGGAGGGGCCCAGGCTGGAGGAGGGGAAAAAAAAGGGGAGGCTGCATCCAAGGGGACAACCCCCCCCAGAGTGTTTAATCCCCCACCCCCACCAGGGGGGTCACATCTCATCATCATCCAGTCCGTAATCCTCCTCTGGGAAGTCCCCCACGGTCACCGTGTGTGGCCTGACAAAGGCACCATACTTGTCCTGGCACTCAAAGTATCGTTTGCCATTCACACTGTAGATGACAAAGAGAATACTGGAGTCACAGGGCTGCTTTACACACTCACCCGTTTGCACACACATTCACACATGTATGCACACACACACACATACACACACTCTCAGGGTTGGGTGTCTGAGAGAATCTCACCCCACCTGCCATCATGCTTCCCCAGTGGTTCATCATAGCGGATGCCAACCCAGTAGCCGGGCTTGAAATCCGTGAGTCCTGTCCAAAAGAAAGTTCAGTGAGATCTCAGGGCCACGATGTGGTGGTCCCCATCTCCCTAGTCCATCAAGGTTTATAAAGGACCCTGGGGGAATGGAGCCATGCTGCAGAGGAGCTAGTGCTGTCACCTCTGCCCTCCTCTCCTCTGGCCCATCTACCAGACCCCTCAAAGAGCTTCTGAAATGAGCCTCTACCCTCAACTACCACAGGGAGAATTGTTGCCAAAACAACAGTCACTCCCCTGCATGCACATCACCAGGGGTGGCAGGCCCCCTCCCCCTACACCCCCCCATCCCCTACCTCTGCGACTTACACAAGTTGCCCCACCCCCATTCCAGGTGCACCTTTCCTTTCTCCTTTATTAAAATTTTCTTTCTGAGGCCCTCCTAATCCCCAATGTTCACTTAGATGTTGTAAAGATAGTTTTCCCAGTCAGAATGGAAACCTCTGTCAGGCAAGCCTGGAGTCCTTCTGCCTTTGTACCCCAGGGCTGCCTGGCACAAGGCAAATACTTCACAAGCCCTCAATCAGCTGGGGAGGAGACCTGCCCAGAGGAAGGCCAACCCTCGATCTATCTCAAGGCCCCCTATTGACTTACCCACATACATGACAGTGCCTCGCTTGGTGGGCTGGCCGGCCGCCTGCACCTGGCAGCGGCTCCCCACTGTGATGGCCTGGGCCTGGGCCTCCTCCTCGGCGAGTCGCTGGGCCGCTTCGGCCTCCCGCCGCTTCTGCTCCTCCTCATTGAATTTGCCCATCTTGCTGCGCTTCAGGAAGGAGCGTACGGAGTCTGGAGGCCAGGGGTCAAGGGGGGTCACTGCCCTAGACTTAAGCCCCCAGATCCCCAGATCCCTCCAGTTCCCCTGTCCCCAACCTCATTTTCTATCCTTCCCATTTAGAGGTGGGTCCCTTCCTCTACATCTTCCCTTTCCAAACCCATCCCCTAAATTTCTCTTGGCCTCTCCCTAATTCTCCCCCATCCCCCAGCATTCTTCCCGCTGTACCAGCTCTGCTTTCATAGGCTGCTTGAGACATCTCATACTTCTCCACCTGGGATAGATCCTCATATTCACCCAGTCGGGCCCCACTCCGGTCAATGACCTGTGGGGAGAGAGTGCCTGAGCCGGGGGGCCTCCCCCTTCCCCCAGACCCCTACTGTGAGGGCAGCTTCAAACAAACAAAGGAGTTGTGAGCATGGCAACACATCAAGGGATGGAATCCAGGGAGGCATTCAGGCCAAAAATGGGAATGGGGTCAGCAAGGGCAGGCAGAAACAGAAAATGGTTGTTGCTGGAAGTCTTGAGAAGTTCGTGAGGAAGTCTGTGGACACAGAGGCAGAAGATGGGCTTCAAGGCCCAGGCCTATCCCTAACCACCATCAGATTCAGGGCAAGGCACATCCCTCCTCCATTTCCATACAAAAACTGTCTGGGCTGAAAGGTCCTTTCCAGCACAATCACCCCCAGGATCTTCTGGAGAGAGACCTGGAGAAGCATGCAAGAGCTACCAAAGAGGCTAAGGATGTCAGAGACTAATATGGCAATGGGCCCAGGGACTGTAAAGATGGACAGGGTGAGGGTGAGGGAATGGTTCTCACGTGGATCCTGCAGCCATCCTCCACCGGGTAGGAACCCAACAGAGCATCATCCTGGTCAAGTTTCATGCAGAAGTGGTCATCGGCACTGTAGAGCTCCAGGTCCATGCAGGAGGCTGGGCTTCCCACAACCAGCTCCAGCTTACACTAGGAGACAGGATGTATGATGAATCATGGCATGTCAGAGCTAGGAATGACCTTAGAAGGATCTGACTCAACATTGCAATGAACAAATGAAGAAATTAAGACCTGAATGATTAAGAGAGTTACCCCAAAGTCCAACTGGTCAATGAATGAGGCAGTAAGACTGCTTCTTCTGACTGTGCCCAGAATGTTTACATGAAAGAAACCAGGGGAAGGCATATCTTGTGTACTTGTGGTGGGGTTGGGGCATGGAAGAACTCGGGTACTTTCCCAAGTCTGCTCTTCAGGAATCAGCCCTCTCCCCGCACCAGGCACTGACACACTCCACACATCTTCCCTTCTCTCCCCAGATTTGTCCTTTCCTTGCCCCTCTACTGCCACCTTCGGCAGCCCCTCCATAGAGCTCACCCCCTCAGAGCCAGAGTCACTGCACCAAGAGCCTCCCGAGGCTCTCTCCCTCACCTTCTCAGCTGAGAACTTTGTCTTATTAAAAAACACTGAGACCTTCTCTAAAAGGTCCTTTTCCCTTCCTCCTCCTAGACCACTCAGGTCTTCCCTCACTATTCACAAGGCCAGCAATAAGTTCCTATGAGGCACTTACAATGGCCTGGGCACAAGTCTAATGAGGAAGACAGCATGCAAACAACCGTGCCCAGATAAGACACTGGGGGGGTATTAACTGGAGATAATGGACAGGGGTTTGAAAAGGCTTCCTGAAGGAGGGAGTGGATCTGGGACCTGAGGAAGCTGGAGGCAAAGATGAGGAGGTACAGTGCTCCAGGGATGGGGGACTGCCAGGGCAAATACCTGAAGGCTAGAGATAAGGAAGAGAAAAGACTGGGAAGGCAGAAGGAGTTGGGGTCTGAAGGGCTTTCATATAGAAATCTTCAAGCAGTTTTAAGTTATGGAAGCTTCACATTGGATAAAGTCTGCAAGTAACAGTGAGCCATCACCTCTTCCATGACCCCTACTCTGTCTAACATTCTATTGGCTCCTTCCCTGCTGCCCACAATCACAATTCTATCATGCCCTGTTGGTCGGTCCCTCCACTCTGTGACATGAGAACAAACTCCCCCTCCTCTCCTCTCATAGTTACATAAAGCCCTCTGCTACCTGCCTTCTAATTTCATTATCCAACCAAAGCTTCCCTAAAGTTCCAGTGATTTACTCATTGCCAAATCAAACAGCCCTTCTCTAGTTCTCATCTTTCTTGACCAGAGTCCATGCCAGCTCAGCCTGTCTCTGCTCTCATGCTACTAGGATGCACTGCAGGGACCCTTCCTCTTATGAGTCCCCCCAGTCACCTACAAGTCACCCCCAATATCTGTGGTCCATCTCTCCCAGGTCATCCTCCCCCTATCTTGACCCACTGAATCTGACACACCACTTTAGGTCTGTACTGTCCTTTTTTCTTCAGTGCTCCCATTCCCTTAGCCTAAGGAAGACATGGCCTTGTCCATCCTGAACCCCTGGCTCACTGCCACCACTCGCTGCTGGTACCCCGACTTTCATGCAGCTGCCCATTTATGTTGTATAATATCAATTGAGCCTTCAATGCCATATAGAAATCTGCTTACCCCTCCCTAATTCAATGCCCCTCTAATCTCTGCCCTCCTTCTCTAAGCTGAGGAATCTTGAAACTGTTGTTCCCCTTGAGCTCCACCTTCTTCATCCCCGTCACTGCCACTCTATTCCTTTACCTATCTCACATAATGAGATGGCTTTCCTCCTTTCTACAGCTCGGCCTCATCCCTTCAATCCTCCAGCAGCTGGTCCCACCTCTACTATCTGTTGACCTCTAATAATAAATCTTTTATCAGCCTAAGAGGAAAGTTTCTCATATCTATGTGGAAGTCTTTAGCCTAACTGATAAGGCACTTCTTTTAAGGAAATGTCTAATTTCCAGCTCCTCACCCCATGCTGAGTTGCCCCTGCCCCATTCTAAATTGAGGGTCATTCCCTAGATGGACAAAACCAGAAGTAGCTTTTTAGATCCTGCCTTCTGAAAGTGAAAAAGTATAAGAATCCTTCTGCAAATTCCATTTTTTTGAGGGGGTCCAGTTTTTAGCTGGACTCTATGTATATCTTCATAATCAGTGAACTTCAAAAAATATTAAATAAACGTATATGTTAACCTAATTTTTTTTTTGCTCTTTCTTAAAGCCAAACTCTGGAGGATAATGTTTGTCCTTTATTATGAAAAACTCTGAAAGTTAACACATTTTTAATAATTTTTAATGGTGAACTCCTGTAGGTTATATCATCCCAACTCTCACTTCGCTTTAGCTTCTCCCTGTCCTCAGCTGATTCCTATAAATATGCCTTGATGTCTAACATCCTCAAAAAATTGTCACCTTGTCCTTCCATTCCCACTAGTTATCGTCTTATTTCTCTCCTCCCTTTTGTGGGTAGATTTTAGATGTTTACAATAAGTGCCTTTCCTTCCTTTCTTCTTCACGCTTTACAACGTGGCTTCTGAGCTGATCATTCCATAGCAAACAGCTCTCTCCAATGGACAGTGATCTCTCAGTTGCCAAATCCAATCATCTTTTCCCAATACTCATGCTACTGGACTTCTCCTGTCCCCTTGGGCAGTCTCTTCTCTCTAGGGTTTCAGTTCACCCTTCTCTCCCTCTTCTGCTTTCTGGATGCTCCTCCAGATCATGACCTCCGACCCTGGGTGTCCCCCAAGGGCTCTGCGCTGGGCCTTCTTCTCTTCTCCCTCAAGGCTTCACGCGGCCTCCCGCCGCTTCCCTGCCCTCATCTCTGCTTTGACCCCCAATCTCAAATCGGCAAATGTCCTTCAGCCGTCCCAAAGTGGGCGTGCAGCAGACACTCATGCTGCTCGCCCCCAACCCTCCTCTGCTGCCCCGGTGGGCCTCCCCCCGGTACGGCTCCCGAGGCGCCCCCCGCAATCCCACCCTCCCAACCCGTCCCTTGGGGCTCTCGGCCCCACTGGAAGCGCCCTGAGGCCAGGCCCCGCCGGCCGGCCCTCCCCGCGCAGGCGCAGCCGGGCATTGTCTCCCGGACGCCCCGCCCCCACCCGCCGCGGCCCCGCCCCTCGCCCCGGCCCCAGCTTTTCTCCCCAGGCCCCGCCCCCAGCCCTCCCCGGCGTTCGCACCTTGAACTCGGCCAGAGTGAGGCCCCGGTTGTAGCGCTTCTCCGAGCGGAAGCTGTTGAGGGAGCTGCTGATAAACACGGTGACCGTGGGCGCCGACAACCCGGCCAGATCCATGCTTGCGGAGGGCCCCCGGCCCGGGTGCTCCTTCCCGGCCGCCGCCTCCTCGCTCCCCCTCAGGCCTCACAGCGAGAAACCGCTGCCGCCGCCGCCTCCACCACCGCCGGCGCTACAGCCACAGTCACTGCTCTGGGCAGCTTCGCCACGCCCCCTGCACCCCTCCGGTAGCCAATCGCCGCTTCGAACCTCTTCGCCCGGACCAATCGGGGCTTGACTCTCTCTCCGAACGACCGCCCCCTAATGAGAGCGTCCTTCCTTCCGCAGATGGTGAAGCTCATCCGGGTCCTCCGCGGAGACTCAGCCAATCGTGCGTCACCTTGCTTCAGGAGCGGAACTCTGATGACCAATGGAAACGCGGGATCGACGAGGGCCACGGCGGGCTGAAGCCGACGAAGAGGACCTGGCAGGAGGCGGCTCTCGGAGCCTCAGGAAGCATGCGCGGCGCGTGTCTGCTCCGCTATGGCGCGGGGTGGAGCATCTGGCGGCGAACGGCGCGCCTTCCATTCATCCCCCAGTCCAGGAGGAATCGGGGTGGTCCCCTTGGGGCCGATCCACGCCCCAAGGGGAGGGGCAGCGTGTACCCAATTGCTGCCTAGACTTAGGGGGCTACCACTATCCCCAGAGGCCAGTACCACACCCCGCCCCCTCCAGGCCCCTCAGGGAGCCTCGGCTTTTCAGGGGGAGGAAAGAAGAGCAAGCAGAGAGGACCCCAACTCAGCTCGCGGCTCCCTAGGGACAGGGCGCGTCCAGATTTTCCCGGGGGGAGGGGCGGTCCTCTCTGCGGAGGGGGCCACAGACGGGGTCCCCACCACAAATGGGGTCCCCACCACAAATGGGGTCCCGCGGCGGGACCGCGCCCCACCCCGCAGCACCGTGCGGACGCCCGACCGCGCTCGGAAGGGGCCTGAGCCACCCAGGCAGCCGCGGGGCCTCAGGGTCCCCCTGCGGAGGAGAGGGGCTCCCGGGAAGCGCCCCCGCCGCGACCACGTGGCCACGGGCCCCGCCCCCGCGGCGGTGAGAGGCGGGGCCTGGCTCCGGGCCTTCCCGCGACCCGTAGCTGCGCCTGCGCAGTGACCCCGGGAGCCCGCGCTCGCCCTCGCCATGGAGCCGGACGGCACTTACGAGCCGGGCTTCGTGGGCATCCGCTTCTGCCAGGAGTGGTAACGGCGGGGGCGCGGGGGCCGGGGGGCCGGGGGGCCGGGGCGGGGCCGGGGGAGGACTAGATCCGGGGGGCGCCGGCGCGGGCAGACTGACCTCTGACCCCAGCCTCCCGCCCCTAGCAACAACATGCTGTACCCCAAGGAGGACAAGGAGAACCGCATCCTGCTGTACGCGGTGAGACCCCGCCCCCGGGCCCCGCCCTCCTGCCCCCCCCCGCCAGCGCCCCACCCCCAGAGCCCCGCCCTCCTGCCCCCCCGGGCCCCTCCCTGAACCCCCCCTCCCCGCAGTGCCGCAACTGTGACTACCAGCAGGAGGCGGACAACAGCTGCATCTACGTGAACAAGATCACGCACGAGGTGGAGTGAGTGCGGGGCGCGGGGGGCGCCGGGCGGGGCGGGGGGGGGGGCCCGCTGCAGCGCCCCGCTACCCCGTGCTCTCTCCCACCCGCAGCGAGCTGACCCAGATCATCGCCGACGTGTCGCAGGACCCGACCCTTCCCCGGACCGAGGACCACCCGTGCCAGAAGTGGGTAGCGGGTAGCGGGGGGGGGGGGGGGGGGGTGGGGGGGGCGCGGCGCCGGGCCCCCACCCACCGGCTGTGCCCCCCCAGGTGCGGCCACAAGGAGGCGGTCTTCTTCCAGTCCCACAGCGCCCGGGCCGAGGTGAGGGGCGGGGCCGGGGCGGGGCCGCGGGGCGGGGCGGGGCCCGGGGCGCCCCTGACCTCCACTTCCCGCCCCTCCCCCAGGACGCCATGAGGCTCTACTACGTGTGCACGGCCCCCCACTGCGGCCACCGCTGGACAGAGTGACCCCGACGCCCGCGCGGCTCCCCAATAAAGCTTTTTATTCCGGCAGCGGCCTGGGCCTGGTGGCGGCGCGGGGCGGGGCTCCGGGGGCGGGGCGGGGCTCCGGAGGGGCGGGGCTGGGGCTCCGGAGGGGGCGGGGCTCCGGGGGCGGGGCGGGGCTGGGGCTCCCGCGGGGGCGGGGCTAGGCCGCGCCGTGCCCCGCGCGGTGCTGCGCGTAGGCCTCGGGCCGCGCGCACGTGTAGCCGCAGGCCTCGCACACGTGCAGCTTCTCGCGCCGCTCGCGGTAGCCGTAGCGCGGGGGCTGCCCGTGGATCTTGGCCAGGTGCGACTCGAGCGAGCAGCGCTGCGTGAAGGCCTTGCCGCAGGCGGCGCAGCGGAAGGGCCGGATCCCTGCGGGGGGGGGGGGGGTGTCAGTGGGCGGCGCCTCGCTCCGCCCCGCCCCCGCCGCGCCCCGCCCCCGCCGCGCCCCTCACCCGTGTGCGTCCTCATGTGGCGCTTGAGGTCGAAGGCGTCGTGGAAGCCCTTGGCGCAGCAGCTGCACACGTGGCGCCGGGCCGGGCTGTGGCACTTGAGGTGGCGCGTCAGCATGCGCGGCAGCGGGAAGGCCTTGGGGCACAGGGGGCAGCGCAGGCCCCCAGGCTCCTGGGCGGCCACTCTGCCCGGCGCTCGGGGCTCCCCGCCGCGGGGGGCCGGGGCCAGGGCCCCTCCCCCTCCCTGGCCGCCGCCCTCCACCGGCCCCCTGTCCAGGCTGCAGTCTGAAAGAAGAGGCCCGGGGGTCGCTGCCCTGCAGGCCGGGGCGGGTGGGCCGATGCTGGGAGCCCCCCCCCCCCCGCGGCCTCAGTTTCCTTAACGGCCCCGCGGGGCCCACGCTGGCGCCCACCCCAGGGCGGCACCCGGAGCCCCGGGTCCGCCCGTGCCCCTAGAGGGGCCCGTTACCTGGCACATAGGCGTCTCCCCGGTGCTGGTCAGGGATGTGGCCCCAGTCTCGGGGCCGGGGCCGGCGGCTCCTCACCAGAAAGGATCGAGGCATGTCCTGTGAGGGGTGGGGAACACCAGGGAGCCCTTGTTGGCACCGCCGAGCCCGGAGGCCGGAGGCTGTGACCCTCCTGCTCTACCCACCTGGGCACACGAGGTAGGGGAGGACGGCCGAGACCTCCTCATCCTCTCCATGCAAATCCGGGCTGGGCCTCGGCCAGCAGAGCCCCGGACGGCTCCAGTTACCTCAGCCCCCTCCCTCCGGCACCAACAGCCTCGGCCGTTTCTCGGGGCGATGGGCTACTCTGCAGGAGGAAGGACGGATGCTAGCCCCTGGCGGAGGGAAACCAAGGCACCTCCCAGAGCCCTCGCAGGAAAGCCTTGGCTCTAGGAGCTGGGTGAGGGAGGGTGACCCCGTCAAAGGGTCACGGTGCCCACTCCCTAAATTGACAGTGGCTCTGGGTTCTGTTTGCTAGTCAAATCAGCCCCCGAACAGCATCCAACGGCCCCTGAGGAAGCTGTCTCTGGAGAGGTTATTCAAATCACTGCAGCTGTCTCCGAGTTGGGGTGAAGTGGGGGAGCTCTGATTTAACAGCCCCAGGTGGGGCCTTGGATTGGGTTTTGGAGAAACACACCTAGACTTGTAAAAATGGGGGGGGCGGTCATCCCCCAGCAGAGTGAAAGGTTTCTATGGCCCAGGACCTCCACGGGCCTGCCAGGGAGGCACACTCGAGGGGTAAGCCCCTTAAAAACAATCAGGGAAATCAGATTCACCAGTTGATTCAAGGGCTATATGACTCAAAAGTGGGCATCAAAGGTCACAGCTCAAGTTGGAGAGGACCAGCAGAAGGTGGACAAACGGGCTCCAGGCAGTCTTCTGACGCCCAGCATCATAATAGCTCAGAACTCATTTTCTTGCCCACATCCCATGCTCTCTTCATCCTAATTTTTTTTTTCTGAACATCACCTGCATAGGGTTGGTAGGAGAGATAAATCTAGAAAGTATTCACAGGAGAGGACCAGTGGACCAACCAACAAAGAAATCATTGCTGAGGCCACATTACTAGTGTCTGAACGAGGCCGGGCAGTCTTGGGGCCTCTTCTGCTCCACGGTAGCCACATCTAGGCTCTCCTGCCTGGGGCAGAGGGATGTTGGCCAACTGGAAGCTTGGGGAAGGGCTGAGAAAAGATGAAGAGCGAATGGGACACAAAACAGTCCTCCAGGAGACGACTAGGGCAGAACTGGAATCAATGTGGGGTCAAAGGTTGTTAACAGTGACCAGTTGGGCTTGTTATGCAAGGCATGCCCCCCCTGAAAAGGGTGGATGACCATTTGGGACCATTACAGAGAAGATGCATGAGGCAGGAACTGGGGGTGGACTAACATGGTCTCTAAGGTGTCTTTCAAGTTAAGGTTCTATGGAATTCCCAGATGGAAGAGAAGAGCCTGGGAGAAAAGCCCCCTGCCCTACAATGAGAGAGGGGTGGGGATGAGGCACCAGGAGCCACTCACATCAAAGTTGTTTATTTTCTAAAAAATAGACATTTCCTTAAAAGCAGCAGAGCAGAGAAGTTGTCATGTCAGTTATGGCTCTTGACCCCCCAGAAGGGGTAGTGGTGTTAGAGGCCGCTCAGGCCCTGCTCCCCTGGCCCGCCCTCACCTCCCTGCCACTCGCCTTTCTTCGAACAGCCTGCACCAACAGTTCTGAGTAATGTTCTAACAGGGCCCGGACCTCTGAGCTGGGCAAAGACCACAGCAGAGGGGACCGGAGGCCTGGGGCTGGGCTTACTGCAGGGGAAGGGGAACGAGTCCAGACTGAGGCCAAGGTCGGGGCTGGGGCTGAGGCTGAGGCTGGGGCTGAAGCTGGGGCTGAGGCTGGGGCCAGAGTCAAGTCTGGTGCTGGGGAAGGGGCTAGAGACAAGGGTGGGGATGGGGGCTGAGCCACCTCCTCCCCCCACAGCCAGGCCACAGACTCCAGCTGGCTCTGTATCCACTGGAAGGTCGATGACAATTCTGCTCGAACTCTCTGCTCTTCCCCACTCACTTGGGGGCTGGAAACCACCTGGGAGAGCCGGGGAAGAGAAAAGAGGCTTTGTCAGCAAGGCAGCCCTCTTAGCTGGAGGCGGCCAGGCTTGCCCTGGCTTGGGAAGGGGGTGGGGTCAAACAGCATCAATAGGGAAGAAGCAGGGGACAGGAGGAGGCTGGGCTTTCCACCTCCTTCCTTTCTCTGGCGCAACGGGCTCACCATGTTGTAAAGGTCTAAGGCCTCCTGGAAACTGCGCTGCAACTTTTGGGTGACACATTCCACACTGCTCATGCTGAGCTGGGGCACTGAAAGAGAAGTCCCATCAGCCAAAGGGGACTCCCCAAAGCCAGTGACCCAGCAGACCAGGACAAGGAGGGGACAGTCTCCTGGGAGAGGATCTGGGCTGGGCCCCTGGATGCTGGAGGCACTGTGCCATCCTCAGAATGGATGATAAGAACACAGGGCTAGTGAGGGGAGGTGGTGGGGGCTGAAGGGGTAAGGATAATTACAGGGTGACTGGCAGTGCCAGGGCCTAGGGAGGCAAGCTTCTGCTCCAAGCAGGGTAGAGCAGTCCTCTGCCAGTTGGAAACCCTGGGCCTGCCCTGGGGTTGGCAGTGGCACTCACCTGGAGGAGTTTCCAAGAGGGTGGCTTCACAACTGATGCCCCTGGGCCCCAGACTTTCTGTGGCTGCCGGGCCCTCAGTTTGGGCCTCAGCTTGTGGCTCAGTCCCTGACAGCCTCTGGAGGAAGCCAGACTCATAGAGGCCCATGGCCTTCATCTCAGGAGTGTCACTGGGCAGGAATGCTGCCGGGGCAGTGTCCACGGTGGTCAGGGAGCCCTGGGCCCGGCCCTTGCCTAGGCCTGCCTCCAGAGGCTCAGGGGCTGGGGGCTGGGGAGGCAGCAGGAGCCGGTCACAGACATTGGGCAGATCCAGCCTGAGGCTGGCTCTGGCTTCGTGATTCCCCCAGAGGGGCAGGCTCTGGCGCCCCTCCCTGCCGTTCAGCTCTTGGACCTGGCTTAGAAAACTATCTTGGTCCAATGTTGAGAGTTCCCCCATCGACAGCGGCCTCCTCAAGCCATCCAGGAGTCGGGGGAACTCTCTCAGGGTTGGGGTGATGTTTTCTCCGAGAGACATGCTGCGGGACATGTTTCCCTGGGAGCAGTCAGCAACCTCCACGTAGGAGCGGGCCTGGAGTTCTCGGCTGCTCCGGGGGGTCAGTGGGGAGGGGAGCAGAGATGGTGGCTTCACTTTCCTTTCCCTCTCCTTCTCCAAGGGGAGGCCCAGGAGACCCTCAGGGTGTAGGCCTGGCACTTTGCCAGTGACACCAGAGACTAGACAGAAAAACAGACATTTGTTCCTTCAGCCATCCCTGGAAAAGGGAAGGTCAACTCCCTAGCCTGGCCTGGCCCCCCTCCCCAGGCTCAGGCTCCCTGGGGCTGGATGGTGGGGTCCTACAGGAGGATCAATTCAGTTCCAAGGGTTCCCAGATGACAGACACCCAGGAAGGGCCTTGTCTAGAAGGTGCTGGGAGGTGAGGACAAAGACCCAGGAAGGCCTTAGAACAGGGCAGAGGGGGTCATTGCAGGAAAGGGCAGAGCAGCAAGAGGGGCAGGCTTACTCAGAGGACACCAGGATGCAGGCACCGGGGTCTCCGTGTTGTCATCTGCCTTCTCACCAAGCAGTCCCTTCAAGCCCAGGCCGTCACACAATTAGCCAAGAGAGTCAAGGAGCCACCCTGCCCGCCCCTCCCTGCCCCAGTTCCCGTTGGGCCAGTAAGGCAGCCACCTTCACCTCAGAGGTGTCTTTCGTGCCATAGCTCCTGTCAGCCCTCTGGGCCTCGACCACTTCCTGACTAAGTGCCTCGGCCTCCAACGGCTTGACCAACTGGAGGGGCAGTGTCGGTGGGAAGGTGTGGACAAACCTGGAGGGAAAACAGGTGCATCAAGTTGGCTGAGCCAGGCAGGAAGGGAGCTGCAGTCTGATGGAGATGTGGGCCCCACCCTCAGCCAGGCACAGAGGGGGATGGGAAAACCCAAAACAGACACCAGGCCCAAACTGAGCAGGGCCCGCTGATGCCAGCCAGTGCCTGAGGGTAGGGCGCTCTCCAGAACAAAGGCCTCTGAATGTCTCCCCCAGATCTAGCTTGGCTCACTGGGTCAGGAGTAGCCCTCCTGGAGAGGAAGGAGAGGAAGAGGAGGCCAGCTCCCTTCAGGGGTGAGTGCTCAGGCCTCCAAGCCACAGAGAGGGAACTTTCAGAAAGAGAAAACATAGGGCTCCTCTCTCCCCTTAAAGGGGCCGGGGGAGCTGTGCCTGTGGGTCTGTCCAGGCACCATAGCACAAAACCTAGGACAGCAGAGAAATGCCAAGGGCCCCAAGGGTATGGCACCAACTGAATGTAGAGGACTCGCCAAGGGGATGCCAAAGGGACTTCTTTCTAAAGCTATCATTGTAAGGGAATGGAGCTCAAGGAAGGGGCGGGAGGATCACTGCGGGATTACTGGGCCAGGCAGCTGGGAACTCCCAGGGTGCAAGGTCTGCCCAAGCAGCCCAGGGACCAGAGCAATGGGGAGCCAGGCCACCAGCAGTTACCTCCCCAACCATGGCCAAATCCTCTCTCCCTACCTGGGACTTTTCTGAAATCGAGAAAGAAACTGGGCAGAAATGCTCAGGCGAGAGTTGAGGAAGAAGTGTTTCTCGGACTCTGCATCCACCTCAGGGAACTCCACATCCTTCAGGGAACCATTAAACAGTTCTGGGGGGGTATGCAAAAACAGCATTTTCAACTTGAGCACCTGCCTGGGTTTGTGGGCAGGGTCTCCCCAAGGAAGCAGCTCAATGGCTCTTGTCTGCAGGTGGAGAACAGAGGAGCCCTGGCCATGAGGCCGGGCCAGCCTGGGCTCTAGATTCCCCCAGGAACAGCAGCCAACTTAAAGCTCAAGTGCAGATTCTCTCTGTTATAGTTTGATTTACTTTAGTAAGCTACACTGCTGGCAGCGCCCCACCAGGACATGGACACCTCCTTGAATTGGGAAAGGGAGACTCCACACCTGGAGCAACCCTCCCCACCCCTATCCATGGGGAAAAAAGAGCCCATCCCTTGGGAACAGGAAGAAGGCAACATGATCCTGAGGAGCCTTGGCCTATGGGCCCACACTCACTTTACTGGTGATGATTAAATTCAGAATCTAAAGATAAAGGCCAGGGGTGAAATCAACAGGGAAAAGCAAGATTAGTAAACAAAGGCCCCACATGGCAAAGTGCCAGACTAGAGGAGATGATGGGGACACCTGCCTGGCTGAACCAGGGGCTCCACCTGGGGGGTTTTGCTGGGAGAGGACCATAGTCTTGTTTCTGGAAAAATCCAACCAGATCCCCATGTCACCCACCCTCCCCATCTCCCGTGCTGACAGGCCCAGAATTCTCTGGTGCTTCTGGGAATTTCCCTCCACGAGCTCTTAGGAATCTGTCAGGAACAAGCAGCAGACAAGAGTATCCCCCACAGAACAAGGCAAGACAACTGGCCAACGCCCACAAAGCTCCTCTTCCTTGGCAGATGCTGTCCTGCTCATAGACCTGCCCACCCTCCTAAGACACAGGCCCAGAGGCCGCTGCCACCCACAGAGAGTGGAGGTCTGTGCGGCCCAGACCCCTTACCTTCAGGATGGGCATCAGTGAGGGTTTCAAAATGGTGTCTGAGAAACTTCTCCTGCTCTGGTGTCTGTGGCAAAGAGCTGCTGGGTGGCATGTGGCCCTCGGGCCCATGGAGATCCACTTCCAGAGGGCTCCCTGTGTCTGAGCCAGCATACCCGGAAGCCCAGAATGAGAAAGGAGAGACAGACCATGGTGAGCACAGGAATGGCTCCCAGCACCATCCTTCAGGCCAAGGAGGAGGGGACTCACCTGGGACCAGTGGGATCAGCTCAAAGGAGCTCTGCTCAGCCTTGGGCTGGGGGGACGAGGCATGAATGGTTGTGAAGCCACTGTCCACATCAACGGTCTCAACTTCGGTGTCAGCCTCGGACTCCAGGGACTCGCCACCTACAGGAACAGACCCAGGGTCATCCCAAGCTGCTCCAGAGGGAGAAGTTCTGGAAGCCCTGAGAGCAGCCCTAGAGGGAAGGGGCAGGATGCACCTACGGGACAGGGAGTGCTCATGAGGTCAAATGTAAGGAGTCTGTGAGGAAGGAGGGCACTGCCAGGCTGGGAAGGGCCTTGAATAACCAAAGGAAATGCCTGGCCATTGTGGGGAGGCAGAGGCAAAGAAAGTGTCAAGTGATGGGCAGAACAGAATGACTCCAAACTTCAGCAAGCCAATGGAGAGAGGAGGCACCCTGGAGAGAACTGGCTGAGCCCCCAGAGGCAGAGGCAGTCCTCTCCCCCTCGAAACCGCTGCCCAGGTGGTCCAGGAGCCCCTTCCACCCCACCCAGGGGTCTGTCTGCCTCACACCTACCTTCAGGCTGATGCTCCAGGGCACAGCTCTCTAGATCCCCAGTCAGAACTGAGTTGACGTGAAGATAACCATTGCCCCGCTGATGCAAGGAGACATCCACGTCTTTCAGATGGTACTCACTTCAAAGCAGAAGAAAAGCCAAGGGAAAGGCCTTGTCACTGAGGCCTCCCCAACTGACTCCCAAGCTGGCCTGGGTGGCTGCCTCAGGTTTGAGGGCCTCCCTTGTTCATCTGGGTCTCTGGGCCCCGTGGCAAGTTCACTGGCTACTCTCCCAGAGGGGCTGCCTCCTTGGGCTGGCCCCAAGGAACCAGGGAAAGATGCTGGTCAAGGGGACAAAAAGGCTGGGGCTTCAGACCTGGAATTTCCCTCTACCCTGGCTGATTCTGGGATCATCAAGGAGGCAGGGCACTTCTCAAATCCATCTTTTGAAATGGGGACAATAATCTCTGCATTACCAAACTTCCAAGGTTGTTTGAGAAAAGTGATTTGTGAATTCTTGTGTGTGAGGGTGAGAGCCTTCAATTAAAAGAAGAGATTTTTTCCCCTCTAGCCCTCAGAGGGAAACAGGCCCAGAGAAAGATTCACTCCCAGCGCAGGTGGCAGGCACTCACTCCTGGCCCTGACGTCACCCTCTGCTCTGGGGCTCCAAAGCTCAGGTCACTCCCAAAAGATCTCATTCTCCCTGTGCCCGCAGTCACCCTCCTGCTTGGAAGCCAGTGGGCATGGTGGGCATGGCTGACAAGATCCAGTCCATCCCCTCCATGCCCCAGAGGATCCTAGCAGCAGGAGGAGTTGTGGCCTGAAGAAAAGGTGCACCTGCTCTCTGGGACGGCCTCTGACTCCAGTGTGTAGATGATGATGTCACTATCCTTAGAAGCTTCCAGATCCAACTGGAGGAAGTCAGGACAGTGGAAACCAGCTTCCATCTGGCTTTGGTCCTCTTGGCCCTCTGCCTGGAGGAGGACAGAAGTTCCTGATCTGAGAGCAGGCTCAGTTAGGCCTGACCACCAAGTAGGCTGGTCAGTAAGAAGACAGACCAACCTAGCTCTGGCCACACCAAAGCTGGGTCTCAACTGTCTAGGAAACCCAGAGTTGGGGTACTGACCTCAGTGAGCAACTGTGCCAGGCACTGAGGCTCCACCTTTTCCAGGCTGGAGTCCTCCAGTATATCAGGGTTCACAGGGCTGAAATAAAAATTCAGGTCCCGGGCATCCAGAATGGTCTTGATGGGCTCTTTGTCGGCCCGCTCTGCCCAGCGGCCATGAGGCTGGTAGCTCCGCTTGGCATGAAATGTGGCCCCATCCACATCATCGTCCCCCAGCTACAGAGATAAAATAAGAGCTAGCTGGGTCCCTGCCCACCAACTGTTCAGTTTTCCCAGTGGAATGCTCTGGGGCCTCTATCTGGGGAAGGACAGGACTCCAGTTAACCCCAGCTGGCCAGGCCTTCAAGAGTAGCCCAGTCTCTTGGGCAATGTCCCAGACACCTATGAAGCACCAGGGCCGTTTAAGGCTTCATGTTGGGTTCTAGTGCCATACCTGCCCCTGAAGATGACAGTCTTACCCTCTAAGGAGACGGCTCCCCCTGAACCCAATTACCTGGTCTGTGGTCCTGACAGAAGGCACAGGAAACAGCTCCAAGTCACCTAGGACCCCTGGCATTCCCACCCTGGCAGGAGCAGACGACTTGAGGGAGCCTGAACCCTTCCTAAAAGCCCTCCTTTCACTTCCTACCTCTCAGCCCTGGACTGTTGAGGGGCACCAAGTCCCAAACCAGGAAATAGCCAACAAGGAAGAGGAGGCCTCAGAGCAAGGCAAAGCCCTCACTTGCTAAGGCGCTGATCCTCCCAAGCCAAACATCCACTCACCAACCGCTTTGCCCAGAGAGGGAGTTTGCCATTGGTCAGCAGACATCGGGGATCTAGAAGGTCAAAGGGAAATCAAGGTCAGGAAGAATGCTTCATCCCCATGTCTCTATCCTTAGGATTAGGGGAAAGGAATTATAATAGAAAAAAGTCAAGTCACTGTCCTCAATAGCTATCCAGGTCTGACCCCAACTACCTAAGGAGCAAAAGGGTACCCTCCATCCAAGCACAAAAAGCTTGGGGGGGGGGGTCTCCTGTCTCTGGGGACAAGGAACAAAACAACTTCCCCAAAATGAGTAGCTGCTCAGAAATGGGATGGAGATGCCTCAGGCAGAGCCAGGAGATTTTGTAGACTAGATACCCACTGAGCGCCCTTCCAACATTGCAATTCTGGAGTGCTCTTCAAATTTTCCCAGTGCAGAAGTTGGCCACAGTGGCAGGTTCTGGCTAAACTCCCTGAGAAAACTGAGCACTAAGGTGAAGGGGCCAGATTAGAGCCCCTGAGCCAGGACTTTGTCATTTGATGGCAGTGAAAAGTGGGTGATAGGATCCTAGGCTGTGAGCTGGAGGGCCTCAGGAGTCAGCCAAGCTAATACTTCCCCCCTCTACAGACAAGGAGCCTGAGGCACAGAGGTTCTGCCCAAGGGAGTTAGCACCAGAGGCCAAGTTTTTGTCCTTGTCTCCCCGCCCCCACCCCCAGCAAACAGGGACCTGCCTGTCTCAAAGCTGTCTTTGGTGGGGGTCTTTAGCAGCTCTTCTTGTTCACACTCCTCTTCCAGCTCATCTTCCGTCTGCTCTCCAGGGCTCAGGGAGCAAGTCCCACTGGGCACAGCGTAAGTCTCCCGCCTAAATTTCCAGGAACAGAAGAGGGGGCCAGCTCTAGGACCACCTTCCCTAAGGTTGCCCCCACAGTGGCCAGGCAAGTCCGGACCTGGTTGCCCCTGATCTTGAACAAGATATGACTGACTCCATGTACCTCAGGCCTACACCAGAACTCCCAGTCTGGAGATTCCTTTCCCCTCCCATGGGTTCCAGAGCCTTGTTTTTTAGAGACACCCCAGGAATCTCTCCTGGGGATACCACAAAATAGTGCTTGTCCCACAGCTACTCTCACAAGCTGCTGTGTCCCCCCAGCTTTCTAATGGACAGAGGAGGAGCGACAAGCCCCTTTCCAGCCTCAGACTCTTGGGGTCATTGGGAGCACCACTCTCCAAATGGTGATCCTTGTCCTCCCGTGAGGAGCAGCCAGAGGATGGCCTCCCACCTTAGATGGCTGGTCCACTTCCTCTCTTTCATCTTCTGCTGCTGCTCAATGTGATCAATCTCCATCAAATGCTGCTTCATACAGTTGGTGATCTCCGGGCCCAGCTGCCAGATGAATATACAACTGGGGGAGAGGGAAAGACCACATAGGAAGTGAGGGGACTGGCGATGGGGAGAGAAGAGGAAGAAGAGGGGGAAGAAAAATTGAACATCACTCTATGCAAAGGGCTATTCTAAGCACTCAGATACAACCAAAATCTTGGCAGTCTTTCCTCCCCAAAAGCTCACATTGTAAGGGAGGGGGGTGGCAGTCTCTAGGAGGGGTCAGCTCCTAGTTTCATGGTCCTCAGAAGGCAAAGAGAAAGGGGTGGAGTGGGGGGGGAGCGATTAGCACATTTAAAGATTGAGAAGCAGTATAGTCCAGTGGAGAGCTCTGGATGAGAGGGATTCAGGCTCAAATCCCGCTTCTGACACTGTGGACCATCTAGGCCTAATTACACTAAATCTGCCTTGTCCAAAGGAGGCTCCCAAGAGATCCTCTATTGAAAGGTCTCTATGAGCTCTGAAGGGTTACCGAAGTGCAAGCTATATGGCCCCTAGTTGGCCTTTCAGACCCGTTTGCTCCCAGTGCCATCCTCCAAGGCCCTGACATAAACACTGATGATGACAGGAGGGCAGGCTCGGGGACACGGCCCTGGAGGCCTCCTCCCTCCATAGTAGCCATTCAGGATCCAGCTAACTGCCCTGACCCCTGACCCCCATCTGGGACTTCAGCCCCCATGAGAGCACAAGAGACTGTTAAACCACTTTGCTGAAATCCAGGAATACAAGGTCAACAGTGTGATCTTCACCTACCAAGGTAATGGCCTGCCCAATGAGGGTACCATGACCTGCTGGACTACACACCCCATGATCTCTGCTTTCCTTTCTAAATGTCACAAATCACCCCTTTAAGACTAGGTTCTAGATTAGAATATGGCCAGAAATCAAAGTCAAACCCAGGCTTATCCTCTCTTCCATCCTTTGAACTTTTAGGGTTCTTTTTCCCCCCAGTTGAGGAGTCTACACTTGAATTCCCTGAAAATATTCTAAGCAGCCTCCTGGCAAAGGACAGCTCTGACATGAACTCTGTAGGCCACTGGGGGGGAGGGGGGCACCACTGGGCCCAGAGAACTGGCCTGGAGTCAGGAAGACTCATCTGAGTTCAAATCTAGCCTCAGACATTGTGTGCCTCACTTTCCTTATCTATAAAATGAGCTGAGAAGAAAACAGCAAATCATTGTTTGCCAAGAAAACCCCAAATGGAGTCACAAAGTGTTGGACATGACTGAAAAATAACTAACAATAACAAAAGATGCAGATCCAGGAGAATGAGCCCAGGCACATGCCTGCAAAAGCCACTAGCCAAAGTGCCAGGGCCCCAGACTCCCCAGGAGTAGCTGCCCCCCTGCAGAACACATGACCCACCCTGCAAAACACCCACCAAACTCAGGTGGCTCTGACCATGTGGCTACTGTGATAAGAGCTCCCTGGAGAAGGTCCCCCCAGGCACAGGAGTCTTTGTATGACAGACACATATGTCCTGGTTCCATCTTCCCTGCCCATGGTACCCACATGAGCCCAGGGAAGCTGAGACTTTTCCCAGCCAGGTACACACTGGTCAATGAGTCAGTCAACAACCATGAGGTTCAAATGAGACCACAGACATTGAAAAGTGTTTTTAATCTCCCCCCTTCCACAACCCCATGGTGCAGAAAGGCCCTATCCCAAGATTCCTTCCTTACCTGTCTCCAGACACAGTGATTAGGTGGCGACAGTCATAAGTAAACTTCATGCCGGTGACAATTTCTGCAACCAAATCAGAGAAGAGACCCTCACAACCACCTCAGAGGCGTGGGCCCTGAGAAGAGGCCTTGCTTGGGACCAAACGAGAGGGCAAACTTACCTGAATGCCCAAACATCTTGGCAATGCACTCTCCAGAGTAGAAGTCAATCACCGAGATGCTTTTATCAGAGCAACTGGTAGCTAGGAAGGTGCCTGAAGGGTCAACATGCACCTGCCAAAGGGGAAAGTGCCATCATAGACTTGGCTCCAAATCCTGTCCTTCCTTGGACCCGGAAGCATGTCCTCACCTGGAGGTCAGCCCACCTAGCTAGTCCCTGCTCCCCAGCCTCCTTTGGGCTCCTTCAAAAGTCACCTGGTGACACTGCGGATAGAGCACCAGCCCTGGAGTCAGGAGGACCTGAGTTCAAAACCAGCCTCAGACACTTCATAATTGCCTAGCTGTGAGACCTTGAGCAAGTCACTTAACCCCAATGCCTTAAATAAAAAAAAAAATTAATTTAAAAAAAGTCACCTGACCCAGGTCAGAGCCTCAGAGTAGATCGCCAAAGGATCACTATATGACTGGGGAAAGTCACTTCTTAAAAATGCAAACATTCTTTTAAATTATGGACATTCACAAAGAAAGAGGATCTGTCTGAAATCACATGCTTCAGTTACATCTACCCAACTGAAGAGGCAGTATGGCATCATGGTTAGAGAGCTAGCCTGGGAGCAGTTGGTGCTGGCCTGCATTGCAGAGACCATGGCATCCCTGATCTGATTACACTGATTATGGATCTGGATTACATTGAATATGATGGTCACAAAACTTCCCTGTCTCTGGCCCTTTCTGAGCCTTACTTCATGGTTTATTCCTACAGTTTTCTGCCCTACCTTTCCCTCCCTCCTGGGGCCCCTCTCCACCACTTGGAATGCCTAGCCTCGAAAAGTCTCTGACCGCCCGGCACACTGTCCCCCAAAACCTGTCCTCTCACCTTCAGCAAGGAGCCATCATCCCCCTGAGAGCCCTTGTAGCATTTCTTCTGTTTGCCATTGGCTGTGTTGTAGACTCTGGGGAGAACATCAGGCACCCTCAGGGCCTCAGAAGCCCACTTGACCCCAGCCCATGCTGCCAGCTCACTCCACTCACCTTCAGCCCTGCTCCTTCCAGAAGCTCAAGGGGGAGTAGGAAGGAAGGTTGACCAGGACCTCACTGGGGCCCATCTCTGTCAGCCTCGGGACCCCAGCCAATGGAGACCAAGGGAAGGGCTGCAAGGCTTCAGTGTTGCACTCAGTGCAGCCAGGGTCAGGGTTGATCTAGGAACCAGGAGAAGGCCAAGGGCAAAGCTGGCTCACCTCACATTCCTGTCCTGACAGGCCACAGCCACATACTTCTGGGTGATATCAATGTCCATGTCATACAAGGTGGTCTTCTCTGCCACGTGATGGGTACGCACAAAATGAAGGCCATCAGAAACCTAGGGCCACAGGAGGTCTTCAGAAGCTAAGAATATTCTCCTCCTACTCCCTCCCTTTGGGCAACATCTTGATTTTTAAAAAGAACAGAGGAATTGGCAGAGACCAAGTGTCACTCTGCCCCAAGGGAGTGAAGCTGGCCTGCCCATCAAATACTCCAAATCCCCTGCCTTCAGTTCCCACCCCCCAGCCCGATTCCGGCTGCCTCCTGACCTTTTGGGCACTTCGAAAGTAGATGCTTTTGTCAGCCCCACAGCTGATCATCTGGATGTCTCTGTTCCCTACAGGAGGGGAGAGAGGTTGGGGCCCTGACCACAGTTTGGCCCAAGGAGGGTCTGAGGTTCTGCAGTTGCCACTTTGCAGGGCCTCTGTGGAAACTCCCAGCCTTCCTGTAGGTTAGTCACCTTTAGCGCTCACTGGAACCACTCACATCCTCTCATCTGTAGGTCTGTCATTTCCCCTAAATCCCACCTCTCCGTGAACCCTTCTATGTCTTCCATAACGCGACCTCTGCTTTGGTTCCCTCAAACTCTGCTTCAAATCCTTATGATGACCTCCTAGTCCACAACCCTAACTATATCTCAGGCTTATTGTGACCTCCCCCCTCCAGCCCCAACCATCTTCAGTCCTTTTTACTTTCCTATCTCCCAACATCCCCCATGTCCTAAAGTGACCCCAGCTGCTCCCATAACTTTTACTTTCCTATCCTCCCAATATCCCCCATGTCCTAAAGTGACCCCAGCTGCTCCCATAACCTCCAAATCACCCCAAACCTACTTCCAAGATTTGCTCATTCCACTTTCTCCCATGCTCCTCAAATATTCTATATCCTGTGACCCTCCCCATATCCCCACCACCCCCTTCCAGGTCTGCTCATCTCTGCCATCCTACTACAAACCAACAAATCTCACTGGGCCATTCCCACCCAGCTATCTTCAGCGTACCCCTCCTCTGTCCCCCAACAGCCTCAAAACAGTAGGATTGGATCCACTTTAAAAAAGACTCTTTGCTTTGCTATATATATATATATATATATATATATATATATATATATATATATATACTAAAAGGAAATAAAAACTGAAACAGGATTACAAGGGACTTCACATGTCACAGGATACAAACTCTTCCTTGCAAGGGTTTTGTGTTTGTTTGTTTTTGTTTTTATTTTCTTTTTTAGGTTTTTTTTTTTTCCAAGGCAATGGGGTTAAGTGGCTTGCCCAAGGCCACACAGCTAGGTAATTATTAAGTGTCTGAGGCCGGATTTGAACTCAGGGACTCCTGACTCCAGGGCCAGTATTCTATCTACTTCATCACCTAGCCGCCCCATTTGCAAGGATTTATAATTTGAATCTGGTCCATGTACTAAAAAGATTGTTGCTAGATGTATTATAGTATAACTGATTTCCTTCATAACCTCATGTATTTGAATTTATGCATTTTAAAAACATGATTCCTAGAAGGAATTCCATCCATGGGCTTGACTGCCCAAGGGATCCAAGATACACAAAAAGGGTTAAGTAGCCTCTGCTCCATAGGAAGCCCTCCCCAATAAGTGGTTCTCCAGGATCCACCGGAAGTCCTCCAATAATAGGCAGTCCCTCTGGCCTTAGGCAACCATCTACTTTTAGTCAGCTCTGTCTTCCAAAATTGAGCTACACATGACTACTCTCAACTCTACCTTGTTCCTTGTTTTATCTCCTGGGACAAAGCAGAATTAAACACATTATTTCTATCACCGTATTTGCATGACACCCCCACACACACCTCCCCGCCTTCCCAGAGCTGCCTCTTCCCCAGGTTGCATATGCTCTATTCTTTTCATGGTCAGTACAGACAGGGTCAAGGTCTCCAATTCCCATCTCTATCCTGATTGTTTATGACTGATACTGCTTCAGCTTTCTCAATATCCCAAGACAGGAATACCCATAAGACCACAGCCATGTTCTGGCCTGAGCAGAGACCTCCCTTGCTCTGGGCCCAGGCTCTTAATGCAGTTGCCACATCCTATTGGGCTTAGAGTCAGTCCCCTGAAGTTCCCAGATCTTTTTTCCTCTCCAGTTAGGCTTCCCCATCCCAAGGTCAGGAACCAAAAGGGAAGTTTGTTTTTCTGATCTAACGGTAAAGCAACATCTTACCAGTAAAGGTCATCTTATTAGACCTGGTCAACACACACACACCTGACAAAGTCTTCACATTGTAAGCATTCAATAAATGCTTCAGATTGAGGAATTTTAGATCCTGATTCTGACACTGCCCCCCCCCACCCTGCCCCAAGCATTTAAAACATCTGCCAATCTGATAAGCATGTTTCTACTGATGTCTTCATCCAACTCTTGGATAAACACAGCAAATGGCAAAGGTCAAGGTCAGACTTTTCTGGCCACTCAACCAGAAACTTTCCTTCATTGTGACACTGATCATTGGGTCTACCCAGCTAACCAGGTCTACGTCACCTAATTATGTTACCACAGAGCCCAAACCTCTTTGCTGGTCCACAAAGACATCATGAAAGACAAAGCTTTGCTGAATTCTAGCCATGCTATCTAAATTCTCCCTGTGGATAATTGTTCAAAAAAGAAAGGAGGGTAAATCAGTCCGATTTGGCTTTAGTGAAGGCTTTCTGGCACTTAGTGATCACTGCTTCCCTCCTAAACTTTCCCTTTAATAATACAAGTCAACGGTTTTGCCAAGAATCAAAGCCACATTCACCAGCTTACAGCCTGATGATTCCATCTTTTTCCCTTTATTGAAAAATTGAGAAGATCTGTCCATTCCTAGTCTAGAAACCCTTTCCTATGATCTGGAATTCTTCAAAGAATGAGACTGAGCAATTCCAATCACCACAATCTTCAGCATCCTAGTATGATGTCTGAACCTGATGACCTGAATTCATGAGGGCAATGACCGCTCTCTCCCCACCTCCTTAAAAACCTGTCTCATGTTTCAATTCGCTGTGACCCACTTTGGAACAAAAAAAAAAAATAGAAGCAGGTTATCTCTTCTATTACCATTATCACTGTCCCATTCACTTGGAATAATAATCATTAGTCTTTCCTTCATATTTCTTGTCTCCAACTCACCCTAAAAATGCCCTTTCTTGCCATCCTTAACATTTGCCAGCCTTAGCATCCCTAGCAAGATTTTTACAAGGGTAGGCCACCTCTTGGCACTCATTCTCCATTGCCTGATTTTGCTTCCATATTAAAACAAAACAAAAACCTAATTGGTCAAAGCACAGTCCTAGAGAAGAGTTAAAATGCCACTCCTCTTCATTGTTGAGGTCAGAGAGTAAGTTTACCATGCCTACTGTCAGATATGGGGCACGTGTTGGCTAGTTTTGCTGAATGTTTTTCCTTTTCCTTTTTGATAATTGTCACAAGAATATTGCCAAGGGAAGGGAGCAAAATCTATTTAGAAATAAACAATGATGAAAAAAGAAATATGATATAAAAACAAATGGCACCAAAAAAACAAGGTATAATTTTTAAAATGAGCTCTTTGTGTATCCACAACATTCTTTTAAAGTTCCTTCTACTTTTCCCCATCAGAAATGTTTGTGTCAATTTCTCCAATTTCCCTTCACAAGCGCTATGACCTAGTAATTTTCCCCAGAAGTTCCCATCACTCCTATTTCAACAACCAAGTTCCTCCATATTCATATCCTGAGAATGATTTAGGGCTAGATTTGGAACTGAAAGGGCTTCTAACAGGTCCAAACCCCCTTCATTTACAAATGACAATACTGAAGCATAGGGAGATTGATTTACCTGAGTCCCACAGCTAGTGTCTTAGGGTAGGATTTGAACCTAGTTCTTCCTCAATTTAAGTCTAAAATCCCAATTTGAGAGTTGGAAGGGCCTAAGGAGTTATCCAGCCCAGCTATACGACCTCTTCAAAATCACTAAAATCTATAAAAATGTCTTTAGCTTACAAAAGTTTGTAAAGGCCTTTACTTATATTAGCTCATTGGAGCTTCATCACAACAATCTCCATTTTACAAAGGATGAAACTGAGGCAGACACAAGTGAAGCTACTTGCCCAGGACCACATAGCTCAAGAGTATCTGATGCAGTATTTGCCTTTAGTCCAATGTTCTATCCACTGCTCCAAATACTATTCCAAAATCTGAGATGTGCATCAGACAATGCTCTCTCATGTTTGAAGATAGGACGGCTCCTTTCTCCAATAGTTCTCAACATTTTTACTTCAGAAGTCAGTCCATCAAAATTGGACAGATTTAGATCCAAAACAAACAGTTCCTCTTGGTATTTGCTCCACTCTTTGTGAAATCACTTATCATCAAGGAAAGTCAAGAAATTATTCGCCTGTTTGAGGCGGGGGGTGGGGGGTGGGGGGAGAGGCAGGTGTTTACGTATATTGGAAAATGTCAGTCATGCCCAGACAATATTAAGGTCAATAACCTGTGGGAATAATGTGGGAAGCATCTATCAACTGCCAGTATACCCCAATTAAGGGTTCCACATGATGGAATTATGCCCAAAGAAAAAACTGATCATAACCTTTGACCCGAGTAAGACCAATCCTAGGCCTATATTCAGAAGAAATCATAAAAAAAAAAAATGGGAAGTTTCACATGTCCCAGAATATTCACACCAATTCTTTTTGTAGTGACAAAGAATTAGAAATTGAGGGGATGCCCATCAGCTGGGGAATGGCTGAACAAGTTATGGTACATGAATGCTATGGAGTACTATTATTTTAGAAACTATGAATGGTCAGACTCTAGAGAAGCATGGAATGAATTTTAGGAACTAATGTCGAGCAAAGGGAGCAGAATCAAGAGAACATTGTACACATTAATTAACATTGTGAGTTGATCAACCTTGATGAAAGTAGCTCCTCTCAGCAGTTCAGAGAACTAGGACAACACTTAGGAGACTGGCTATGGATAAAGTTAACCCCATCCAGAGGAAGAAAAACAAAACAAAACAAAAAAAAAAATCTACAGAATCTGAACGAACATTATATTCACTTTAAAAAATTTTTCCTTTATGTTTTTCTTTTCTATTATATAGTTTTCTTTCTTTTCCCTTAATCCTAATTCTTCATACTGAAAACATGTTAAACATAAATGTGTTTGTACAATATTCACCTGACTGTTCTGGTTGGAAGGAAAGGTGGAAGGAAAGTATGTAACTTAAAAATATACCTATGGGGTACAATGGATAGAGCACCAGCCCTGGAGTCATGAGGACCTGAGTTCAAAATAAGCCTCAGACACTTAATAATTGCCTAGCTGTGTGATCTTGGGCAAGTCACTTAACCACACTAGCAGGCAAAATATATCTCTCTATATATAGATATATAGATGTATATATTTACCTATGCATGTGGATGAATGTTGAAAAACTTTCATAACAGGTAAGTGGAAAAATAAAATACTTAAAAAAAAAAGTTCCATATCCCTCAGGTCTCCTGCTTTCATGTCAGGCTTGTCATCTCTTTCCCAAATTCCTTATCCTTGACCACCTTCTGGCCAGATGGTCTGCCGATCCACTCCCCTTGTCTCCCCCATCCCCTAAAAATGATTTCCACTAAGCTTCTCCCTTCCAAATTTCTTCTCACAAGTATATCTTCTCCAATTCAGTATTACTTGTACAAATATACCATAAAAGATAGTTTGGGCTTAACTGGGTGCAGGAAATATGCTCTGTGGTCAGGCTGATCCAAGAATTTGTTGGGAGATGTCCATTTTGTCTGGTCATCCCATTTCTCTTGAATAAGTGGTAGACTGGTAGAGCATCCCCAATCAAGTCTTGGGGATGTCTGCTGGACTACATTCATTTCCTGATGTTCAGGCCTCTAAGTTCACATTGTGCTTCTTCTACTTCTAGAGAGACCCCAAAGGTCATGAGTCTGCTGGCTCCTTCTTGGCTCTTGTCTCTTTTCTCTTTCCTTCCCTATAATAGTGGCAAGCTCTGCTATTTGGGAGGAATATAGGGACACTTTTTCCCCCTTATTTTTCCCTTTTGAATTGAAAATCTTTGACCAAGTTCATAAAATTTCAGACAAGATACATTATACTAGCCCACGTTATGTACATTCTACCCTGGTTACTTTAAAACATCATCCAAAATTCCAAAGCCTGTTCCCTAATGTGCTCCTCCTGAATCAACTGTTCATTAACCAAATATGCTTCTCCTTGAGAAGTCCTTGCACATACTAGGTGCTTCATTAAATGATCACTGGACTGAACTCAGATCCTACCATCAAATAGCAGGTATGATGAACACACTGCAAATGTGCCCCAAGAGTCTTCAATTTCTAGTCCTGTACATCAGAAGTCTCCAACTGCGTTTCCTAGGTGGCAGTCCCTATGTGGACTCCCAGGAGGGAGGACTGGCCTAGAGGTCGAAGACTCAGATGTTTCTCAGAAACATCCCAAGATCTGCTTTACCCAGTCCATGGCTTGTCAGCAGAGTCCCCTTCTGTGACCATTATTCAATGACCCCTGCCTGCTGGCCTCTCCTGGAAGCAAGCGTCTTTCTGGAGAGGATCCAGATTGACCCTCTCAGGGAAAGGCATCATGGCAAAGACTGGTGAGCTCCAACTGGAAAGTCCTCTGGTCAGCTCACTCGGGGTCACACCACAGCATTCACCCCTTGTTTTCTATTCCCTCTTTCTCCTCTAGAAAACATTCCTTTCTGGGTCCTAGATCCTAACCAATGTTTACATTGCACCTTCTCTGTGCCAGACACTATTTGAAGCACTTTCCAATGATCTCATGTGATCCCTCACAACCACTATGAGAGGCAGCAACTGTTATGATCCCCATTTTACAATTGGGGAAACTGAGGTAGAGATGGTTAAGTGACTTGCCCAGGATCACCCAGATACCTAGTGGTTTATTTGGGAAATCACTGCCTTTAAAAATAAGATGGAATTGAAATTTCACTCCTGGTCCCTGTACCACCTTCAGCTAATGATGCTAAGCTTGTTTCCTCATCTTTAAAGTGATGGACTTAAACTCGGGGGTCTCCAAGGTCTCATTCTCACAACTAAAAAGCTTAAAAATAGTCAATGCTCCTTCTCTGGGTCAGTGCTTCTTAAAAGTATTTCTCATCATGGACCTCTGGAGGTGTTCCTCCAGTCTCCCTCGGTCTCTTTTGCTAAATCATCAATTATCTTCCACCCTAAGAACTGTGGTAACTCACCAAAGCTCTCTCTGAAGATCTCTTCTCTTCTCTCTCCATTCTTCCTTGATGATTTCATTAGTTCCCAAGAGTTCAGTGATCACCTCTATGCATTTGATTACCAGGATTCATTCCTCTCTCCATCCAGGTTCCTCAATTTCTCCTGATTTTTCACTGTCAATCAACTGCAACTTCTCTCCCATCTATCTCTTTGCTCTGCTCACCCACAGGGCCCCCAATTTAGTTCAGATCCTTATCACTTCTCTCCTGAATTACTGCAATAGCCTCCTTCTCATTTTCCCACTTTCAGCACCTCCCTGCTCCAATCCATTTTCCACACAAAGGCCAAAAGCATCTTTCTCTCTCTAAGGTAAAGACCAGGATGGGTCATTCTCCTCCTCAATCTTCAGTGACTTCCTACTGGGAAGAGGATAAAATGGCAATTCCTCAGACTGACACTTAATCCTATAATTCCTCACACTGATGCTTAATCCTAACCTAAAACATTATTTAAAAAATAATAGCAGCAGGGCAGTTAGGTGGTGCAGTGGATAGAGAACCAGAACTGGCCCTGGAGCCAAGCATTCAAATGTGGCCTCAAACACTTATACTTAACTAGCTGTGTGACCTTGGACAAGTCACTTAACCCCATTGCCTGCAAAAAATAAAACAAAAATACTAGCTTTGCTCTTATTTCCCATCTTCCATGACCTGCTTTGGGCCTCTCTTTCGAGACTTTCTTTTTCTTACTCCCCTTTCCAAGGAAACTAACAAGTGGCCCTCAATCAAGCTTTTGTTCAGATCAGAGGATGCTTACGCTTACAATGCAACCCCCCCCTTCCTCATTTCCACCTCAGATTGCACCACTTCTCTCACCTTTTAACTCAGGAATCACCTGCTCCACAGAGCCTTTCCACCACTTTTTAACATTCTCTGAGTGCAAACCAGATTAACGGGACTGGGAAAGGTTGAAAACAATCAATAAAAATGCAGTGCAAGCCAGCTGCTGTACAGTTTCTGGTCTAACACACAGCCAGAAATGAGTTCCTGCCTCAAAGGCTAGTCCTTTAGCCAATAGACCTCACGGCCTGCAGAATGGGAACGTGATATCTGTGAGCCCTTCTGCCTCCTTGTGCTGACTCCCTGAGGGGTTTTTAGTTATTGTGGTTCACACCTCTTTTCCGGATAAGAGCAGCTCAGTCACAGAATCCAGTCAGGTCCTAATGCAACCAGGGGCTCAGCTGTCCTCTTACAGAGGGTCTCAAGTCAAACTCTAATCACCTTGTCTCTTGCACCTATTCTTAGCACTTCTCCAAGCCCAGAATTTCCTGCCCTTTTTGATGGGATTGTCACTAAAATCTCACCAGGTCTCTAGACAACTTTCCATCCTTACTATGACCCCCATCTCTACCCAGCCCCTCCTCCTATCACACGTACCCTCCCCAGCCTCCATCCAGCTTCATCCCCAAACCTTGAGGCTCCCAGCCCCGTCAACCCTTTGAGGGTCTATTCTCTGCTGTCACATTCTCAGAATGAGCTTCTTTCCCACACCATCAGTGTCTGACAATTCTTGCTGTGAACATGCCCCCTAAGCAGGCACCCATCTTTATTGACTGTTACACACCCACTATCAGCCACCTTTGGTCATCATCTGGGTCACCCTTCCTGAGATCCCACTCCTCCCCAATCACCATCAGACCAGGATGAGACCAAGACCACAATGCAGAGGCAGATAAGACTTGGTAATTTGGGCCTAGAGGGAAGAACTAAGAACAGTGGCAGGAAGATGCAAAAAAAAAAACAAAAAAAAAAAAACTTTGATTCAGGACCTATCAATCAAGAGTTGACCCAAAGTGGAATGGGCTGCTTTGGGAACTGGGGGTGGGCATGGGGCTTGATGACAGCTTCATGTGTTGTAAAGGGGATGGGTTATCTTTCAAGCATGGGGTGGAATAGATGGCCAGTAGGATTCCTTTCTACCTTGAAAGATCTGTGATGTGTCCTCACCTGCAAACTTGATGGCTGTGATGGAGGAAGAATGGTCATCCAGGGTTTGCTCAAGGTTATAGTTTTTCTCCACATTGAGCACGTGGATGAGTCGGTCTCGACTGGCAGAGGCCAGCAGCGTAACCCCTGGCAAGAGAAGAGGACCCAGAGACTGCCCAGCAGGTCCTCCCAGCTTAGCCTCCCCCACACTGAGTTGCTTGGGGTCCCAGTATTCACGAGCTTTGGGTCTGGCTCACTGAACACACTCGGGCTCCTTCCCGGGGGTCTGCTAGCTTAATCTTTCTGAAGGGTCACACTGCCTTACAATAAAAGTCTTGAATTGAAGCCAGAGCACTCTACCTGTCTATACCAAGAAATCTGAAGGAGATGGACGGTGTGTGTCATGGCATAGAAGCAGCTCCTTGGTCCCTCCCTTGTTCATCTAGTTCTCCACTTCCTTAGACACCTTCGTGCCCACCCCCAAGGGAAAAACTCACCAGTTTCAGGCTTGGAATATTCCAAACACAAAACTTCTGCATCGTGGGCCTCCACCTTAATCAGTTCATCCATGAACCTGAGCTCATGAATCCTGCAAAACAAGATACCCCACCACTTGTGGACAGGAGAGCCAGGGTTGCCCTAGCCCAGCTGCACAGGCCTGTATACCCCCAGTCTGCCATCAGCCCATGGTTACAAGACAAGAACCCAAAGGTCACAGTGGGGAGACAGCAGTACGGGGACAGTATGGGGGGGTCTGAAAGATGGAGTCTGCCCCTTACCAAAACTGTGTGCCATGAGAGGGGATACTTGCCTCAGATTTCCACTCCGGTCGCCCGAGGCCAAGTGTTGACCATCAGGACTGACCTGCATGACCCGAACCCCTGACTTTATGTCCACAGGCGTCCCATTCTCATTGCCCCGGTCTGGGCAGTGGGATATGTCTTGCAGGTGCTGGGTGTCATTCTCTACATATACCACCTTTAGCAGGTTCTTTGAAGACAAGGAAGAAGGCACAATAACGATCAGTCATTCAGGAGAGAAGGCTCTGAGATCAAAGGCCAAGGCCCAGAGAGCATCAATCAACTCAGCACCAGGAGCCCCAGGCACCAATCAAGGCACGACCAGGTGGGGTTCAGCACAATGGCTGGACTCTGGCACAGCCACAGTGGAGATAGCTGCCCTCCAGAAGGAGCTATCTCAGAAACACCTCTCCAGGTCTGAGACAATGAGCTAGGCCTAACTCCCCTCTGACGTGACACCTCCACCAACCTCAGTGATCCACAGCTCCCTATACAGGGTCACACTAGCCCATTGCCATCACTGTCCCACAGGGAGGGCAGGGATCCAACCCCTATACAGAGTCCTGTCCACAGGAAGTTCCCAAGTAAGGTTTGCTCCTACTAATGATACATCTTCATGTTTGGGATAAGATTGCTTCAGGCCAATTTAAGTAAGACAAATGAGCCTGCATGTATAACCTTCTCAATGCAGGGAAGTGGGGAGGGGAGAAGAGAGAATTTGGAACTTAGAATGTTAAAAACAAATGTTAAAAATTGTTTTTACATGTAACTGGGGAAAAATAAAACACTAAATAAAAAATTGTACAAGACAAGTGAGTCTAGTGGCTACAAGGAGCCCCCAGAAACAGAGACCTAGGGAAATCCCTGCCCCTTGATTGCCCTTTGCTCCTTCTATCTGTACAAGGTTAAGGACACACGGTAGCCAAGCTGAGGTCATTACTACACAAGGTGATCAAAACTTCTGAGGCATGATTTAGACAATAGAATTTTTTCTTTTTTGGTGTTTACAAGGCAATGGGGGTTTAGCAGCTTGTCCAGCTAGGTAATTATTAAGCATCTGAGGCTGGATTTGAACGCAGGTACTCCTGACTCCAGGGCCAGTGCTCTATCCCACTGCACCACCTAGCTGCCCCAACAACAGAATTTTTAAAGGGAATAAGTCAATGTTGGCCTGGGAAGATGGCCTATGGAACAAATGGAGAAATGGAAAGTCATCCAATCCTCCAATGGGTGCTTCTTCCTCATCTTCCACTCTCCATCAAGGTTCAGAGGTCACATGAAATCTGGGGGAGTTCTGGGCAGAGGGAGACCCCTCAAACGTGAAAGGAGAAAGGGAAAACAAAAGCTCATCAGCCTCACAGCTACTCACGTTGCTGAAAACATTCTTGGGACGGTCAGAAATTGGGCTATTCTCCAAGTTCCAGAAGCGGATGGTATTGTCTGAGGAGCAGGTCAGAAAGGATCCTGAGGGCAAACAGGCTCTCTGATCTTCAAACTCCGGGTAAACCTAGAAACCCCAAGGACCGTGGGATCCCGTCACAACTCTGCCCCCTGCACTGGTGGCCAGCAGAGCCCAGGCAGCCATCCTCTGCAGGACTCCAGGGACAGACTTGGGAGCTCCTCCCTCTAAGATTTTGTAGATTTTTAGGGAGAGAGAGAGGGGACTTCTCACCTCAACATTCCACACGTAGGAACTGTGGAAGAGATCGGACCACACTTTGCCCACTTTAGTCAGGTCTTGGATGTCCCAAACGTAGATGCTGTGGTCCTTGTACACACATGAGAGCCAGTGGTGGTTTGGGTCAAAGGCCAGTGCCACTGTGTCTGGGTAGACCGATGGAGTCTTCCTACAACAGAGGAAGCTGGCCAAGAGAACACTTTATATCATCCTCACGGCACCCAAGAGCTGAGCCCAGGGGAGAAGGAGATAAGTGATCTTCCTTCTCCTGTGGGAATCTGCCACAGTCAGTCTTCAAATGCAGGTGCCCTTCCCCTGACAACCGCTGGGGCAGCCAAGGTAAAGAGAGCTTCAGGAAGGAATGTCAGTGTCTTCCAAGCTGAGGGCTGAAGGTTACCACCCAGGCCAGGCTGTCAGAATGAGACTTGGCCATACATGGCTGCTGCCCCAACAATGAGCCTATCAGAGCCCCCCCCCCCCACTCCACTGGGTCATGGGCCAGAGCTTCAGCAAAGGGACATTGGTTTCCCTGTTCATCTTTGCCCAAGCTGACAAACTGTGATTGGCGTACCTAGATTCCAGGCCTTGGGCTACATCCACTCCCAGGTAGTGGGGTTTGGGTAAGTTGGTCACATAATGCATGTCATGTGCCTGGAAGATGCGGACCGTCCCATCAGTGCAGCCACAGAAGATGAGCTCCTCACTGACACAAAGGCATGATGAAAGGGAGACCTGGGAACAAGATGGGGTTGAGAAAGCAGGGTCAGGCCTTGGCCTCCAAGATAGTTTTTATAGTTCAGTTCAGTTCCCCCATCCCAGGAGCCCGGCTCAGATGCACAAATGGATGAGTATGGAGGAGTTAGAGATGGAGGCTTAGGTGGGTGGGGGGGTTTTCCGAGGATTCCTAGAATAGAATGGATTTCAAAGCATCCAGATTCCTAAGAACAGAAGGCTGTGGGCACCTTTAGGTTGATCCACTTTTCTAAGACTCTCTTCTCATTAAATTGGCAGAGGAGACCAGAATAGGACACACAGAAGGTGTTGCCTGCCATCCTGCCCCTCCCACAGGCAACACCACAGAAGACATTGTTATGCAGTTCTCCCAGGATGCCAGAGCGCCCCACCAGGGGCATCGTGCCAGTCACCTAAGGAAAAAGGACACAGTGAATAGCCCTGTACCCAGCACAACCTCAAAGCAGGCAAGGGTAGAAAAGGGCCCCTGCTCAGACCGGAGAAGAAAGAGTGGCCTGGGAACAGATCAGTCCTGGGGGGCAAGGGCAGGAAGGAAACAGGAAAAGCAGCTGAGTGGAGGAACAAGCCTAGGGTCAGCAAAGGCACGAAAGAAAAGAGGGAAGTCCAGGAACTAAAAGCTGGGGACTGGGATGTATCCTCCAGTCAGCCAAGGAGCTATAATGGGGGGCCAGAGGCAGCAGCTAATGAACTAGAACACAGGGGAAACCACCAAGACCTTGAACACAGTAGGGCTTCCATAACTGATTGCTGAAGAAAGGCATAGGGAATACCTCCCAGAGCCCTCCAGGGAGCCCAGGCCAAGCCTCCTTGCTTTTCTGTGTCTCTACCTGTCCCACTCTTTCCATCCCCAACCTCTCTCCCTCCATCCCCCTGCTCCCCCCCCACCAATCTCTGTCTCTCTCACCTTTATTTCCTTGGACATCTCCAAGAACCAGAACTTGACGTGCCGGTGACCCACGGTAACAAAGTAGCTGCTGTCTTCAGAAAATGAGATGGCGATGACCTTACATGAAACCTTGTTGGAAGCGACTACACTGTCCTTCTAGAAGAGTCATGGAAAACAGGCTGGTCCCCCATGCTCCCCCCAGCCACTGCTCCCCACCCCCTTCTGTCTACACTATATATGGCTCCTTCCAGGCCAAGTTCCTGTCCTAGGGTCTCCTCCATTGACTTGGGAGTTCCCAGAGGGCATGGCCTGTACCCCCAGTGAAGAGCCCAGAGCTGCCTTCAGTTTCTTAACCAACTCAGTCCCTTCCAGAGAGTATGCCCTGGGGGGTGATGGACCATCACTCTTTTCTCTCCTTTGCTGCCCCTCCCAGGGGATCATGGCCCCCATTCTGCCACTCTCAGGAGGGGAGGGGGAGAGGAGGCCAGAGCCAGGCCAGGGCAGGCCTGAGGAGGAGAGAAGCAGGGTCACTGGCCCCAATCACTGCAGAACTGAGGCAGTCAAACCTGTTTCTCTACCAGTGGCCTCTTCAAGGAATAATGGGCCAGGGGAGAGATGTGCCAGTTGGAGGAGGGTGCTGGGGAGGGCCTGCATGATTCCTACTCTGAAGTATTGTGAAGGGGAAACCAGTCCAGGCCTTGGGATTTTAAGACCTGGATACAATTCCTAGACCAGACACTTATTGAGTTAGTCAGCTCCTACGAAGCCTCAGTTTCCTTATTTGTAAAATGAAAACTGTAATAATAATCACCCTGATGACCTCCCAGGTGAAGAAGGCCCTTTGCAACTGGCAGGGCATCAGTACAGAGATCAAAATGACTCAGTTCTTGGTGTCCAGCCCACCTCCAAGGGCCCCCTCAGAATCCTACCCCAGGGCCATCTTGCCACCTGCGTGGTCCATAGCCCAGTTGATATCCTGTCAGTTTAACCTCTCACCAAGCATGAGATACTTGATCAGCTTTCTCTCCAATTACTTTCACACGTTCCCAGGGAGGAGGAAGCATTTTTAGAACCAAACAAAAGCTCAGAAAGGGGCCAGGGTCCTGCATGGGGGGGGGGGGAAGGCAGATACCTTCCAATCCCAGACGTTCACCACCATATCATGCTGATAGCCCATGGACACGATGTACTTCATGTTCGGTGAGAAGGCCACACATGCCACCCCATACTTGTGGCCCAGCATCTCTGCCACCTGGGTCTTCTCCTCTACATCCCAAATCCGAACAGCTGGCCTGTGCCCATTCTGCAGGAGGCAGGCAGTATCAAACATGGTTTGAGTAGAGAGTGGGTACAGCAAGGGCAGGACAGGCCCTGCTGGCTCTGAGCTCACAGTGGGTATGGCTAGGCCAGCAAGAACCAGAGGTGGCTACAGAGCCACCTCACTGTCCAACAACTTTTAACTCACCTCACCAGTCACGATGTATCTCCCATCAGGAGAGAAGGAAAGTGCACTCAAGGCTTTCCTAAGGACCAAGAACAAGGAGGCTATTAGTTTTCTACCTGCCAAAAAATGGTTTACAAGTCACTAAAACCATTCTTCTAGCACTGGCTTGCAGATAAAGTTGAACTGGGGAGATTAACAATGTTGCCACAATTCCTTGACCCACAGCAGCTCTGTGAGGGCCTGCCAGTCAGGCGCAGGCTGAACAATGTGCCCATATCCTCACACCAGGGCCAAGGGACCAGCTGATCGGTGGCTATGAACAAGGTCAAAGGGTCTAATGGAGGAACCAATAATCGAGCCTCTACCAATAGAAGCTTTACCCCAGTTTCCATGCTCGGGGAAAGTCTATGTCCAGAGGCATATTGTGAGGTGGCCCAATGTTCCAACCACTGGGCAGGAATCCTTGCAATACTCAATAAATGCTGAACAAATGAACTAATAAAGAAATCCCAGAATGATGCTGGAAAATACCAGTAAGTGCTTCCTGAAGTCCAATCCATGGCAAACCGTGCAGGTTAGCACTAAGGCCTGCAGACAATATTAGAAGGGGAAGTCCTTGGATTTAACAGACATCAGAGAACAGCACTGCCCTCCTACAATGGCAGTGCTTATGTGAGTACGTGCTCACACCTTTCTACCAGTGATCTGCTAGGAAGGGATGGAATTATTAACCTCATTTAACCTCATTCTGCCTCAGTTTCCTCAGCTATAAAAATGGTGATAATAATAGTACCCACTTCCCAGTTGTAAAAATCACATGAGATAACACCGTTGTAAAAAATCACATGAGATAACACCTGAAAAGCATGAAGGACCAGAGAAATGCTGGCTAATATCATATTCCAAGTCTTACCCTTACCTGGCGGTATTAAAGATGTGCTGCTGCTTACTCTTCTTGGGGTCTAAGATCACCACAACACAGCTATAGAGACAGACAGGCAGATACTTGAGTCACCACCCTGCTACGGTAGCCCCTGGGTTCTGAGCTCCCAATGAATCCATCTCCCTCATTGCCACTGGCTGGACCTCCCACCCACATGCCACCCCCTCCCCAGTAGAGTCTCATCTCACAACCCCAATTGTGTATGTTTTATCCCTTATGAACCTTAGACAATTCATTTGTTATGATAGAAACTCAGGAAAGATGATGGGTCACCTTTATGCCCCAGACTCCTCTGGTATCATCTCAATAAACAATGCCAAAGGATCCAGATAATCTTGTAATTAAAACAATGGAGTGGCCTCAAAGGGCCATTTCCTCCAGTCTCTCCTGTACATCTTCTACCACTTTGACTATTTTGATGAGTGTGAAGTGATATCTTAATGTGGTTTTAATTTATAATTCACAAATTGGTGATTTAGAGCATTTTTTCCACATTTGTTAAGAATCTGTATCATTTCTTTAGAAAACTATTATATCATCCCACCTTTTATCTTTCAGGGAATAATTTAGTCTTAAAAATTTGTGTGGATTTTAGAAAGTACATTTTTATCAAGAAGGTTGTTACAAAGTTTTTCCTAAATGATTTTTCTTATTATGGGTACATTTTTTAAAATTGTACATACTTGAAACAGACTGTCTTTGTCTTTTATTAAATCTCCTTTATATCCTTTTTCTAGTTAGGAAATCTTGATTTTTGCATTGTCCTCTAATTTTTTTTAAATTAAATGGCCTTTTGCAAAAACCTAAAAAAATTTAAAAAAAAAAGGGGGCAGCTAGGTGGTGTAGTGGATAGAGCACTCGCCCTGGAGTCAGGAGTACCTGGGTTCAAATCCAGTCTCAGACACTTAATAATGACCTAGCTGTATGGCCTTGGGCAAGCCACTTAACCCCATTTGCCCTGCAAAAACCTAAATATATAAATAAAATTATATGATCTTCTGTATCTAGATAATTTACCTATTACATTCCTCCATTAAATGTGACATATTTTATAAGCTGTATGTTTAAAACTGTCATTCAACCAAACACTGCTTCTCCCCATCCCCCTCATCACCCATCCTTGTCTTCAGTAAATAAAGAGAAGGTCAAATTCTGGAATTAATCCAACTCTGGACTGTGGGACTTATCTACTTCTAAATCTTGCTCATTTAGCCCATCCTACTGACCCACTTTTCTTCTTTTTAACCAGTAACTAGTTTTACTTAAAATATAGAGATCTGGTAATAAGAGGCTCTTTTTCTTCTTATATTTTTTCATCTTCCCCTTTTCTTCTTTCCTTCCTTCTGGGAAAGGTTTTGTTTGGATTTTTTTCCATCACAAGAATTTTATTATTGTTTTTTTTTCTAGTTCTATAGAATACATGTTTGGTAGTTTAATTGGCAAAGGATTAAATCTGTAAATTAATTTAAACCATCATTCTTATACTGGCTCAGGCATTAACACTATCACTTCAATCCCTTCACTACTTCTCTAAACAGCCTTGTAGCTGTATCTAAATAACTGTCAAGGGGATCATGGCAGGTTCAAGGCCATCATTCAGCCAACATTTTGCATTTCGTAGTTGCTGTCAATGGAATGTCTGTCTTTTCTCCTGATTTTTGTTGGTTAACATACAAATGCTGATTTTTGTGGATTAATTTTATTTTCTGCTATTCTGATGCCATTGATCATCTTGAGAGTTTCTTCATTGATTCCCTAGAGTATTCTATGTAAACCATCACATCTACAAATAGATAATTTTGCCTTCATTTCTTTTCTCCAGTAGTACTGAAATAATTATGTCTAGTCTTACTTCAAGTACTAATGAAGAGAGAAGGGCTTCAGCCCTGATCACACCAGGGAAGTTTCTAGGATTCCTCCATTACAGGCAATGGCAGCTCTTTTTTTGATTAAAATGGTTTTTATTAAGATATCTTAACAAAATGACACACCTCTCTCATTGTGGGATAGAGGGGTGGGGAAATCCCAACACACAGACTCTTTTATGCACTGTCCCAATTCATGCCAGTCAGAGGCTGGGGTCACAAATCTAATTGATACCTCGGTTCCTATGTTTCCCGACCCTGCTCATTATACTAATGAAGCTCTTGTTTTTTAACAAATGTTTTTGATCCTGTTAAAAAAAAAAAAACCTTGACAGTTTAGCATTTTTTTTGGTTTTGGTTTTTGTTTTTTAGTTTTTGCAAGGCAGTGGGGTTAAGTGGCTTGCCCAAGGCCACACAGCTAGGTCATTATTAAGTGTCTGAGGCCTATTTTGAACTCAGGTCCTTCTGACTCCAAGGTTAGAGCTCTATCCACTGCGCCACCTAGCTGCCCTAGTTTAGCATTTTTAACAAAGGAAAATATTATTTTAAGGAATTTTTGAGTCTATTGATATGATTGTGTTTTTTGTTATTTATGTGATTATTTATCCTTCTTGTTTTCCTATTGCTGAACCATTCCCCTGTTTGCTGGCATAACTCCAACTTCATCATAATGAAAACTTCTTTTGGATAGCTTGCTGTTGTATATTTGTTAAAACTTTATTAAAAATTTTTGCATCGATCTTTATTAGCGACTACAGCTCTATAATTCTCTCTCTGCTTTAGTCCTCCTTTGTTTGGGTTTATATGAAGTTCCCATGAGTACCAAATATTCATTGAACTACTGGTTACTAGCAAAGAGATTTAAACAAATTATGCATCGATGGAGTGGAGAATGACTAAACAAACTGTTAAATGAACAAATCAAACACTATGGAGTCAAAAGGGAAAATATGAATAATTCAGAGAAATAGAAGAACATTATGATTTCAAGAGGGTTGGGGAGCACCAAAACAATTAACTATTATGACCACAATGATGTAAATGAAGATAGTGCTCAAATACAAGAAAATTTAGGTCAAATACAATGGCCTGTGTTGGTTCCAGATGAATGATGTTTACAGCATACTCCCTTCCTTTCTCTTAAGATGAACTAAGAGATCAGAATATTTCATGTGTTTCCATCAATTATAATCACAATGTTAACTGGCTTTGCTTAACTGACTTTTTTTAATGGAAGGTACTCATGGGAACTTTGTGTCAATGGCTGCCTTGGGGTATAAAGCTAAACCAAAGAGGGTAAAGCAGAAAAAGAGAACAATAGAATTACTAATAACTATTTATACAAAAATTTTAAATAAAATTTTAGCAAACATTTAACAGCACTATATCCAAAAGTAGTTTTTATTATTACCAAGTTGAAGCAAAATGAGGAATTTAGAGGAACAGTTCAGATCGGAAAGGGGAGTTGGGGCACAAGGGGTAATCAGAGAGTTATTTATTGGGGAATGATTATAATGTCAAAACAAAATGCATCAAGCTTTCAATGTGTCCCAACATAGCATCTGTCGAATTTTTCTTCTAAGTCTCTATATACTCCAATCTCCTTCTAAGAAGCTAAGAAAATTTCATTTGGACATTTCCTTGAAAAAGACTTTGGGGAATTTGAGTTCATTTCCTCCCTAGCCTCTGCAACTGGATTATGAGAGAGATAGAGAGCTTTTCTCAATGAAATACAGGGAATTCTAAAGCCTAGGGAAGAAGGCAAGGTCTAGGTTGCAGGATCTCCTTTGAACAGCAAGCCCTGTAGTCCTCAAAACAAATCATAAACAACTGGAGGGAGACCCCAAGTATCTTACCTCCTAGCTTTGGAAAACTGCCAGTCATACTACTCACCCAGCCAGGTAAGCGATGTGACCTGTGTTCGGATCACAAGTTAAGCCACTGCTGTTCTGGGCTGTGATGCCTAGTACTTTATCCAGTGTTACCTGCTCCCAAGGAGAAAACAAAAATCAGAGACCTCCCAAAGATCTGCTGGTAAAGAATAAATCAGACTCCCCCCAGAGTTCACTGAAGCCAACCTAAAGCACTCATGCCTACTTGCTTTCAGGAAACAGTTTGACTTAAGGAGCCCCCACATACGTGGCTGGAGACTGGGGAAGAATACGGGAAACAGGATCCCAAATAAGTCCAAAACTACTAAGAGGGGTGTGAGCAGGACAGGGACTAAGCCCTTTGGAGGTAAGTTGAGGGAGCCTTATCCTAGCTGGGCTGGTTAACTGGACACAAGGGTAACAAATCCACTTTGGCCACATAAGGATTTGGAGCTATTACTCATGTCTTTCCCCAAATCCTCACTCCTGGGCCTTTTCAGCTTCAAACTCATGAGACCTTGTAAGATCCTGGCCAACTCTGCTGGTCCCACCCCATGCTGCAAATAGTCTTTCTAAAGTGCAGGGCCTGGAATTGAACACACTCCTCCAATTGTGACCTGCCAGCTGAACTCAGGACCCTATCCTTCTCCTAACCCTGTAGGATTACAATCTCCCATTTGGGGGGCTGCTACATCTCCCTGTGGACTCATTTTAAATTTTAACACTAAAGCTGCCAGCCTTTTTCCTGGATCCCTACTTGCCTCCCCTTGCCTTTTCTAGCTTATACTTGAAGGATGTCACCTGGGATGTCCTGGGTTCTCGACTTCTGGCTCCCACCACGTCCCTCTCTGCTGCCCTTTTGGGTGACCCTCTGTGATTTAATTCTTCAGCGAGGCTGCCTATTCACTGTCACCTCATCAGCCATGGCCCTTCTTCAGACTCTGAAGCTCTCTTTTGATGCTGACTCTGCACACCCAGAGCACTAGCTACCCCTGCCAGATTGGCCTTCTGTAATTCGGCAAGCACACTCTCTTGGCTTCCATCCAGATCACTGTTGGTGACATTAAAGAGCCTGAAGCCAAGGCTGGATCCCTGTGGCATTCCACAGAGACCTCCTTCCAAAGCTGACTGGATCCAGTCATTTAACTTGCACACAATTCGGCCCGAGCACCTGGGCCTAAGGGGAGCCTTGATCCAAGCAGAAAACCAACCCTTTCAAAGTCTGTCAAGAGAGGCCTGGACCCACTGTGCCCTTTCAGAAGAAAGGGAGACACAGTCAGGAGGAGGCCTGGTCTCCCATGACCCACCAAAAGAACACAGCCTCCATTGCCCTCCAGAAGAAATCAACAGCTAACTCTCAAACGCCTACCACGGACAAGCCAACATGTCAGAGACAGAGGGTACAGTGTTCCCCGGCCATCTGGGTGGCGATGGTTTGAGAACTAAGCCTGTGGAGGGCTGACCTTTGGAGGTCAGTTTCCCAGCGGGCAAGCTGCTGGTCCACCTTCCATACCATTGAATGTGGCCATCCCTCAATCAGAATGCTGGGCTGGCTAATCCCAGGATGACCTGGATACCCCAAGTCTCCTGGCATCCCCCACAATGTTAGGAGATCCTCCAGATCAGGGACCTCTTCCAACTGCTCTTAGTAATTCCCTGTTTATCTACGAGTTCATCTGCACCAGCTTGGATTGGTTACGGCCATCTGCTGACATTCCCTGTTACTAATATAGGCCTAACAAATGCGCAACAGGCTGCCTCCCTTCACCAACTTTCTCTGACTGGACACGCAGGGTTCCCGGGCCGAGATCCTAAGGACGCTCTCCTCTTCCTTCCTGTCCTTAAGCTACCTCCTCTGAGCGTCCAAGGCTCCTCTCCCCTCTCCCCATCTTGATTGAGAACAAGCCTGCAGTCCCTGTAGCTTTGAAGCCTGAAGGATGCCATCAGGGCAAAGCAGGAAGGCAGCAGGAGTCAGCGGCCGGGGCGCCCCATCGCAGCTGGCAAGATCCCTCTTCAGCGGTTCAAATCCAGCCTCAGACACTTAGTAGGTGGGTGACCCTGGCCGAGTCACCTAACCTGGCCTGTTAGCTCGCTGTCAACTAAGCTGGAGAAGGGGCGGTGTCTGTGCGGGACGACCCAAATGGGGTCACAGAGAGTAGACCTCCCCCCAAATGACTTAACAATTGCACCCAAAGGAGGGAACCCGGCCCGGGGTCGGAGACCCGCAGGGGCTCAGTTATCACTTCTCCTCTGGCGGGCCCGTGTCTTTTCTCCTCCGGAGTGCGGGGTTCTGGGGGAAAGGATGGCGAATCTGTGCACTTTCTGACTCTTTAAACACACTATTCCGGGGGGCTCCATGGGCGTGGCCGGACGCGGGGGTCCTCAGCTCTAAAACCGCAGGCGATGAGATGGGGGGCTGCGACCCAGGCCCGGCCTTTAAAGGCCTCGGCGGGAGGGGCCGGGGTCCCACGAGTGGGGGGGCCCGGGGGCGGCGGGGCGGGGCCTCACCCGGCTCTGCAGGGTTTCCTCGGGCCCCGGCAGCAGCCTCAGGCGGCGCCTCAGGCAGACCGGCGCGGGCGGCGGCGGGGACAGCAGGCCCCTGCGGGGCGGGCCCGGGCCCCCGGCCGCGCGGAGCCCCGCCTCGGCCCGCCCGTAGCCGCCGCCGCCGCCGGGCTCCGGGGCCGCCATGGCCGTCCCCGCTGTCCCGCCGGAGCCGGCGCCGCTGCGGACGAGCCGGGGGACCGTTAGCCGGCAACGGCCGCCGAGGCGAACCGCCGCGGGAAAAGCCGGCGCTCCGGGCCCATTGGCCAGGGCCCCCTCCGAGCCCGGCCAATGGCGGAGCGGCCGGGCCCCGCCGCCGGCCAATCAGCGCGCGGGGGCGGGCCCGAGCCGCCGCGCGTCACAGGCGGCTGGTGGCGCGGCCCCGAGGGCGCCGCTCTCCCAATCCCAAGGTGGGGGGTTGGAGCCCCGTCTCCGCCGGGCCGGGACTCGGGAAACTTTTTTTTTCAATGAAAACTTTATGGAGGCCTTTTACGTGAAAACATTGACAGATTTCCCCGCCTCCGTGGGAGAGCTTTTGTAACCCAATAAAACCAGCGACTTAGACCATCCTACACACCCGCCCACGCCTGTCTCGTTTCAATTGTTTAAAATAAGGGAAATCTATTTTCTCTCCTCCATTTCCTCAGTTGATTGGAAATAGAAGAAAAAGAAACTCCCACGTGTTGCAGGAAAACAAATTCCCTCCAAAGATTTTATAAAAACAAGTATCTGGGATGGATGGATGGGGGGACGGACGGACGGATGGATAGATGGATGACCCATCTTTTGAAACCAAGGGTGGTGATATTAATCAGAGTTGATCAATCAAAGAACATGCTCTAAGTCGTTGCTTTTAAGCACCTCTGTGCCAGGTATTGTACGGGGATACAAAAAGAGGCAATTCTTAGAGTTCTCAAAGCTGTTTTTAGTGTTATGGGGTAAATTGTTCTCTTGGTTTTGTTCATTTCATTCTTCACCGGTTTTTAAAAATCTTTAGAAATATTCATTTTTATATGACTGATGTTATGGTGTAAAATGTTCTGCTCCTGCTCACATCACTGCATCACTTCATTTAAGTCTTTTCATAATAGACTATTTTCTCATTTCTTATATCAAAACACTATCCCATCACATTAATATAACACAACTTTCCTCAATCATCCCTTTAATTCCTCAGGTTTTTTGACACTACAAAAAAGAGTCAGTATTTTTATGCATGAGAGCTTTTCTTTTTTCCTTTGATCTCTTTTGGTATAGAATAGATCTAATAATGGTATAGCTAAGCTGTATTGTGTCTCCTATTCACAGGTCTATCAACAGTGTATCAATATACCTGTTTTCCCACAGCCTCTCCAACGTTTATCATTTTCTTTTTTTGTCATCTTTTCCATATTGATGAGTATAATATGCAATCCCTGAATTATTTTAATTTCTCTAATTATTAATAACCATTTGAAACATTTTTCTCCAACATAGCTAATGATAGCCTACGCTTATTCTGTTGAGAACTGACATCATATTTTACACTATTTATCAAATGGCAAATGACCTTATTCTTATAAATCTGAATCAGTTCCATATATATATATATATATATATATATATATATATATATATATATATATCTTACAAATAATACATTTAATGAAAGAGCTAATATTTGTAAATTGTTTAGAATAGGGTCTGGCTCATAGAAAGTGCTTAATATAGGCTTATTCACTCTCCTTTCTCTTAATTAGAGAAACTTGCTGTTAAGATTTACCTCCCCACCAGATGTTTCCATTTTAATCTTAAATTTATTAGATTTGTTTATACAAAAACTTTTAAATTTTATGCAATCAAAATTACCCATTTTATCTGCTCTGATCCTCTCTATCCCTTGTTTGATCATGAACATTTTTCTATCCATACATTTGATAGGTAATTTATCTCTACTTTCTTCCCTTTTGAAGCTGATCTTTGTGTAAATTGTGAGGTGTTGGTCTAAATCTAACACTGCTGTCTAATTTTATTAGATTTGTTTATATAAAAACTTTTAAATTTATGTAATCAAAATTACCCATTTTATCTGCTCTGATCCTCTCAATCTCTTGTTTGATCATGAACTTTTTTTCTATCCATACATTTGATAGGTAATTTATCTCTAGACTTTCTTCCCTTTTGAAGCTGATCTTTGTGTAAATTGTGAGGTGTTGGTCTAAATCTAACACTGCTGTCTAATTTTCCCAGCAGGTTTTTATCAAATAATAAGTCCTTATTCCAGTAGTTGGGGGTCTTTGTGTTTATTGAAAACTGGAGAAATAGATTTTTCTATTTAATCTATTCCATTGATAAAGCTATTTTCTTTAACCAATAGTTTGAAATGTGGTTCTGGTAGGCCTCCTTTGTTCTCATTGCTTTTCAATATTTCTCAAGATTTCTGACCTCCCCTCTCCACCCTATAGGACTTTTTTAAAAATTTAATTTAATTTTCAGTTTTGAATTCTCTTTCTCTCATCTTCTCCCACTCATTAAAAGGCAAAAAACAAAAAATATTACAAATATGTTTAATCACAAAAAGCAAACTTCTCTCAATAGCTGGGGGGGGGAGGGAAGAAGGAAGGAAGGAAAGAAAATATGCTATAGTTAGGAATTCAATTAGCTCCCTATCATGAGGTTTCATCATGAGTCCTTTGGAGTTGGAGTTGGGTATTGGTTATACAGTTTGGCTTTAACAAAAGACAGAGTAACGTTCATGTGTTCATTAAGTCTGCAAACAATTATACATAATTGGGAACTCAGAACATTGGGTTTGAAGAAGCTTTGGGGGGAAAATATTAATAGTTAGAAGTCAGAGGGGTCTTCAGTAGATAGGGATTCTCTATACTTGTCCATCAAAGAAGTTCTCAGAGGTATTCAAATTGTCAAGGGCAGAGTGATCATTATCAATAACCTCATTAACTTCAGAAAAGGCTCCTTTACTCTGGATCTTGATGCTCTGTCAGACATGCTAAAATGATCTTCATAAAGTTCATTTTTCATAGTTTAATCAAAGTTACTAAGTCATTTAAAATTGATGATCTTCAACCTTGATGGACTTGCTCATTCCATCAGTGCAACAATCAGGGACAATTCGGGGCTGTCTGTGATGGAGAATACCATCTGTATCCAGAGAAAGAACTGGGGAGTTTGAAAAAAGACCAAAGACTATTACCTTTAATTTAGGGAAAAAAACACGTTCTCTTATTATGTAATTTTCATACCTCTTATACTTTATTTTTCTTCCTTAAGAATATGATTTCTCTCTCATCACCTTCAACTTAGATCAATGTATACCATGGAAACAATATAAAGACTAACAGACTGCCTTGGGCGGCGGAGGGAAGTATGATTGGGGAAAAAATTGTAAAACAAAATGAATAAAATATTTAATAAAATTGATGATCTTTAGTATATTGTTGTTACTATATAAAATTGTGCCCCTGGTTTGGCTCTCTTCATTTTGTAGTAGTTCAGAAAAGGATTTCCAGACCTCCTCCATTTTTTTCTACATTCAACTTTTTGTAAGATTTTGAGTTCTATCACCCTTCCTTCCTGTCCCTCCCCCCCTCCCCATGGCAGCAAGTAATCTAAATTGTACATGAACAATTGTATTAACATATTTTCATATTTGTCATGTTGTGAAAAAAGAATCAGAACTAAGGGAAGGGGGGAGAATCATGAAAGAAAAAAAGAAAGATTTAAAAAGCGAACACTCTGTTTTACTCTACTTTCAGATTTCATAGTTTTTCACATCTGTGGATGTGAATGGCATTTTCCATAACAGGTCTCTCAGGATTGTCCTTGATCACTGAATAGCTCAGAAGAGTTGAGTCACCTCACAAAGTTGCTGTTCATGTTCTCCTGGTATGAATTCATATAAGTATCTCTGGGCTTTTCTAAAATCTGACCCTGTATGGTTTCTTACAAAATATTCATATATACATATATATATCTCATAACTTGTTCAGTCATTCCCCAATTGATGGAAAGCCCTTCAATTTCAAATTATTTTCCACCACAAAAAGTATTGATAAATATTTTTGTATATATGGGTCTTTTTTCCTTTCTTTGATATCTTTGGGCTATAAATCTAGAAAAAGTCATTGCTGGGTCAAAAGATAGGCACAATTTCATATCCTTTGAGGTATATAGCTTCAGATTGTTTGTGTCAAAGTGTAATTTTGCCAAAACTATATTCCTGGTCAAGGTTGATTTCTTAGCAATTATGAGGAATAGAATGTGTCTTCCTTTAGATTTTAGGAAGGAATAATTATCCTGCCCAACTTGTGCTTAAACCAGGAAAGAATGGGATCACCCTTAGGCCAGATAGCATTGTATAAGACTTATACTCTTTGATGAGATTTTGTACAACCTAATAGAATGGCCTCCAGGGAAGTTGAATATTTTGTCTATTCTTGTTTATACATAAATATCCTGGTTTCTTCCCCACTCCACTTTGTTCTTGTACAAATCTCCTACTCTAGGTGGTCATCCTGGACAGATGGCCTCCACCTATAGGTTTATGGTAAATCCTAGAGAATAAAACTTTGTGTATAATCTATATTTTCTGTCATTTTATTTTAAACCTTTATTTTTAAGGTTTACAATTCTTGTGCTATTACAGTAGATAATTTTGCCTTGGAAAGGGGGGAATTCCCTTTTAACAACACTCCCATCAAAGATCCACCAAAAAAGCTAGGACAGATTTTGTGCCTAGCCAAAGCTGGCCTGGCAATGAGGTGAATCTACAACTTTTTCAACTCAATTGCTTTATTTTCAAAATTTTGTTTTGACAGAAGTTGAAATATTCTCTAGAATTTACTTCTGGGTTTAAGGGGAATTCTTGCCTCTTTTTGGGGTAGGAGTTTTCTCTCTGTTTTAAATTTTAAGAAATGCCTTTTTCCTCACCATGTAAGACAGGAAGTAATATGAAAATATTCTATTGTTACTTTTGTGAATAATTTATCAAAATTTAATCAAAGTTTGAACAAGATTATGAGAGTTTTTTGTAATTTGATTTTTAAGGGAAATGAAATATTTTTGTTTATAAATATGTAAATGTATGATATACATATGCATATTGAAAGATACTGGGAATGTGGAGCCCAGATTTGAAATAATTTGAGATATACTCATACTTGGGGTAAACTAAGAGTCTAATATTATAAAAATCCCATTAGCATAGCACTCATTTAAGAAGCTCAAAAAGAGTAATCAAGCTTTTGGTTTCAAAGTAGAAGATGGAAAATTATAAATCCTATTCTAATATTAACTGTTTATAAAAAAATATGACATATATAAAACTCAAAATGCTAAATTATTTGATGATATTTGGGAAATGTAAGATCCAGAAGCTATTGAGTTTATTTCTAACCCCAGGCTAAATGAAGGGAAAATTCTAAAATGTGGATTCATTTTATGTGTTTAGATTTGGGATTTAATTGTTTATAAAAACTAATTTGAAATTAATAAGCAATAGCAGATTATCATCTAATTTAGGATGCCATCATTTTCAAGATTTCAGGACTTAAGTCCATGCTAGAGCATTTTTTTCCCCTAGGGAAATGGGGTTGAGTGACTAGCAGAAGATAACACAACTTGATTTTTCTATGCAAGATAATCTAAAAATATTCACTTAAATTAAGAAATTTTTAACTTTTTAAAATGCATAATTAAGAACATGGGACTTTTGGTAAATGTAACAACTAGGATTATTATTAAGGACAGATTCTCTCATAAACTAAACATCGGGGAATGTAAAATTGTATGGTTGATCACAAACAGAATAAACCTCTTATGGTGTATTGCTTACTGGAACTCCATTGTAACTAAAAATATCTAGCTTTAAAGTTTTGACCCCTATTAGGCCTCTCTGACCAGTCTTAATTGGCTTGATTTCAAAGGAATTTAAACCATAGATGTCTAATAACATTTGTGTGTTCCTACAGAAGCATAGACCACTACATGTCTTCTAGAAGTTTTTGTAGTTACTGAAAGTGGGAGAATGAGAGACCTGGAACTCTTTGAGAGGAAAATCCCCCTGAGTTTGGAAAAAAATTGGGAATTTAGTAAAAACAATGCTTTCAATAGTAGAATATGGAATTCTTGCATTATTATGAAATTCTAATTTTTTTAAATATGCATTTCTAAGTATTTTGTAGTTTAAAAAATCTTTGAAAATGGGAAAGTTAGAGTAATGGAATCAGCTTGTTATCTGATATGTCTCCAAGTGGAAACAGGAGATTTTAGCATTTTAAGGAGTCAAAATGGAGGTCTTCATGCACATACAATATCTTAGAGTTTCAAGGAAATCAAAATGGAGGTCATCATATTCAGACTTTCTTTTTTGCTATATAGTTACTCAAATTACTCTTGTGCAAAAAATAATACCAAATAACTGAAATCATAAATTGAATTTCTGCTATGTCTGGGAAATAAGTCCAGGTGTAATTTGTTTTGGCTTCATTTTAAATGAAATTTAGTATTATTGTTATATTAGGAAATATCAGTAGAGTGGCTTTTAGCTAAATTCTGTGATTTGTAAAAGGAAAAAGACCCATCTCTCTGGGTCCTAGGAAGGTTACTTGACAATATATGTTATAGTACTTACTTGTTATAGGGCAAATGTTTTTTTAATTATCCTTTTAATTGAATGTAATTACTTCACAACTCTACATAATTTTTATTAGGAAATCCAATGCTTTTGAGACTTTTCTGAAAGGAAGTCTGAATATGCACTTAAGAAAACTATCCCTGGGGAGGTTTAGGCCTTGTCCTCTCATCTCATCTCTCTATAAATCTGATTTTGCCCATTTGTAAAATTGTGCAAATTAAGATGTATTCCTACTAACCTCATAGGGCCATTCAGAAGATCATAGCATTTAATCCAACCTCCTCCTCCTCTTATAGGCAGCTAGGAGGTGCTTGCAGTGGATAGAGCCTTGAATCTAAAGTTAAATTCAAATCTGACCTCAGACACTTATTGGCTGAGTGACCCTGGAGAAGTCACTTTAACCCTGTCTGCCCCAATTCCCTCATCTGTAAAATGATCTAGAGTAGGAAATGAGGAACAACTTAAGTATCTTTGCCAAGAAAATTCCAAATGGGCTTATATAGACTCTGATAGGATTGAACAACAACCTTGTCTTGTAGAGGAGAAAATTAAGACAAATGTTTGCCAAGGTCATACAGGTATATATATGTGTATATCTACATATATAAATATTGCTATGTAGAATTACATTATTTCATTTGAATGTCACATAAATGTCCTGGAATAAGTGCTAGAGGTGGGGCAGCTAGATGGCACAGTGGATAGAGCACTGGCTCTGGAGTCAGGCAGGACCTGAGATCAAATCTGGCCTTGGACACTTAATAATTACCTAGCTGTGTGGCCTTGGGCCACTTAACCCCATTACCTTGCAAAAAAAAAAACCCTAAAAAAAAAGTTCTAGAGGTATCCAAAAAGGGATAACAATATATACTGCTTTTAAAGTTTTAAATAAATTTAATTCAAATTTAAAATTTAATTTTAATTCATACATGCAAAGCATTTTACAAATATTATCTTATTTTGATCCTCCTATCAACTCGCAGAGATGCTGTCATTGTCCCCATTTTCCAAATGAAGAAACTGAGAATGAGAAAATTTAAGTGATTTGTCCAAAGTCACACAGCCAATAAAATTCAGAGGAGGGATTTACTAGTATAAACTCATTTTACAGATGGGGAGACTGAGATTTAAAGGACTTGGGCTCCCTTACCAGTATCTGAGAAGTGTTTTGATCCTCTCTCTCCCAATTCCCAAACCAGCATTCTTTCTTATTAAGTGCCTATTGAGTGATTTCCCTACATTTACGGATCTGGGCTATCCAGGGGCTTAGTCAACAACTCCCCTGCACCCTTCCTTCCTAGAATTCTGTGAGAGCTTGTGACTATGGGGAGGGGGTTCCTCTCCAGGAAGAAGTTTCCACCCAGAGGCAGATGGATGGGGGGGAGGGAAATCATAGACCTGCTAGGTCCTGTGCATCCAGTTAACATCCCAAAGAATAATAAATAGCATTAATATGCTCTAGTTACTACAACTTTACAATATCATTTCTGTAAATTTCGATGTAATATTTAAAAGGGTCTCCAAAGGGCTTTCAGAAGTCATCCCTTTCAGGAAGGAGGAATTATTATGATCCCTTTCTAAAGGTGGGGAAACTGAGGCTAGCAGAGGTGAAGTGCCTGGCGCAGGCTCAGAGGGTCTGGGGGATTTGAACTCGGGTCTCCTAGGCCCTGCTCCCTCCACGGCTGAAGTTTAGATCTGGGCTCAGGGTTAACCCCCATTTAGGGGGCATTAAGGCTGCCCTTTCTGTGGTTGCCCCCCATCCCCTACACTTACACCCCTTGTTTCGTCTATCTCATTGATAAACTTTTTTGCAAGCGTAATCCGCACAGAAAGAAAACTTTGACGCACCTAGTGAGGGGATCCCTACGTTTTTTCCCCAAATTAGAGTACAAACTTCCGGAGGGCAGGCATTCCTCTGCCCCCCCCCAACTCCGCCCCGCCCTCTGGCTTTGCGCAAGCGCCTTCCCCCCCCCCGCCCGTCTAGGAAGCTGTCGGGTCTGCGCATGCCCACGCGTCCAGCTACAAACCACCGTGCGGGGCGCTTCCCGGGCCCTCCCCCGGCACGTGACGCCGGAGTGGTCACGTGACGAGGCCGGCCGGCCCGGGAATCCCGCGGAGCCCCGAGGGAGGGAGCGGGCCTGGCGGGCCGGGGCCACGCCCACGTCTTCCCCGGCTCCGCCCCGCCCCAGCGCCGCCGCCTCGCCTCTCGCCCAAGGGAGCGTCCCTCTCGGGGAAGGCGCCGCGGCTCTGACGTCAGGACGCCGCGCTGACGTCGGCCCCGCCCCCTCCCGAGACGAGCGCGAGGCCCGGAGGGCGGGCCCGAGGGCAGGGGGCGGGGCCACTCCTTCCCCCCCCCCCCCCCAGTGTCCGCGGCGGGGGGAGAGCGTGGAGCCCCGGGCCGGCTGCGAGGCGCCCCGAAGGCCGCCCCGAAGGCCGCCCCTCTCCGGACGGCGGAGGACTCCGAGGCCGGGCGCGGGGACTGGCCCCAGGGCACCCGGGAGTAAGTGGCCGGGCCGGGGTCCCGCGGGGCGCGCGGCCCTCCCCTCCCCTCGGGGCGGCCCGGGCCCTTCGCGGGGTGGGGGGCGGGGACCCCGGCCCGGCCCGACGCCCTGACGGCGCCGCCTCGCTTGTGTTCCAGGAGCGCAGCCCCGACGGCGCGGCCCCCGGCCGCGGCAGCCCTGAAGGCCACGGCCACCGCGGCTGACTGGGGGGCCCGGCCGGCGCGGCCCCTCGAGGCGCGGCCCGCGCCCCCCGTGACCGTGGTGTCGTCGGCGCTCGTCACGCCCATCGTGTCCACGCTGCCCCTCGTGCCGCGCGCGGCCTCGCCGGGCACCGAGCGGCCCGGGGCCGGGGAGCCCGCCGGGCCGGCCGGGGAGCCGTCGGGGCCGGCGCCGCGGGACGAGCACGCCTACCACCGCGCGCGGCGCGAGCCCGAGGCCGGCCTGGACGGCGCCCTGGCGGCCCTGCAGCGCAAGGTGCGCGGCCTGCAGCAGCGCCAGAGGCGGCACCGCGCGCGCCTGGGCGCCCTCGAGGGGCTGGTGCGCCAGCTGCGGCGCGACCACCTGCGGGCCCGGGAGCGGCTGCGGCTGCTGGGGGTGAGCGGGGGGCGCGGGGCACAGGAGGTGAGGGGGGGGCGGCCACCTGCGGGCCCGGGAGCGGCTGCGGCTGCTGGGGGTGAGCGGGGGGCGCGGGGGCGCGGGGGCACGGGGGGGGCGGGGCACAGGGGGTGGGGGGGGCGGCCACCTGCGGGCCCGGGAGCGGCTGCGGCTGCTGGGGGTGAGCGGGGGGCGCGGGGGTGAGGGGGGTGGGGGGGGCACAGGAGGTGAGGGGGGGGGCGGCCACCTGCGGGCCCGGGAGCGGCTGCGGCTGCTGGGGGTGAGCGGGGGGCGCGGGGGTGAGGGGGGGTGGGGGGTGCGGGGGTGGGGGGGCGGCCACCTGCGGGCCCGGGAGCGGCTGCTGGGGGTGAGGTGAGCGGGGGCGGGGGGCGGTGAGCGGGGGCGGGCGGCCCCGAGACCCCCGCCCCTCACCCCGCCTTCTGTCCCTCCACAGACATGCGTGAGCGCGGCCCCCGCGCGGCCCGAGCCCGGCGTGGCCCTCGTGTGCGGGGAGCAGCCCGCCGCCGTCCTCTACACGCTGCCGTCGGCCCCGGACCCCTGAGAGCCGCGGGGCGGGGGGCGGGGGGCGCGGCCGCGGCCGCTGGGGGGGTTCAATAAACTCACTTGAGAAAACCTGGCGTCTGTGAATGGGGGCGGGGCGCCGTCCGGGGTCCCTGCCCCTCCCCCGCTCCCCACCCCCTCCCCGCGCCGCGGCGCATGCGCGCTCGGGGCCCCGCCCTCCGGCCCGTCTCCGTCTCCAGGTCTCTCCATCTCCATCCTCATCCTCCCCATCCTCCTCCTCCTCGCACCTGTCTCTCCCCTTCTCCGTCTCCGCACCGGGGTAAGGGGGCCCGGCCCTGACCGGGGGGCCCCGGCATCGGCCCCCGCGGGCCGGAGGGAGGGCGGGGATGGGGGGGGGACAAGCCCCACCTGGGGGGCGCGGGAAGCCGCCGGCCCTCGGCCGATCTCGGGGGGCCCCGCGGGGCCGATGACCCCTGACCGGCCCTTTCCCGTCCCCTCCCCCAGGCCGCGGCCCCTGCCCCCCTTGAGTGCCCCAGGCCCCCTCCCCGAGCGGCCCCGGGGCCATGACGAAGACGGACGCGGCGGCGCTGCCCCCCGAGGAGGAGGAGGAGGAGGGGGAGCCCCTGCCCGAAGCGCCCAGCCCGGCCCCGGAGCGCAGGCAGAAGCCCGTGGTGCACCCCTCGGCCCCGGCCCCGCTGCCCAAGGACTACGGTAAACAGCCCCGGGGCGGCTCGGCGGGCAGCCTCGGGCAGGACCGGGGCCACCCCGGGACGGGACCCCGGCGTCCGGCCCGGGGCCACCCCAGGACGGCTTCCAGGGCGCCCGAGCAGTTGTGACTTGACAGGATCGGCCTTGGGGATCTAGGAGGCATTCCGGAGGATCTAGGCAGGAGCTCCCTTGGCCCCCCAGAGGGGGTGGCATCTGACGAGGCTGGGCAGGGCGCTTGGTGACGGGGCCTTAACCTGGGGTCTCAGACTCGCTTGGCTTTTATTTGTTTAGTGTCTTTGGGTAACGGTGCCTCCCTCGGAGGTTGCCTTTGTAATTCTGAGCATTTTTTGTTTTATGCGTTGAAAAACACAGTTCTGAGGAGAGACCCATAGGCTGCCCCCCAACCAGCACCCCAAGGGGACCAGGACAGAAAACACGGTTTAAGAACCTCTCTCAGTGGATCTGCCACTGGAACCTGAGCAGGAGGCGGTGGGGGTGGGGCACGGGGGTGGGGAAGGAGTGCTGGAGCCTAGGGATGCAGCAGGATGATGGGGGTGGGTGTGGAAGGATGCAGGTGAGGCCTTCCACTCTGGTAGGTTCCCTTCTAGGAGCCGGGAGGGTCTGCTCCCTGGCGGTCCTGGTACAGGAGGGTAGATGGAGTCCAAGCTGGAGTAGAGGAGGGGAGGTGGCTTGGTCTTGGCCTAGAGATGACTTCTGTCTCTCTCTCCCACCAGCCTTCACTTTTTTTGACCCCAATGACCCAGCCTGCCAAGAGATTCTGTTGGACCCACGCACGACTATCCCCGAGCTCTTTGCCATCATCCGCCAATGGGTACCCCAAGTTCAGCACAAGATTGACGTCATTGGCAATGAGGTTCGTAGAGGCTGCAGGCGGGACCCTGGGGGGGCAGGGGGGCTCTCCCCAGGGTGACGCTATGACCCCGTGTCCACAGATCCTACGCCGTGGATGTCACGTGAATGACCGGGATGGACTCACAGACATGACCCTGCTCCACTACGCCTGCAAAGCTGGCGCTCATGGTGTTGGTGAGTGAGGCTGTGCCCCCAGTGTCTGACAGGCTGAGACCCTGGACCCCCCAGGACCAAATTTTTGAGCTCCTAAGTTTCCATGCCTTTGAGATCCCCAAGTGCTAGGTTCACCCAAGTTTCCAACCCCACTCACCAGTCTGTGCCCACCCTGCCCATCTCCCGACAGGGGACCCAGTGGCCGCAGTCCGCCTGTCTCAGCAGCTGCTGGCCCTGGGGGGTGACGTGACCCTGCGGAGCCGCTGGACGAACATGAATGCGCTCCATTATGCTGCATATTTTGACGTCCCCGATCTCATCCGAGTGCTGCTAAAGGGGGCCCGACCTCGAGGTATGTGGGGGCAGGTCCCAGATTGTTAGGGCAGGGAGAATCTGGGGCCTGAGAAGTCTCTGGCCACCTTGACTATGTCCCTTCTTGCCCTCACCCCCATCACCCCTCCTAGTGGTGAACTCTACCTGCAGCGACTTCAATCATGGCTCAGCCCTGCACATCGCAGCCTCCAACCTGTGCCTCGGGGCTGCCCGCTGTCTCTTGGAACATGGTGCCAACCCAGCTCTGCGGGTATGTGACCCCAACCTCCATTCTGGGAGCCTGGGATGCCCAGACGTCTGGGGCCTTTGAGTGTAGCCTGGGGTGTCTCAGGTATCTGGGCCCCACAACTGTGCCTGTCCTTCCACAGAACCGTAAGGGCCAAGTCCCAGCTGAGGTGGTGCCTGATCCTATGGACATGTCCCTGGACAAGGCTGAGGCTGCCCTCGTGGCTAAGGAGCTGAGGACCCTGCTGGAGGAGGCTGTCCCCCTCTCCTGTGCCCTCCCCAAGGTCACATTACCCAACTATGACAACGTCCCAGGCAACCTCATGCTCAGCGCCCTCGGTCTTCGGCTTGGAGATCGAGTCCTGCTAGATGGCCAGAAGGTCAGGAGCCGTGGGAGGCGACGGTCAAGCATCCCAGGGGCTGAGAGTGTAGAGTGGATTGATGGAGTGGGGGAAGGGGAGCAGCAAAATCAAGACAGGTCAGAGATGAGAGTGTGGGGGTCAGGCATGTGCCGGAAGTTGGAATGTGAAGACCAGGAGGGTGGGGAGTTAAGAGATGAGAGGCCAGGGAAGGGGGAGACAGGTACAGCCGCAGGCCTCAGCCCCGTTGGCTGGCGTGCAGACTCTGAACCCCTCCCCTGTCCTTCCCCATCCAGGCTGGGACGCTGCGTTTCTGTGGGACCACGGAGTTCGCCAGTGGCCAGTGGGTAGGCGTGGAGCTGGATGAGCCTGAGGGCAAGAACGACGGAAGCGTAGGGGGTGTGCGGTACTTCATCTGCCCCCCTAAACAGGGTCAGTGTGGCCACCTCCCTATCCCCAGCTCTCCTACTCCCTCCTCTTTACTGGACCGAACCAGTTCCGCTTTCTATTGTGGTCTTGAAAGCTGATACTCCTGTGTGGGACCAGGAGGGTCACTGGGGTGCCAGCCCTACTGACACCCCCTTCTCCTCCAGGGCTGTTTGCCTCTGTCTCCAAAGTGTCAAAAGCAGCCGATGCCCCTCCTTCCTCTGTCACTTCTACCCCTCGCACTCCTCGAATGGATTTTTCTCGAGTCACTGGAAAAGGCCGAAAGGAACGCAAATGTAAGAAGGGGTCACTTTGAGACCAAGGAAGATGTCATTGGTAGCTCTGGAGCCGAGGAGATCCCAGAGAGAGATCAGGGGCTACCAAGGGGACAGGAGGTTCAGTGGTTAGTGATAGTCTAGGGCTGTTGGAAGTGTCTGGGTCCTTTTTTAGTTCAAGGTGTCCACATATGGGGGAATTCTGATTTCAGGGGTCCTTGATTCAAAAGTTCTGAAGTTTGGGCAATCCCTCATTTGGGTATCTCAGATTTAGGTGATGCTGTATTCAATTGTATGCTTAGACCCAATGGGTCCTAGCTTCAGGGGGATACCAGATTTTGGGGTTCTGGGTTTTTAGTCTATGCTTCATTCATGGGAGTTCTGCATTTAAGAGTTTCCAAGGTGAGGGAGACTCTGGGTCCTTGGCCTTTACATGCTGCCCTCTCCCTTCCCCTCCTTCCAGCAAAGAAAAAATCCCCATCCCCATCTTTGGGCAGCCTCCAGCGTGAGGGACAAAAGGCTGAAGTTGGGGACCAAGTGTTGGTGGCTGGACAGAAACAGGGTGTGATTCGCTTTTATGGGAAGACAGACTTTGCCCCTGGTAAGGCAAATGCTCTGGGCCCCTGGCGGGTTTTGTGGGGAGGGAAGAGAGGGAGAAGGACCGGACTGAGGGTTGAGAGCTAAGGGCTTTGAGGTCCAGCCAGGCAAGGACCATGATTCAGCTTGGTCTATCTTCAGGCTATTGGTTTGGCATTGAGCTTGACCACCCGACAGGGAAACATGACGGTTCTGTCTTCGGGGTCAGATATTTTACATGTCCCCCACGCCATGGGGTCTTTGCACCTGCATCCCGCATACAGAGGTAAGCTCCAGAACCCAGAACGCCACCCACTGCCACCACCACAGCAACCAAAAACTTAGTACCCCCAGACCTGAGAGATTCACCCTGACAAAAACAAAAACGAAAGCCCAGGAGCTCACACAATGCAATGACCTCCTAAACCTGGAAGATCCAAACACCTCCCAGTCCCTCAGAACCTTAAGTCTAGATTGAGGTGCTCGGGGCAGTGAGGTGACACAGTGGATAGAGCACTGACCCTGGAGTCAGGAGGACCTGAGTTCAAATCAGCCTCAGACATTTCATAATTATCTAGCTGTGTGACCCTGGGCAAGTCACTTAACTCCATTGCCTTCCAAAAACACAACAACTAAATAAAAGATAGATTGAAGTTCTCTCCTCATACCTTGAAGAGAAACCCAACACACAGAAAATGACTCTGGACTACCCCCCTCCAGATCCACCTAAAGTTGGACACCCCTTTGGGATTCCAAATCCAGAGGCCTGCTTCCCCGGCCAAAGGCCAAGAGAGCACCCCACCCCCATCCTGCTCTGCCTCATTGGCCTCAATCTCAGACATGATGAAATCCAAGACTTGAGAATTCAAACAATGACGGCCTTCACCTTACATCGCTCGTGCTTGGATCTCCCCTGCAACCTCTCTGACGTGCACTTTTATGTCTTTCTAGAATTGGTGGCTCCACTGACCCCCCCAAGGACAGCATCACAGCCAAGAAAGTCCAAGTGACCAGTGGGTGTGGGGGACCCTGAGGGGACAAGGAGGGAGTGGGATTTGGGGATTTCATGGTCCTGGGAGTGCATGAGGTGGGGAGCTCAGAAAAGGATTAAAGGAGTCTAGCATGGGGCAGCTAGGTGGTGCAGTGGAGGATCTGAGTTCAAATCCAGCCTCAGACACTTAATAATTACCTAGCTGTGTGGCCTTGGGCAAGCCACTTAACCCCATTTGCCTTGCAAAAACCAAAAAAAAAGAAAAAGGGGAGACTAGAAATCCACAAATCTTTGGGTTTCTTACTCTGCCTTTCCCCATAGTGACTCAGCCCAAACGCACATTCCCAACGGTCCGGACCCCCAAGGACATCACATCAGAAAACTCTATCTCCAGGTATGGAGGCAGGAGCGGGCTATATCCTCACCCTACCCCCCAGTCTGCCATTCAGCCTTCTGGAACCCAAATTTGGGAAGGCAAGAGATGGGACTAGTGAGAGAGGATGTGGAGGCAGAGGGGGAAGTCAGAGCTGAGTCTGTGGGAGAGGGGGGAGAATAAGGTTTGGAATCAACAGCATGAGTACCCGTCTAATTTGGGACAGAGGAATTGGGGAGATGGGTCAGGACTGGAGAGTGGTCAGAGCCAGAAGCAATGGGGCTAGAGGGGGAAGGAGAGAGATGTCAGGGACAGGGAAGTCTAGGATGGATAGAGGTTGGGGCCAGACAGAGAGGATGAAAAGGGGTCAGATGGGTAAAATAGTTGGGCTTGGAGAGGTTGGGGAAGGGGTACAGCATGATCCAAGAGGGGCCAGCCACAACCAAGATGACACTGGCCAGGGATAAGGGTGTCTGGATGAGGTCTTGGGAGATGGGACAGAGAAGAGAGGGGACTGGAACAAGAGACAGCACCAACAGTGGAGGCGAGAAGCCTGGTGCCTACCCTATCCTGGCCCCCTTCCTCTTTCCAGGTTACTCTTCTGTTGTTGGTTTCCTTGGATGCTTCGGGCGGAAATGCAGTCGTAGGAACCAGGAGCTGATGGTGGCCCTAACTACCCCCCCGATATACTGACCCCCTCAAATACAAGTCCCAGCTCACCCCAAATACACCAACCCCAACTCCCCCAGTATACCAATCCCCTCTGGATCAGACCCCATTTACATGGGTATCAGTATCAGACCTATCCCTTACTCGTCACTGACCGTGCCATCCGATATCCCCTCAGAGACACTGACCCCAGATCAGCCCCAGACGGCCTGAAATGACCCCAAATTGTCCCCTTCCTGTGACCCTTGGTAACTCCCTCAGTGACTCCCTATAACCCCCAGTGCCTTGATATTCACAATTAGCCCCTTCCCCTTAGAGAAATCTCTATTTTTTAAGACACTACAACCCCGGGCCCACCCTTGAAATCCCCCACCCACAGATCCTGGCCAAGCCCCACACTCACATTAGGGCCCCCAAAGCCGCCTGGGATGTCACTCACTGACCCGCATGCCTCCTACCCCACCTACTCAGCATGACATCTCCCTCACCTTGCCTGGCTTCAATAAAGACATTTCTATGGCCAAGGGTCTTTGGGTCACTTTTTGTGAGTCATTATAGAATCATAGATTCAGAGTTTAGAGGCCATGGGGTATAATCCTTTAATTTTACAAAGGGAGAAACTGAGGCTGAGAGGGAAAGTCACGTGTCCAAAGTTACATAGCTAGTAAACAACTCAGGTCATCTTGTGCCCAGGCCCAGCCCTCTCTATTCACTACACAGACTATGACCCTGTCTCTATTCCTACTCAAAGACCCATTCAGGTGCTTGGGGACTTGCTGCCCTAGGCCCCACCAGGCTATGGCAGGGGACAGAGAAGGGCTTGGAAGTAGGCAAGTGTCTTTGCTGTCTTCCTCTAACTTGGAACCATCCTGGAGCAAATGAGAGAGAAAGGAAAGGTCTGGGGGGCCTTAGGGTTGGCATAGCCTAACAGCACATTATGGACCATTTTCAGACTCTTTGTTGCATCATCCCAAGAGGAGGGCTCCCCAAGTTTCCAACCTTGGCCTCTTCTCCGACGGGGATTTCACCCATTTCCATGCATTCTAATTCTGTACATCCAGCCCTCATTTCATTCCTAAGATCCAGCCCCACAGTTCCATCCTCCTATGGACATCTCTACCTGGACATCCCTCCAGTACCTCAAAATTCAGCATATACAGAATTCATAACCCTTCCCCTAAAACCCATTTTATGAATGTCTCCTTTGATCCTCCTGACAGGAGGCAAGTATTAGAATGCCCATTTTAGAGATGAGGAACCTGAGATAGACAGGTTAGCTGGTTTGCCCAGGGTTACATAGCTAGTATCTGAGTATCTAGAAAGGTTTGAACTCCGAGCTTTCTGGTTCCTCTGCATTGCCTAGTCATTAGCTGCCTGATCTTATCCATTCTGCCTCTAAAACCATCCCCTCCTCCAGCCACTCACACAATCTCCACCTTCTATTCCCTCTCCCCTAGACAACTTGTAATAGCCAACTGGTTGGCACTCCTTTCTGTCTCCCCTTTCTCCCATCCTCCCCTCAGGGACTTACTGAATCATCCTAGAACACAGCCCTGACCACACTGCTTCCTACTGCCTCTAGGATCAAATCCAAACTCTGCAGCCTGGCCCTTCCACAATCTGGCTTCCACTTTCCATGCCAGCTGGATTTCACATGATGCTTCGTCTCAGACTCTGCCTTGGACAAACTAGACTCTCAGCAGCTCCCCAACCTCGACGCTCCTCCGCCTGCCCCATACATGGACACAAGCCCAGTGAGTGGGTCCCCAGTGCCTACAACGCCTCCTCTCCATTTCTTAAAATACACCAACTACCACTCTGGGGCCACCTGTTCCAAAAGCCTTCCCTCCATCCTCCAGTTGTTAGGGGAGTGCTGTCGCCTTCCTCATATATCACTGTATGTGGATTTATACATGCTTTTGCATTCCTCCAGATAGAAGGTTATGATAAGGACAATAATTAATAATACTTCTCCATACTACAAATGTCTTGGAAAACTCAATAACACATTGGAGAGGAACCAAATTGTTGCCTATAGTCTCTGGGTCATGATGTGGTGTTCGTTTGTATCTGGCATTCTGTGATCCCCTTTGGGGTTTTCTTGGCAGATAGTAAAGTGGTTTGTCATTTTCTTCTTCAGGTCATTTAAAGATGAAGAAACTGAGGCAAAAAGGACTAAGGGTCGCCCAGCTAGTGTCCAAGGTCACAGTCCTCTTTGCACTATGATACCACCTAGCTTCCCCAAAGGGTAAAGATACAAGAGTTGAATCAAAAGGCCCTCTTTGCGCTGCCTGTTCACAAAGAACAAATGGCTGAATCTTGTAGGTTTTCATACAGACACAGAGATAGAGGACAGTATTAAGAATCAGGTTTTCATCACCACAAATTATAAAACGTTGATCTTTCAAGAGCCCAGGTGTACTGTTGCAATAGAAATTGTATCCCATATGCCCTCAAGGTACAAATATTTAGCATCTACTGAATACCTAGAAAGAAATTACTCTGTGGCCAGAATTAGAAACCAGATGCTCACTAACCTTCATAGATTAACAGATGACAAACCCCCAAGTCACAAATAGAGACACCAAACTATTTTTGAGAATGCAATAAATAAATTGTACTGAAACTAGAGTATTAGCACAGAAAAAACTGCTGCCCACAGGCACCCAAACACAACATTGATACATTAATCATGATAATGATAATAGGTTTTTTAGATTTTCATAAGTTTTAAATATTTTTATAATAGTATGTATATTTATCTCTGTATATTAGATTTATTTTTTATTTTATAATAGCATTTTATATTGTATTCTATTCATTTCATAGTTTATTATAGCATTTTTATATTCACATTTTTTATAATAGAATTTTTATATTTTATGCTTATATTTTGTAATATTTTATATTTATTGATATTTTATAATGGCATTTTATATATTTTATTTCTATATTTTGTTTATATATTTTATAAAAGCATTTAATAGATTATTTTATTTTATATTTTATCTACAGATTATTTTACCTTTTATAATAGCATTTAATATTTTATATTTTAGCTATACATTGTTCATTTTATATTTTTGGTATCATTTTAATAGTTTATTTTTATTTTATATTTTATCTATATATTATTTTCTTTATATTTTATGACATTTTAATATTTTATACTTTATTTGCAGATTTACTTACATTTTATCTGTAGATTATTTTATAATATTTTTAGATTTTATGCTTATTTTATATTTTTATAACATCTTTTATTTATATTTTTATCGTAGTATTTTTACACTTGTTTACAATTCTATATTTTTGTTTTAAGATTTGCAAAGTTCTTTATATTATTTTATTTCATCCTTATGGCAGCCCTTCCTGGGAAGAAGATGCCATTATTATTTCCATTTTCCAGATGAGGAGCCTGAGACAGACAGAGGTTCTGTAACTTGGCTGGGGCCATGCAAGCTTCTGAATATCTGAGGCTGGATTTAAATTCAGGTCTCACTGCCTCCAGGCGTGGTGCTCTATCCACTGGGCAACCATGGGGAATACTCATGCATATTGGTCTACTCTTTCAACATAATCCTCCATCTTTCAACTGTAACATAACACTGTCTTGTAATTTTACATTGTTTTGCTGTTCCTGACACTTCGATTGTCAAACCTCTTTACCCACTATGTCTCCTGGGTTCCTTCAAGGCTCAACTCAGCTAAATCCCATCTTCTGCAATCTGCCTTCCCTCTTGCCTGTGCATAGTTGTTGTCTCACCCATTAGATGCTAAATTTCTTTAGCACAAGGATTTTTTTTTTTTTACCTTATTTTATAGTACAGTGCCTAGACAAGTAAGCGCTTAACTTAATACATCTTGTCTGCCCAGTCCTCTGTCTCCTTTACTGGCTTTTTTTTTCTTTCTTTTTTTTAGGTTTTTGCAAGGCAAACGGGGTTAAGTGGCTTGCCCAAGGCCACACAGCCAGGTAATTATTAAGTGTCTGAGACCAGATTTGAACCCAGGTACTCCTGACTCCAGGGCTGGTGCTTTATCCACTGCGCCACCTAAGTGCCCCACTGGCTCTTTCTTCATCTATATCTCCACCACTCTGTCTTGAGTCCTCTTCTCTCTATTTGACAATCGCACCACAGATTTAAATGACTATTTCTTTGATGATGGACTCTCAAATCTACCTTTCCTGCACCAGTCTCTCTGCTGACCCAGCTCCAACTGCCTAGAACTGAATGTCTAGCAGATATTCTAAATGCAACATATCCAAAACAGAGCTCATTATCTTTTCCCACCCCCTTCCTTATTATTATAAAGGGCCACACTCCAGGCTCAGAGCTGAAGGGATCATCCTGTACTCTTCACTGTCTCCCATTGTATTTAATGTGGTGCCAAGGCCTGCTGATTTCACCTTGGCAATATCTCTTGTTCACTTTTGCAACATTTGTCTAGGACTGGCTCTTTCTCTGATGTTGATCCTCATCACCTCATGCTGGTGTAGATGTGCATCACCTCAGACCTGGACTATGGCAATAGCTGTTGGTGGGTCTGTCCACCTCAAATCTCCCCTGACTCTAGTTCACCCTCCATTCAGTCACTGAAATTATTTTTCTTTTTTTTTTTAAAGATTTTATTTATTTTGAGTTTTACAATTTTTTCCCCATTCTTGCTTCCCTCCCCCCCCCCCACAGAAGGCAGTCTGTTAGTCTTTACATTGGTTCCATGGTATACATTGATCTCAGTTGAATGTGATAACAGAGAAATCATATCTAAAGTGATTTTTCTAAAAATTTATTTAAATTTAATTTAAATAATATAAATATATTTACTTTATATAATTTTATTTTAAATAAATTTACTCATATAAATTTATTTACTCAGAAAACTCCACTATCTCTTATCATCTCCAGTATCGAACACAAAAACTCTGTTTGGTATCCAGAGTCCTTCATAATCTGACCCCCTACCACATGGGGTTGCTGGATGGTAGGCCTGGGGTGAGGATGGTCCAAATTCTAAATACAGTCTCAGACATTCATTAGCTGGGTGACTCTAGGCAAGTCATTTTAGCCTCTATTTGCTTCAGTTTCTTCCACCGTTTTTTAATTTTAAACAAATGAAATAAAGTATCTGGCACATAGTAGGGGGTTAACGTTTGCTGACTGTCTTTTCCCGGAGTTCACCCATAGATGCTTTCCCTTGTATCCAAATGTGAAGCTAGGCACTTTATCCAGTCTTAAAATAAAAAACAGGAGAGAATAACAACAGAATGGGTTATTCGTTCCAGCAACGTTTCTCTTGAAACTCCGTCAAAAATAACATGAGAGGAGGCGGCTAGGGGGCTCAGTGGATAGAGCACCGGCCCTGGAGTCAGGAGTACCTGGGTTCAAATTCGATCTCAGACACTTGATAATGACCTAGCTGTGTGGCCTTGGGCAAGCCACTTTACCCCATTGCCTTGCAAAAACCTAAAAAAAAATGACATATGAGAAAGATGACTATGAAGATATTGATGCCATCATCTGGCTTGCCAAGGATTTTTATTTGTACAACCTTTAATACTTTCATTTTATCCTCATAATAAGGTAGCAGAAGTTCTAGGATCCCCATTTTGCAGCTGGGGAAACTGAAGGCACTTGCATTTGGATACTGAGGACCTGGAAAGCCCAGTTACAGCCACGTGACGTGACGTAAATGATGTGTCTGGTCTTTCAGACCTTAACGCTTTCTCATTGGTCCTTGAGATTGAAACACCGACACGTGAAGAGAGGGGAGGGGAGGTGTTAGCTGAGAGGTGCAAGTATGAGGATTGGTCCAGATCTGAATAAAGCCCGCCTCCGTGTTCTTCCAATTTACTGACAGAAGAGAAGGACGAGAGAGGGCAGTGTTTGGGTCTCCTAGGATTGGACAATTATAAGACGAACCCCCGCCTCCTTCACTTTCTATTGGTCAGATTCTCAGGAACACCTTTCTTTGGGTGGGAAAGTAGAGAAGGCGGGGGCAGGGGGCGGGTCCTGGGAGTCTCCAGATCGATGATTGGACAAGAAATGGGGCCGTAGGAAAGAACAGGCGTCGGTCTCAGAGTCCGGAAGTCGTGAAGGCCGTGGTCGAGACCATTGATAGAGCAACACGAGGGGTGAAGATAGAACCGAGGTTTAGGACCGAACCAGGCCGAGCCGCTGGCCGGCTGAGGGTAAGACCCAAGAGGGATGGAGGCCGGGAGATGGCTTACGATCAGGGAACAGTGGAAATGAACTTAGGGGAGGAGGAAGGGGAATGGGTTGGGCCAGGATTGGGGAGTGGACTTAGTGGAATGAGGGGTGTATGTCGACGAATGGTTTGGCCTGGGAAGGGGGTGGTGGCGAGGAGCGGTTTGCTTCAGGAAGGGAGGGGAATGGTTTGACCCAAGGGGGGGAGGCGAAGAATGGTTTGATCCAGGATGGGCGGGGTAAGCCGGGAATGGTTTGGTCCGGAGGGGGCGGGGAAAAGGGAAATTGAGTGGGTCCGAGGTGGGGGGAGGGGAGGAGTAGGCTGGTCCAGGAAAGTGGGGAGGGGGGCGGGGAAGTGGGGGGCGAGGGGGCCGGGGGCAGGAGCTGGTCCTGGGATGGATTGGGCTCCGGTGGAGAAGAATAGGTTGGTCCAGAGTCCTTTAGAGGAAGATGAGGGGGCTGGGGTGGGGGCGCCCAGAATGGGGTGGGGGGCTGGGGGTTGGGGTGGGGGCGCCCAGAATGGGGTGGGGGGCTGGGGGTTGGGGTGGGGACGCCAAGAATGGGGAGGGGGCTGGGGGCTGGGGTGGGGGCGCCCAGAATGGGGTGGGGGGCTGGGGGTTGGGGTGGGGGCGCCCAGAATGGGGTGGGGGGCTGGGGGTTGGGGTGGGGACGCCAAGAATGGGGAGGGGGCTGGGGGCTGGGGTGGGGGCGCCCAGAATGGGGTGGGGGGCTGGGGGCTGGGGTGGGGGCGACCAGAATGGGGAGGGGGCTGGGGGCTGGGGTGGGGATGCCAAGAATGGGGTGGGGGGCTGGGGGTTGGGGTGGGGACGCCAAGAATGGGGAGGGGGCTGGGGGTTGGGGTGGGGGCGCCCAGAATGGGGAGAGGGCTGACCGGGTTGAGATGGGTCGGTCCAGACTACTTGGAGGAGGATGAAAGGGATGGGGGTGGGGGAAGGAAGAATTGAGCCAGAGGCTTGGGGGAGGGGATGGTTTGAGGGCACTGAGAATGGGTGGGGGAGTTGATCTGGGCAGGAGAAGGGAACTGGGGATCGGGAAGAATGGGCTGGTCTTGGTAATAATGTTGGAGAAGGGTCTTGGAATGGGGCTGAGGGTTATGGGTGAAGAAGGGGTTGATCCATGATGTTTGGGAGGGAGTGGAGAAGGGGTTTGGCCTGGGGCAGCATGGGGGCAGTGTTTGAAGGTCATGGGTGGTGGTGGGGGAAGCTGAGAAGGGAATGGAGGGGAGCATAAGTGACCCATGTTTCTGCCTCCCCCCAACAGCAATGGCAGAGCCAGATGCTGTGATACCTTCCCTGGAGCCCTTCAGGGTAGAGCAGGTGAGGGATGAGCCTGAGAAGGGGGACTTGTTAGGGTGCAGAGATCACCCTCACCTCCATCTCTCTATCTCTCTCTCTCTCCCCTTCCCACACCCAGGTTCCACCCATCATCTACTATGTCCCAGATTTCATCTCTGAGCAAGAAGAGTCCCAACTGCTCCAACAGGTGAAGCTGATTCCTGCCTCCAAACTCCTACAGTTCAGCTCCTGGGGAAACTTTCCTGGTCTCTTTGCTGTTCCTTGAATGTGGAAATCCATCTTCCACCTCTGTGCTTTGTACAGGCTGTTCCCTTTCATGTCACTCTGTTAGGGTTCCCCCCTCCCTCCTTCCTTCCACAAGCATTTATTCATAACTACAAGACTGTTCACCCACTGTTTCCTGAGGGAAGCCTTTCCTGTCCCCCTGCCAGTTAGTCTTCTCTTCGCTTCTCCTCACATTAGTATCTCTACTTACCCTCCTTGAGGGCAGGGACAGTTTGTATCTCTGGCACCTTGCAAAATGCCTAATTGTCCATGGATTGCATTGGGGTCATGCTGTGGTCATAGGACGACTCCAGGGGCCGTCCAGTGTCCCAGGGTCACGCTCTGATCACCCCTGTTAGGTGTATGAGGCTCCAAAGCCCAAATGGACACAGCTTTCTGGGCGGAAATTACAGAACTGGGGTGAGTGCTCCCCTGACCCTCCACCATGAACACACACCCACAGGTGGGATCTGGAGGGAGAGGGTGGGTATCCCTGGCTCTAGATCTCGATCCTCCCAAGATACTGGGGCCTAGCCCGGAGGCCTTCTTTCTAGTCCCTAGGATCAGAAGAGAGTTCCCTTCCTTCCTGAGAATGACAGGTCACTTCCCTCTTCTCCCTCTGCCTTGATCCTCCCCAGGTGGGCTCCCCCACCCAAAGGGAATGGTACCTGAGCAGCTGCCTCGGTGGCTCCAGCGATGGGTGGACACAGTCTCTAGTCTCGGCCTGTTCGGGGGTGCCCAAGCTAATCATGTGCTGGTAAATGAATACCGGCCAGGAGAGGGCATCATGGTAAGTCAGAGTCCCTGAATATGGGCGTGTAACCTCACATCCAGCCACTATACTCCCAGAGAGGGCATCTTGGGAAGTCAGAGCCCTGCAAAATATGGCTCTCTACCCCTGTACCTCAGACCTTGGCTCTCTGGACACCCCCCGGGGGGCTGCCTTATCCGGGAAGGATTGAGGTCAGATGGGCTGTATATCTGGGGCTCATCTATGCTGAGTTGATTCCAGCCCTGGGGAGGAATAAAATTCCCTAGGGAAAGGAAGAGAAGAAAATCTTGATGACTCCCATGTAGGGGGGGTAACGGGAGGAGAAGGAGCAGGACCACGGATGTCTCTGGAGCGTCTCTGTTCAGGCAAGGTTCTGGGAGGAGGCTCAACAGAAAGACCAAAGAGCTTAGTTAAAAAGGGATGGGATGATTAGGCAACTTCCAGGAGAGGGCTGGGGCTGGGTGTGGAAAGTCAGGTCACTAGGGGAGTCAGTGGTAGGGAATGCAGTTGGGGGGAGAGGAAGGGCTCCAGAGTTTGGGGAGGGTCTTTTAGGCTGGGGGAGATAGGGCCGCATTCATAGGCTGAAAGGAACAGTGGGAATGTGAAGCTGCCAGAAATGGGGAGAAGACTGATAGGTCTGCGACTGGTGCCAAGGAAGAAAGCCTGGAGAGAACCCACTGAGCCAGTGGGATGCCAACTTCTCCAAAGCAAGGCCTGTGAAAAGCAGCCCTTTTTATGAAGTAACTCCTTCAGTTCTCACAAAAACCTGGCTAGGGAGGAGCTCTTATGAGCCCTTGTTTACAGATGGGGAAACTGAGGCACAGAGCAGTGAAGTGACTTGCCCAGGATCACACAGCTAGTAATCTTCTGCAGCAGGATTTGAACTCAACTCTGTCTGTCTCTGAGGGGCCACCTGGGTGAAGGGCAGCTAAAGAGTGGGCAGGGGAAAGGGGAACAACGTCTGATTCCGACCAGAGAGGACACTGGCAGTTCAGAATCTTAAGGGGCAGAACTGGAGAGTAATGGTGAAGGCTGGAGAGGGGTGGGAGCCAAGAAGATGCAGACAGGAGGCCCGGGCTGGGCTGGCAGGAGATGCTGAGGCCTTGCCCAAACGGAGAGTGCCCCAAGGGAGACTGCCCGGGGCTGTGTGCAGCCTTCGGAACAAAAGGGGGATGCCCACATGCCCTGATAGCCCCAGATGGTCCCTTTGCGGGTGCTCCCCGGAGGGTGCTCTCAGTGCCCCTTCCCCGCGGGGACTGAGATGTCTCTGGGTCCCCTCCCCAGCCCCATGAGGACGGCCCCCTCTACTACCCGACGGTCAGCACCATCAGTCTGGGCTCCCACACCGTGCTGGACCTGTACCCGCCCCGAGGACCGGCGCTGGAGAAGGACCCACGAGAGGAGCAGGTGAGGGCTGGGGCCCCTGAAGCGCCCCGGGACCCCCGGCGCCCCGCAGCTCCCCATCCTCCCCTTCTCCTTTGTGCTCTCCAGCCCCAGCTGCACCCCGAGTTCTCGCTGCTGCTGGAGCCCCGAAGCCTCCTGGTCCTCCGAGGGGAAGCGTACACGCGGCTCCTCCACGGGATCCGGCCCACCCCGATGGACTCCCTGGCTGAGACCCCCGTGGCCAACGCCTCGGCCTGCCCCTCCGCCCGGCCGGGGGCCCTGCTGGCCCGGGGCACGCGCGTCTCCTTGACTATTCGAAGGGTCCCCCGAGTGCTCCGGACTAGCCTCTTGCTGAGCAAGAAATCGCCACGAACCAAGTAAAACCAGGGATCTCCAAGCACCAAGAAGCCAATTCATCCTGCGACTCTGCCGGCCTGGAGACTCCCGGGTCTGAGGCCGCAGAAAGGATTTGGGGAGCCTGTGGGGAGCCCATTCCGCCTGCCCGCTCCCATCCCGGTCCAGGAATAAACTACAGTTACCTCGGGCTTTGAGATTCTTTGGGGGTTGGCACAGGGGCTGGGACAGAGGTGGTGACCTGTAGAGGGCAGCAGTGCGGCTGGGGAGGGGGCGCCGAACAGATGCCGGGGAGGGCCCAGATGGGGGCCAAAGTAGGGAGAGGCGAGGGGGAGTAGTCCTCCAGTCACAGGAAGGAGACAGGACTGGGGGACGGTCACTGAGGAAGAAGGAATAGCCTGGGGAGTGCAGACTCCTGGTCCCTGAGGAAGGAGGCAATGGCTTGGAAGGGCAGATCTGGGCACTGGCTGTGGCGGAGGGGTAGACACCAGGTCACTGAGGAGGGGGCAGACACCAGGTCACTGGTTGGGGGAGGGACCCAGGTGCTTGGGTGTCTGCAGGAAGAGGACCGCCAGAGGCCAGAGGGAAGGCCAGGCTTCAGGAATGAAGGGGTTAACGTTGCCCAAGTGTCACCTGAGCTGGGCATCAGGTTTCCTGGGTGCTGGCTCCACCCCAGTTGGAGGGAGGGGAAGGGCAAGGGCTCAGGCCTCCCTGAGGAGACACCCCCCCCCCAGTCCCCGGTGAGACTCCAGAGAGCCCTCAGAAGGGACCAATCCTTTTCCTTTGAGGATAGAAAGCTGGCGAATAGGATGCTTGGTTCCCGGGGGTTTGGGACGGGCAGTAACTGGCAAGAAATGGCCCATTTTCTTCAGGCCCCGTTCTCTAGGACTGTAATTGTGATTGGGGGCTCCCCCACCTGTCCCTTGGGGCGCTGGCACCCAGAATCTCATTTATTTCCCCCTTTAACACCATGCCTCCAGAAGCCTCTTCTTCCCCCCTCCCTGCCAGGCCCTGGAGGCCCCTCCTAGACCCGGACGCCCCGAGCCTTCCTGCTCCCAGCAGCAGATACCTGGACCTTGGCCCCTGCTGGGAGCCACTGCTGGCCCAGTCTGACTCGGCAGCTCCAGGTATGGTGGGAAGGGAGACGAGGAGATGGGCAGGTGGGCTTTCAGGTGCGAAGACGTGGGGGAGAGGCTGGGAAGGAGTCTTGGAAAACTTACAGAATTGGTCTGGGGGAGGAAGGGAGGATGGTGGATCTGGGCTCTGCCCTCAGAGGCCTTGGAGGGGACCTGCAGCTGGCCCAGTTGAACCTGTTTCCATGGGTCCACAGGTGGATTCCCCCAAACTTTGAGGGTGTCTGGGATGGGACCTAGACCTTTGAGAGTTGACTTAGGGGCTTTGCTTCATCCCTGGATCCTCATAGGAAGAGTTGGAGACCCGGCTACCCGGGAATTGGGCTCCCGGGGAGGGAGAGAAGGCAGGGGGTCCCCAATCCTTGGTGCCTGAGATGATGGGCCAGGCCTGTCCTGGAGGTGTGGATTCACATGGAGGAGCTGGGATCTCTCAGGATGGGGGGACTGATTCTCTGCTGGGGGAAGGATTGGCCCCCATTGTCTGGGCTCCCCCTAGGCCTTCCTGGTTAATGAGCAGCCAGCAGCTGAACAGGTGGAAGGCTGCGGGTGTCCAGGGAGGGTCTGATGTGGAGGAGGGAAGCCTGGAACAGGGCCACCCTTGAGGAGGGCAGGCTGGCCCCAACCCCCCGCTGGCATCTCGGACACCATCATGGCAGACTGATCGCCTACAGCCTGGTATGGACCTCTCAGTGCTCGGATGCCCCTCTTCAGTCAGCCGTGATCTCTGACCGCCCTTTAACCTCTACTCTCTGAGTTTTGTTTTGAAGTCTTTTGATCATAGCCTTTCCAAATGCAACCCACTGAGATCTCTGACCCTGGCCCTATGGTTCCCCTTGCCACTGAGACTTCTACCTAGAGCCACCCGCGATTCCCCCAGCCCCTCTGACCCTTGACACCTTCCCATGACCTCTGCTTCTAGGTGTTTGAGGACCCTTCCTTGATCCGGGATCCAGATTTGGACACTGACTCAGATGGTTCTGGGTGTGGCCCAAGGGTTGAAATTGGGAGTGACTGGGGCGGTTCCCCACTGGAAGGTCCCGTAGCCGAGCTGGAATGGGACCCCACTGGGGATGTGGGGTGGCTGGGTGCTCTCAGGAACAGGAGAGTCTGGACACCGGGGTCCCCCTGTGAAGTGTGTGGACGAGCTGAGCCCTTGGCGGTGAGTGAGAGCTGGGACAGGGGCACACACAGTATCTCAGGTTGGGGAACAGGGCTGGAGGGGTCCCAACTCCAGGACAGCTCAGTTTGGACAGCCCTACGGAGAGAGAACAGCCTCCACCAGCCTCTCTGATGCCCCTCTCAGCTTCCTGTCCCTCCCCAGGGAGACCTTTGTCTCTCCCATAATCCTCCTGTGGTGCCTTATCTATCCGTCCTTCCTATTTTTTATTTTTATTTTTTGCAAGGCAATGGGGTTAAGCGGCTTGCCCAAGGCCACACAGCTAGGTAATTATTAAGTGTCTGAGGCCGGATTTGAACTCAGGTCCTCCTGACTCCAGGACCGGTACTCTATCCACTGAGCCACCTAGCTGCCCCATCTGTCCTTCCTATGAGCCTTGCACCCTACCATTTTGATTCCCCAACTCTCTGTGTCTGTCTCAAACTTTCTTTTCTCTCTTCCTCTCTGATACTTAGTCTGTGCCTTTGTCTGGCCCTTCCCATGTGTCCCATGCAGTTTTGGGGTGGTGGAGAATGAGGAGGAAAGAAGAGGGGGTAAAAGAGAGAGACAGACATAGAGACCCACACTGAGGGAGAGAAAAGAGGAGAGACTTCCAGGAAAAAGAAAATCAAAATATCACTAGAGATTTAGGGGGAGAAGGGCAGAGGGCTGCTCTCTTGAGTTGAGCCCCCCTCTCTGTCTCCCTGCTGTCTCTGATCCTGCAGGGGGGGGGAGGGCTCACCTAGATGGCCTTTCCCTCCAGAGTCTCAGATCTCCAGAGCCAGGCTGAGGGGGGAGCATAGGGGGCTGCTTCCTAGAGAGATTCCGAGGAGCTAGGCTGGGGAAGGGGCAACATGATCTGACCCCTTTCCAGATTTACAGTTCCTGTGTTTCTTGCAGCAGGTGTGGTCTGTCCGGCCACGGGGTCCCCCTCGGTCTTCTTTTCACACTCGGGACCAGAATCAGCAGAGCCCCCGAGATGGGACTGTGCAGATCCCTCTGGGTTCTGAGGACCCTAAGGAGGAAGGAGTTTTGGCGAGAGAGGCCCAGCCCCGCCGGACCCACCGCACCCTCCTTTTTCTGCTGCTTTTGTTCTTGCTCGGGGTGGCCTGTCTCCTGCCACCTCCCGGGGGGCCTCCGTATCCCCCTCCACGGCTCCCTGGGTCCTTACACCTCGTCCTGCGCTATGTCAACGGCCCACCCCCGACCTGAGCTCCTGGGGACCTTCCAAGTAGATCCCATTTTCTCCCTCAGATCTTTGGAATAAATTTAAAAACCCAACTTCCTGAGGAGTCCTTGGTATGTGAGGTTTTTACTTCCCCTCCTGCCCCTTCCTGTCTCTGGCCATCTTCCAGGGGGACAGTTCACACTGCTTTGCTAATAGGAAGGAGCCAGAGGAGCCTGTCCCATGGGAGAGTTGGCCATTTTAGAGAGGCCTTCTGGACATGGTGTCTCTGGTGGGTGGCCTCACCTGCAGTCACACAAACACACAGACACACACAGACCCACACATACACACCCCCATTCACATGGATACACATACACATAGATACACACTGAACACGCACATCCAGGTTTAGGATTGTGTGGTGTGCTTGGTCACATTGGAGGTTTCTGGGACCCATACACCATGATTACTTCCATGTCAAAGCAGCAGCCCAACCCAGGTAGAGAAGGGCCCTTCAGGCACAGGGTGAATGGGCTGCTGATCTCAAGGACCTTACAGCCACCTTCTTCCTTCCACTGAGCCCACCTCAGGGACCCCTTGGGGTCAGGTCACTGGGATGGATGAAATTCATTCAAGACTGTTTGGAATCAGGGGGGGGCCTGGGTTCAGATCCCACCTCAGACACCTTTGTACAGCCTTGGATAAGTCACTTGCACTCTACCTCAGTTTCCCCATCTGCGAAATGGGGGAAGGGATACGCTGGACTTGATGAACTCAAGAAACCTTTTAATCCTGCATCTGAGATCTTTTATAGACATACCTGTCCACATACTATGGAGTTATCCTGAAGTCTGGGGGAAGAGGTGAGTGGCCCACTGCTCAGAGGAAGCTAAGGAACCCAACCTAGAAAGTCCCTGATTATACCCCGGTACCAGATGCCGCCCTCACCAACTGTCTCTACCAGCAAGACCAGACACTAGAAGTGGTTGTACTTCCAAAAGAAACAGAAACCAAGTTAAAGCCTGACCATCCTTGACCAGAATGCTTCCTGAAGGAGAATCCTCAGTGTTGGCAAACAGGTTCTCTGAGTCACCAAAGAGTTGATTCCTCAAATTAACCCCCTTCCTTCTCTTTCTCTCCAACCCCTTAAGAGACATCCTAGCCCCAACTCAAACTCCATCCCCCATGAAACCTTGCCTCCATTATCCAATGCAATCTAAACATTTATTAAGAAATTGCTGCTTGCCATCCCTCCCCTCAAGAAACTTACCTTCTACTGGGCCTTCTCCATCTCCCTTTGGGAACAGGGAATCCTCCTCTCTGTTTCCCCTCAAGGGACCCTCTGAGGATGATGTCTCTTGAACCCTCTCCTTTTCTCTACTCTCCCTTAGCATTTCATTCCCTCAGTTAACACCTCTGTGCAGATGATTCCCAAACCTAGACTTCCAGTCCCCATTCCATTCTGCTAAAACCAAATCTTCAACTGCCTGCTAGTCACCTCCAGCTGTGGGCCTCTCCATCCAATTTCACAAACTCAGTATCTGTAAAACTGCTATATCTTCATATTTATTTTGGCTCATGAAATCCTTATAGGGAATGACTTTTCAAATTATGGGGTTGTTTATTTTTTCACATTTATATTCAATATTATATCTATATGTATTAATATACATGATTGAACCACAATCTCTCATTATACACCTAGCATGTGCCAAGACATGAGAGCCACAAAACTCCAATTACATTTCAGTTTATCATTCTTTTTAAAAATACTTTATTTATTTGTTTTCCCAACTACATGCAACAGTAGTTTTTACCAATCTCTTTTTGGCAAGGTTTTGAATTTTACAGTTTTCTCCCTTTCATCCTCAGAAAGCAATCTAAAATAGGCTCTACATTTATAGCCATGATAAACACTAGATTCATATTGATCATGTGGTAAGAGAAGAATCAAATTCAAATGGAAGAAAGAAAACATTAGAGAGGAAAAAATTGACATAATTCATAAGATAGGCTTTGGTTTTCATTTAAAGTCCACAGTTCCTTCTCTTTTGAAATTGTCTTTGATTATTGTACTGTACTATTACTGTAGTAGTCCATCATGGTTGATCACCTAATGTTGTCTGTGTGTATAATATTCTTCTGGTTCTGCTCATTTCACTTCACATCAATTCAAGCAAATCTTTCCAGGCTTTTCTGAAATTCTGTCCCTCATGATTTCTTATAGAACAAAGTATTCCATCACATACATATACCACAATTTGCTGATCCATTCCCCAATTGATGGGCATCCCCTCAATTTCCAGTTCCTTGTCTCAGTTTATCATTCTTCATGCTAACTAATGTGTGACATAAAAAGTTGGAGAGACCTAATTTCTGAATACTTAATCATCTTATTAATCATGTTAGATAATTAATTAAAGGGGTCAGTGATGCTGTTGATTGCCAAAGACACCTTGTGGAATCCACTCAATGCTTATATGCCCTCAAAAGAGTGAGTGTTCCTGAGGGTGGCAATCAACTCTGATTGGGTAACAAGTAATGAGAATAATGTATAATATAATGAGAAATGGTTTTATTCTAATGAGGGACTGGGAGACATGACTCTGATTACTGAGCCTTGGACTAAGAGATTTGTCTCTTATCCAGAACCTTCTTTTTCCTTCTGCTGAACCCCCCTACTATGGCCAGCAACACTTCAGGGGCAATGTGGCTCTCAAGGTCAATCCAGTGGGGTGGACCCCACCTAGGATAATCTAGACAAAAGGGAATCCACCTCTACCCAAGCCTGATGGGAATTCACCTTAATTTTTTTGTAAGATTCTCTAGTTGGGTGGGATCTCCAACCCAGAACAGAAAAATAATCTCATCCACCACCAATGCCTTTCAGTTCAATGTCCTGAACAACTTAGAAGCCCTAATTCAATAACTGATTATTAATATGAGAAAAATAGCCATTTCTCTCAGAATGAAAGACTAATCAAACCTATACTTCTCATGCTAGCAATGAAACTTTATCAAATGTGTATAAACATTCATTTGTATTATCTATTAGACAATACAAACATTAACCCCACTAGGAACAAGTCAACCTTATTTCACCGGGCTACCTAGGAAACATATCTCATACCAGTCCTGAATGACAAGGTTCTCTTTGCCCACCTGGAGGCAGTGTCTCTCCCTTTCTGGGAGTAGTGGCCTGGAGGGTCTGCAGGTCTTTGCTGTTTAATCAGTATTGCCTGAAAGCACTCTCGACATAGCTATAAAAGCAGCAGGTTTTAAAAATTGGAAGACCAGACCAGACATCCCTACCAATCCCTGAGGTGATCAGAGCTCAATCCTTACATAAAGTCCAAAGTCAAGAAATAATCTAGAAACATGGGCAAACAACAACAGAACTTGATTATTATATTATATGCTACACATTATAGCAACAGGGAAACTCAAATTACAAATTAAGAAGACAATGACTTTAAGACATCTATGAGCAAAGCCTCAAAGAAAAATACAGACTGGGCATAAACCCAATAAGAATCTTTATAAGAACTAAAGAAAGATATTTTTAAAAAGAACAAAAATAATTTTTAAAATCAAAGAATGTTAGAACATTTGGAAATGGCCAAGAGGTACACAACTTTACTGAAGAAAATGATTCCTTAAAAATGAGAATTAGTCAAGTGGAAGCTTATGATTCCATGAGACATCAAGATATAATAAAACAAAGTCAAAAGACAATAGAAAGAAATGTAAACTATCTCATAGGAAAAACAAACTGCTCTGGAAGATAAAGAAAGATAACTTATTAATTATTGGACTATCTGAAGGCCAAGAAAAGAACCTATATATCGTATTTCAGGATGTTATGATGGAAAAAGCTCTCAGCTATCTTAGAACCAAATTACCAGCCTTAAAAATGAGGAGGAAGGATACATAATCAATGAAAATGAAAGTAAATCAATCATTAGGAGCTTTATTGTCCAATTATATGCCAATAAAACTGACAACCTAAATGAAATGAGTGAATTTTTTTAAAAAAAACTAAATTGCCCAGATTAATACAAAAAGTAGAAAACTTAAATAATCTTATTTAAAAAAGTAAATTGAATAAGCCATAAATATGCTTCCTAAGGGAAAAAATCCAGGACTCAATGGATTTACAAGGGAATTTTGTCAAACATTTAAAGAATAATGAATTCTAATATTATGTAAACTTTTTTTATAAATAGGAAAAGAAAGAATCCGGCCAAATTCCTCATTGGACATAAATGTAATTTTGACTCTTAAACTAGGGAGAGTTAAAAAAGAGAGAGGAAAAGAAAACTAGACTAATTTCTTTAATGAATATTAATGCAAAATTTTTAAATAAAATGCTGGCAAGATCATATATCATGATCAGGTGGGATTTATATCAGGAATCTATCAGCATAATTGGCTGTATTCATAACAAAAATTTATAACAGAAATGCAGGGTAATTCAATATTAAGGAGTCTATCAGTATAATTGACTGTATCCATTACACAAATTTATATCAGGAATGCAGGACTAGTTCAATGTTAAGAAAACTATCAGCATAATTGACTTTATCCATAACAAAAATTTATATCAGCAATTCAGGGCTAGTTCAATATTAAGCAAACAATCAGCATAATTGACTTTATCCATAACAAAAACAACAAAATCATATAAGTAAAATAATAGATGTAGAAAAAGCTTTTAACAGAATGCAACACCCATTCTTATTTAAAAAAAAAAACCCAACTAGACAGCATAGGAACAAATGGAACCTTTCTTAAAATGCTAAGTAGTATCTATCTAAAAAGATCATTAAGCATTATCTATTTTGGGGACATGCTAGAAGGTCTTCCAATAAGATAAAGGGTGAGGCAGAGATGTCCATTATCACCATTATTATTCAATATGGCACTAGAAATGTTAGTTACAACAATTAGACAAGAAAAAGAAATGGAAGGAATTAGAATAGTTAATGAGGAAGCAAAACTATCAAACTTTGCAGATGATATGGTGGTACACTTGGAGAATTCCAGAGAATCAACTAAAAAGCTACTGGAAAAAATGTACAACTTTATCAAAGTTGCAGGATATGAAATAAACCCACATAAGTCATTAACATTTCTATAAAATACTTACAAAACCCAGCAGGGAGAGAGAATTTCTGTTTTAAAATAACTGCAGATAGTATAAAATACCTAGGAGTCTACCTGCCAATATACATAGGAATTATACAAGCATAATTACAAAACACTTTTCACGGAAATAAAGACATCCAAACAGCTGGAAAAATGTTCATTGTTCATGAGTAGAGCTAGTCAGTATAATAAAAATAACAATGCTACCTAAATTAATTTACTTATTCAGTGCCTTACCAATCAAACTACCAAACAATAAAAACAAATAATTTTTTTTTTCCTGGAGAAACAAAAGCTCAAAAACATCAAAGGGATCAATGGTGGGAACAACTAAAGGGGTGGAGAGACAAGCAGTACCGGATCTCAAACTATATTACAAAGTAATAATCATCAGCAATCTGACATTGGTTAAGAAATAGAGGGGATAATCAATTGTATAGATTTAGGTACACAATATCCAGAAGTAAATGACCACAGTTTGATAAACCTAATGATCTAGACTATTAAGGCAAGGACTAAACTATTTGACCAAGACTGTTGGGAAAATTGGAAAGCTGTCTTGCAGAAAGTAGGCACAGATCAATAGTAAGGCCTACCTCTCAGGGTCATTGTGAGAATCAAATGAAATAATTGTTGTAAAGTGCTTATCACAGTGTCTGGCACACCATAGGCATTATATAAATATTAATTATTAGCTATTATTATACCATTCAAAATGGGATCATGCTTTAGCTATAAAGGATGTTATTATTGTAAGCCAATTACAGAAGTATGGCTAGATGAATAGGGGAAGAGTTTATGACCAAACAAGAAATAGAAAGAATCATGGGAGGTAAAATGGATCATTTTGGTTACATTACATTAATCAGGTTTGGCGTAAACAAAACCAAGACAGCCAAAAAAATAGGAGGAAAACAAGAAACTGGGTGAAATTTTTTTAAGAGCAAGTTTCTCTAAAAAAAATCTTATTTCTCAAATATATAGGGAACAGAGTCAAATTTATAAAAATAAGAAACATTTTTCAACTGATAAGTGGTCAAAAGATATGAACAGGTAGTTTTCAGAAGAAATAAAAGTTATCAATAATCATGTGAAAAAATACTCTAAATTACTACTAATTTGAGAATTGCAAATTAAAAAGAAAATCTGAGATGCCTTCACAACCATTGGATTTTCTAAGATGACAGAAAATGAAAAATGACAAATGCTGGAAGGATGTGGAAGAATAGGAACACTATTACTCTTTTTGGTGTAGAGGTGAACCAGTCTAACCATTCTGAAGAACACTTTGGAACTAAGCCCTATCCAAAGAGCTTACAGATAATATTTTCCAAAGTTTTCTAATTTTTTAATCTCACCTTTTATTTCTAAATCATGAACCAATTTTGTGCTTATCCTGGTATATTAGCATGAGGCAGCTAGTCCAGTGGGTAGAACACTGGACTAGAATAGAGTTAGGAAGACAAGTTCAAATTCAGCCTCAGACACTAGCTGTATGAGCCTAAACAAGTCACTTCACCTCAATTTGTCTCAAACCAGAGAGGGAAATGGTAAATCATTTCTTTGCCAAGAAAACTCCATGGGAAATATGGTCCATAGGTCACAGATACTACTGAACCAAACCACAAAAATAATAGCTAATATTTATATCATGACAACTAAGTGCCAAACTATTTTATAATAATTATCTCATTTGATCTTTATAATGACCTCAGAAGGTAGGTGCATATCTTCTGACCCAGCAGTGCTACTGTAAGGTCTATAGCCTAAAGATCAAAGAAAAGAGAAAAGGAATGATTTGTACAAAAATATTCATAATCATTCTTTTTTGTAGTGACAGAGAACAGGAAAATATGGGATCTTCATCAATTGGGAATGGCTGAACAAGTTGTGTGATATAAGATTGTGATGGAATACTATTGTGCTATAAGAAATGACAAGCAGTGTGTTTTCAGAAAAACATGAGAAGACATTTGTGAATTGATGCAAAGAGAGTGAAGCAGAACCAGGAAGCACTGTAACCAGGAAACAGTAACATCAATATTGTAACAATAATCAGACTTAGTTGATCAATACAATGATCCATGATTCCAAAGGTCTCAATGAAAAATATTATGTAACTTCAGGGACAGAACTGATGAACTCTGAATACAGATTGAAGCTGAGTTTTTTCACTTTATTTTTCTTGCTTTATTTTCTTGCAACATAGTTAATGTGAAAATATATTACCTGACTTCACATGTATAATTGGTATTACAATTACTTGAGGGAATGAGGTGACTAGGTGGCACAGTGGATAGAGCACCGGCCACTGGTCTTGGAGTCAGGAGTACCTGAGTTCAAATGTGGCCTCAGACACTTAATAATTACCTAGCTGTGGCCTTGGGCAAGCCACTTAACCCCATTGCCTTGCAAAAAAACCTAAAAAAACCCCAAAAGACAAAACAAAACAAATACACACATACACACACACATATCAGAGGGGCTAGAGGGAGGGATGAAACTTAGAATTGGAAAAAAAAATTTTTTAAATGAAGTCAGTTATGTCAAGACAACAAAGATTCTCAGTCCAGAGCCAGGTGCTGGTTTGATAGACCAAGAGTCCCTATCCGCAAGGTGAATAAGATCAGTCATTCAGTAATAAGCAATTATTAAGTGCCTACTATTGCCAGCACTGTGTCAGATGTTGGGGATATAAAAGCAAAAGACAGTTCCTAGCTCTTGCAGAGCTCACAATCTTTTTTTTTTTTAACTGATATTTTATTTCATTTTTCCTATTACATGTTATGGAAGTTTTTCGATATTCATCCATGCATGTGCATATTTTAAAATTACGTAATTTCCTTCTACTTTTTCTTCCAATGGCCCTCCCCTCAATTGGGAACAGTCTGGTAAATATTGTACATATACATTTATGTGTTAGACACATAAACAAATATATAGACATATGTGTTTAAACATTTGTCCATGTGTTGAACACATAAATACATGTGTGTTTAACATGTTTACAGATTATCCATTTTCTGTATGAGGAATTAGAATTAAGGGAAAGAAAACCATGAGATAGTAAAGAAAAACAAGAGAAAAAATTTTAAAAGTGAATATAGTGTTCATTCAGATTCTGTAGGGTTTTTTGGTTTTGTTTTGTTTTTTCTTCTTCAGAAAGTGGATAGCAGTTGTCTAAAGCAGATCTCCTAGGTCTGTCCTAGCTTTAAGTAGCTCACAATCTAATGGAGGAACCATCATGGTAAATAAGAGACAATTAACAAGGGGAATGCACTGGAATGAAGAGGGTATGTGAAAAATTTCCTATAGGAGGTGGAATTTTAGCTGGGACTTGAAGGAGGTCAGAGAGAGCAAGAGGTTGAGGTGGGAGAGCACCCCAGGAATAGGAGACAGCCAGAGAAAATGTCCAGAGCCAAGAGATGGAGGGTTGTTGGTGGAAAGAAGTCAGTGTCACTGAATGGAAGAGGACATGTCAGCAGTGAGAAGTTTGGAAAGGGAGGAGGGGCTCTTATGAAAGGCTTTGAAGGTCAAACAGAAGATTTTGTATTTGCTCCTTATGGCAATAGGGAGGCATTGGAGTTTATTGAGGAGGGAGGTAATATAGATCTGCTCTTTAGGAAAATCATTTTGATGATTGAATGGAAGACAGACTGAAGTGTGGAGAGACTTGAGGCAGGCTGATCCCCCCCCCCAGTAGCTATTGCAGGAATCCAGGGGTGAGATGATAAAAGTCTACATCAGGACAGTGACCATGTCAGAGGAGAGAAAGAGGGTATTCAGGAGATACTATAATGACAGGCCTTGGTAACAGCTTGGATATGAAGAGTGAGAAATAATGAGGAATCCTAGAAGCTCTCCAGCCTGAGGGTCTGGGAGCATTTTGGTTTACATAGGTGTTCATTTTCCATCTTAGAATCTTTAAAGTGAGCACTTGAACCCACTTAATAAATGCTTAGTTTGCTGATCAACATTTCTGTTGTGTCTCCCAACTAAGACCTTTAAAGAAGTCATTTCAGAGGCCCCTCTCCTCATGGGTCTCTCAAAGAGATTTCAAACCCCTAACTAAATGGCCGCCTCTCCAGGCCTTCATGGGGATACCACTGTATCTTCTCTAATCAATTATTCAATCAACAAAACATCACAACAACAAAACAATCACAAAAAATACAAAGAAAAAGCAAAAATAATACCTGCCTTCAAGGAGCTTATATTTGTAATGAGGAAGATTTGAATTCTAATGAAGATGATTAGTTGTCCAAACAGCTAAGTTTAGGCCCACCAATATAATTCCTGTAGAAGCTTGAGACAACTCTTTTGTGTTAAATGAGATATTATTTATAAAATACTTAGGCCCGACAGACAGTAGGCACTTAATAAATGTGTTTTCTCCTTTCCCTTCCATTGACAAATACCTCGGGGGGAAAACAGTGTCCTGAGATTCATACAAGGAAAAAAAGTCAACTAACAATTAAAAATAAAATAGTAGGGGCAGCTAGGTGGCAAAGTGGATAGAGCACCTGCCCTGGAGTAAGGAGGACCTGAGAACAAATTCAAATTCAGACACTTGATACTTACTAGCTGTGTGACCTTGGACAAGTCACTTAACCTCATTACCTCACAAAACCCCAAACCATAGCACAATAACAAAATACAAAGTGAAAACTAGATACTGTAACTGAAGAAATCATGGGTCTGCAGGAACGAGGGTCAAGTATATTTCTTGGGTATCCTGAGTCTTTGACAATGAAAAGGGAGGAAAAAATAACCCTGGGGGGGATTCAGAAAAAACAGGAATCCTTTTCCTAGGTCAACCCAACAATCTAATCCCAACTCTAAGATTGAGGTATTCAAAATGTTTGAGGCAGGGATTCCTACATTGAGATTATATGGCATCATCAATTTAGATGTCACTCTTGACCAAATCCTAACCTTAGTTCTACATTTTTTCTCACTAGCCATGATGGGGGAGGGTAGCTTGGCGACCAAGTGGACAGAGTGCAGACCTGAAATCAGGCAGATAAGAGTTCAAATGTGACCTCACACACTAACTTGGCATGAGCAAGTCGCTTCACCCTATTGGCCTCCAGAATTTTTGCAAAGAAAATCCGCAAATAGAGTATAAATACTTGGAAATGACCAAAGAATGATGATGGGAATCCCTTCAAGATAATTCTTAAACCCAACCCTGAAAATTTTGAAATCATCCCAAACCCATGAATTCAGGCTTTCTTTTTCTTCAATCCCCCAAGGAAACATAAATATTTGGATTAAAAATGTAATTTTATTCTAGGAGGAAGGACCATGAGTAAGGCCAAGGGTTTGGGTAATTGGGGACAGAGCTCCCACTCCAAGAGTCTTTAGAGTGTACCCATGTAGGAATTGTGGGCTCTGTATACTACAGGCCTTCAGGTCTAGGAAGGGAATCCTGGATGGGAGAACCAATCAATAGATTTATCAAATGTCTACTATGAATGAAAAAGTCCCTAGATTTAAGAAACTGACATTCTAAGGGTGTAGGGGGAGAGGAGAAAACAAGGAAATATGTATATTTTACATGTATGTATGTATGCAGAAAATAACAAAATACAAAGTTGTTAAATACAAGACAGTTTGAGAGGAAGAGCACAGGCACTTCGGGGCATCAAAAAATGCTTTTGTAGATTTAATAATCTAGAGAAGCAAACAGCAAAGCCTTCCAGTGTCTCTGACAAGAAAACCCCAAATAGGTCAGGAAGAGTTAGACAGGACTGGGAAAAAAAGAACTAATGAAGGGGGCAGCTAGCTGGCACGGTGGATAAAGCACCAACCCTGGACTCAGGAGGACCTGAGTTCAAATTCAGCCTCAGACATTTAATTTACCTACCTGTTTGACTTGGATAAGCCACTTAACCCCATTGCCTTGCAAAAGCCAAAAACAAAGCTTGTAAAAAAAAAAACCTAATGAAAATATGAGAATATTTAGATTGTGTTAAGATTGTGTCTAAAAGAGATTATAAAATGTAAAGGAAGGAGAGGGGAAGAGAGGGAAAGAAGGAAGAAGGAAGCAAGAAAGTGTTTCTGTCAAGAAAACTCCAAATAGGTCAGGAGGAGTTGGACAGGACTGAAAAAAAGACCTAATGAAGAAGAGATTCTAAGATATAAAGGAAAGAAGGAAGGAGGGATGGTGGGAAAGAAGGAAGTAAGAATCTCTGTCAAGAAAACCGTAAATTAGGGGCAGCTAGGTGGTGCGGTGGATACAACACAGATCCTGGAGTTGGATAATCTGAGTTCAAATCTGACCTCAGACACTTAATAATAACCTGTGTGGCCTTGGCCAAGCCACTTAACTCCACTGCCTTGCAAACAAAACAAAACAAAACAAACAACCCTTAAAAAAAAACCCTAAATTGATCAGAAGAGTCAGACAGGACTGAAAAGAAGACCTGATAAAAAGATCTATTTAGGCTGTGTCTAGAAGAGATTCTAAGATGTCAAGGAAAGAAGGAAGGAGAGAGGGAGGAAGGGAGGGGAAGAAGGAAGCAGGAAAGCAAGGAATTCCTGCCCCTTGGTCTACCTTTTGGACTCTGGGACAGCTTGAGGGGGTTCTCCATCCTCCCATCTGAAATCTGGAATTGCATCACCCTTCCACCGAGAAAAAGTAGACAGACAGCTTAGCAAATAGGGCTCACTTTTATTGGGGGGAACCACAGAACAACAGTTACCTCAGAATCAGGCCCAAGGACATCTCCCTGAGGACCTTCAAAGCACAGAAACAAGGGAGTCCAATGGGCCCAAAGCCTGTGGGAGTCCTGGAAGGATCCGAGTCACTCTGGGGAACCCACGGGTTTTCTGCTTCTTTCTTTCTTCTCTCCCAGGGAGTGGGGGGTTGGGAGGGATCTAGGGCAGTGTCCTGAGGGAGCCTGGCAGGTAAGGGGAAAACAACATGCCCAGGCTTTTGGGTGCCCAGTCTCGTGTGTTCACTACCATGTGTCTGTGGGCGCCCGGGCTCGTGGAGGCACTGCCTAGTGTCCTGTGGGCACCTGGGCTTGTGGAGGCACTGCCGAGTGTCCCGTGGGCGCCCGTGTGTCCTGTGGGTGCCCATGTGTCTGCGGGTGCCCGGGCTCGTGGAGGCACGGCCGCGGTCCTGCGGGTGCTGGGCCTCCGTCAGGGCTCCTGGGTCCCGGCTCCGGGTCCGAACACGCCCACGGCCGTGGTGTGGCTGCCCCGCAGCAGCTCCAGCTGGCGCCGGCCGCGCCGGTACAGGTATTCGATGCGCAGCACGTCGGCGCGTGGCAGCCGCGCGTGCTCCCGGAACTCGGCCCGGACCCGCGCCTCGGCGCCGGGCTTGCCCCGCGCGGCGCGCAGCAGCTCCCGGTACAGGCCGAGCACCTGCCTCTGCAGGCGGCTGTGCGGACTCATGGCCTCCCGCGGGGCGGCAAGCACAGGGGCCCGCGGGGCGGCAAGCACAGGGACTCGCGGGGCGGCAAGCACAGGGACCCGCGGGGCGGCAAGCACAGGGACCCGCGGGGCGGCAAGCACAGGGGCCCAGGCCGCGTCACTTCGCCATGCGGCCGGGGGAGGGCGCGGGCCGACCCTCCGGGCATCTCCTGCCCTGGCCCGGACGCCCGAGCCGGCCTCCCACGCCCGCGGGGATCGGGGCGCCCACGCCGGGGCCTCTCCTCCGGGCCAGGCCGGAGCAGTCCCGGCTGGAGGGGCAGAGCGGGCCGCGCGGCCGCTCCGAAACCACCGTGCGCCATGCTTCCGGGTTTCCCGCCGCCGATTGGCCGCCGGGCCTCGTGACGTCACCGCGCCGGGGCGCGCCCTCCCCTCCCCCTCCCCTCGGCCGGCCCGGGAGGAGGGGGCGAGCCTGGGGGCGCGGCGCGCCTCTTGGGTCCAGATCGGGGGCTCGGCCAGGCCATGGCCCAGATGTCCTCCTTAGCTCCGAGGTCAGGAAAGTGCCCCAACCGACTGGATTGTGGAGGGAGCAGGGGTCTCCCCGCCCACCAAAGCTGGGGTGCCCACCTGGCTGCGATGTTGCAGAGGGCTAACTCTTGGGGGTGTGGATTGGATCAAGGGTTCCACGCTTCACACTGGGCGCTCAGGTCCCCGAGGGGAGGAGGTCTGGGGGCTGCGCCCCCCACCCACCCCGGGCTCTGATGGCAGAGGCTTGGGGAGACTGGGTCCCCGAGGAGACATGGGGGGATTAGGAGAGGATAGCTGTTAGGCCCTCGTTGCAAAGCTGAGAGCCACAGCCCTGGGCCCCCAAGGGGTCAGGGGCTACGGCCAACTTAGCAAGCAGAGAGGGGGTCCGTGAAGAAGGGAAACATAGAGGAAAAGAAAAGAGTAGAATGGGGGCAGGAAGGAGGATTCTGAGGCCACAAATGCTTCATTTGCCAAAATCCATTTATTGGCGTTTTCAGCAGACAGTCCCCCGGTCAGAGGTGCCAGGCCTTTGTGGGAGTGGGGGTAACCACAGACCAGAGCAGCTGCATTATTATCAAGTAGAAACAGAGCCTTCCTTGTAGACAGGAGAGTGCCTCTTCTCCATGCTATGGCCAAAAAATAGAGGGTGGGGTTAGGAGGCTACAAGTCCCTCTGGCTTGGGTGGATCTTCTGGGATTCCGTTTGCCAGGATCCTGGGAAGGGACTGCATGGGAAGTTGCCTCAGACATGGGCCACTTGGGGCAGAGAAAAGGGAGAAAATTGGTCTATTCATTCCCTTGTAGGGCAATTATTGGTTTGGGGTCCTGAAAAGGATTAGGGCTAAAATCCTTACCAGGGACTGAAGGCTTGGGAACGACAGGACTGAAAGACATCATCCAGGCTAGTAGCAGGAAGCCCACCCCTGAGTTGAAGGTCATCGTGAGGGTCCCCATTGAAGTCACCGCAGGCAGCTTGCAGCTGTCCCCCCAGGGCTCGGGCAGCCCTCAGGACCACTGCACCTTTTGGCCCCACCAGCACCCGGAGAAGGGGTGGTCTCTGTACAAGGACCTTCCCCGAGCCAGCCCATTGGGCCATGACCCCTCCACAGACCTGTGCGGGAAGCTGGGTCCTTTCCCCATTCACCTTAAGAAGACAAAAGGAAGTTGGGGAATTGGCTGAGGAGGGGGTCCAGGATTCAGGTAATTCCTTGGGATTTGGGATTGGGGAAATAGCTTAGATAGTAAGGGAGAAGAATCTTTAGGGCAAGAACCTAGGCCCCATCCTCCTTGCCTTTCTAGTCTAAGGGAGGTCAGTATAAGGCATTTGAAGTTGTGGATGTGGTCCAGAAAGGTCTTTGGGAAGGGGACCTTATTGAGGAATCAGTGACTTACCCAGACCTCCCTGTTGGGCCCTACAGCCACACAGCCATCCCGGAAGCGAATGATGACCCATGGTCGTGGAGTTGGACAGGCTGAGCAGGGGGGGTATTCTGTGACCACACGGAACCAGGCCGGATCCTGGGAGTTGGCCCCAGCCAGAGCTGCCAGCTCATAGGCGCCTGGCGCAGCGAGGACAGGGACTTTGCCTTGGAAGCCATCAAAGGTGGTAAAGAGACCTCCTGGTACCATACGACAGATGGCACTGCCCTTGCCCAGAGGCCCCTTACAGAGGCGGACACCTTGTTCCAAAATGCAGCCCAAGCCTCGGCGACATTGGAATGGTCGGCACCTCAGGCGACCTCCTGCCTGGCAGATGCAGCGTTCTCGGCAGCCTGGGAGGACCAGAGACTGGCCCACCTGGGGAGAGAGCACCTGGTCAGATTGGACTCACAGCAACCACTCCCTAGGGTAACTTTCAAACTGGCTCCTCCTCTCTCTTCAAGGTCCCAGCCATTCTCTGAAGAGATCTGCACTTGACGATTTAGCCTAAGTTTCTAAGGTTAAGTCAGCAGAGCCTTGGATGGGTAGGGCTCACACATCTAGTCCATTTTACAGATGAGCAAGGTGAGGTCTGGGGAAATTATTTTATCATGGTCATACAGGTAAAAACTTTTCTACTCAAATCCTTGATTACCTCATCTGCAAAATGGAGAACAATTCCTGGAATGTGAAGGTGGTGTTTGTAAGCCTTACAAAGCTGCCCCAGGTGGCTGAGAGGGGTGGATCCTTGGAGCTCAGGAACAGGTAAAATCTATGGTATCAAGCTTATGAGTCTACATTGTGGACCCCTCCCCCATCTACCTAGCAAATCACTTCACTTCTAACTGCCTTGGCTTCTTCAATTGTAAAATGGGAATAATAGCTACCCACCTCCCAGAGCAGTTGTGATTAAATAAGGTATTATTTGTAAAGTGTTTAGCACAATGCCAAATAGCAAATGTTTTAAAAAAAATCTTTCCTCTTCTCTCCAAAAATTCCTATATAAAGGAAGCAGGTATGATGATCACCTGCATCCTTAATTTCCTCATTTCCTATTCCTTCTGGGCCCAGTCCCTTGCCCCTGGTTCTTCACTGCCTAAAACAAGCTCAGGCTTCTTAACTCCCATCAAGCCTCTCTTTGCTATATATTGGAAGACTGCTAGATCCAGAGCCTGTCTCCTTTGGGAAAAGCTGCCTGGTGCTTCCACTTCCCATATTCTCTTTGACCCCAACAATCATATGGTCATGACCCTCATTCCCCTCCAAAACTTCTCATCTAAGTCACCTCTTCACTGGCAAATTAATTGGTCTTTTTCCTTTTTTTTTTAAGATATTGATAATGTTTGTTTTTATCTCTCTTCCTATCTAAGGAGCCCTCTTGTATGACAAAGGAAAACAGAGGAGTCTCCCAAGCCTGAGGATGCTCTGTTACAGATCCTTAATCTCCCTGCTCTCCAGGGAAAAGCAGGAGTTGTATCTCTCCATCTCTCCTCTGGGATACAAGGGGTTATGTGAAGTCATCCAGTTTTGCTTATCTTTTTTGTTTGACTGTCGCTACTTTGCAGATCTCTCTTCCTTCTGGCTTCTCAGAATTCCTCCTTGATCCTAGAGCCAGAAGTCCCAAGGTTCATCAGAGCTTAGAAATTTGTTCATCAGCCTTGTAGTTTTCAGGTCTTGCCATCCAAAAAGCGGATGCTCCAGAGAATTCCAGGAGCCTCAGCTCCCATCCTCATCCTCATGACTCTGACCCCCATCTCAACTGCACTATGTGTTCCTTCCTCATAGTCAACACACTTACCTTTCTTACCATTCCTTCTCTGTCTCCTTCCCCACTGCCTTGTCATGTTTCCAGTCCATTAATATGGGGGTTCCCTTGGCTTTCCCCAGGACTCCAGTTTTTTTTCCATAGAAGCAGAGCTCTTAACTGAAAGAGACCTTACAGACCATCTAGGCCAACTCATTTTGCAGGTGAAGGAACTGAAGCCCAGTTTGGGGAAGTGACTGATCCGAGGTCATAAACTTAGTAGATAGCAAAGGTGGGATTTGAACCCAGGTCTTCTGGTTCTTTCCACTAAACCATTCAGGTGTGTGTGTGTGTGTGTGTGTGTGTGTGTGTGTGTGTGTGTGTGTGTTTAGGTTTTTTTCTCTTTCAATCTATACCCTAGATTGAAGAGACCTCAGGGCCATCTAGGCTAACTCCCTCATTTTTTACATTCACCCTACAATTCTCCAACTCCCTAGATGATTCTCAAAGCATTACCTTCAGTACTGCTCCCCTCCTGTCCTGTAGACCACCATCTTTAACCACCCACAAAATATCTCCACAAGGATGGCCCATGGGCATAGTCCCAAGATCCTTATCCTTTTCTTATTAGTCTTAAGCCTTTCTTGATTGCAGAACAGCCTTAATGTAAACTGATCATAAAAACTCACACATGTGCTCCAGGGAATAGGCAGTGAATGAAAATTAGAGGTGACTCCACTAGCTGAGAAATGATTAACCCAAAGGGGTTTAATAGGAAGGATTCCCCGGAGCCTGGGAGGGCTTCCATGAACTGCAGAGGGAAGGAGTCAGGAATAGAGAAACAGGATAAGAGGTGACTATGACAATGGAAATGGACAAAACAACAGCTAAGACTGAAAGTCTAATTTTTTTAAGAGAGTGAGACATTTGGATTCTGTTGGATTCCCTTCATTTTGCAGGTATGGGACTGGAAGGTCACATAAGACTTGATGGATATGTTGGTAGACAGCTGGAAGTATTATAACAATAAAGATAATCTCTTTGACCTTCAAAAAGGTGAAAAAAATTATTGGTTCATTATTTTTCCTCTTTGAAGAAAAGTCTTCATTACAGAGGATCTCTTATTGGGCAGAGGAGGGGGGTGGGATAGATTCAGAAATGAAGGTAATAAAAAAGTCCAACTTTTTTTTTTATAAAAGTAAGAATTGCACATATATAACCTATATTGGGGAGGGAGAAAAATTTGGAAATCACAATGTTATAAAAAGTTGAAAACCATCCTTACATGTAATTTGAAAAAATATTTACAAACTTTTTTTTAATTGTAAGCTGAGAAATTAGAGGGCCACTCCAGATTGTTATATTCAGTGGGAGGAACTGGATTTGGAATCAGGAAGGCCTACATTGACATCCATCTAGCTCTGTGATCTTGAACAAAGTCCTTTGCTTGCTTTGGTTTTCTCATTTGTAAAATGAGGATAATATTACCTCTGTGGTGTTGCGAGGATCAAATGAGGTAAGATCTAGCACTTTGTATGTAGGTGCCATATAAATCTTATAACATATGGTATCTAAATGCTACCAGAATTATTCTAGCCTTGATGATCTTTAACTCAAACTGTTGTGAACCTAACAAGAGCTCATGAGGATAGAATGTCTTAAGGTTTCCAAAGGATTTTCCTCCATCATTGCATTTGGCCCAACTGGATCTTTAGACTGGCTCTGCCACAGACAGCTTTAAATTTCTCCATCACTTGTTTGAGAAAGATGACTCAGGATTTGATGATCTCTTGTTTTTGTTTTTGCTTTTGTGGGGCAATGGGGTTAAATGAGGCTGCATTTGAACTCAGGTCCTCCTGACTTCAGGCGGATGCTCTATCCACTGTGCCACCTAGCTGCCCCCTTTTAATGACTTCTCGAAGTAGCATCGGCTGGTGCTGAATGAATGTTCTTGCAGCCAAGGGCTCTGGGGTCAGCCACATCATGTTCCTGTGGAGTCCTTCCCATCAAAGGCTTCTCCAATAACTCCACCATTCCCAAATGGAGAAGATGTGACAGAGGGATCGGAATCTCCTTCTCCCATGGCAAAGCTAGGCTGGGCACAGCCTGGGTCAAGATATCCATCAGCAGGTGGTGTCTGATTATAGGTGGCTTTGTGATTCTGCATCTCCATTTCTAGTTCATCCATAAAGGTCTTTTTACATCATGGTCCAGCTGTATGAACATTGGGCTGCAAGTTTCTCACAACTGTAGCCAGTATGGCACAGTGTGGGGAGATCTCTAGGGTCAGAGGCTCTGGCTTCAAATCTGGCCTTTATGACTCATTACCCTTGTGACCTTGGGGAAGGGTTTTCATCTTTTAGGGGATAAAGGACCCAGGATTAGAGGACTCCAGAGCCTCCTTCCCAGACTTAATGTGATCTCTAAGCGTAGGTGAATTTTGGTTCTCCATAGCTAGACATACCCAACTCTGACTCTGGACCCCAAATGACTGTTTAGCCAAGCTTCCCAGCCTCAAGGGCACATTCTCTTTGAAAGAATCTTCCCTCCAAAGGAAAAAAAAAAGCATCAGCCCTATTTACTTCACTTTGCATCAGTTCATACAAGTATGAATGTGACAATGACACATCTGTGTCATACTCTGACCAGAATGGAAATAGGCCAGTGACCAGGACACAGATGTTTAAAAAAATGTTTGTTGACCGACTTATAGCCTGTTAATTTCTTCCTTGCCTCACTCTCCCTCTTCAACCCAACCTCCTTACTTCTGCATAAGCAATTCTCCTTACACAAAGATCTGGTCATGTCATTCCTCCATGGGAAAAAATTACTGCTTTCCAAGTAAAATTCCAATTAATCTATCAAGCTTGACATGATTGGTGCCTACTTACCTTTCTAGTCAAAGGTTTAGTGGCAACACTGAAAAGCTAAGGTCCAATGTTCTCTGGTGAATTGTTTTGTGCCCCAACCCCTGATCTCTCTCCCTTTTCCACTCACATATTTTGGGTCCTATTCTCTTGCCTAGATTTGTGAGTTCAGAGTCAAACTAGATTTCTTTTTCCAGCACTCCATGGCTGACCAATTCTAATTCCACAATATGTCTCCCACCAATTCCTTCTCTCCACCTACACGACCACCTCATTACCTCTCACTCAGACATTGTAATAGCCCCAGGTTCATCTTTCTGTTTCCAGCCTCTTCCCTTCTGACTCATCCTCTGTTCTGTTGCAAAAATAATCTTCCTGAGGGGCAACTGACCTTGTCTCTAAGCTGCTCAGAAAGTTTCAATGACTCCCTATTGTGACACTATTATTTATCTCAACTCCCTATGGGCAGTTAGATGGCATATTGGATAGAGCACCAATGGAGTCGGGAAGCTGAATTTAAATCTGGCCTCGGAAAGTTACCAGCTGTGTGATCCTGGTCAAATCACTGATGTCTGCCTCATTTTCCTCAACTGTAAAGTGGAGATAATGGCACCTACTTCCCAGGGCCATTGTGAGAAGCAAACCAGATCATAGCTTTAAAATGTTTAGTGCAGTGCCTGGATATAGTAAGTGCTCAATAAATGCTTCCATGGTTGAACCTCAGTTTTATTTCTCATGAATTCATAGCTCTAAGAGCTAGAAAAGATACAGCTAGTAAGATTCAGATGTCTGAGGCTGAATTCAAATTCCTTTCCCCCTGATTCCAAGGCCAGTACTCTATCCATTGGATCACCTAGCTTCCCTGGTCACCCTGCAGCTATACCAATGGCCCAGAGGGATAGTAATGAGGGTGATAGCATTGGGAATGATGAAGGAACAGAAAAGATTTGAGAAGACAGAATTATTAGGACTTGGAGATGAATGGAAAGGAAGAGTAAGGAATGGAAAATAATGGAGTACTGGTTTTGGAATCAGGCTTTTGGTTCAAATTCTTTCTCTGCCTTATTCCTTGTACGGCCTTAGACAAGTTGACTCTTCTCTCTGGGACTCATTTTCCTCATCTGTAAAAATCTATAACATGAGATGATTGGAAAAGTGATTTCTAAGGTCTGTTCTAGCTCTTAGAGCTATGATTTCATGAGAAATGAAAGAGGTTCAATCATGGAAGCACTTATTAATCACCTACTATCTCCAGGCACTGCACTAAACCCTTAAAAGCTATGATCTGGTCCTCTCAATGGCCCTGGGAAGCAGGTGCTATTCATCTCCATTTTACAGGGCCATCTCCAGTCATCCTGCTTCATATCTGGTCACTCGATCCAGATGGCTCTGGAGAAGAAAGCGAGGCTGGTGACTTAGCACAGCACCCCCTCACTCAAATCCAATTCATGTGCTTGTCATGGCATCACCTCCCTGATGTTGTGGTCTTCTTCGAAAATGAAGGACAAGGGGCAGCTAAGTGATGCAGTGGATGGAGCACCGGCCCTGGAGTCAGGAGTACCTGAGTTCAAATCCAGCCTCAGACACTTAATAATGACCTAGCTGTATGGCCTTGGGCAAGCCACTTAATCCCATTGCCTTGCGCGCGCACACACACACACACACACACACACACACACACACACGCACACAAAACAACCTAAAAAATAAAATAAAATGAAGGACGAACTGTGTGGAGGACATAGTATATACTTAAGACTTGTTGGTTGACTGTCAATTGACAGGTCATTCAAGGCCTGACAGAATCTGATCTCATCTTGTTTTCCTAGTCTACTTCTCTAGTGACCTTATGGTTTAGACAAACTGAACCCGCCCACTGAGCACAAGCTAGGTACTGAGGCTCTCTGCCTTTGCTCCCACTCTCCCTTTCCTTAGAATAAGCTCCTCTTCTCTCTTTATTAAATCCTTTCCCATCTATTAAAGCTCTAATAGCTCCCCTGAATGAAACTCATGAATCCCCACCAGTGTGCATCCATTAACAAGCAGCTGGTGGAAGGACTTAACTTTTTTACTTTGGCAAGACAATGGGCTTAAGTGACTTGCCCAAGGTCAGACAGCTAAGCAAGTATCGTTTGAGGCTAGATTTGAACTCAGGGTCCTCCTGACTCCAAGGTCGGTACCCTAACCACAGCTCCACCTAGCTGCCCCAGGAATTAACTTTTAGTAAAGGCATTTACAAAGATGATATAGTGAGAATAATTGTGACAAAACATTCCACTCAAAAACCTAGGGTGCATTCTGCTAAAAATCCACATGCCATCCATGGGAAGAGTGAGCTTAAAGAAGGAGTCCTGTGGCATTGAGACACATGGAACAGGTGGGACAAAGGGCAACTCACGATTCCTAGGACCACCACATGTCCTAGACGTCCTTTTTTTCTCTCTGAAGAGTCCTCATGCAGATGTCCCAGGGTACGCTGTCTGTGCTTAGTAGGTTGCTCAGCTAAGCTCCCAGGGTCTATTCCTTCCTTGAGTTCAGGGCTGGCATTTTCCTGTGCTGTGGCAGCTCCTTGAAGCCCTCCCTTGGGTAATTATTTTCTCTTCTCAGGCATATGTTTATGTTCTTGGGTGGATGTCCTTGTTTCTTACTGGTCCAGTAGCTCTGCTGATCTGGGTGGTGGGGATGGGGAGGAAAGACCTCTCCCTGCAGGCATCTCCACCACAACACTCCTGACCCTGGATTCCATAGCTCTCAAAATGTAATTGCTGAACTAAATCCAGATACTTAATATCCTGATCTTGAAAGCTATGACTGGCTTGTTTGCTCAGTCCATCTCCTCATCTAGTGAGAGGCTATCACATCATAAAGACATCATAGGGCATAGCTACCTGTTAACATGTTAAAATATCATCATGGGTAACTACATTTCTGTCTTAACCCTCTCTATGTCTGTCAACTCCTTGAGGGAGGGGAGTATCTAAATTCGATGACTGTCTCAATACCTGGCTTAGGGATCTGTACACAAATACTTAGTAAATGGGTTGGATTGAGTTGAATTCTCTTCCCCCAGCTGCCCCCCACTCACCGGGATATAACGGCCAAGATGGAAACAGCCACATCGCTCCTGAGGTACGCAATCTGTCCCATTGGAGACAAAGCCAGGGTCACACTCGCAGCCCTCAAAGCAGTGAGGGGAGCATCGACCAAGAAGAGGGGCACAGCCAAGGTCACATGTACGGGCACAGATGCTGTAGTGACTCCGTGGTGGACATTTCAGGGCTGAGGGCAGAAGGCAAGGATCTGGTGTGAGGCAAGGTAGGCTCGCCTGGCTGTTGAGGTCCTAATAGAACATTCTTTCTGAACACAACTACCTACCTTTCCATCTCTCTCTCATTCTCATTGTTCCTAACCCTGTCCTTTCTGCTTATTGGAAGTCCATTGATCTATCACCCCAGCTCTGGCCTTACTGCTCCCCCATTCATAGTCTTATCCCTCTGGTTGAACAGTTCAGCCATTTCTACTTAGCCAATCCTTCCTAGTCCTAACACCAGTCATTTCTTATTAACTGCAGTGCTGGTTCACCCCACTCCCTCACCCCCATCCCCCACTCCCATCTGCCTTCGCTGCTCCAACATGTGAGTTGATGAATGTTGCTCTATGTCAACCTAGCAACAACAAAAGAGAAATCAATTGGCTTCCTGGGGCATGTATCCAAGATATAACAGGGTACCTTTCAAGACCTGTCAAAATGGATGAATACTACCACTGGTGGTGATTTACAGGGGCACAAATTATACTGTCAGAAGGAACCTAGAAAGTTTGGCCAAAGTATTTGCCAAAGAGAAAATCTTGGATTAGAAATTCAAAACCTAAGAGCATAAGGGGAGTTTTCACCATTTCTGAAGCTGCAAGGATTAAGAAGACAAAAATTGGACTTGGAAAGTGAACAGTCAAGATGATGATGTTTGAGAATATAAGGATTTATGGTTTCAAAAACAGAAATAACATAGCCCTGGCCAGAGATGGAGTGCTTTTGTTTTAAGATCAGTAAGAATGTGTTTGCTTACTGCCTTTCTAGAGTCTAACAAAATGTTTTAATGTGAAAAAGGACAGGAGAAGGAGAAAATCGACTTATCTATTCACCAAGCTGAATCCCACAGAGAGTAGCTTCATTGAAGAAGGAAGGACAGAAGACAACCTAGAAGTCCCCAGAAGACAAAATCCAAGAAAAGAATGAGGAGTAAAACTTATGACCTCAAATGTCTATAGATAAAACTGCCCAAAGATGATTTAAGAAGAATTTGAAAGACTGACATTAAAAAAAGGTAGGTTTGACTTCAAAGGTGTGAAACACATGACTGTAATATCGCTTTGGATGGGCACACTTGTGAATGTGCTGGAGCCAGTTCACATTGGCTTGGAAGAGTTGATTGTTAATTTTCCATGTGACCATGGACATTGTGATTTATTGTCTAGACTTAAGAAAGTGATAGGGGCAGCTAGGTGGTGCAGTGGATAAAGCACCAGCCCTGGAGTCAGGAGTACCTGGGTTCAAATCTGGTCTCAGACACTTAATAATTACCTAACTGTGTGGCCTTGGGCAAGCCACTTAACCCCATTTGCCTTGCAAAAAAACCTAAAAAAAAAAAAAAGAAAAAGAAAAGAAAGTGATAGAAAACATGTTAATGGATGCATGCTAAATTTAGAAGTGTGCCGTGAATACATGTTCCCACCTCCCTCCACTACTGGAAAGCTGGTTGTTAAACATTTATCAGCATACCCACTTGAGTATTTGTTTTGCAGGACAGGTAAAGGGGAATTGGAGGTGGGTCAGCATTATCTATTTAGGAAACATACTTTTTGAATCTTCTCCATTCCAGTCACACTCCCACTAGCTATTTCACAAATACCAAATTCTAACTCTTCTGTCTCCAATGTCTGGAATGTCCTTCCTCCTCACCTTGGCCTCAGAGAAGCCTGTGCTTCTTCCAGAGCACAGTCCAAGTGTCTCCTCCTCCCTGAGAAGTTGCTAACATCTCTCACTTAAGTGAATTTCGAGTAGGTGGAATGACTAGATCCAAAGTAGTCATTAATGACTAATGTTATTGTGAAGGGAGGTGGAGGACCCCAGGGATCTGCCCTTGGCCCTGGCCTGTTCATTTTTAACAGTAACACAGCAAGAATGATCCATCTGTTCATCAAATTTCAGATGGCATAAAGCCAGGGAGAAGACAAAAAGAAAAGTTAGGATACCAATAAAGGTCTTGACAAGCTAGAATGATGAGGTGATCCAATAAGCTTAAATTTAATAGCAAAAAGGTTAGGTTAGAAAAATCAACTATCTAGATAATTAGGCAGCCATTCTGCTAACAAAAGTCTGGGGGGTTTTGGGGGATCACAAGCTTGATATAAGTCATGGAAATCTCAAAAACTACTATATAAAGTCTTTGAATGAGGTAAGAAGGACAATGCCCCCAAATAGAAAAAAACATTATTATTTGGTGACTTCAACTCTGGAGTCGTATTCACTTCTGGGAACTACATTGGAGGAAAATTATTGACAAGAGGGAGATTGTCCAGGAAAGAGTCACCAGGATGGTTGGGACCCAAGATCAGATCACAGGAGGCTCAGTGAAAGGGTCTGGGAATGCTTGGCCAGGAGCAAAGAAGACTCGTCAGGGATAGTTTAACAGCTTCAAGCATTTGAAGGATCATCATCCATATTCAGCTCCAGAAAGCAGAACTGGGAGCAACAGGGAACAGTTACAAAGGAACCAATTTCAGTTAGACCTATGGAAAGGAAGAGCTGTCCAAGTGTTTCAGTGGACCTCTCTGAATAGAGAGAGAGAGCCTTTTTTTTTTTTTTTTTTGGTTTTTGCAAGGCAGTGGGATTAAGTGACTTGCCCAAGGTCACACAATTGTGTGAGGTCCAACTTGAACTCAGATCCTCCTGACTGGTGTTCTTTTCATACACCACCTAACTGCTGCTAGAGAAAGGCCTTTAAGGAAAAGCTGGAGGGCTGGTGGAATGGAGGTAATAGAGGTGATCAGGTAATTCCAAATCTCTTCTAGATCTGGGATTCTGGGATTCTGGGATTCCTCCCTATGGGAGGGAGGTAAGAACAAGCAAAAGGAAACAGGTGAAAGAGAGAATAAAGGGAGTGGCCAGGAAGCTGGCCAGACTCAGAGGCCTGGGATAGCTGCCAGATGCTCTGGGGAGGGAAGTATCCCTTTGTTGCTTGATGGACTGTAAATCCAAAATTAGATTAAAGGTGGAAGCCTGGGACTGGAGTCCTGGTTTCCCCCTATGTCCTGTGGTGGTTCCCTTCTTCTGTGGTCAATTTTGGCCAAACCAAGACCAGTTCCCCTCCCCGCCCAGATCCCCTACTTAGGGATGGGAAGTCACTCACGGCAAAGTTTGGAGTCCCTCCAGGGGTGCACCAGGGCCCCTGCCTCCTGGCAGGCCTCTGTGTAAGCGGTCAGAGAATCACATAGCCCCTGTTGGCCTCCCTGGTCCTGGCACATGTCTCGTAAGCAGAACCCATAGAAGGGATCGGGCTGCACAAAGTTGTGGCAGAGACTGAAGGGCCCTCTTGGCAGCCTGAGGAGCCCACAGGCCGAGGGTCCTGAGAAGGCAGCATCAAGACCCTGGGGACAGGGTGGGCAGGGCCCAGTAGGAGAACAGGGGCCGGGCCCAGGTAGGGCCCAGCTGACAGTAAAGACTTCAAGAGAGTCCCTGGGGCCAAAGTCATCCATGCCCCCATCCCCATTGAAGTTCCCACAAAGCCCAGAGAGGCGGCCCTGGTACGTGGATGGGACAGTCAGCCGCAGGTGTCGGGCAAAGTCATAGAAAAGGCGGAGGCCACAGGCAGCTTGGACAGCCACCACTCGGCCCTCACGGGTTACCCACAGGTGTCCTCCAGGCAGGACCAGAGGCAGCCGGCAGTGCTCTCCATCTACCTGGTGAGACAGAGGAGAGAGGAACAGGGATGTCCAGGTCCTTGCAATCCTGGCTCCTCCATGTCAATCCAGACCCTCTCAGTAATCACAACTTCAAGCATGGATAGCAGATTTAGGTCTGAAAAGAACCTCTGGTCTGTAGGGGGTAAGATGGAAACAACCTCAGAGGTGATCTAGTGCAATCCTCTCATTTTACAGATGAGGAAACTGAGGCAACAACTGGTCCATGGTAGGTAAATGAGTAAATGCTCTTTGAATAGGGATTCATTGGTTTTAGGCCCCTAGCTCCTTCCCCCCCCCCCCCCCCCAGCATTTAGTTTTCCCTGGTCTTGAACTGCCCATCTCAGCACTGGTCCTTTCCATCTCAACATTCCATAGGACTTAGATTCTCAGTATTTGCTTTTTTCAAGGACCCTGATATTCTCATCATCCAAATCTTCTCCCAGGAACCTCAGGGCATGGGTGATTGGTTCTCACCTTGACAATGCCAGGGGCTCCACGATCCAGGACCAGTTGATGCCCATAAAGGTTAAGCTGGATTTGACTAGGTCCAGTCTCATCCTTTTCTACTTGGAGGCCAAAGGGTTCAGGGTCAGGGTCGGTAGCCCGGGCTAGCAGATAAGCACATTGTCCAGCCAGCCCTCCAAGGGCCCGGCCATCAAAGGTAAGGCCATGTCTTGACCCAGCTAGAAAACAGCTGGCATGACCATCTGGGAAGCAGCCGCGAATTCCTCTCTGGATGGAACAGACCTCGTGGGAGCGGCAGGCTCCAGGCCCACAGGACACAGTCCCACTTGGACCGCAATGGCATTGCCGCTTACACCCAGGGTCTGGATACCAAGTAGTCCCCAGCCCATGGTAGCGGCCTACATGGAGGCAGCCGCAGCGGCCCCTCGGCACACAAGTCGCCCCGCTCAGTACAAAGCCAGGGTTGCACACACAGCCTTCCCGGCACTGACCCTCAGCCTGGCAGCCTAGAGACCCCTGCAGGTCCCCGCATGTCATGGGGCAGCCTGGTCCACATAGTTCATAGTGGGAATGAGGTGGACATTGGAGTGCTGGGGGTGCAGGACGAGGAGGCAGAAAAAGAGCAGGGAAGATATATAGAGGAGAGGAAAGCCAAAGGTGGGGGGGGGAGAGAGAGAGAGAGAGAGAGAGAGAGAGAGAGAGAGAGAGAGAGAGAGAGAGAGAACAAACAGATGGAGGCAGAGAAAAAGATAGACAGAGACAGAGACAGATATTAGGAGAGAGAGATATCTCAAAAAGATATAGAGGAAAGAGAGACAGAGAGGCAGAAGTGAATGAGACAGAAGAAATCAGAGAGGGAAAAGCGACCACAGAGCAGAGACAGGACAGGGACAGAGTCCATGGAGTACAGAGGCAGGGGAAAGATAGAGGAAGACATGTGCCAGAGAGACAGTTGGAGGGACAGAGAAGAAAGATACAGAGAATCGTAGGGATGGGAAAAATATGGAGAAAAAGAGAAGAAACATTTCAGTTAATCCAGTCTTGAGCAGTAAACCTCTTTAAAGTCTCCAGAGGGTCCTCCTTGCTCCCCACCTGAGTGACCTGAGTGAGCTGGGGGTCCATCCTCTGCCCACTCACTAAGGACTCTGGGACCTGGCTCCCAGGACCCCTGCACCCCGGGGGACCTCAGCATCTGGCCCTTACTCACGGCATAAACCGGACTTCCTCCAGGGCCTGAGACGAACCCCTCGGGCCTGACAGGCTGTCACATAGGCCACCAGGGCTCGACACAAAGCCCGCCGGCAGCCTTGGTGCTGACATACTTCATCCAGGCAGTCCTCCACAAAAGGCTCAGGATTCAGGGTCTGGTGGCAGGGGGCCATGGGTCCAGCTGGAGCTCCCAGGAGTCCACAGTAGCCCAGTCCTTGGTAGCGACCACGCTGAGTAGCTGGGCAGGGGAGTGGACAGTGTGACCCACAGGATGGGCTACAGCCAGGGATCTCGGCCACCTTCCAGGAATGGGCCAGCCGAGAAAGCTGAGATGCGGGTATTCCTCCAGCCATTCCCCCACAGAGACCACATAGGCTTCCAGCAAGAGACCAGGGAACAGAGAGACGGACCAGACTGTCCCAATTGTAAGTCAGAGAGAGGCCTGAAGCTGTGTCCAGGCACAGCTGACCCCCACAGGAGTAGGCCCGGAGACAGCGTCCATGGAAGAAGGGCAGCGACTCAAGGATGCCATCTACCTGTGGGGAGGGAGGACCAGGTATCTGGTTATTTACTGAGGCAAGAGTTCACCAGTGTCTGGGCATCCCAAGTCCAGGTTCCTAATGCTTGGTTAGTTCAGCCTAGCATAGAATGTACATCTCTAGGAACCAAAGAATCCCATTTACCCAGGTCTTCCTCCTCTCAAGGCAGGCGTCCCCTTTTACTTTGGGAAAGTTTGTGGAAAATCATTGGTGGGAAGTTTCTCCTTTTTAGCAAGTTTTCTACATGGAGGTCATCACCCAGAACTCCTTGGTTCCACTCTCTGGGAACCCCCCAATCTAATCTTTTTTCCCCAGTGGTTCAAAAGCATTTATTAAACCCCCTATAATATGCTAGATTCTGAGGATGCCAATGCAATAATGTAACAGTCCTTGCTCCACAAGAACTTACATTCTATTAAGAGAAAACAACATGCATGTGGATAAATAAATGCAAAGTAATTTGGGAAGAGAGCTACCAACTGGGGTTAGGTGATACAAGAGGCTCTGGTTTGTGGGCTGAGCCCTGAAGGAAGGTAGGGGTTCTAAAACTGGTAAGTAAGGAGCGAGTGGATTCCAGACACGGGATCCAGTTTATGAAAAGACATGGAAAGAGAACCCACAGAAGAGGAATATGAGGCTGGAACAGATGTATGTGGGAAGGGAAATGTGGGATACACCTGGGAAGGTAGGCTGGAACTAGGTGGAAAGGGGATTTGAAATTCAAACGCTTGCCAACAGCCCTTGTATTCCTCTAAAGTTTTCCTTCTAAACATCCCATTGAGGAAGGAGAAATTGTGAGATGATTAAGGAAGGGAGGGTTGAGCACGCAAGAATCACTGAAGAAAGAGTGGGGGGGGGGGTGGTGAGAGGACAGCAAGGGGTCAGGAAGGTCTTAGTGAGGAACAGCAGGGGAGTGATGGCTGAGGGCCAGACCTCACCTGGAGAAAATTCGGATTCACTGGACTCATATCCAGTCTGAGTCCACAGGCCCGCAGGGTCAGTGACTTGGAGCAACCAAGAGGTTGGATGTGTGTGGCTATGTCCAAGTAGAAGGGGTCAAGGTCACGACTCCCACTGGTACTGCAGGGGCCTGCCAGCCGGTATACACAAGAGCCAGAGAAATTGTATCTGGTACCCCCAAAGGTTTGGAAGCGGTAGTCTCCGGATGCAGTGCAGGTGACATGTTGCGGCCCAGAGCCCAGATGGATCGGCTGGCAGCGATGCCCTTCCCCAGAGGCCTCTTTACAGTGGCCTTGGCACTGGGCAGGCCAGCACTGGATTCCAGGGCTCCAGGGGTCCCCAAATGCTGGGCAATGGCAACGCTGTGCACAGCCTTTGGTCCAGAAGGCCTTGCCTGGCCTCAGGAGGCAACCACACTGCTCACTGGGTACACAGCGTCCAGACAGGAGCAATCGACCTGGCACACACTGGCATGATGGGGCACAGGGCTGGCTACAGTGAGCTGGGGCTGCTGGGTTAGCACATGTGGCTGGACAGGCTGGGCTACAGGGGACATAGCGGGAGTATAGGGGACAGGCAGGGTCGACGCCTGAGACCAGTGGTGGGGTCAGCGGGACTGGGAGCCCCAGAGGGTAAGCTGTTGGAGGGGAAGAGAGGGGAAGATTAGGGACCTGGGGCTCCAATTCCTGGGACCCAGGTATACTGTACTCACATCACCTCTGTACCTTCAGAGTTTCCAGTTATCCAGATCAGTAATGGGTTAATCAGTCAATCAATCAATTAATCAATTATCAAGCATTTATTAAGCTGGGTTTACAACTATACAGAATGAAACAATCTCCCAAGAGCTTACATTCTAATTGGGGAGAATCCAGGAGCCTGATTACCCAATCCCCAGCCCTCAGGCTCCATTCCTCTGGCATTGTCCCCAGCCCCTAGTCTCCATCTCTGTCCCCAGTCCCCAGCCCCCAGCCTTCAAGCCCCCAGTTCCCGTCCCTCAGCTCTCATCCCCAATCCCCAGCCCCTAGTCCCCATCTCTCAGTCCCCAGTCCCCAGCTCCCAGTCCCTCAGGCCCTAACCCCTCCAGCCCTCAGCCCCCAACCCCAACCCCAGCTCTCAGTTACTCCCAGCCCCCACCTTCCAGTCCCTGACCCCCAACTCCCAGTCCCTCAGCCCCCACCTCCCAGTCCCCAGCCCCTGGCCCTAAGCCCAATTGAGAATCCAGATTCTTGTGTTTAGCCAACACCATGCCATCTAGTTCCCAAGAACTCAGTCCTCTCAGCTCCCTAAGGGATTCCAGCATCCAGGTCACCTGGCCCAAGGCATCTGAGGACCCCATTGATGATGCTGCAAACCTGCCCCCCAGGGCACCGGTGTGGGACACAGGTCACACCCTTCCCAGGCTGGCAGGAGCAGGCAGAAGAGCAGTCATCAGTGAGGACTGTCTGACCAGGCTGAAGGGGAGGAGAGGTCAAAAGTCAGAGTATCCAGAGTGAGATACAAATGTTGGGCCCCAAGGGAGGCACACCCCAACATTCTCACCGGGAAGTAGAGGCCCTGATGGAAACAAGGGCAGTTCTGTAGGGGAACACAGGCCCCTGCAGCTGGGAAGAAGCCTGGGTCACACTGGCAGCCCTCAACGCATTGGCCTGGGGTCTGGACAACAGCTTGGACTCCTGGGCAGTCCGCCGGGCAAGGATCTGCACACAGACTGTAGTGACTGCGCCTGGGGCAGCTCATGGCTGTGGGGGCAGAAGTGAACAGTCAGGTCCTAAAGACTCCCTGGGTAGCCCCGAATCTCCCCTGATCTCTACCTCCCCTCAGATACCAGTTTTTCTGGTCCCTAAACCCATCTTCTCTCTGTCTATCCCATAAATGGATTTTACCCTTTACTCAGCCTTGTTTCTGGACCACCTGGTTCTAGCCCCTCACCCAGATCCCCCAGATTCCAAGCACTGCCTTCTTCTTCAGCCTAGGTCCCAGAAGCCCCTGGTCTCACCATCTGGTTTTGAGGCTTGGTTAGCCCCAGTCCTTTGGGCTGACCCTAAGCACCCAGCTCAGTCCTTAGCCTCACAGGCTTGGTGCCCCACCTGTCCACACACAGCTGTGGCCAACCCTTTCCCCTGAGACTCAGTCACCTGCTGGTCCCCAAACTCACGGCAAAATTCTGCACTCCTCCAGGGCAGTACCCGGGCACCTGCCTCCTGACAGGCAGCCACATAGCTCCTGAGAAAGTGGCAAAGGACATTGTGCTTCCCCTGACTACGGATAACATCAGCCAGGCAGTTTTGAAAGAAGGGTTCAGGGGGCAGAGTCTTATGGCAGTGGGCAAAGGGGCCTTGGGCTGCCCGCAAAAGCCCACAGGAGTTAGGTCCCTGGAATGGGGCACTCGCAGCCTCCTCCACAGTGGGGCAACCCGGGCTGGGACAGGGCTGGGGCAGAGGGCAAGGCTGAATGTCAGGGCCAGGGTCCAAAGACTTGGGGTCATCTGCACTGTTACCATTGTAATTCCCACACAGCCCCAGAGTAAAGCCATGATAGGCAGTGGGCAGTGTTACACTGAGGTAGGGGCCAGGGCCCAGGAGCAGGCGAGGTCCTCCCTGGGCCATTAGCACCATTGATGCCCCCTGCATGAAGGCTCGGACTCCACCTCCAGGAAGCCCAAATGGAAGGCAGCGTCGTATTCCATTCACCTGGGGTCAGGAAAGAGAAGGGGTCAGGGAGACAACCCGAGACCAGGAAATAATCTGGAGGTTTTGTGGGGTCAGTGAGCAAAGACGAAGACAAGGAGGTGAGGAAGAACACAATGAGGTGAGAGGAAAGGAGGTAAGGGACAGGAAGACAAAAGAAGGAAGAACAGAGACCAGAAAGTGATGGAGAAAGACAAAGGATGCCTAGAAAAATGGCAATAGAGACAAAATTGAGACATGTAAGTCCCAGAATGATGCCAGAGATTTGGCTAGAGAAAGCAATTGAGCCAGAAAGAGTGACCTCATCCCTTTCCTTGGCCCTGTGAGGATTCCCCAGTTTCTCTTTATCCCTGCCTTTTCCCAGCCTCAGAAGCTTTAGCTCTGTCCGCTCTCCAGCTCCTAAGACATGCCAGGGATGTCTAGGGCTGGAAGCACTCACCGTGACATGGCCCCAGTCCCCACGATCGAGGTCAAAGCGATAACCAGCAACAGTGAGAGCAATATGACTGACGATATCTCTGAAGGGCTCGTTTTCCACCTCCACTAAAAAGGGTGGGAGGTCTGCTGGATAATTGGGAGTCGTACCAGCCAGGGTGTAAGAGCAGTGCCCACGGAGACGCAAGGTGGTGCCGTCAAAAGTTCGACAATAATGGCCTCCGGAAATCAAACAGAGCCCCGGGGCTGAGACTGCAGGGGCAAGGGTACCCGGGAAAGTACAGGGGCAGAGCACCTGGCCTCCAGGTTGGCAGATGCAGGGAGTTCTGCATGGCGCCCCCCAAATTCCTGGCAGCTGGAGGCCTGGCTCATAGTAGTGGCCAGAGAGGAGGCAGCCGCATTGACCCAGGGGCACACAGGTTGCTCCGCTCAACACAAAGCCAGGATCACACACACAGCCCTCGTGACATCGTCCAGCCTGGCAGCCTGCAGGCCCTGAGAGGCTTCCACAGGTGATTGGGCAAGCTGGCCCACACAGCTCATAGTGGGAGTGAGCAGGGCATGGTGGACCTGGGGGGGGGGGAGATAAGTCAAGTGAGTGGACACTACCTGGAGGCCCCCAAACCTCCCCCCACTTCTCTTAGAACTTCAGTGCCCACTGCTGTTTGGATTCCCAGGGAACAGGGATGGTTGTAGACTAAAGGTCAGTTCCCTGAGTCTCTGAGGAGAAAGAGGCAGGGGCTGAAAGCCAAGACATCTGTGACCCTTAGAGGCTAAGGGTCCAGATGCCAAGATTCCTGCACTCACGGCAAAAGTCTGGGGTCCTCCATGGATAGATAAGGATGCCCTCCTCCTGGCAAGCAGCAGCATAGTTCCGAATAATTGGGCAGGCCCCTCTCCCAGGAATGAGGCAGGCATCTCGAAGACAGTCCTCAAAATAGCCTCGGGGGGTCACTCTCTGGTGACACAGACGGAAAGGTCCTTCAGGCGCTAGGAGAATGTGACAACCACTGATGGCCCCCTTGCACTGGACAGTGGTGCCCTTCCATTTTGCATCCACCTCTTCCCTACAGCCCTGGGTTGGCCCAACCCGACAGCTCCGGATCAGGGCCATGGCACCAGTCAAGTCAGAGACAGGGGGATGGCCCAGTGTCGGATACAGGTCATTGGCTGGGTCTCCATCGTAGTTCGCACAGAGACCAGTCACTTTTCCTGCATAGCTCCTAGGCAGCGCCAGCACCAGGTGGCTACCCCCATCAAAGGCCACTTCCAGGCCGAAAGGACAGCTCACAACAGTGTCCCACCCTCTGCGGAAAATCAGGACATGGTTGCCCACCTGGCATGGAAGATTTCGCCATCTGCCATTCACCTGCATACATATGGGACATAGATCATGTCAGCGGAAGACAGAAGGAGAGATACTCAGGAGAGGCAGGTCACTGGCATGAACCATGTTGGGGTGGGCAAAGAGGAAAGATCAGAGAAGAACAGATAGAGGAAATAGGTGAGGGGTACACAGAGAGATAAGTATACAAAGAGGTACAAAAGATAAATGGTAAAAGACATATGGAGAGAACGAAATACCGAGAGACATAGGGTGAGACAAGGAGATTGTGAGAGGTAGAGAGAAAGATAGAGACAGAGTGGGGGAAGTACATACAGAGAGGGACAGAAAGAGACAAAAGAGAAAGAGAAAGCCACACAGAGAGATGGGAAGAGACAGAGAGACACAAAAGAAAGTGAGGGACAGAGATAATGAGACACTGAGAAACAGAGACATGGTGAGAAAGAAACACATACAGAGGGTGGAGAGCATACAGAAAGTCAGAGACAGAGATACAAGGAGAACCAACCATCATCTCCTTAGCCACACAGAGATGGTAAGATATACAGGGAGAGATGGAGCTTCAGAGAGAGTGTGGGAGACTTGAAAAGAGACAAGACGAGAGACAGAGAGATGGGAAGAAAGAGAGAAAAGAGAGATAGTGAAAGAGGGGAGAAAAAGCCTGGAAAGATTTGCATGAACTGCTGCTGAGCGAGATGAGCAGAACCAGAAGAACACTGTACACCCTAACAGCAACATGGGGTGATGATCAACCTTGATGGACTTGCTCATAGCAACAAGGCAACAATCAGGCACAATTTTGGAGATGGAGAATACCATCTGTATCCAATGAAAGAATTGCGGAGTTGAACAAAGACCAAAGACTATTACCTTTAATTTTTAAAAAAAGTTGTCGTCTTATGTAATTCTGCTATATCTCATACTATGTTTCTTCTTTAAGGATATGATTTCTCTCTCATCACATTCAACTTACATCAATGCATACTATGGGAATGATGTAAAGACTGGCAGACTGCCTTCTGTGGGGGGTGGTGGGGGAGGAAAGCAAATAAAATAAGTTAAGTAAATAAATAAATAATAAATAAAACCTTTCTAAAATTAAAAAATTTGAAATTTAAATTAAAAATTAAAAAAAGAAAGAGGAGAGAAACAGGCAGAGACACAAACAAATATGGAGAGTGAGATGAAAGAGAGAGAGAGATGGAGAGAGAGAGAGACTATGAGACACAGATGGAGAGAGAAACAGACACAGAGAGAGACAGAGAGATGGAGAGAAAGACAGATAGAGAGGGAGACAAAGTATAAAGATAGAGATGCAGAGACAGAGACACACACATACAGAGTGAGTGAGAGAGACAGAGACATAGACCGAGAGGAAGAGATAGACAGAGAGTGAGAAAGGTAGAGTAAGAACGCTGGCAACACAGAGATAATGAAAGAAACAGAGATAAGCAAATACCAGGCAGAAGGAACTAGGAGACCTAGGAAAAGGAGAAAAACAAGCCTAAGAGAAAGGAGGGTGGGGTTACAAGGTCATGAAGACACAACACCACAGAGTCAGGGCCCAAGGATCTCTTTATCTCTTACCAAAACCTTGCCAGCTTGGCCCTTGTCCACCTGGATGTGGCATCCTGGTACATAGACCTCAACCCCTCTTGGAATTCCAGCAGGGCCAGTGTTGAGCAGGACCCGGAAGGGGGTGAGGGCCTGCTTCTCTCCAGGACTGGGCCTCCTGAGGCCACTGAGCAGGTAGCTGCAGGAGCCAGAGAAGCGGTAGCGCTGCCCATCAAAGGTCTCGAAGTGGCCATCACCTGCAGCCCGGCAAGTGGTGACCCTGATGGCCTGGCAGCCACGAATGCCTCCAGTCACAGCACAGCGTTCGTTGGGCCCACAGCCCACCAGGCGACAGCGTGCCTGGCCCCCGTGGGCCGGACACCAGCAGCGGCGGCCACAGGCTGCATCCATCCAGATAGCCTCCCCAGGCCCTAGGAGCAGTCCATTCAGCAGGCAGCCACAGTCTGGACCCTTGCGAGCCACGCAGTTTGGGCCACTGAGCACAAAGCCAGGGTTGCAGGCACAGGTCTCCAGGCAGGGGAGTGGGCATTGCTGGGGAGATGCTCCCTCTTGATCCGCACATGTGACAGGACAGGCAGAGCCACATGGCTCATAGTGACTATTAGGACCACAAATTCGTGCTTCAAGGATAAAAGAGAAAAAGAGGAGCTATGATGAGCCCCTTCATCTCTTCCTGGGAACCTCCAGGTCTCCCATCATCTAGGATCGAAGAGATCTCATCTTATTTCTTAGACTCAGAACCCCTTAGCACCCTCACCAGTCCCAGGACACGGTTTCCTTAATTTCTGAGGTGGAAGGAACCTCTGGAACACCAGCCTAGGAAGCAGTTTCTCTACAACACCCCACAGTATCACTCCAATTCTGCTCTTGCCGAAATACTTGTGTTGGACAGCTCCAACATTTGCCTGTAGCTCTGGTCCTTAAAAGCTCCCTCTCCTTCATGCACTGAACCCACCTGCTTCTTCCCTCTCAGAGCAAAGATTCCTTTTCCACATGCTATTCTGGAAGCCAGAGATCATGAATGATCGCCTCCTTCCCCACCCAAGGCTTCTCTTCTCCTGGCCAAAGAATTCCAGTTCCTTCAACTAATTTTTATACAGCACCATCTCTAGTCACTTCCTCTGCCCATTCCTTCTAAAGTGTGGCATCTAAAAGTGAATATAATATTCTAGATGCACTCTGAACAGAGCAGAGGATAGTGAGAAACACATACAGAGGGTGGAGGGCATATAGAAAGTCGGAGACAGAGAGATACATCTCCTTAGCCACACAGAGATGGTAAGATATACAGGGAGAGATAGAGCTTCAGAGAGAGTGTGGGAGACTTGGAAAGAGAGAGACACAAGGAGAGACAGAAAGATGGGAAGAAAGACAGACAGAGAAAAGAAAGACAGTGAAAGAGGGGAGAGAAAGCCTGGAAGGATTTGCATGAACTGATGCTGAGCGAGATGTGCAGAACCAGAAGAACATGCCTCTGGTGACCCAAACACAATTTCCTGTTTACAGAAGTTAGGTAGTGCAATAGATAAGAGTTCCAGGCCTAGAATCCAGAAGACCTGAGTTCAAATTTGACCTCGGGCACTTCCTAGTTGTGTGACCCTGAGCAAGTCACTGAATCCTATTTGCCTCAGTTTCCTCATCTGTAAAATGAGCTGGAGAAGGAAGATACTTTAATATCTTTGCTAAGAAAACCCTAAGAGTTAGATATGACTAAAAAAATGACCCAACAAAAAAATTTCCAGTCACCTTTACCTAACCAGATCTCCTGTTTGACTTCTAGGCTACAATTCTGAAGTTGACTTTTTGAACGTTAGGTGAAGGACTTAATGTTTATCACTAATAAATTTAATATTATCAGATTGGCTCCAGAATTCTAGCTTATTTTTTATATCCAGAATTTCTTATATATTTGAGCTTTGTGTCATCTGCATATTTAGAGAAGGGAAGTGAAGGAAGAGAGGGGGAAAAGATGTAGAGAAAAATAAAGAAGAGAGCAGAATGGGAAAGAAGGAAGGATTGAAATAACCCATGTTATACACATTTCAAACATCCAGAAAGATGCAACAAGAGAAGCTATTCAATACAATTTTAAATGCATAAATACCTAGGAGTTTTTCACCAACCGACACACAATCAAGACTCATATAAATATAACTACAGAACATTTTCTGGAAAGACAAATAATGGGAGGAATATTCACTGCTCATGTTCAGGCTGTACCAATGTAATAAAAATGGTAATTTCACTGAAAGTAATCTGCAAAATTAGTGCCACATCAATCAAATTCCAATAGGAATTCTTATAAAATTTAGAGATTAGACTTAGAATGAATGAATTCACTTGCTAAGTAGTGAAATGGATAGTGACAGATCTGGGGTCAGGAAGGTCTGAGTTCACATCTGACCTCATATACTTGCTAACTTGTGACCCTGGGCAAGTCACTTAACTATTTACCGAAGTTTCCTCATCTGTAAACTGAGCTGGAAAAGGAAATGGCAAACTACTCCAGGATCTTTACCAAGAAAATGGGATCACAAAAAGTCTAACATGACTGAACTTTTGAGGAACAAAAGTTCAGAACCTCAAGAAAAATAATACGGAAAAAAGTAGGAATGAAGGGCACACCATTATTAGACTTAAAACTAATCATAAAAACAACAATCATAAAAACTTTGATACTATTTTTTTAAATAGGGAAGTAAATCAGTGGAACAGACTAGATAAACAAGAAATAGGAATCCATATCTGAGACGGCAATAAGAGGAAAGGGCCACTGTGAGGAAGGGAGATGAGGGAGAGAGGAAACTGGGAAGAGAGGGAAATGGGGAAGAACCCTTCCAGTTTTTTGCCACCTGAAAATTTGATGGGCATCTCACACATGCTTTCATTCAAGGTACTGATAAGGAGTGGGCTGCTTCCCTCCTGGCCCAGGCCACAGGAGATCCCATCTCTTCTTAGGATCCTGAAATCCACTGCCTACTGACCCAAGGAAACTCCTCAATTCCTCATCTTCAAACTCAGTTTGAAGACCAAGGGGTGGTGCTCAGAAGCTGAAATGCTCCTGTTGGACAGCTCCATTTGCCACCAGCTCTGGTCCTTAAACTCTCCCACTCCAGGGGTCCTTAACTCCCACCTCCTTGCCTCCGAAGACACCCCAGGGTCCAGGATCATTGCACCTCTGTCCCAAGATCCCCCAGACACTTACGGCAGTTGGCGAGGAGCCTCCAGAGGCCCATGGATACTCCCTCCCGTTGACAGGCATGGGCATAGGTCTCCAGCTCTCGGCAAAGCAGGGGTCTATAGCCGGGGAAGGCGCAAGCTGCCTCTAGGCAACTGAGTACAAAGGGCTTCGGATCCAGGATCTGGTGGCAGTTTTGGAAAGGACCCCGGGGGCTTTCCATGAGCATACACATTTTCACCCCGGACCCCTCGGGGCCCAGAATACATGAAGGCCCCCACTGCGAGTGGCAGGGGGCACTGGAGGGCTCCAAGGCCCAAGCTTGGGCAAAGGCTTGGGCAGAGTCAGAAGGACCAAAGACTATGCCACCTATCCTTGGGCTCGAAACTAGGGCAGTGCCCTGCTCCCTGAGACTGAGGTCGTCTGCGGGATCCCCATTGAAGTTCCCGCAGAGGCCCCCCACTTGACTCCGGTAGCCGCCAGACACTTTGAGGCACAGGGCCTGCTGCCAGTCGTAGATCAGAAGGAAAGCCACCCGAGATCCCAGTCCGGTGCCTGTCACGACTCCTACCCCTGTCTTGCTTCCTGTCACGGTGTCCGACATGGTCCAGGTCCTGGAGCCAACTCCCGCCCCTGCCTGGGCTCCAGTCCCGGACTCCGGTCCTACCCCTGCCTCTGCCTTGGATCTAGTCCTTGTACTGGTCCCGGGCCAAGCCCCAGGCCCCGATGCTGCCATGGCCCCTGTCTCGGTCCCGGCCCAAGCATCAGATCCCGACGCTGCTTTGACCCCGGGCTCGCTTCTGATCCAAGTCTCAGAGCCTGCCCTCTTCTTGGCTGAGGCCCGGGTCCCTTCCCCTGCCTCGTCTGTAGCTCCTGCCTTGGGTGCGGTTCCGGCTCCCTTCCAGGTTTCGGCCCCTGCCCCTGCCTTGGCTTCGGCCCCATTCCCATTTTCGGTCCCTGTCACTGCCTTAGCCCGAACCTCGGCCCACAGGTCGGTCCCGCGGGTACAGAGTCGAAGCCTCCCGCTTGCCAGAGTCACCGGTAGCCGAACTCGCTGCTGGTCGACCTGGGGGTTGGGGGGAGGAGAGATGGGTCTGTGAAGGACCCAGGAGTCCTGAGGAAGAGGGGCAGCGCATGGGCACGAGAACACAAGGGGCTCTGGGGAGGGCATAGGGTATGGGACTGGTGGCCCGGTTCCCCGAACTTCAGGAATGGGAAAGGGTCTCTAAGGGGGAAGGCCTTGGGGTGTCCTCACCCTGACGTAGCCATACTCGTATCTGACAGCTGTGATCGTGTGGCCGAAGACGTGGAAGGAGACGTAGCGCAGCGGCAGCCGGCCCCCGTCGCCCCCAGCCCACACGTGGAAGGCCGGAAGCCCCGTCCCGGGGACGCCTTGGCTACAGCGACACACCGTGTAGGCACAGGCTCCTGGCGCCGCAAAGGAACGACCATCGAAGGTGTGAAAGTGGGGAACCCCCGACGCCCAGCAGCTCCCCGCCCCTACGGGCTTAGGGCCAGACTCAGCTGCACTTCGAGCCTCGCCCGGGGGTCCAACCCCGGTCCCAAGCCCCGATTGCCCCCCAGCTACTCCCAAGGTTTCTGCTGGAGACATCCCCCCCGAATCGAGCCCGTATTGCCCCCCCGCTTCTCCCAATGAGCTAAGCTCCGGGTAAGCCACAGGCAGCCCTATGTTCCCAAGCCCGGATTCTGACACCGATCCCCCGATGGGATCGATTCCGGATTGTGCCTCAGACCCCGCAACAGGACCGATCCCAGGTTCTGCCAGAGATGCCCCCAGCTGTCCTGCCTGGTGTTGGGATCCAGATCCACCCACGGGGTTGGCCACAACCACAGATCCCGGGATGGATCTCCCCAGGGGCTCTGCCACAGGCCTTGCCATCGAGCCCCCCACAGGCCGTGCTACAACCATAAGGTCCGAGATGGCCCCAGGCTGGATCACAACCCCCGAAGAAGCCACGGCCTTGGCCCCAGACAAGGACTCGGGCTCGGTGATGGTCACAGGTTTGGCCACAGCTTCAGCCACAGCCACTGGTGGTCCTTGGGCCACGCACTGAGGGAGGCTCTTCACCAGGCGACAGGATGTACCCTCGGGGCAGAAATAATCCTTGCAGGTGGGTGGGTACTGCCGAGAAAGGGGATGTGGGGGAGGTCCTGGTGGTGGGGGAGGCCCTGGTGGTGGGGGAGGCCCTGGTGGTGGGGGTGGTCCTGGCGGTGGGGGCAGAGAATGAGGGTAGGGATCGGGGTGGGGCCGAGTGAGGGAGCCTGCTTGGAGAAGGGTCCCGGGCTGAGGGTGGGGCTGGGGGAGAAGCTGAGGGAGGGGAAGGGACTCTGTCCGGAGCAGGGAAGCAGGAACCGAGGATCCCAGATCTGGCCCAGGTCTGGCTACAGCCGCAGGCTGGAAGACTGGAGGGGAGGAGAGGGACCCAGCGGGAGTGAGCTTCCCTGCCCCTCTTTCTTTCTTTCTTTCTTTCTTTCTTTCTTTCTTTCTTTCTTTCTTTCTTTCTTTCTTTCTTTCTTTCTTTCTTTCTTTCTTCTTGATTGAGATTTTTATTTTTTCAGTGACATGCTAGGACGTTTTTCAATATTCATCCACTTGCATATTTATGTCACACAACTTTCCTCCACCCTTCCTTCCCTCTCCCCCCAGTCTAGTGAACGCTGTACGTATCTAACTCCTCTTTCCATCCGGGGGAATGGTGCACCCCAAGTCCCTAGAGACTCAGACGTCCTCTCCCTCTCCCACCTCCCCACCCCAGTCTAGCGAACGCTGTACATGCCCAACTCCTCTTTCTATCCAGGGCATGGGTGTACCCCAAGCCCCCAGAGATTTAGACGTTGCCCCCCCCCAGTCCTCCGGCCCTGCGGGCTCCCCGCATCCCCCCGAAGCCCCGGGAAGCCGCTCACCAGCCTGCCGCGCTGCCTGGGTTCCGAAGCCAGCGCCGTCCGAGGTCCCGCAGCTGAGGACCCCTATGGCTAGGTCCCCGACGGTCTCCAGCCGGTGGCTCCCGCCGCCCCCAGCCCCGTAGGCGACCTCCGCCCAGGAGAAGCCGCCGTCCCCGTCCCCGTCCCCGTCCCCGCAGGGAATGGGCCGCCAGTCCAAGTCGGTCAGCGGCCGCCCGTCCAGCAGCAGGGCCCCGGGCTCGGGCGCCTCCCCGGGGGCCAGCAGCAGGGCCACGTTGGAGAAGCCGGGCTGCGCAGTCAGCGAGTAGCAGCGGCCGTAGGAGGCCACGGGCGGCACCAGCGCGAACCAGGGGTCGTAGACCACGCCGTGGCGGGCCCCGCCTCCGGCCAAGAAGAGCACCTGGACGGCGGCGGAGGAGCGCAGCAGCAGCGGCCGCCGCGGGTCCACCGGGAAGCGGAGGACGCGGCCCGGGCCCAGCGGACGCGCGCCGGCCGCCCCGCCGCTCCAGAACTTCAGGCGGCCCTCGGAGGCCGCCACCACGTAGACGTAGTCGCGGGGCCGGGCGGCGGCGGGCGGCGGCGCGGCGAAGGGGGGGACGGCGTAGACGCGGCCCCAGCGCTGGGCCGGCAGCAGCTGCTCGCAGACGTGCTCGCAGTCGGGGCCGGCGCGCAGGCAGCTGTGGCCCGCCAGCACGGCCACCGGGCTCCCGGCGCTCACCAGCGTCCCGGACAGGTCGGCCTGGCTCTGCAGCTGCAGCGCCTGGTAGGGCCCCAGGCGCACGTCCAGGGTCCGGTCCGCCCGCTGCCTCGCGCCGTCCAAGGTCACGGCGCACGGCGGCCGCAGCTGCACCTCCGAGCCCCGGGCGCCCGCCACCACGGCGAACTCCTTGTACCGGTCCCGGGCGCGCAGCGCCGGCGTGACCACGGTGTAGTGGCGGCCCAGCAGACGGCAGGGGAACACGAGCGTCGCGTCCAGGGAGCGCGGCCGGGCGTTCACGGCCGTCACCGACACCGGCCGCGACGACGTGACCTGGATGGCGCCCGGGACCACCCCCGAGCCGCGCAGCTCCACGCTGGACGGCAACCGGACGCACCGCGTGCTCCCGGGCTCCAGGCTCAGCTTCTGGAGGAAGGCGGGCCCCGGGGCCTCCACCGTCACCGTGGTTGGCCCCGGCTCGGACTCCGGCACCTCCTGAGGCGAGGACACGTACAGACGGAAGTCTGGCTCCCCCGCGCCCCCATTCTGCAGGAAGGCGGTGAGGAAGCACTGACCCAGGGGGTCCCCGGTGACCCAACCTGTCAGAGGGTGAAGAGAGAGGTGGGGCGAGTCTTCCCTGCCGCAGATCTAACCCATCCCCACCCCCGACTTAGAGGCGATCAGACCGCAGCCAACACCGGCAACCCCCTGTTGTAGAACCTCGGGGCCAGTAGCATACTCTCCAAGCACAACTGCACTACCACCCCCTTGGTTTGCAGATCTCTTCCTTAATACTTACCCCAAGGCAGCCAGATGAAGAGTAGGGTGGGTAAGCAGGCAGCCATGACTGGAGGAGAGGGAGGAGGACTGAGAAGATGCCCTTCCACCTAAGTCTATTCCCATACCCTACTGAATCTAGCCTGCAGCCCCCCAATTCCTTAGGAACAACCCTCTTACCACCCCACCCCACCCCGTTCCTTGAAAGAGGGGAAGGAAGGACCAGGATCCAAGCATCCTGCTCTGAAGCTCCAAGGAAAGAACTAGCCTGGGATATAGCTGGGCTCTCACCTGCCCGGCGAGCCTGGCTGGGATTCCTTCAGCAAAAAAGGGGAATTTATACTCCCCAACACTTGGGTCCAACACCGGGTTCCAGCCCCTCCCTTTCCACACACGGATATCCCCATTAGTGCTGGCTCCCGGCAGACCAGGGCCGGTAATTAACCTTAATGAGCCTAAATTATCAAGCACCCAGAAGGGCTGAGGGAGACATGGATAGAGGGGCAGAGGCAAGAAAGAGATGGGGGTAGAAAGGTGACTGAAGAGAAAGGCACACGACAGAGGTAGTCAGGAGAAGAGATAGAGAGAGAGGGAAAGAGATGGCCAGGAAAAAAAAAAGAATTGAGACACAAGAGAGAGAGGGTCAGAGAGATTCAAATAGAGAGACAGGAGAGAGAGGGACAAGGGCAGAGATGGTCAGAAAAAGAGATTAGAATAAAGAGAGGGGGATAGACAGGTGAGAGAGAGACACACAGAGATAGGAAAAGAGATTAGTGTAAAGAGAGACAGGAGGGAGAAGGGGACATCGACAAAGATCAAAAAGAGAGAATAGAATAGAGAGAGAGGGACAAAAAGATAGGAGAGAGGGAAAGAGATGGTCAGGGTTAAAAAGAATAGATACAGAAGAGAGAGGGACTAAGATGGTCAGGAAAAAAGAACAGAATATAGAGAGGAGAAAGAGACAGAGACAGAGATGGTCAGGAAAAGAGATTAGAGACAGGAGAAAGGGGGAAAAGGGAAAGAGATAGGAAAGAGACATGAGAGATTGGTACAGAAAGAGGGAGATGAGAGGGATTGACCGAAAATGAAGGAAGACCAAAGAGACTGAGGGATGGTGACAGATAGAAAGAGGAGCTGGGATCAAGACAAAGGAAAAGGAGACAGGAAAAGATGGAAAGGGTGGAACTGACTGGAGAGATCAGATCAGCAGATCAGAGAGAAAGATGAGAGACAGATGGGAAGAAAGAGACAGAGATAAGGAAAGAGACAAAAAGAAATGAGAATAGGAAAAAAGTAGAGTCTGTAAGGCATTTTAATTGACATTTATAATGCCCTTTGTGGATATAATCTCCTTGGGCCTCACCCAAAGCCGTTCTTATTCTTCCCACATTATAAATGCTGGAACTGAAGCTCAGAGAGGCTGAATAACTGGCCCATTATTGCACAACTGGTAAGTACAGATCCAGATTTCCCACCTTCAAATTCATTATTCTTTCTACTGCACTATGAGATCTCCTTCTTGAGAGAGAGAGAAAGTCAGAGAAAAGGGAGGGAAAGATGGAGAGATAGAGATTAGGGTAGGTGGAGACTGGGAGAGAGTGGGGGGATAAAAATTCTTAGGCAGAGAAAACAGTGGACCTAGTAGAAATTTTCTGGGCCTAGAATCAGGAAGAATCTAGTGGTTGGGACCAGGGGCCTGGTTCCCTGAGAAGATTGGGGGATGATCAGGAACTAAATGCCTAGGTCCTGGCAGAGACCTGACAGGTCTGTGAGAGGACTCTTTGTCCCAGGATGCCTGGTTTGGGGGGGGGGCAAGCATGGACAATGGCCTAGACATCACCCTTTGTCCCAGGACACTTTGAGCCAGAGAACAAAGACGCCACACCCCAATCTGGAGCCAGGAGTGCATTGCCCTGGTCATTTGACCAGGGACAAGGCGATGTGGGGGGGTGAACCACAAAGACTATGGTGAGGGTGACACAAGGACAGACAAATGGAGGACAATGTAAAGGAGGCCAAAACATGGAGGGTTAGTAGAAGGAGACTCAGATTGGGTAAACATGAAGAGAATGGTATGAGAAGATAGAGGGTGACATTGGAAAAAGTGGGGGATATAGTATAAAGAATGGGGAAATTGGAGATAACAAAACAAGAGGGGAGGAAAAAGACTTGGAAGTAACATGGGAAGATACTGGGGGGATGAACTGGTGAAAAGTGGAAAAACAGGGACAGATCAAAAACAGTGGCTGAGGAGACAGCATTGAAGAGAAATTACAATGGGGGACAGACTCAAAAAATTGCATATGGAAGGAATAGTATGGGGATCTGGAATCTGGAAGTGGAGGTGCTCTGGGAAAGAATGAGGAGAAACAATGGGATATTGTGAGGACAAAGGGGGACATCTAGGGACATCACAGTATTTTAGTAGAAAGACATTAGTGAAACATGGGAAGGGCAATAAGAGTGACAGTGAGATGAAGAGGAAAGTGAGGTGACATGAGAAATTATTTTGGGGACATTTGAAAAGAATGGAAAGACACAGCCTTGATGATAGTGTAAGGACAAGAAAGACTATTGTTAAAGGGGCATAGGGAGAGTGTGAGGGGGTGTGAGGGACATGGAGGGGAGTGTGTTGGAAACAATGTGGGGACAGTGGGATGGAGCAAGGAAAAAGACCTGAGATGCCACACAGACATCGTGGGAACAAGACATGGGGGCTTGTGTGGTATGGACTGTGTGGCAGTAGAGGAAGGACACCAGGGGTAGTGAGAAGAACACAGGAACCAGAGGGAGGGGCATCTGAGAGATAGGAGATAATTGGATGAGAAGAGGCTAGGAGAGAGGGACAAGAAGAGAATGAACTCGGAGAGAGCGGAAAGGCCAAGAGACAGAAACAGAAAGGGAGACAAGAGAAAGTCAAAGGAAGGACAATCCAGGCCTGTGTATGTATAATGGGAGGACAGCATTAAATTAACACAGAATAATGTGGGGGGGGGGTAGTTTCCTTTCAGGGACCATCCTCAATTAGCCCCTCCCTTGTATCCCTGGGGCATCACCAGCTGAAGTGGATCAAGTGAGGGGCTGGGAGTCAGGAAGACATCTTCCTGAATTCAAATCTGGCTACAGACATTTTCAGGCTGTGTGACCCAGGGCAAGTCACTTCACCCTGTTTGCCTCAGTTTCCTAAATTGCAAAATGAGCTGGACAAGGAACAGTAAATCTCTCGGGCATCTCCCGCATGGGATCATGGAGAGTTGAAGTCACTGAAAAGTGACTTAACTTTCACAACATTGTATTTCTTCCATTCTACTCATCGAGTAGACTCTATTTCCTTTTGTGGACAGAAGTGTTTTACCTCCCTGCACTTGGGCAGTCTCCAGTGGCCCAAGATGGGTGTTAACCATATGTGTCTCCCCGGGCCTTAGAGGAGAGGAATAGGAAAAGATCTGTCTGCAATTGAGAAATGGAAGGAGAGAGAAACTTCTTCCCTTACAACCCTTTACCAGCAGAATGTAAGCTCCTTGAGGGCAGGCCACTCTTCCTTTTTGTCTCCAGCACCTAGCCCATAGTAGGCACTTAATAAATGATTGATTCAAAAAGCAAAAAGTGAAACATTAGGGAAGATGGTGTCTCCAAGTCAAGTTGAAAGGCAGGGTCTCGCCATGCAAAGGTTGGAGGAACTCCTGCAGGGTGGCTGGTGGAAGGGGTTGAACCTGGATGAGCCCATTCCTTCAGGTCCATGACCTCAGCTCATCATCTATCTGATTGAATGAACTGCCTTCACATCCTATTGAATTGCTTGGATCCTTGTGAATCTAATTGGTGGGACTTCATAGGCTCATAGATTTGAAGCTGGATGAGATCAAGCCCAGGACTCTCATTTGATAAACAGGGAACCTCAGGCACATAGAGATTGAACATCATGTATCCAGATATTCAGCTAAAGTGACCAAGGCATGATTTGAACCCAGGCCTTCCTGATTCCAATTCCTGTGCCTTATCCCAGCTACCCGACTAGATTTCAGAGTGGTGGGGTGGGCTTCAATTCTACTATTTACTTATACACTGATCATTGGTGGCTTCAGTGTCTCCCCAGTTCAGAAAACATACCTTGGAACTGATGGGAAGAGCACAAATTCTTCAGGTGTCCACGGCTTTCTCCAATACGGACCCGATGTTACCTCTTACTATTGTCTGTTGTGTATTCTGCACTCTGGCCAAACTAGAACCATTGTACACCAGAGGCACCCTGCCTTACTCCTCCTGGTCTCTTATCTTAGAATGCCTGCCCCTCCATCTCTCTCATTGTCTCATCTTGGCTTAGTAGAATGCTACCCATCCCACACAGCCTTCCCTCCCCTGGTTAGAGCCAAAGGACCACGCTCCATTCCTCTCTTCCCCTTACAAGGAAGGGAATGAAACTCCCCCTGGCCTGATCAGTCTTGGCTCCCATCTCCTTGGACACATCAGTCTTTGGAACAGAGTCTGGAGAAGCTGTGGACCCCACCTGGATACCTGGGCACTGCTGGAGCCGAGTGTTCCCTGGGGGTAATGACCCGAATCTGTCATTGTTGATAAATTGGCCAGGCTGTGGCCTTCCTGTTGGCCATAGGAAACCACACATGACTGGTAGGATGATGACAACCACTTGCCCAGTCTGTCCTTTGTTGTGGGCAGTGCCACTGACTGGCCAGTTTGGGGACCCAGGAAATCCTTAGTGGCCACAGGAAAATCAGCCTCTTACCCTCTCCCTTCACAGAAGATCCCAGGACCTGGTGTCACCATAGAATGGTATTGTAAAATAGGGGTTAGGGTACAGAAACCAGTATTAGGAAGATCTGGCTTCAGATCCCACCTCAGACTCTGGGCAAGACATTGAAACTTGTCTTGGCCTCAGTTTCCTTATCTGCAAAATGAGAGGGCTGGACCAGACAGCCTCTGAGATCCCTAGTAACTCTAAACCTGGGATTTTCAAATCCCCCCATCTCCCCAGATCAAAAACATTCCCTGAAACTCAGACCAAGCTCAGATTTTTCTGGCTGACATTCAGGTGCATCTACAATCCAGAGCCATCTCTCTGACCTTTACTCCCACTTAGATACTGTACTTCAGGTCAGTTGGAGCAAAGGACTTTTGGAATCCTCCTAGCCGATCTCTCAGCCCACAAGGTCTGCCCCTCCAGCCTCCTACTGCCCACACCATCTATGCCAGTAGGAGTGTCTCATCCAGACAGCAGGCACTGTCCCTGTGCTTGAGCCCTGACCTCATCCTGGATATCACTGCTTAATGGGGTGACTGGACCCACCCTCTTCGTTTTATAGAGGGGGACACAGCTCCAGAAAATGGATGTGTACCACCCTGGAGAGAAAGCACAGAAGGATGGACCAAGTCTGGAGCCTATAGAAGAGAACTCTACAGATGAGAATGTTCTGCTTATGTCACTGGAGTTGGACAGACTCCAGGGTTGTTCCAAGGCAGAAGTTAAGTAACCAAGGATTCTGGAGATGGGGTTGGATCAAGTACCAGTCCCAACTATACCATCAACCCATTGTATGAGCATTAGCAGCTTCCTTGCCCATTCAAGACCTCAGTTTCTCCATGTGTAAAATGAGCAGGTTGGATCAAGACTCATGTTCTTTCTCCCAGCTTTGATATCTGTGAATTCTGTCTTTAGTCAAATTGAGCTGGGCTGAACTGCTGGGATCTGAAGTACCCCCCACAATCTAGCCAGTCTAGGCCCTACCCAACAGAAGGATGCCATCTTGGGCCAGTCTCACTGTCTGTTCTGCTCTAACCAGAGTGAGATAATCTGCCCAGCCAGGAAGCAAATACTAAATTCTAAACATGGCCCCTAAAATCTAGGAGCTAGGAGCTCTGGACCCCAACAACTCCTGGCGAATCCAGAGTCGTACAGCCCTAGGCTCTGGTGTCCTAGAACTAATCAGTTCTAGGGACCAGCTCAAGGGTCTTGGGCTTGGCAGAACTCTTCCCTAGCCTTGAGGGGAGTTTTTGGAATAGAGCTAAGGTTATTGGGAGGGGACAATCACCCCATTTATCTTCTCCCCTGCAAAGGCCCTAGGCAGATGGATGGCTGAATGGACAGAAAGACAGACAGGTAAGGGAATGAATGAGGCCAGAGCTTAGAAAAATAGGTTTCTCTTGACATAATCTCCATAATGTCCCCACTTTCCCGCCAGGTCCCCTGCGGGATTGTTAAAAATAGGAGGTTGGGCAGGAGCTGCGAGGTGGGCCAGCATCCAAGCATGGACTCCCCCCATGCCCATTATTGGCCCAGTCACAGCCCCTGGGATCTACTTTGTCCATGTTCTTCCTCAGAGGCCAGGCTAGTCTAGACCAGGCCAAGGAACATCCCAGGACCAAGACCAGGTCTCAGGGCTTCTAAGGGGCCAAGGTGGTACCCAGCAGAAGCTGGAGATATTCTAGTGAGCAGTCCAGGGCTAGAGATATTTGAGGGGCTTCCCTCAGGATCATTGCCCTCCACGTTCATGAGTAAGACGGCCTCTAGGCCCCCTTGAAGGCTCAAAGTCCAGTTGTACCAAGGTATGCCCTTTGACTGGTGTTGGAGGTGTAGGGTCCGAGTCTGAGGCTGAACTCTCGGGCCCAGAGGCTGGGGCCCCACCATTGGTCTGGGAGCAGACGCTGCTGACTCCTCCCTGAGCCGCAGGCTTGCCCGGAGGTTGGTCACCGTGCACCTTGTAGCGGAGCAGCAATAGGAAAATGAAGCCCAGCACAGAAGCCACGATAACGCCCCCCAGAGCGATGATCATGGTGCCCCCGAGGACAGGAGCCGCTGAGTGGGGTGAGCGGCATGGCCGCAGCTCAGGTTCTGTAGAAAAGCGGGCACAGCCCACGGCCCGCGTGGCCGTCAGCCCGGTGGCCCCATCCTCCGACACTGCCAGCACGCAGAGGTCATAGGTGCGCCCTGATACCAAGTCGGTCAGGTGGAAGGAGCGGCTTCCCGCGGGGACCATCCTGCAGGCAAGAACAGAAGTGAGCCTGTGAACTCCCCAACAACTCTATCTCCTTTCACCTGTTTCCTGGACCGGTCCAGGGCCTAGCCAAGTAGATGACTGATAAGTGTTTGAGCTGAATTCCCCTACAATCTCCTTCCTCCTTTCGTGTCTTGCAGACACACATTTCCCATGCCCCTGCTTAGCCTCGATCTTTGGACCTTTTGTCTCAGGCACCCCATTTCCTTTCATCTCTGTCACCCAGCCCGTTTTTATCCACCCGCCCAGTTTTCCTATGAGCTCCATCCCCCAGTTTCCTCCTAGTGCCACTGAGCAGTTTCATCTTCACTTCAATCATAGACTGAAAGCTGAAGAAGGCTACTGCATCTAATTCTTCTGTTTTAACAACGAGAAGTCTGAGGTCCAGGGTCATTTGTGATTTGCCCGGGGTCACTCAGGTAGTAAAAATTTGACCTTGGACCCTCTTGCCTCCACCTCTGGAGTCCACTCCACTCGAGCTCCCTCCTGCCTCATCCTCACTCACCTGTAGACGAGGATGTCATCGGCAGAACTGTTGTACTGGATCTGGTACATGCGGAGGCCAGGGACAGGCCCGTGGTCAGGCCATCGGATGAGGGCAGCCGTGGCGCTTCGCTCAGCTACCTGGACGCTGCCATCACTGTCACCATCATGTTCGGGAGCCTGGGGGAGCCCAGCCCGGGGATCCATGGGGGCCAAGGAGGAGGAGGCAGATGAAGAGGAGGGGGTGAGAGGGACCCCACCTTCACCATCCTCTCCTTCACCACGGGGCTCACAGCTGGTACTGTTGGCCAACTGGGGTTGGGGTGGCCCCACGGTGAGCTCCACAGAAGCAGTGGCTTCCCCGGCAGCATTGGCTGCGATGCAGGTAAAGACACCGCCATCACCGGGTGTGGCTTCTAGAAGCTCCAGTGTTCCGTTGGGAAAGGCCCGAGTGCGACTGGAGTTCCCCAGAAGTCGACCTCGGGGAGAGACCCAGCGTACCCGAGGCTCAGGGTCCCCAGCAGCCCGGCAGCGCAGTGAGGCCGTGCGGCCCTCAGGCACGGCTACTGGTGGTGATCGGTGGGTGACTACTGGAGGCTCACACACAAACTCCTCCTCCCGAACAGCCCAGAAGGAGCGGCCTCCCAGGGCTGGGGGAGAGGCGCAGGCCTCCAGGTCATCCTCCCGGGCCAGCCTCCTTAGCCACACCAGCTCACAGTTGCAGTGGAGTGGGTTCCCCCCAAAGGCTAGTACCAGGGCAGAGGCTGGTGCGCCCGGTCTAGGCCTGGACAGCACGGGAAGGCGGGAAAAAAGTGGGTCTGGCGGGATGGTGGTGAGTCGGTTCGCTGTCATGTCCAGCCTGGCCAGCTTGTGCAAGCCGGCAAAGACCCCTGCGGGGACGGCCGCCAGCAGGTTATGGTCCAGGCCCAGGGTGTTGACGTTGGCCAGCCGGCCCACGGCGTCCCAGGGCAGGGCCTCCAGGTTATTGTAGCTGAGGTCCAGATCCTCCAGGGTCTCAGCACAGTCAGCCAGGGCTCCCGCTGCCAGGACACCCAGTTGATTGTTGGCCAGGATGAGGTGGCGGAGGCTGACCAGCCCCCGGAGCTGGGCCGCGCCCAATGAGGACAGCCGGTTGCCATCCAGATGCAAGGCGCGCAGGGCTCGCAGGTCAGCAAAGGCCCCAGGAGCGATGTGGGCCAGCGTGTTGCGGCTGAGGCTGAGGTGCAGCAGGCCCGTCATGTTGGCGAGGTCACGGCGTCTGACGGAGGCGATGAAGTTATCGGGGAGGCGAAGCTCAGAAGCCCTTCGGTCCAACCCCGGAGGTACGAAAAGCAGGCCGGCCCCCGGGCACAGCACGCTCCGGGGCGGCGAGGAGGTCTGGCATCGGCAGCGCCGGGGGCAGGGTCCTGAAACCGAGCCGTCGGGCACCGACGCCGGTCCAACCGCACTGGCAGCCCCCAGCCGTGGGGGGCTGAGAGCCAGCAGGCATAGGAGCGGCAAGCCCAGCATCCTCACTCCACAGATACAGAGCCCTGGGGAGAGAGGTGGGGGTCCAGGGTCAGGGCAGTTGGCCTACAGTGGGCATAGGGTGGGGGCAGAGAGACATGGAGAGACAGAGGGGGTGCAAAGAGACACAGGTGAGGGTAGAGATACATGGAGAGACAGGAGGTACAGAGAGACTGAGAGACGGGGAAGGGGCAGAAATACATGGAGAGAACATGGGGTGGGGGCAGAGAGATATAGACACAGGATGGGGGTAGAGATGCATGGAAAGACATGGGATGGAGGCAGAGAAACAGACAGACTGGGGCAGAGAGATGTAGAAAGACGGCATGGGGGCAGAGATGCATGGGAAGGCATGAAGTAGAGGAAGACATAGAGAGACAGGAGTACAGAGATACATGGAGAGATACAGAGGGGGTGCAGAGAGGCAGACATGGGGAGGGGGAGAGAGACATGGGAGAGACAGGGGGTGTAGAGACATGAAGAGACAGAAACAGAGACATGGGGTGGGGCAGAGACACACAGAGATAGATACATATGGGGGGAGGGACATATAAAAATATATAGGAACACACAGATAGGGTTAGAGTCACAGGGAAGGCCAGAGAGAGAGAGAGAGAGAGAGAGAGAGAGAGCCAGAGTTAGAGACAGGGACAGAGGGAAGAGACCCCAAAGAGATACACAGAGACAGGGCCAGCATTGGGGAGACAGAGACGGGCCAGTAACAGAGACAGAGGGAAGAGACCCCAGAGAGATACAAAGAGACAGGGCCAGAATTGGGGAGACAGAGACGGAGCCAGAATAACAGAGACAGAGGGAAGAGACCCCAAAGAGAGAGACAGAGACAGGGCCAGAATTGGGGAGACAGAGATGGGGCCAGAATTAGGGAGACAGAGATGGGGCCAGAATAACAGAGACAGAGGGAAGAGACCCCAGAGAGAGACAGAGACAGGGCCAGAATTGGGGAGACAGAGACGGAGCCAGAATAACAGAGACAGAGGGAAGAGACCCCAGAGAGAGAGACAGAGACAGGGCCAGAATTGGGGAGACAGAGATGGGGCCAGAATAACAGAGACAGAGGGAAGGGACCCCAGAGAGATACAAAGAGACAGGGCCAGAATTGGGGAGACAGAGACGGGTCAGTAACAGAGACAGAGGGAAGAGACCCCAGAGAGAGACAGAGCCAGGGCCAGAACTGGGGAGACAGAGACGGAGCCAGAATAACAGAGACAGAGGGAAGAGACCCCAGAGAGAGACAGAGACAGGGCCAGAATTGGGGAGACAGAGACGGAGCCAGAATAACAGAGACAGAGGGAAGAGACCCCAGAGAGAGAGACAGAGACAGGGCCAGAATTGGGGAGACAGAGATGGGGCCAGAATAACAGAGACAGAGGGAAGGGACCCCAGAGAGATACAAAGAGACAGGGCCAGAATTGGGGAGACAGAGACGGGCCAGTAACAGAGACAGAGGGAAGAGACCCCAGAGAGAGACAGAGACAGGGCCAGAATTGGGGAGACAGAGACGGGCCAGTAACAGAGACAGAGGGAAGAGACCCCAGAGAGATACAAAGAGACAGGGCCAGAATTGGGGAGACAGAGACGGGCCAGTAACAGAGACAGAGGGAAGAGACCCCAGAGAGAGACAGAGCCAGGGCCAGCATTGGGGAGACAGAGACGGAGCCAGAATAACAGAGACAGGGAAGGGACCCCAGAGAGACCCAGAGCCAGGGCCAGCATTGGGGAGACAGAGACGGGCCAGTAACAGAGACAGAGGGAAGAGACCCCAGAGAGATACAAAGAGACAGGGCCAGAATTGGGGAGACAGAGACGGGCCAGTAACAGAGACAGAGGGAAGAGACCCCAGAGAGACCCAGAGCCAGGGCCAGCATTGGGGAGACAGCCGGGCCGGAGCCACAGAGCCAGGGACAGTCACCCGGACGGACAGGGCGGGAGGCACAGAGACCCCGAAACCCACAGCCGGAGAGCCCGCGAGAGTCCCGGAGGCACAGCCCCCCCCCCCCGCCCCGGCAGAGCCGGGGGCGCAGCCCCCCACGCCGAGGCATCTCCGGGGGCTCAGCCCCTGGACCGCGCGGGCTCTTACCTGGAGCCCCCTGGGGCGGGGTCACAGGTCCCGGTCACCCCCGCGCCCGGGGTCTCGGGTGGGGGGCGGCCAGGCCCGGCCCCTCAGGGCCCAGGCCCACGAGGCCCCGGGCCGGATCAGGCCGTGGCACGGGCCCCGCCAGTCCCCGGCTGCGGCTCAGCCTCCGACTCCCGGGCGCCGGGCACACGCGTGGGGGGTGGGGAGACGCGGGGCAGGGCGGGGCCGGGCGGGCGGGGGGCCGGGGCCGGGGGCGCGGGGGCCATGAGGGGCGCCGGGCCGCGCGTGGGGGGCGGGGGCGGCAGCCGCAGCCGCGGCGGAGCGGGAGCAGCAGCCGCCGCCGCGCGGGGCCGGGGGGAGGGGCCGCGGGCCGCAGGAGGCCCCGCCCCGCCCCGCGCGTGGCCGTGACCGTGGCCCAGGCGCGGGGGGGCGCCCACACGAGGCCGGGCGGGGGGGGGGAGGGGGACGAGGCGCCGCCGCCGCGGGCCCCCCGGGTCGGTTCCGCGCGTGGCGGCCTCCGCGAGGGTCGCTCCGGGAACCCAGGGCCGGGCGCAGGCGCGGCCCCGATTAAAGGCGGAGGCGCGGTCTCGATTAAAGGGACAGGAGCGCCCCGATTAAAGGCAAAGGCAAAGGCGCGACCCCGATTAAAGGCGCCCCGACCTGGGAGGCTGCTGTGCCGCTGGACCCCGGCCCCGGGCCCGGGGCGGCCAGGACCCTGGAGTCCCGCCTTCCCCGCCCCACGAGACAGAAACTCTAGCCGCCCCTCCTCCATCGGGGGCTCTCTCATCCTCCGCCCCGCCCCGCCCCCCATCTTCGGACCCTTCTCTGCCATCCACCCGGCCATCCTCAGACCCCCTGGTGGCCCCCCAGCCGCTAAGTCTCCTCCACCTCTGACCTTCCTTCTGACCCTCCGTGCTCCAAGAATCCCTTCTGATTCTCAATCGTTCAATCGGTCCCTCACCCCCTAATCCTCTGACTCCCCCACCCCAAAGCTCTTTCCTGCTCTGACCTCCCCTCTCTCTCCATCTGACCCCTAATCACCTGGCCTCTTGTCCTCAGATCCTCCACCCTGGGTCAACCACATCCTTGAGAACCTCTCAGCTTGGGTTAGGGTTCGGCTCAAATGCCCCCTTCTCCAGAAAGTCGTCTCCCTCACCCCAATTATTGTGTCTCCCCATAAGTGAACATTTACTTTATATCCATTCTGAACAAATTTGACAAGTCGGATCTCCAGTCAAAGATAAACCTTTGAGCACTGGTCTCTGAATCAGGAGAATGGAGTATGCATGTGTGTGTGTGTGTGTGTGTGTGTGTGTGTGTGTGTGTGTGTGCGCGCGTGTGTGTGCATGTGTGTGTGTGTTTACATGTGTATTTTACCTAGAGAAAACAGGGAGCCAGTGAAGCTTTTTGAGTCGGGCTGTGAAATGGTCAGATGTATAATTTAGGAAGATCACTTTGGCAACTGGCCAGAGGATGATTTGTAGACAGAAGGACTGGGAAGCCAATCAGGAGGTCTTCATAAGCTTCATAAGGCAAGAGGTGATGATGATCTGGAGGAGGGTGGTTGTGGTTGTGAGTTGGAAAAGGGCACGAGACTTGTGGGGTTGGAATCAACCAGACTTGGCAACTGATTCAATATGGGGCCATGAAGGAGTGGGGAGAGTGAAGTTCGACTCTGAGATCACAAGCCTGGGTAGATGGAAGGATGGGGGTCTCCATGAAAGTTGGGAGGAAGGTTGGGTTTAGGGGAAAATAATGAGTAACATTTGGATATGATGAGTTGAGAGTTCTGTCAGTGGAGCTGTCCAGCAGTTGGAAGTATTGGACTAGAGTTCCAGAAAGTTGGTGGATGAATAGATAAATTAAATGAGAGATCTGCATAAGGATGACAATTGAGTCCATGGGACACAACAGTTCCAGAGAGCATGTAGAAGTATGCCTAAGACAGAGGACTAGGGTACACCCAACATTGGGTTGTTGGACATGGATGGTGATCTTGCAAAAGAGATTGACAAGGATTGGCCAGGGAGGAAGGAGGAGAACCATGATAGCCACTATGCTCTGGCAAACAGCCATGAAAGCTGAGGAGAAGAGCATATCTATGGAAAGAGGGGTTGGTTAACCATGTTTCTGAACCATGTTTATTGATGACTTGATCTCCCTCAATGCTCTTGATTATTCCTTATCTGATCTCCACATTGCCCCCGTGGACCCTGCATTCTTTAATTCTCTATCTGCTGAACTACCACCTTCAATACTCCTTTCCTAGATTCCCTGGGTCCTTATTTCCTCCTTTACCCATCTGAATTCTTTTGAAGACCCTCCCTCTCTTTCCTGTTCTGATTTTCTTTCCCATTTCATTTCCATCTCCTTGATCATGTCTGAGGGGAGAAATGAGAACCCAAATCTAGGGATCTGACTATCTGAGGGGGAGACAAGTGTCTAAGTCTGACTGGGATGGACAGACCTGATCCCAGGTCTGATGGGGGATTCAATGACCTTGGACAGGGCCTGTGCCTGCCTTCACTGCCTGAAGCTGTTCAGGTTTCCAGCAGATGCTTTCTGGACTCCTTCCTAATTGTATCTAATGAAAAAAATGCATCTAAAATTAACTCAGGCCTGGGGGCAACTCCTTTCCCATTACTAGAGGAAATCTGAGAGAGAGAGAGAGAGAGAGAGAGAGAGAGAGAGAGAGAGAGAGAGAGAGAGAGAGAGAGAGACTGACTTAGCAGCTATGGAAGAAATAGAGAAATAGATATGAGACAAAGTTTCAAAACCATGGGGTGGGAGAGAGAGAGAGAGAGAGTATCAGGGACCCAGTGAGACAGAGCCATATAATTATGGGAGAGACAGAAGCCAACCCTAGAAGCTCCTTTAGGACTAGCAGGCACCTCAAAGATGATCTAAATAGTATCCATCAGGGGCGGTTAGGTGGCACAGTGGATAGAGCACTGGCCCTGGATTCAGGAGTACCTGGGTTCAAAGCTGGTCTCAGACACTTAATAATGACCTAGCTGTGTGGCCTTGGACAAGCCACTTAGCCCCATTTGCCTTGCAAAAACCTAAAATAAATAAACAAACAAACAAACAAATAAATAAATAAATAGAATCCATCCCTTCTCTCACATCTTTGACAAATGGGTATCTATCTCCTACTTAAACAATAGCAAACCCAGTACCTTCTATCACATCCCATTTCTCTACTGGATTTCTTTAGTTGGCTGATATTCAGTCTAAATCATCCTCCCCTCCCCCCCCCCCCCCCCCCAGCATACTTGATTCTGTCCTCTGGGCCCAAACAGAAAAAGGTTAATCATTCTTCCTTAGGGCAATTGTTTGGCAATTGCGCTTTGGTTCTAGCATCACTTTCTTTTTTTGAATTATTTTTATTTTTTTATTTTGAATGTAAATACAAAAGATTTCCATATACAATGCAGAATACAACAGGAGAGTTGTACATGAAACCATTTCATTTCATTCTGTTTGATTTTTTAAAATATATAATAGGGGCGGCTAGGTGGCACAGTGGATAAAGCACCAGCCTTGGAGTCAGGAGTACCTGGGTTCAAATCCGGTCTCAAACACTTAATAATGACCTAGCTGTGTGGCCTTGGGCAAGCCACTTAACCCCATTTGCCTTGCAAAAAAAAAAGTATATATAATAAATTCTAAACATCACTTTCTGTCTTGTCCTGATTATCTGTGCTTCTTTCTCAACTTCCATTCTTTTTTGTGCATTAAAATAATTTTCACTGACCCCCTTTTTCCCCACTGTTCTTACTAATCTCCTGTCCCCCAGTGTCCCTTCTGCTTTAAAAACTGAGAGAAAGGAGAGAGAAAGCCCTTATTTACAAACAAGCATAGTCAATTAAAGAATGTCCATACAATCCAGCAATTCCAGCAATACCTCTCTTTTGGGAGGTGGGTTAACAGGCTTCATCATAGGTCCTCTACCATCAGCTAGATGGCACCATAGGTAGAACGCTGGCCCTAAAATCAGGATGACCTGAATTCAAATCAGACCTCAGGCACCTACTAGCTACATGACCTTGGGCAAGTCACTTAACCCTGATTGCCTCCCATCCAGGACCATTTTCCATCCTTCTGATTCATATCTACTCACTGGACCCAGATGATTCTGGAAGAGAAAGTGAGGCTAATGACTTAGCACAGCCCCCCTGGCTCAAATCTAATTCATGTGAATGCCATGGCACCACCTCCCTGATGTCATGGTCTTCTCCAAAAATGAAAGACAAACATCAAGGATCTTTAACCAATTCTCCACACAGCGTGAGCTCAAAACACAAGCCACTTCATTCCCATGGGCCTCAGTTTCCTTAACTGTAAAATGAAGGGATTAGAGTCCTAAGATCTTATTCATCACCATAGTCATCTTCCTCTGTTTATTCTTCAATTTGTCAATGGTCTTTATAAAATGTAGCCCCAGAACTGCACACAAAAATCTTGTGAAATCTGAGGAGGTCCAAGCTGAGGGGACTGTGAGGAAGTAATAATAATAATAATAGCTGAAAATTATGTAGCAACTTTAAAAATTGCAAAATGTTTTGCTCTGCTATTACTTTCTTGACTATCACTCACATTGGCAGGCTAGAACCTCAGAAGGCAGCTATTATTCTTGCTTGGGGTTCTTGGAGTAACCTTGAAGGATTAGGCTTTTTAATATCAATCATAAATCCCTATTAGTATTCTTTCCATTGCTTATCAGTTAGACAGAATGAACTTGTAGAAAAGGTATTTACTAAGTAGGTATAGCAAGGACAATTATTTTAGAAACATCTTCCAGAAAAGAACCTACATGTATAGGGATATTTATAGCAGCTCTTTTCTGGTGGTGGGGAACTGAAGATTGAGGGGATGCCCAACAGATGAATAGATGAACAAATTGTATGTGATTGAAATGAAATGCTATTCTGTTATGGGTGATGATGAACAGGATGCTCTCAGTAAAGATCTTACTTGAGTAGATGTAATGGGAAATGTACTGTATCTAAAATAACAATATTGCAGGATGATTGAGTATGAATGATCTACCTTTTCTTAGCACTGCTGTGATCCAAGCTGATGGTATTGGAATAAAGACTGATGCATTTTTTCACTTTATTTTTCTTGAGGTTTCTCTTTTTTGGGGGGAGGTAGGTTATGCTTACTTTTACATGAACATTGTAGTAATTTTTTCATGACTATACTTTTTTTGTTTGCTTGTTTTTGTCAATGGGATTAAATGACTTGCCTGAGATCACATAGCTAGGTAATTATTAAGTGTCTGAGACCAAATTTGAACTCGGGTCCTCCTGACTCCAGGGTTGGGGCTCTATGGATACACTGTCCACCTAGCTACCTCCAAATCCATTTTTTTTAATTTTCAAGACTTTGTTTATGGATTTTTTAAAGTCATTAACTTATTTTTTTTAATTTTTTTTCCATGACTACACATTTTTAACCTAAATCAAATAACTTGCTTTCTCAATGAGGGGGAGTGGGGTGGGAGGAAGGGAGAGAATTTAGAACTCAAGGATTTGGAAGTGAATGTTAAAACTCATTTTTTCATGTAACTGGGGAAAAAGGATAAAATAAAATAAAATTAGAAACACCTTCCTTTTGCACACACAAAGTCCCTGGTGAGAGTGGGCTCAAAATTAGAGCATATGAGTGGTCAAAAGGAAAATTCACAGCTTCTGGTGACAAAGATTTTATGTCCCTTTCTGTCATCTTCATGAAATCCTCCTAGAGAATACTACTCTATGGGACTCTGGGGTCTATATGCTTGAAGAATCCTTAGAACTGCTTTTCCTACATGGGCCTGGAGTTGTGTTCTAACCATCCCCTGTTGCTTTGGTGGTACTGCTATTAATACTGAAGCTTACAAGGTCAATGGGAGGCAGAGCAGGCAGAATTTCCTCTTAGGAGTTCTCTACTGACAGATCTGACAACCATTTGTCTGACTGCCTCTGAACTAGCTAGGTGGTGCATTGGCCTTGGAGTCAGGAGGACAGGAGTTCGAATCCAGCCTCAGACATTTGACACTTACTAGCTGTACAACCTTGGGCAAGTCACTTAACCCTGATTCCCTTGCATCCAGAGCCATCTCTAGTCCTGATTCATTTCTGGCTCCTGGACCCAGATGACTCTGGAGGAGTCTGCTGGTGACTTAACACAGCCCCCCTCACTCAAATCTAATTCATGTGCTTGTCATGGCATCACCTCCCTGATGTCATGGTCCTCTTCAAGAATGAAGGACAAACATTATTATTATGAGCCCCCATGAGGCATGACTGATTCTCTGCAGTCAATCTCAAGAGAGTTTTCTCTCCAGCTTCCTTTAAGTCCCAACTAAAATCCTATCTTTTATTGGAAAACTTCCCCAATCCCTCTGGATTCTAATTGCTGTTCAGTTGGTGTCTGACCCTTTCTAATCCCACTTGGGGTTTTCTTGGCAAAGATACTGGAATGGTTTGCCTTTTTGTTCTCCAACTCATTTAACAGCTGAGGAAGCTGAGGAAACCAAGGCAAACAAGGAGAATTGACTAGCTAAGGGCACACAATTAGGAAGTATCTGAGGCCACATTTGAACTCAGGTCTTCCTGACTTCAGGTGGCTCATTAAATTCCAGTGTCTCCCCTCTATTACTTATTTCTTATTTATCCTGTATATACCTTCCTTTGTATTTATTTGTTTGCATGTTGTCTCCCCCATTAAACTATAAGCTCTATGAAGGCTGGGACTGCCTTTTGCCTCTTCTTTTAGCCTCAGTTTAGCACAGTGCTGGGACCTGGTCCCAGCTAGCTTTCTTTTTTATTCAGTGGGGAACTCTGAGTCTTCTAGGATTAATGAGGATTGAGGAGGGTTGGACTCTATCTTCATACAATATTATCTCAACAAGCAACAGAGTCTAGTGAGGCCTGATTTCCCATCTCCCAAATCTAGCTTCCTAGGCCTTGGCAGCTAGATTCCATGACTCCTTACCAACAAGATTGGTGAGGTCTAGCAAGGTCTCTGGTAAGGTCTAACATCCCTAGACTTAATCTTAGGAGCAAAGAAGAGAGAGCTCTGCACTATTAGGTGCAGGCCTAGGGCCCCTAACCCGAAGAATGAGGCCTTGTGGAGCCTGCTCCAAGGCTCTAGGTTTTCCTGGCTTACCCTCAGTCTCCAATGTCTCCCAGACCTATAGAAACTAGCAGTGCGTATCCTGGGACTCCAGGAAAGGTCAAAGTTATCATTTCTTGTGAGCAGAATAGGGGAAAGAGGGGAAACAGAAGGGGGAGGGAGGATTGCATTCTTCACCTTCCTCTTTTTGGCTCATCACGTCATTTCCCCAGGCTTCAAGCCACAGGTTCCTCCTTTTTTTTTTTTTTTTACTCCTGGAAAGTGCCCCCCCACCATCATCCAACAGATAAACTCTCAAACATCATTGACTGATTCTAGGCTCCTGAGGGGCTTGAGGATTGGGGCTGGGAGACTGAAAAATTCCCCTCACCTCATTTCCTATCCCTTCTCAGGTGGAGTAGCTGGTCCCCCTTCCCAACCCCAGTCCCCATCACCAACACCCAGCAGTCTATCACCACAGCTCTCTGTTGGTTGAACCTATGACCTCCACAGAAGACCACCACATAGCTCCCATATCTAGAACCTCTTTTCACGTCTCTTTTGTCTTCCCCTTTTTTCTCTGTTCGTATATCCTATCTGTCTCTGCCTCTCTCTCTCTCTCTCTCTCTCTCTCTCTCTCCCTTTGTCTTTCCCAGTATCAGCATGTTGCTACTGCTGGTGCTGGAGTGGGAGGCAGCAGGAACAGGACCAGTAAATTGAGAACATCACAATTAGGTCTTCAGCCCCAAAGTCCAAACAGCTCTATCAGTAGCCAACTGTGGTCTGATGCCTGGGTTCGTGACGGGGTGGAAACTTGGTGTGGGACCTGATCTTTTGGGTCCCCCAGTGTCCAATCTCTCTCTTCCCCCTTCTCCCCGCCTCCTACTTCCTCTCTTCTCAGATACTCTGCCACACCCGGCCTGGCTCTTCAAACCCCAGTCTCCAGATTCCCTTGGCCCAACTATGGGGAAAGGCAGAGCACCCACCCTCAGCCTGGCCCTAGTGCTGGCCCTGCTTCTGACCCCAGGGGGTGAGTCAGGGTTACTTTGGATCTTAGGAAAATCTCCATAATCTCTGCACTTTAGGAAGTCTAGGAAGATCCATGACGGTTGGGATGGGGAGGGGAAATCTGATGGGAAGAGTTGAGGGGACTATGTATATCCTGGGGAGATTCTAGGATTGGATCTCACTCTTCCCAATAACCAGGTGTTGAAGCTCTTTAACGTCAAGGCTTTGGGGTTCCAGGAGGGTGGAAACAGAGTAATAGTTTGAAGGGACTGAAGAGAGGAAGTATTAAAATGTTTTCCTCCATAATCTTAGTGGCCCTGGATGGATCAGGAGGAAGGTTGAGATGGTTTGGGGGCTTTTTGCTGAGAATGTGGCTGGGAATTTGGGATGTCCTGGGCTAGGATAGTTCAGTTCCCAGTCACTGCAAGTTTACTCCTTCTGTACCCCCTTTAGGTTTCAATCCAGTCTGGGCCCATAATGGTAGGAGCTTGGACCCCCTACCCTGCTTGTTTCTCAGACCTTCCACTGAGGACCCCAGACCCCTTCCTTCTTGACTCCCTAAGATCTCTTCCCTGCTGGCTGCCCCCAGTTCTTCCCACTACCCCCAGACCTCCTTGTTGAATCCCTAGTACACTTCCCAAGATTCACCTTTGACTGGTAGGACCCTTTATTGATCCCCTTCCAGAAAATTACTCTTGCCATCCCTTGAAAAGTCTTTCAACCCCGTTAACCCTTCCCAGTGACCTCCTCAGACTGTTTCCACTAGCCCTAGCCTATCTCTTTACTGAACTCAGTGGTTTTTTTAGAAGCTAGCTCCTGCCCATCTGTGGGTCCAGGGATCCTGGCTGGGATTGTGCTTGGGGATCTCGTTCTGACCATCCTCATCGCCCTGGCTGTTTACTATCTGGGTCGTCTTGTGCCTTCAGGTCGGAATGCCCCAGAGGGTGAGGGATTGACCTGGGAGTTGGGGGGCAATGGGCTGGGGAGGAGGGGAACAAGTGAAGGGGACTGATTAGAAGAGAAACCAACTAGAATTGAACAAATCAGGGAAGTAAGCAGTGGGGAGGCTCGGCATATAACCAGGGAAGTGCAGAGAGAGCAGTGATGGGGAAGTGACTGGGGAACGGGGAGGAGCTGGGTATCTGGCCCCAGAGTTCTGTGTCCAGAAGGCCTCATCCGTCCTTTTCTTCCTTCTTTCCTTCTCTACATGCCCAGCCTCCAAGAAACAGAGAATAACAGAGACAGAGTCCCCCTATCAGGTAAGAGAAATCCCCTGATATTCCAGTTCCTCCTTGAACTTCCCTAGGGCTTCTTGGCTATGCTCTGCTACAGTCAGAAAAAGAAGGTCCATCTGGTCCCAAATGGACCATCTCTAGGCCTAGGGCAGATTTCAATTCAGGAAGAATCAGATGAAGGAAAGACTTTGACTAAGGAAAGCAATTTGATAGCAGAGTACATCAGCTGCGAAGTCAACTCAATCAAATCCAGTGAAGGAGACTGGCACACAGTGAAGTTGAGGGAGGGTATGTGGGGGTGTGGGGGGCTGGCGGTGGCTTGGAAGCAGGGTTAAGGCAATCCGCTTCACTTACGGGATCCATGAGAAGTCCCTTGCCAAGTCTGAGGAGGACTAGCCCTCTGAGTCCTCACTGCCAGATCCTGGGGACACAGCTAAGAATCTTCAAGTGTGAGAAGAAGAGTGGGGCTTTGCATGTGCTCCCCTGGGATTCCCTAGGTGCATGTGTTTCCCCAACAACTCCCCTTCCCATTACCCTTTGATGATACCCCTGTCTCCATCCAGGAACTCCAAGACCATAGATCAGATGTCTACAGTGACCTCACTGCCCAAGGTGGATTCTACAGATGAATCATGAAGATATTCAGTGTGGGAAACTCAGCCTCTGACTCCAAGAATCCTAGGCCCACTAACCCCTTCTTGATCCCTTCTCTTGTCTGTTCTGTGATCCTAGGGACCTTCTTTTCCCTCCTTGTCCCTCCTCTCCCAATAAACATAGAGCAGAGATCATATTTGTGCTGAACTCTGGGGTTCCAGGTGGTAAGGCACTAGTTTGTGTGGGTTCCAGGGTCCTAAGGGACTGGGTTATAGGGATGCCTGGATCCTGAAGATGATCAGAGAACAGGAATGTTGATCCCTTAGGGACTGGGAACCAGGGATCCTTGATGGTTTGAAAACTGGGTACACCAGATCCTTGCTTATAAGATTCCTAGGTTATTAAATTATGGATATACCTGGGACATAGCAGAGTGAGTTATGGGGACATTTGGATTCTAAGGATGTTTATGTTCCAGACAGATTTATGAGTGATATACGAGTTTCTAAATCAATGTTCTGGAAGTAAGAATTAATTCCTTTATTTCCAAAGAGAAGGAGGTGGTTCAAGGGGAAGGTTGTCTTTGGTTGGGTGGGGATGTCAGGATCCTCTGGAGGGGGCACGGGTAGGAGATGCTCTGGAGCTCAGCCTCGTCCAGGCATATTCATGTAAATTCTGCTCTTCTCTAGGGGGGGGGGGGGGGGGAAGGACAACATCAGTTTGAGCCTTACCCACTCTCCCTCCTCCACTGAGAAGCAAGCTCTCCATCCTTCCTTAGCTTCTTACCTGAATTCTGGGAAGCCTCTCGGGGCTTTGCACAGGCAAACACAACGCCCACAATGAGCAGAGTCATCACCGCATCAGCTACCACAAGCCCCACCAGCAGGGGCAGAGGCAAGGGCAGGGGCAGGGGCCCACAGTTAGGGTCTTGGACTGGGGGGTCAGCTGCAGAAGAGACACAGTCAGGGACAGAGAAGAGGGGAGACTGAGAGAAATGGAGGCACCAGAAAGCTGGAAGGGCACTCCCACCCCCACCCCAAGGTTTGAGAGATTGGGAGAAAAGGTCCCTGGGGCTGCCTGGGTCCTTCCTTCTTACCTGAAGGTGTCTGGGCTGCAGCCACTTGGAGGAAGGGAGGAGAGAGTATCAAGGAGCTGGTCAGGGACTCAACCCAAACACAAACAAAGAAGGAGAGGTTTAGATCCTAAATCAAAAGGAGGTCATCTAGTTCAACCTCTTTATTTGTTCCAGTAAAGACTGAGGCTTAGAAAGGTTAAAAAAGACTTAGCTAAGGTCACCCAGTATCAGCTGGAATTAAAACCCAGGACTTTGTATTGTTCATTCATTCAGTCGTGTCTGATTTTTCTTGACTCCATGGACCATTGCATGCC